>NC_083726.1:5425000-6122500 GCF_028564815.1 Eubalaena glacialis
TCAGAGATAAAGCTGTCACCCTAGCACCAGCACATGATATGCTAATATAATCCTATTCAATCTCTTCAAAGACACAAAACACAAGATTGAATGTTGGAGGAAAAGCCACCACGTGAAGTCCTTAATGGAATTTCCTCATATTAGGTCTGTTCTGATGCTATTAGTTTGGCATATTCCCTGGTAATACCACCAAAATACCAGGGACTTTAATATCCCCTTTTATCCAGCAGTCGAAATACCATCCTCACATGTGCCATTATTCTCCAAATGTCATTATTTTACCAAGGGAGAGATAAAGATGAAACAGGTAGAATGTAAACCTAAGAAATCATCTTGTTTACTCCCACATAAAATACAATAAAACCACAAATGTATTGTTTATTATGTGTAGACAGTGTGTCAGGTAATACACAAAACGCCTGGATGCTCATCATCTCATTTATTACTCACAGTTCTATGAGGTTGGCATCCCTGTACCCATTTTAAAAGAAGAGGAGCCTGAGGCTCAGAGAAGTCCAGGTCCAAAGCCACACAGCTAAGGTGGAGGAGGTGTCCTCAGAGCCCAGGAGCAACACGTGCCCATCTGGCTTCAGAGTCTGCTATCTCCACCCTGCAGTGTCACCACACCACGTCACACACAGACTTCTCACGTGGCCGCCGTGCGAGGTGGTGATGGAGCACAAACTCTGGCCTCAGCAACCTGGGCTTAAATCCCAGGTCCACCAGTTAATCGCTGTGTGATCTTGGACAAGTTAATTAACCTCTCTGTGCTTAATGTCCTCATCTGTAAAATGGGATAGTATCAGTTCCCACCTAAAGAGTTTGTTGGGAGGAGTCAGTGAGTTAATGTATGCAAAGCACTTTGCTCAGGGCCGGGCACATAGTGAGGGCTGTATCGGCTTTAGCTACCAGGCACAGGGGTATAGCAACCCCGTTCCCCGCTGGCTAATGTCAGGCTGTGCCTGAGACATCAGCAGCTCCAGTGACCAGACCTGACCTCACCACCTGCCCCCAGCCATGCTGTGTGAGCAAAACCCACGTGGCCCGACCCCTGCACCACCACGCCCAGTTAACGCGCCCAGGTTCCAGCAGGCTCCATTGCTGCCCTGAAGGCCCTGGGCTGGCAATTAGCTTCACAGCTTCTCTGCGCCCCGCTGTGTTGAGGGAAACCACAGGGCACAGCATCCTCGTGGGAGGCCACGACCCACTGGGGAAGGCTGACCTCCTAAAATTCTGTTCCTGCCCCAGAACAGTGGGCTGGGCAACTCAGGGAGTCCGCAGACACGGGGCTGTGTCGGCACCTACAACCCCTCTTGGCACACGGCACAACCTAATAAACGCTGCGAGCGAATGCAGTTAGGGAAACCTCATGTGCTTTGAGTCTTGGGATTGGATAGACCAAGATTAATTTTGAAAAAAGAGCTGAAAAGTGGTTATTTTACAATGAAAAGTAATAGCGTAGACAAACCCTGAGATCCCCACCTCACAGGATCCCCGTCGTGCCCCTGATTGGCAATACCGCCTACCAGCAACATCCCCATTGGAGAAGAGGACCCCAAGGTTCCAAGAGGTGACACACGCCAGGCCACATAGGATGGGCCCAGGCTCCCAGTGCCCTGTGGAACCCCCTCCCCTGCCCCAGACCCTGCAGCTGAGTCCCTACCTGGGTGTCCAGATCCTGCACGGACAGGCCCAGGCGGTCCAGCTTCTGGTTGACGAAGTTCATGATGGCCTACCCAGGGAAGAACAAGGGCCCCAGGTCCCCAGCTCGGGTTTGCGACCCTCCCACTTGGGGTCACAAAAAGGCCCCCGCACGGCACCCGGTGCACAGCAGGTGCAGAGTCAGGGCCCGATTCCTCTCCCTTTGCCCCACTCCCACCCCCAGACTCAAGGCAGGCAGGCGGTGGGTGGGTGGGCGGCAGGAGGTACTCTTGGAACTTTGACCTCTCTTACCTCTTTCACAGCGTTCACTTTCTCCGGAGCCAGCTTAAATAATTCATCAAAGACGTCCTCTGCAGACAGATCCATTAAACACCTCATTACCATGCTATTATCTTTGGGCCAAACAGGGACTTTTTTCCACCAAAGTTTCTCAGAATAACCAGTCTCGAGGGAGATGTAGTTTTATCTCAAGGTTCTTGAATTAAAGAACAGGTCTGGGTCAGAGTCACTGCTCCCCTGGCTGTGTGGCCTGGAGAGAGTCGCCTCCCCTCTCTGGGCCTTGTTTTCCTCATCTGTAAAGTATGGCTGATAATTACTAGGTGAGGTCATTGCAAATACCCAGTTTGGGAGCAGATAACACACTTGTGATGGCGGCTGGGCACACAGTAGGACTTGAATAAATGGTCATCTTTCCTGCCGTGGACACCATCCCTTCCTCTGGGAACTTGCCCTGCCTCCAGCTGGTTCCCTGCTCCACCCACAAGCCCACGGGAACTGCCATAGGTGGCTGAGCAGGGACCAGCCCCGCACTGACTCTTGGCCCAGAGGTCTCCTCCGCAGCGTTTGTGGATTGGCAGAATAAGGGCACCCAGCCCTCCCAGAGAGTCCGGACTTCGCTACAGCGCACAAAAGACCAGCGCCCTCAGCAGCTGAGTCATGCCCACGGAGCTGCATCTTAGCAGCTCAGGCCACTGGTCCAGCCTCAGAGGTGTCAAGTCCTCAGACTAATGTCCTTTTCCCACAAGCTGCATTCCTACTATTCGCAGCTATGCAGCTTTTCACCTTCCCCTGGGGAGAATGCTCCCCAGGCACTGAATACCCAAACCGAGCAGAAGAATTTCCCTCTTGATTCTGCCAATCAGCTGCTGTGTGACTCTGAACGAGTCACTTCACCTCTCTGTGCCTCAGTTCCCTCATTAGTGAAGGGGGAAAAGTAGCACCAGATAGCATCATGCACGTTAAAATGCCCCATAAACCAATAAACATGGTGGAAACACCAGTGGTCCCTCCCAGACCTCTTGGCCTGTGGTCAGTGAAATTGTGTCCCTGAAGTAGCCAGGAATTCAGAGGCCAATGTGCACTCGGATGGCACAGGCCAGAACAGGATGGACATGCTAGAAACGGTTTTAAGGAAGCCCTTTTCCGTGTCCCTGCCCCTCATTGTGTGACCCAGCCTCATGCAGCCCCCTAACAAACACTGCTCCCTAGGCAACCCCTGTGTCCTCCAGCTGCCCCTCCACACATGCACACACAGCCATCCGACCAGCCTCCCTCCTGCCTCCCCTCTCCTCCCTTTCCCCACTCAACCTTTCTCAGCCCCTGTTCTCAGAAGCCCCTCGCAGGTCACTATTTCCTCCTCTGCAGGTGAGAATCCCTTGCCCATACAGCTCTTTGTCCCAAGTGGGTAAGGTTCAAGGAGGAAAAATAATGTTAAGGTAGATGGATGATGAATGGATGGGTTGGTAGATGGATGGATGGATGGATGGATGGATGGGTGGGTGAATGTATGGATGAATAGATGAATGGATTGGTATATGGATGGATAGATGGATTGGTATAAGGATGGATGGATGACCAAGGTGAGAATCCCTTGCCCATACAGCTCTTTGTCCCAAGTGGGTAAGGTTCAAGGAGGAAAAATAATGTTAAGATAGATGGATGATGAATGGATGGGTTGGTAGATGGATGGATGGATGGATGGATAGAAGGATGGATGGATGGGTGGATGGATGGATGGGTGGGTGAATGTATGGATGAATAGATGAATGGATTGGTATATGGATGGATAGATGGATTGGTATAAGGATGGATGGATGACCAACTGGCCAGGCAGACTGACTAAGGAATGAATGAATGAATGAAGAAGGAAAGGCTGGGTTAATCAGTTGATTGGTGAAGATCTCTGTCACAAAAGTAGCAGCCAAATTAGTGAACAATCACTATTAAGCACTTACTCTGTGCTAAGCACATTCACAAGGTATCTTTTCACTCTCACCACCATTCTAAGAGGTGGGTGCCATTATTAATCCCATTTTACAGATGAGGAAACTGAGGCACAGACCGGTTCAGACACTTGCCCAAGTTCACGTGGCTAATAAATGGGGGAATTAGTGTTTGAACCCAGGTTGCCTGGCTCCAGAGCCCACACACTGAACACTCCATAGTTGCTGGGAATTATAAATCTCTCTACCCATATGAGCGGTATCATAAGAAGGAACAGCCAGATCCATGGACAGACAGACAGAAGGAGGGACAAACGGACAAGAGGGCTCGAGATACACATAGCAGACCACAAAAGAACTGTGAGTGCACCCAATAATCAACCTGTCATCATGACATGTTTGTCTCCACACGTATCCAGTAGAAAAAGATTCCCTAAATTAGGAAAGTACTCACTCGAAGGTTGGTCCTTGTCTGTGCTAAAGGGAAAATTGTAGGGGGGAAAAAAGGAAACACATGGTTAAAAAAAACCATCCTCAAACCTGTAGTCTCTTCATATGACAAGACCCGGCAGTGGGAAGGTTGACAAAGAAACTGGGGAGCTGCTTTTTCCTGGAAGCTCTGTAAGCAGGCAGGGCCCTCGTGGAAAGCAAATGGCAAACGAGGTTCAAACCTTCCCCTGAGGCTCCCACACCTAGAAATGTCTGGATTGTGTCCTTTCCGTGGCTGCTGTTTTAGTTTGCGGGGGGCATGTTACACACACAATAAAAACACACGCATCCTAACTATAGAGCTGGTGCATGTTTACATATGCACACGCGTGTGTAATCACCACCCCCAACAAGGCACAGAACCTTCCTAGCACCCCCAATGTGCTCCCCCGTCCCATTACATCCCACAAAGTTTACCACTGCTCTGATTTGTCTTGTTGGCCTTTCATTTTGTCTGTTCGTCTATGAAATGAAATGGTATGTACTCTCTTGTGTCTGGCTTCTTTCACTCCCTTTTTATTGTTTTTGAGTGGTTTTTCTTTGACTTTGTTGCTAAATTCTCCGCCCCAGCGCACCTCCTAGAAGCAAGGTTCTGGGCCCCAAGTAGGCCGAACTCTCCCTGGAGAGCCGGGCGGCCCCTCCGACCGTGGACCTGGGGGGTGGAGAGGGCAGCCTGAGACCCAGGGCTCAGCACGGAGGCAGCTGCCAGGAGGGGCACACATCCCTGTGTTGCCCTCACAGACATTTCCGAGCTCATCAGCGGCTGAGAAGGGTGATTTTAGGGCCATGAAGGGAGAAGGGGTGCAGCGCCCATGACCACTAACTGCACCCTCCCTCTCAAGTTCCCCAAACTCGGAGCCTGAAGCTTCAGCCTTGACAGGGCCCCGTGCAGAGCCGCTCAGTGGCTGGGTGACAGGGAGGTCATTTAGCCTCCCCGAGTCAGGGTGGGCTGGGGTGGTTCGAGGCCGGGGACAAGCCCTCCTCCTAGCGTGACCTTGGGAGGGTAAATGGGCCAACGAGCGCACGGGCCCCGCTGGCAGGAGGGACCAGCAGAGGTCTGCTTCCTCCGCCCTTGGCCATGCTCGGCTCACACGCCTGGACCACAGACCTTACCCGTCATCAGCTGGCAGAGGTTTGAGCCCTTCCCCCCACCCCATCCCCAGTGGACATCCAGGAGCCGTAGACCGGAAGGACCTCAGGGCTGGGGGCGCACAGGAGGGGGAAGGTCCCCTCATATACATCACCTATAACTCTCACAGCAGCCCCAACAAGTAGGCATGGGTCCCCCTTTATCAGAGGCGTGAAGAAGCTCAGAGAGGGGGAGTGACTTGCCCAAGGGCACATAGCTCAGACATGGCTGATCTGGGATTTCAGTCCAGGTGGGGCTGGCTGCCCAGCCTCCGAGCAGAAGAGAACTGAACTCACCCAGCTGGGGTTGCTGAGGGTAAAATGGGTTAAGGGAGCTGAAACAGCCCAGTGCCCTGCACACAGTAGGCCTTCAGTAAGTGTTAGACCGGAAAGGAGAATCCACAACTTTCCTGCAAGGAGCCCACTCTCAGACCAAAACCGGAAAGACCTTTGGACAAGACAGGGGTGGGCTGCAAAGTGGGGAAGCCAGGCAGCCACATGTGGCAGGGTCTGGAGAAATACTGCCCGGCAGGGAGAGCCAGGGGCCCTCTGCAGCTCTTGCAACTTTGCAAAGATGAGAAACATTCTGCCTGTACCCAGTAAAGATCCTACAATTCACGGGGCAGAACCAGCGTCCCAAACCCAGGGACCTGCAGCAGGGCTGGGCTCCCACCCAGGGAACGGGGCAGGGACCTGGGCAGGTGCCCGGAAGTGTGAGCCTACAGGTGGCAGGAGGGAGGGACCCTTGGCTGAGGTCAGTTACAATCTCCAACAAAAGGGAGTCCAGGAATGCAAAGCGGCCACGTCTCCCTGGAGAGACAACGCAGCTGGGGTGTTGGAGGGCCTGGGTCGGGGGTACGAGGTACATGTATGGTTTCCTTTACCACCCAGGCAGTCAGGAGTTTAGGCCACAGGCCAGCCTGGTCCCGCGCTGCTAAGGCCCTTCTAAAGGTTGACCTGTGGCCTGCAGTTCAGAGACGCCTAATGGGACCCCCTGCTTCTCCCAGACCCCAGGACTCTGCGGCTCTCTTGTTCCCGAGCGCACGTGCCCGGCCCTCGTCCCGATGTGAGTATGTCCACCTCTGCCATGAAGCACATGCTGTGCCGGTGGGTGTCGAGGCAGAGGGGAGAGCTTACTGGCTGATCGACTTCTGGTGTCCTGCGTGCGCGGACAGACGAAAGGCCGACAGCTGGCTGACCCGGGCACTCCAGGTCCCAGCCCCACCCGGTACACAGTAGGTGCTCACTACGCGCTGGTGGTATGAGTGAGCCCGCGGCGCCCTTGCCTCCTGGCACTGGTTGTCAGTTTCACGCCCGGCTGCAGAATCTCCCCGCCATGGATGAGGGAAAGGCTTCCCGGCAGCACCCGGCTCCAGGTGTTAGGAAACCAGCCTGGGGTTGGGGTCCAGAGACCCCAGTTTCCGGGTCCCTCCTGGCCCCCAGTGCCTGCAGTGTGACCTCATGACCGAGGGCCAGAGCCCCTTCTGACCCCAGCTCTGCCTGTTTTGCCGGGCTTGCGGAGGGTGGCGGGCGAGCCCTGTGAGGGCCGATGCAGGCCCCGCAGCAATTAGAAGGGTCGGCAGAGTGAGGGCCCCTCCCAAGAAGGTCAGGCAGGTCTGCCCCGCCCCCGGCCCCAGGCCCCAGGCTCCACCACCCATTCCTGAGAAAGCACAGCCGGCCTCCGCCCCTGGTCCCTCCCTCACCGGCACTCAGTGAGTTGCTCCACCGACATCTCCGACTTCAGGCCACTCTTGGTGCTCTAGGAGAGAGAAAAGGGGATGGAAAGGATGAACCACAGAAAATTCTAGGACCACGCCTGCCACTAGAGGAGACTGTAGTGGCCACAGCAGCCCCGAGGGACCCAGTTTACTCTGCCTCACCCGCTCCTCAGGGGGCCTCCTGAGCAGCCCTCACCACTGGGGCCAGCTTAATTGTCCTTCTTCCCACAGGCCTTGAGCCCCACGAGGATGGGGACCGCGTCTGCCTCGTTCCCCAGGTATCCCCAAAGTCTGCCCAGTGCCTGGCTCACAGGGTATCAATGGACACGTGTTCATCTGAATAACAAATGAATGAGTGGGTGAATGAATGAAGGAATGAAGTCACCTCTGATTTACATACGTGTAAACAAAGCCATGACACCGCTCAGTGGAGAATTCAAGTCCATTGTTTTGAACAAGTAAGAGTGCATTCCTCTGAGTTTGGCTGTACTCAGCGTGTTCTGTCGGGTGGGTTAAAGAGAAGCCGGCTGCCCCCCAGGTACCGAGGGGCTGGGGGAGGGGAGAGCGGGGAGCAGAAGCAGGTGGGGCCTGTTTGTGGCGCTCAGGGTCTGTCTGAGAGAGAAGGCATGGACTCCCAGGGCATCAGCTACAGCAGAAGTCTGCACGTGCTAGACAGGGAGCGCCCCGTGGGTGGAGAAACCCAGAAAGGTCCCTGGAACCTTCGTCACACCCATCTGTCGAGGGATGAGACCATCACAGTGAGAGGGCAGTGGCTGTGGCCCAGTGGTGTGAAGACTCCAGAAAGGCCGTGAACAGATGGTCACTTACGGCCCATGTGGTTGCCGTCAGCCAGGACCTTCATGATGCCACAGGCAGGTGCCGTTTGCTGAGTAGGTGGGAGTGGCCGGCCCACAGCCCTCCTCGTGGCCTCACTGGCCTCTCAGCATCTCCCGCCCACAGCTCCAGCCCAACCCCCCACTGCTGTCCTGGTGGGATTTGGTGTTTCTCATGGCTCCCTGGAACTCACCCCAGTTCAGCCCCCGCCCCGTGCAGCACGCCCCCATCGAGGGTGTGGCGATATGGCCCCGAGATGTTCAGCCAGCAGGCAGGCATCCTACGGCGCCCTGTGCCTTACCTCCATGATGATCACCTCCACCTTGACATTGGTCGGGAGGGACAGCTCCGGCTGGAAGCACTTGGCCAGGGCCACGAGGAGATGCAGGGTGGCCAGCAGGTCCTTGTTGAAGATGCCTGGGAGGGGAGGGGGCACAAGGTCAGAGCCCTGGAGGACGACCAAACCTGGGGCCACATGGTGGGTTCCTTATCGTACAACCACCCTCTGCAGGCTGAGGAGCTCTGTGTCCAGCCTTCAGGAGAGCAGAGGTCCGGAGATCTACACTTGGAACCTAAAAATAGTCACACTTTGCCCCAGTCATCCCTCTTCTGCAAGTACAGCCCAAGGGCACAATCCACCCTGTGGACGGGGATTTTAACACACAGATGTTCACTGCAGTGCTGTTTAAACAGCTAAATGTCCCACAGCAGGGCCCTGGACGAACAAATTGTTAGATTTAAGCTGAATGCGACCTGATTCGGGGCCAACATTACAAACATCAATTACTGAACGTGAGACTTGCAGTGGCGAAGGTAGTGGCAGGGGACCCAACAAAAAGCGGGTTTGAAAACTGTTACATCCTCACCACCCAACCTCGGTGAAGCTATTCAATGTCTCTTGGCCTCAGTTTTCTCATCTGGAAAATGGGGAAGATGTAGAGGTTGGAATGGCAGGAAATCATACCAAATGGTTAACGGGGTGGGGCTTTGCACACTCCCATTTCTTACGAGCAGGCACTGCAGATGCAACTTAGCTAAATTAATGAAGCAGGATGGTTAGTGCCCATCTGACGAGGTAGATGAGGGCGTGTGTGATGCTTGGAACTCAGTAAGCAGTGGCCGCATTATAGACAAGGCTGCGTTTTATCACCCTTGTGCTGTGCTTCAAGGCAGCACCCCCCCGCACCCCGAGTAGGGGGGCTGTGATTCTGCCTCCCCCCACCCTCCCCGACACCAGCCCCACGCACTCTCCACGCTCCACTTGGCCTGCGGCTCCTCCACCTGTAGGCTCTGGCTGGCAGCCTCCAGGACCACCGCGAGCTTGCGCCGCTGGCTGGCCGCGGTCAAGGCAATCTCCTCCACGTCCAGCTTGACTCCAGTCAGCTTCTCTGAGGGCAGGGGAAGGAGTAAGAGGGAGAGAGAGGGTGGGAAAGCCTGGCGGGGGGGACAGTTGGGGCCCCTGCAGGGGACCCACAGCTAGTCTGCTTCCTCCAGGGAGGCAGGGTGCTGCCCTTCCTCACGGGGCACGCAGGCTGCATGATGGGGTGAGCTCTGCCCCGGGCCCACCTCACGTTGACCATCCCTGTGCCCCACCCCCCAGCCTCCCACACGTCAACGTGCTTCTCATTCCTGTGGGGCAGGGTGGCCCAGTGGTTAAAGCCGAGACCCCTGGATCCCCCACTTTCTTCACGATGAGACCTTGGACAAGGTACCAGGCCTCCCAGAACTCAGTTTCCTGGTCTGTAAAACGGGCATAGTCACAGGACAGAGTTGTTCTGAAGATTAACTGCACCTGCTCCGTGGCAAGGGCTCAGGAAGCCGTAGCTCATGGGACTGTCCTGCAGCCAGTCTGCCAAGGGCACCGCAGAGGGCACTGAGCAGGCCCCAGGCTGGCCCAAGGGGAGTCGGGACCACCCAGCCCTCCAGGACTGCCCAGATTTGGAAGCAGCCACTTACGGAAAAGGTGGTGCAGGATGAGTCCGTCAAAAATATCCTCCTCCAGGCTGCGGACCACGATGTGCTCGGGCAGGAGCTCAGCATTGATCCACTCCATCAGCACCTGTGGGCCCCGAGTGACAGCTAGCCCGGGGCCACTCCTCACCCGGCCTCTCACCAGTCTCAGCTCTGCCCTCCTCCCACCAGCCAACTCCTACCCATCCTGCAAGGCCAGGAAAAGCATCACCTCTTCTGGGAAGCCTGTTCTGATCTCCCAGGCTGAGTCAGGGGCCTGCTCTGGGCTCCCGAAGACCTGAGCACTGCGGGCTATTGTTTGTTCTATGTAAGGTTTTGATAATACACGGGCGCTGGTGTCCCGCCCCCTCCCGCAAACTGCAGCAAAGCCCGAGGGCTGTCTCTGGAGGTCAGAAGTGCAGAGAAGCAGCACCCCATCCCTTTAAGGGAGCAGCCCGAGCTACACGGGACTTGGTGGATAAACACCCCAGCTCCTCTGCCCCAGCAGGAAGCCTCCAAGGTGCCCGCTCCATACTGGCTCCCAGAGGTTCCCAGTCGGCTTGAGCTCCGACAACCATCACCTGCTCCATCACCCACCCTGGGTGTCTCCTTCCCACCTGTCTTACTTCCCTGCTCCCCTTCCTTGTCTCCTGGGATTACCTCCCAACTCAATATTTGCACCTGAATCTTTAGTTCAGGATCAGCTTCTGGAGGAACCCAAACTAAGATGAAGTGTCAGCGTGTCAGCGTGCCACCAGGTTTTCTTCTGTGTCCCAGGGCCCAACAGAGGGAAAAGTAGATGGGGGGATGGAGAGAATGGGAGGGAGGAAGAAAAGGATGGAAAATGGGCCACAAATCCTCTAGGGGGTCAAAGGTGGTGCAGGCCAGGAGGCCTCCTTGGAGGAGGCAACAGAAAGGCCCCATGGAAACTACAGAAGTAGGGCAGAGGAAAATGGAGGTCCCAAGCCTGTGCCCAGCTTGTCCTACAGCCAAGAAGAGTACCAAGAAGTGGGTGATGCATGCCTACACCTGCCCACTTCGCCAGCTGTCCTTTGCCCTGGGCAGCTGAGCCTGAGAAGGAGCACAAGATTGGAGGCCAACAACCTGGGTCAAATCCCAGCTCTGTCGCTGGCCAGCCATGTGTCCCCCACAGGTCAGGTCACTTCTCCGAGCCTCACCATCTGCTCCCTGGGATGCAGGTGCCAACAGATCCCTCTCAACTGCCGTGAAGTTTGCTGGCATCATGTACGTAAAGGCACACAGTCGGTGCTCAATAAATATCCCTTCACGCAGCCACTCAGCAAGTCTCCCAGGGGCCTGCGGGATCGCCACCCACCAGCCTGAGGTCGGGGAGGGGAGGGGGCAGCCTGCGGTCCCCACCCCAGGAAGACAAAAAGACTCCTCCAGAGAAAGAGGGTCAGAGAAGGATGCCACACCTTTTGCAGTTCTTCAAATTTGGGATCCTTCCTGGAAGTGGGTGGCAGGAACTTCTTCTTTTCTCCTGGAAGCAGAGATGAGCATATGTGTCTGAGGACCCTGCAGGCCGCCCCCAGAGCTGGCACCTCGACCACAAGAGGAAATCGGTCGCGCTGCTTCACACGCACACACACACATGCACACACACGTGCATACAAGTGCACTCACACACACACACCCCTGCACACACACATGTACAAACGCACAGATGCACAGACACATGCCCCCACACACACAGACACACACAGACACACACAGTCATAAACACACAGGCACACACACATACACACGCACTTGCACACAGAGACACACACAGACACACACGCACACCCTGAGCACCAAACATCCAAAGAGATTGATTTCCCGGACACGCCTCATCCTCTGCACCTCCCTTCCTTTGCCCATGCTCTTCCAGCCTCCCCCCGAATGCCCTTCCCGCCCCGCATTTCCCTCATGAACACCAGCTTATCCTCAGACACTGCAGTATTTATATTTTGGGAACATACTTAAAGTCGAAAACTATTTCTTGTCTATCTGGAATTCACATTTAACTGGGCATCCTCTGTTTTACCAGGCAACTCTACCCACATATAAGAAGGAGCCACGGCTCAGACGAGCCCAGGTTCCTGGGCTCCAAGGGGCCAGGACAGAGTTCACCGGCATCTGGCTCCCCCATATGGGCACGACACTGAGGCTGCCTGGCTCGTCCTATGAGCCCCATGACCTGGGTCAGCATCTCCTGCAAGTTTAAGAACCTCAGAACCCACAAGGGTCAGGGCCAAGGGGGACCTCTGGAATCGAGTCCCAAAGGATGGGGTGGGAAACTGAGCCACCAAGTGGGGCGGCCTTGCCCAAATCCACAAAACGCATTGCCTCTGTGTTCACGTGGCCCAGCTGGAGACATCTAGACGTTCTGAAAACCTTTGCGTACCACCCAGCCCCGTGTGTTCTGACGAGAGGAGGGCGGGCCCGTGACAGACGCTTGGGGAGAGAGCGAGCGAGTGTGTGAATGGCTGTGGCCCTTTCCTGGAGCAGATTTCTTGCCACTCTGAATCATACCATGTGCCAGCTCTGCCTGCCAGAACTCTAAGTATCTCTAAACCAACTCTAAAACAAAAAATAAATATTTTTTCAAATCACTAAGCCCTACCACCTGAACTGCAATTTTCCTCATGATGCTTTCCAACCTGAAACCACTTGTAAACTGAGAACGCCAGTTAACGGAGTCGGCCCCGCGACCCTGGACTTGGTGCTCTGCTACGTTACTCCCTGTGCCTCAGTTTCCTCGTCTGTAAAAAGGAGGTAAAAACACCCATCCTCAGAGTAATAGGTGAGATGCTGCGTATAAGAAGTTCTCAGCACAGCCCCAGCCCAGAGTGGGCACACACAGCAATCAGTATCCTCATTAACCTGGAGATATGCGGTTATGTGGGATACGGGGATAACTCTGGGGAAGGTTCCAGAAGCAGGGGGTCAAGTATAAAGCAGAAGGCATAGGCAGAGGCTGGACAGAACCGGGTGTCCAGCTGACAACTTAGAAAAGCAATGCAGTACCCAGCACGGCTTGTTCGGTTCTTACAAGGCAGATCCTCCCCCCCGCCCCCCGCCGGCCCGGCACCTTGTGAGAGTGTCTCCCCGGCCGGTGGGTCCACCCTCCCGGGGACCTGCATCAGGTTGTAGAGGGGCTCCGGCTCCATCACTGCCTTGTCGGCCCTGGGGATGCAGGAAACAGGACATCACCATCTGAGTCGCTCTAAATTCACTCTGTGTGTCGTTTCCTCCAGACCAGGAGGCACAGGGAGAGAGAGGGTGGGAGCTGGCTTTGGATGGACAAGTCACTGCGCTGCCTGGGCAAAGGGACGGGGCCCCTGGTGAGAGGGAAGCTCGGAGCCGATCCTTGCAGGACACAGGTGCGGAGAAAGGCAGCGACTGAGGTCTCGACCTGGGCAAAGGGTTGGCTGGGAGATGGGGTCCTTGGTCAGGCGCAGGGCGGCCAGCCCATGGCCCCACTGCAGCACACGGGAAGCCCACCCACCCTGGGCAGTAGGACCAAGGGAGCAGCCCACTTCTCAGAGCTTCATGGATCTAGAAGACCCTCGGGCTGAGCTCCAGGGGGAAATCTGGGCGGGCCGCGTGGAGCCGCTATGGCTGGTTGCGGTGAACACACCGATGGGTGACATCTGCAGACCAGGAGCTCCTGCGGGGGCGGGGTTGGGGGACAGCAGGCCTGTCCTCTCTGGGCCCTGCGCCTGAGTAGGGGGGACACAGAGAGGCACCGCAGACTGTGAGTGAGTGGACGGGACTGGGGTGCAGGCTGGGCTCTCAGGGGGGTGGCCTGGCCCTGCCTGGCCCCAATTCTGAGCTTGTCACCCCGGCCTGTCATGGTGGTTTGGGGGGTCTCTTTTCTCGCCGGGAAGGGCCAGCATTCCCAGAGCCCACAGGTACCCGTCCTCGTCCTTGCCGGGGGCAGGGGCCAGGCTCCCCCCGGGCCCGGCAGATTCAGAACCTCCTTCCTGGTCCCCTGGACTCACTTCCTCTCCTGCTCGGCTGAGGGCCCTGCCCCCCCTCCCACTTTCTCTCCTGCCCCTGGGTCTTCCCCAGCACGCCCAATCCCAAGCGGACATTCGGGGCAGGGGCCTCACACAGCAGAAGCTGGTGGTCAGCTCCAGCCCCGGGGAGGCCTGGCTGGAGCGGCAGGGCCCAGAGCTGCGGTGAGACGGAAGCATTCGCAGGGCTGTAGCCACCCTGTCACACTGGCAGCCAGCCTGGGGACACCGGGGCACTGTCTGTGGCTCCGTCCTGCCCTAAAGTGTGGGAGGGGGGAGAACACAGCCACTGGGCCAACTCCATCCCCTATATTCCCAAGCTTCCTTTTGGACGGGATTCGGTTCAAAGGGTGTGGCCAGAGGAGAGGAAAGAACTTGGCCTGGGGGTTAAGAGATTGGGTTCCAGGCTGGCTCCTCCTCATTCTGGCTGTGTGACTTTGGGCAAATACCCTCCCCTCTCTGGTCCTGATATTTCCTTACAAGGAGGGGCTGGACTCGATGCTCGCCAAAGGCAGCTGAGTGCACGCAGAGCTGGGAGTGGCCTCCAGCCATCGGCAGCCCCGGGCAGCCCCTTCCCTGACCTGGGCCTCTGTTTCTTCATCTGGAGACTGGGGCTGGCCTTTCTCCCCAACACATCGGATGAAGCTTAGGGGAGGCGACAGGGTGGAAAGGGAGACTCTTGGCCTGGCTACACGAGAGGTGAGCAAGGGCCCTTCTGGCTGTCTGGGCCTCTGTGGCGGGAGGAACGGGCCGCCTCTAAGCCTGGGTGGCGAGAGGGCCACCGGGGCGCAGGGTCTGCCTTGCCGGCTCCCTCCCGGTGGCGGCTCAGCTAAGCCTGTGCTCTCTGGGCTCCGTTTCCACGAGGCCCCTCGGAGCCCTCCCTCTCTCTGCGTGAGCTCAGGTGCCCGAGCATTACGGCCGAGCAGAAAGCCCCAGAGGCGAGGACTCACCTGGCTGCTTCCTCCACGCCAGGAAACCAAGACCACGGAGGGCAAACAGTGGTCCCCGGATTCCAAACCAAAACAGGTTCCGGGTTCCCTAGGTCGGCGGGGGCCGCGGGGGCTGGCTGGGAGGCAGGGGCAAGCAGCTCACTTCCTCCGGGGCCTGTGGCTTCTGCCGGGCCTGCCGGGCCGCATCTGCAGGGAGCTTCCTCCTTGCTGGGCTGTAGGGCCTGATGCTCTGAAAGCGATGCCGCTGCAGCCCCACCGGAAAGCTCTGCCCCTGGGGCCCAGCCACACCTCTTTCTCTCCCTCTCGCCTCCCCAGTACGCAAACCAAGCCAGTTCCTGAGGCCAGAGGCTGGGAGTCGGCTTCCCCCGAGGCCCACTATCAGCAGACTGTCAGCCCTAGCTCCTCGTCCCCAGCCTGGCCAGGCCCCGCTTCCTCTCTCCTGGACCATGCGGGAGCCTTTACTAGCTGGACTTGCATTGCCAGCTTCACTCACACCCCACCTCCCGCCCACGAGTTGTTCTCCACAGGCGACCAGAGGACCCACTTCACATCCCAACTTGCTCAAAAGCCGTCAGTGGTGTCCAATAGCTCTTAAAATGAAATCCATATAACTGATTCACTTTGTTATAAAGCAGAAACTGACACACCATTGTAAAGCAATTATACTCCAATAAAGATGTTAAAAAAAAAAGAAATCCAGTCTGCCCAGCTCAGCCCCTAGGTCCCCATGTGACCCGCCAGCTACACCTCCATCCTCATCTCGTATCCTCTCCCGCCCTCGTGCCCTCCCAGCCACACTGACAACCTTTCTATTCCCTGAAAGTGCCACATACCTTCCTTCTTCGGGGTCTTCACACTTACTGTGCCCTCTGCCTAGAAGCCCCTAAGCCAGCTTTTAAAATGGCTTAGTTCGCATTGTTATCATCAGCTTAAGTGCCTCCTCCTTCAGGAAGCCTTCCCTAGCTGCCTTATCTAAAGAGTAGATCCTCTCATGATTCTTTACCACAGCCCCGTTAAGGTTTCCTTTGTCCCAGTGTCTAGAGCAACGCCTGGCACAAAGGGGGCTCAATGGATAAATATTGATGGTTACTGTTGCCTAGGCGATCAGGAAGTCTTTCCAAAGGGGAAATGGGCTTTGACGGATGTATAAGAGCTTGCCAGTTGAAGAAGATGGGTAAGAATATTCCAGGTAGAGGGAACGTGCAAAGGACTAGAGGAATTCCAGAAGGAGAGATCCTAGGACAGCGGGGCAGACTCAAGCTGGTCTCTAGAGCTTGAATCTTCATGAGCCAGGCTGAAATCGCGAGTTTCCATAGCGACAGGTGACAGTGCTGAGTGACCGGAAGCTAACCACCCCTTCTCTGTGGACAGATCCTGCAGAAAAGGGGGCAGAGCAGATGAGAAGCGTGCAAGCAGGAAAGGGTGGCTGTTCATGAAATGCTATGAAAATGACAAAAGGTATTACTGACATTGCTGCTAATATTTGTTGAGTAACTGACGAAGCAAGCATAATTGTCAGGGCTTTAATTTCACTAGAACCCAGCCTCAGAGGCAGGTGCTTTTATATCCCCACGTTACAGAGGAAGACACAGAGGCGCATGGTTTAGTCTGCCATTCTGATGCACCCACGCGAGACTGGGATTCGTGACAAAATGCAGTGAGAAGGAGATGTGCCTGGACACCCATTTTGCCAGGGCAGGTGTGGTGGGCACAGCGTGGTACGGATCCCATGCTTGGGTGGCAGCTTCCTGAGCCCTGGATTGCAGCCCAGTAGGTGCATTGCCCAGGGTCCCGGCAGCAAAGAGATGGCACGCTCAAATGCGGAAACTGGAGAGTATTTAGTAAAGGGACTGCCTGGGCAGGGTTTAGGGAACCCAGAAGACATGGCACCGCACCCCGAGGCTAACAGCATAAGGAGCTGTCCCAGTTCCAAAGCCAAAGGGGGCAGAGGCAGGAATGGATTCCAGAGCCCCGGAAGAGAACGACACATGCGCTAAGAGGGGCCACGGCTAGGGGCTGTGGCTTCCGGTAAAGGATGCAGCCAACCCCCCGTGGCCCAGCAGAGGGGCAGAGCCAGAGGGATAAATACCCTGACCTCACTCTCCTCCAAACGCCTTTTTCCTGCCAGGGCCTCCCATCGGTCAAATCCAACTGGAAGTCAGAGGCCAGAAAGCCCACTGATGCAACAGTCCATGAGGTCAGGGTGGAAAACAGTGGCGAGTGGATCCGAGAGGTGAATAGAAAATATCTGGTCCCGAAATCGTGCCTCTGGAGCCAGCCATCATTCGGGAGCTCCATGGTGGTGGCAGAGGGGGCCAGCATGCAGTATTATTGTGAGTCACTGATGGAGGACCCCCTCTCCAGCCTGCTCCCACAAACTTCCATGGCTCTGTGATCACCTGATTTCCTGTGTTATATTCCCTTCTGCTTCAGCAACTAAAGTGGTTCCAGTTACCTGCAGCTGAATCCCAATTAACGTAGGATTGGTTACCAGAAATAATTGCAGGCAATGTACCCTCAGGGATGGGGATCTGGAATTGGTTACTAGTTCTGGTTGATTTCAAGACAGTGACGACCTAGTAACCGTCAGAGAATGAAATCTAGTAGGTCAAGGCACACGGTGGCAAAACAATTACCTGTAATCGCCCAGAACTAAGTACCTATTAAATCCCTAGCTTCGGCAGACTGCGTTGTGGTTTCAATACACAATATGATAAGCATTGTTTATTCAAGAACTGTGGATGAGTTGTTTCTTTATTGGCATACCAAAGAGTTTCTTCAAAGTAAATAGTCCCAGGGCTTTAAATCCTCTGTCCAGGTGACCTGGTACTCCTCTCTAGTTAGAGTACCAGGGAGTTCTTATAATGGCCCTAAAAGAATTCCCATCTCCTGGGGCTGTTACAGGGCTGATACAGATGAAAATCAGATGCAGAATCTAATCCTGTGTACTGCAGACTAAATCCACAGCCTCGCCCAGTTTCCTATGTGAAAGGCAGGGCGTCCTCTGGGGGAAGAGGGACTCCAAGGATGGACTAGTCACCTGCAGTTAAATCCAAGCGCCCAAGCCTGAATCCCGGCAGCAGGAGCAGCCCTGCCCGCATGGCTGACGGGAGAGGCTCTCCCCTCCCAGGAAACTTTGTAGTGACCTCATGGAGGTCTACCTTGCAGGGCAAGCTGACTCTTCTCACGCGCCATCCCTGTCGCCCTCCCAGCCCCCAGACTTAAAACTACAGTCAGGTCCAGCCTGTTCTGGAGGGCAGACACAAAGTCAAACCTGGGGGGTGAGGTTTATATCTTTTTAAAAATGGTAAACATTTGCTAATTTATGTCAGCCAAAAAGGGGAAACATGTAGGAAGGGTGTGGGGCCAGGGAAGAAGAGACACACTTGTAGATCGGGCTGCTTTCACTGATAGAGATGTACTTGCTGGGGACTCTGAATCCCGGGGCACCAGTGGGACCAGCTGGGAGTGGTTCTAACCCACTTGCTAGGTTGCTTACTGAAAATGGACTTGGCATTGGCCTCCACTGAATGAAAATGGGATGCCAGCCATACCCTGGTACAATGTGGAAGGATATTTGAGTGGGTTTGTCACATGTGGCCATCTCCCCTGAGAAGACCCAGAGGACACATCAGTGGCCATCCTCGGTAGCCCAGGAATGATGCTGGGAGAAGCTGCCATTGAGACGGGCTCCCCAAGTTCAGTGGAACTGAGGTCACTTCAAAATGGCAGAGGCCAAAGGGCAGCCTTTGTTCATCTAAGGCAGGGTGGGTGTATCAGTTAGTTTTTGCTGCATAACAAACCACCCCCAAAACTTAGTAGCTCAAAACAACAGCCGTTCTATTTAGCGTGTGATTCTGTGAGTTGGCCAGGCAGTTCTAATCTGGAACAGCTTGGGTGACCTCTGCTGGGCTCTCTCACGCTTCTGTGGTCAGCTGGTGGCAGGTTGTCCAGAATGGCCTCATTCAAAGGTCTGGCCGTGGCAGGCTGGCGGTTGACCACATGGGCTCCATCTTCCAGCAGACCCACTCGGGCTCATTTACACAGTAGTCTCCACGCAAGAAGAGAGAGTAAGCCTGGATGCATGAGCATCTTCCAAATCTCTGCTGTGTCACATCATGGGACATCGAGAAAATGATAGAATTTGTTTTGCGTCTTGGCTGAACAGGTAAAGTTGCTTGGCCAGGGATGACTGGGAGGATCCAGAAGTAGAGGCTGCAGGGCTACAGCTTCCCTCGGGGTCAGCCCTGACAACAAGGGGAAAGCACCTTGGCCTGTGCCAGTTAAGAGGCTTAGTACCCAAGAGAGGAATACTTTTGCCAGGAGCACACAACCTGGCCGTGAGTGTGTCCTTTTGCCACTGGGCCAACGGGTAAAAAATAAAAGAGGGTTACCATGTTGGATGGGGATGTAAGCCTGATTATTTTAAGGGGAAGTAGGGTTACTGCAACACAGTAGGGGCATGGAGGAGGGGATCTGGAACCCAGGAGAGTCCCTGGGGTGCCTCCTAGAACTGTCATGTCATGTGCTAAAAATGAATGGCAACCCACAGCCCCCCATAGTGACAGGACGAGGAAAGACTCAGAACCCTCAGAAAGGAAGACTGAGGTTTCCCCCTCAAGGAAACAAACAGGAAGCAGCTGAAGTCCTGGTTGGTGGGCGGGGGGAGGTAGGGGTAAAACAAGTCTGTAGTGAAAAGTAGAAGAGATCTAAATATAATTACAGCCCATGACCAGCTGCAGAAAGGACAGTAATAATTACCCATACTTCCTTCCTTGCGGAGTTATACACACATACACACATGCACATGAAAGTGTACATACTCATATACACACCCTGCAGAACATCTCCTGGGTTCATATTTTCCTGGTAACGTCTCAGTTTTTGATACCCCAATTCACAGAATGAGTCTATCTCTCAATACCATTTTTTTAAACTTGAACTTTATATAGGAAACTATATAATTATTTTATATAATTATATTAGAGTTATCTATCATAGCTATGCTTACATAACTATATAAAGTATGTACATGATATTTACATCCCAAAATCTCAATACAGGTTTGGTTGTTTGTTCTATTTTTTAACATTTTACTACATTTGCTTTTTCTTTCACTCTTTTTCTGAACCATTTAAAAATAAATTGCAGGGAGAGACTGTGACACATCATCTCTAAATATTTCAGAATTTATCTCCTAGAAACAAGGATATTCTTCTATGGGACACGTACCGTCATGACACCCAAGAAAAAGTAATATTTTCATCCATATTCAAATTTCGCCAATTATTATTATGCTGTTTACAGGGGGTTTGTTTTTTTACTGCAAGATCCAATCAGGATCATAGGTTCCACTTGGTGGCATTTGGCTGTCATGTCTCTTTAGAGTCTTTTAATCTGGAATGGTCTTCCACGACATGAATATTTTTAAAGAGCCCAGGTCAGTTGTCTTGTAGAATGCTAATTTCACCATCTCTGTCATTTCTGGATCTGCTTCTATTGACTAATTCTTCTGGTTATGGGTCACATTCTTCTGCCTTGTATTTCTAGTAATTTTTTAAACTGAATGTAGACATTAGGGATTTTCCGTTGTTGGGAGAATTTCGCTGCATTCCTTTAAAGACTGTCGGCATTTTTCTGGCAGGCAGTTAATTGTGAATTACTCTGATACTTTTAAAGTTTGCTTTTAACCTTGACCTCTTCAAACTCTGGTCTCTGTCTCCTCAATTCAGTGACACCACTGGGCTCTCTCTGAGCTCCCACTCCTGCACCCCAGTCCAGGAATAACATCCAGGGAGGAAGGCTGGGCAATCATAGGGTTTACCTCATTTGTCTCCCCCTTTTTTTAAGGTTCATAGACCTGCCCTGCCTCTGGTCTAATGTCTGAAATAGTTTTCTCCTACATTTTTGCCCAGTTTTCTAATTATTTCTGGTGGAAAGTTAACCCTATAGCCATAGAAATCCTTCCCCCACGAGATAGTTAGGAAGAAGAGGTACATTTTCAGTGGACAAACATGAGAAGCATCATCTTAACTAAGTAATCAAAATAAATATCCCAAGAAATGGGATAGATCAACGTGTTATGTCTCCTGATAAGAGGAGCTGAGAAGAACACATAGCTTCTGCCAAAAACGCACAACCCGAATCTAATCATGAAGGAAACATCAGACAAATGCAAGCTGAGAGATATTCTAGAAAATAACTGGCCTGTATTCTTCAGCATCAATGTCACGAAGAGTAAAGAGAGATTGAAGAACTGTTCCAAATGCATTTCTTTGGGGAAAAGGACATTATCGGGGCAACTGGAAAAATAGAATTAAGGCCTATAGATTAGATAACGCTATTGCATCAATTTCCTGGTAATGACACTTGTACTAAAATTATGTAAGAGAATGTTTTTGTTTTTAGGAAACATACATCAAAGTATTTACAGATAAAAGAGCATAACCTATGTGACTTACTCTCAAAGATTCAGGAAAGATAGATAATTATCTAGATAGACAGACAGATGATACATAGATCTCTATCTACATAGACTGACCTATATCTAAATACCTGCATCTATATCTATATCGAGAAGATAGAAAGGATAAAGCAAATATGGTAAAATGTTAACATTTATGGGGATTGGGGTAAATATAGGAATTCTTTATACTATTCTGGCAACTTTTCTCTAAGTCTGCAATTATATAAATATAAAATGTTAAACAAGGGACTTCCTCTTTTAGAGGAAGGGGTAGAGCAGTGGGCCAGAACCAAGAAAAGCCCCATTTAAGTGGAGCCTACAGACAATTTAAGATACGTGTGGAATTCCCTGGTGGTCCAGTGGTTAAGACTCCGCACTCCCAATGCAGGGAGCCCGAGAGTTCCGTCCCTGGTCGGAGAACTAAGATCCCGCATGCCGCATGGTTCGGCCAAAAAAAAAAAAATACATGAAAAGAAAAAGGAGGTCTTCACCTTCATCCTTGTTTAGTGTCACTGTAAATGCACGGATTTTTTTGAATTCAGAGTGCTATACTTTCTGATGCTCAATTGTCCACAACATGGACACGCTTTAAGATGGCTCCTATGTCCTATGACATGTCCCATCACTCTTCGAATACTCCTTCTGGCTTTCTGGCACAATGTCAGTGCATTTAAACAATTGATGTGGTCGGAAATCTCGAGCTACATTCCGAACATGTAGAAAATCAGAATCCTGCACAGGTGTTTGGAAAGGCACACAGAGGGTCAGCAAAGGAGACAGGATTTAGATGTACAATGTGACTTAAACGTTTTACCCTATCATGGCTGTCCTCAGCCCATTGCTGGACCGAGCCACGGGTTCCTCCTAGGTCCGGGGCGGGGAGGGGGATGTGTGAATCATGGGTCCCAGCTCAAATCCCTCTGCCTCCAAAGTCTCCCACCCCACCTGCATCTCTCCAGTACATCACGGTCTTATTTTCTTCCCAGAACTTGCCCTGTCTGCACCGACCTTGTCCACACACACCCCCAGTCTGCGTACCCTTCCACCCTCCAGTTCCCCAGGCAGTGGCTGTGTCCACCCTGTTCCAGGCTGCATCCCCAGGACCTAGCTTGGTACACGGTCGGCCCCCAATAAATACTGACTAAATGAATGTTCAAGTTCCTATTGTGTGGAGCTCACGGGGGCTCCCACATCCCACCCCAGGGTAACGCCTAACCCTGGTCGCTAGTGAGGATAATGACGATTTATTGAATCAAACGATACCCCCAAGAGTGGATTTCCACTTAAAACGAAAGCTGACAAAATCTGAACTTGCCAAGCACAAGACGCTGCCCTTGCAGAAGGAACAGTCCCTCTCCCTGCGGTGTCCATGACCCTCCGTCAGTGCTGAGCTGGCTCCTGCCTGGGAAAGGCTTAAACAAGATGACCTCAGAAGGCCCCTCCTTTCTCTGAAATTTCAGTCTACAAATTCTGCTGAGGGCAGGTGGCATGTAAAGTCACAGTTCCCCAGGGACGGGCCACTCGGCAGGGACCCTGACCGAAGCAGAGATTCCGATGCCCCCCCCCCATCCCCAGCAGCATCCCTGTGGGGAGGGGATGACTGGATGGAGTGGCTTTCCTGAGAGCACGCCACTCACACCAGGGGGTGAGCCAGGAAGAATGGGGACAGAACTTATAAAAGAGGAGAACTGGAGCGTGCCCACCTCCACTGCAGGCTGACCTGAGGCACGGTTCTCGCTCCTTTTCCAGAAGTCCTCGCTGGCCCTCCCCAGAGAGCATTAATCTCTCCCAGCCACACCCGGGGCCCCTCCAGCATCGTGGTTCTCCCTGGGAATTATCCACACACCTGTCTCTCTCTCCATGGCTGTGTCCCTGTCCACTTGGACAAACCAGACCCTCGGGGAATGTCCCCTGAACAGGACCAACAAGAAGACCCCTGGAGGGTCAGGCACCGTTGCTGGCCTGAAAGAACTGACGTCACAGGACGATGCTTTAGCCTCATCAATATTAATAGATTATCCCATCCAAGAAAACCACAGGTTAGACAGGCTCAAGGGCTTGGCGATTCACAGCAGGGTTTCTCAACCTCAGCATCTCGGACGTTTTGAGCTGGGGGATTCTTTGTTGGGAGGAGGGGATTCTTTCTTGTGTATCGTGAGATGCTCCTCCCTCCAAACTGTGTCCAGACATTGCCAGGTATGGGGTGTGGGGTGTGGGCGAGAACCACCCTGGTCGGAATTTTAAGGGAGGGAGGGGTGAATTTGGTGAGGGGTGACTCTGGAAAGAGTGGGTTAATTAACTCATCAGCAGTCACACGGGAACAAAGCCGGATGTAAACCCAGGTGTCTCTCCAAAGCCCAGGATCTTTCCAGCAACAGTTTGTAATTTTTAGCATTTCTTAATAGCATTGTTGCTTCACCCCCCAGGCTAGCCATACTTTCATAGTCACAATTTTAACCTTTCGTAGAGAAAAGTTAGATACACCTGAAGCATCCCACCACTTCTGCGGGGAGGGTTTACAGCAGGGCCAGTGTGCAGCCCCCAAGATCTGGCCGCACTGCGGGTCACCGCCGGGTCTCTTGCCCCAACGTGTAAGGAGGGGACCATCTCCTTGTAGCGGCCCTTTCATCCAGCCCGTGCCATTGGCCACTGGCATCTCCCGCTCTGGTTTGGAACCAGGTGCATGGGCAGACTCGCCTGCTCTGTTCTTTATTATGGCTCAGCCGCAGCTGTGACTCTGCCACCCTCTTCTCCCCATGGCTCCCGCCCATGAAACCCTTGGTCGCAGTCCCCCAGGGCCCCATTCCCCACACAGGGCATGAGCTGGCTCCTTCCTCATCCAGCTGGCAGCTCCCAGGGAGCAGGGCTGTGCTGGCATCCTGTGGCCCCAGCACCAAGCACAGGGCTGGCACAACCATGACAGCTAAAGGCACGAAAGAAACCACGGCAGCCAGACAGAGGCAGCGGCCTTTTTTGGGATAAACCACAGCACATCGTCTGGGTGCTGCGCCCCTGGAATGCGCCGGCTCCCGCCGCCAGCCCACGGGCAGGTCGACAACACAGCCAGGGTTTCAGTGGCTTTTATTTAATACCCAGAAATCCAAAGTAAACACTGCTTAAAACAATTAAAAGGACAATAAAATATTGGCACACAAATCGGGGAAGAGGATTCGGTTGCTCTAAAACAACACAGCTCTGTGTCACATCCAGTTAGGACCTTAGGGTGTGTGGGGCTCTGGGCTCAGTGCTTGCATGAGGCCGTGTGGCTGTTCCAGGGGAACCAGAGCTCCAAGCAGGCTCCCCAAAACCAGTGGGGGTGGGTTTCAAAGACACACCACTCTGAGGACAGTAAAAGGAGGCATTTCCCGGTCTTTGCCCGTCACCGCACAGGTGCCAACGGTCTTGCTTTCACTTAGTCCCTGAGGACGAGGGTCCCTCGTCAGGGGGGAAAACCATTCACTGAAAATGGGGGTCAGTGGAGGAGGAAGGGTTCCAGAACTTTCCTCAATTAAGGACTAAGAGGGAAGCGTTTGCATTCCAAGGAGCCCCCGGCGAGAATCAAAAGAAAATTGTTTCTGGTGCTCCAGTTACCCCAAGATGCTCCAGCATGTGGCACCCCACAGAGGGGACACCCCAGGCCCTGAAACTCGCGTCCTGACAACTGCTGGCCCCAAGCCAACAGGGACGATGGGTGGACCCCAAGAGGAGCCTCCCTACCGCAGAGTTCACCCTGACTTCCGCCCCGAAACTGCTTCACCAGCCCTCACCTCCACACCCGACCAGGCCCCGCTTTCAATTCTGAGTCAAGGGAGGAGAACGAGACGCCTACAGCCCGAGGAGGCCCTTCGCGGGTGGGCGGAAGGCACACCTACACCTTTGCACCAACTTGAAAAAAAATAATTTGGAGACTAGATCACATTCTTTGCTGGAGCATGGCCTTAAACAGTCAGCATTATGACACAAAAGTGCCTGTTTATACTTTCCCCACATATCTTATCATTCCTGTTACTCTCCGACTTGAAACACAGAGGGCTTGAAGTGGGCTCGCTGAACCCCGACCCCTATCCCCATCCCCAGAGTAACCAATCCCGCCCCTCCAGGGCGTGGAATAGGCCGGAGCCCCCCACCTGGGCTGAAGACCCTCGAGGTTTTTTTCCAAACCCCGACCTCACCTCCGTCATCCCCCAGGAAGGGCCCCCAGGAAGCAGCAACACCCTTGCCAAGCCCACCTGTGGACAAGGCAGGTGGATGGGTCTCCACGGGCCGCAGTCACTGTGATGCTACGCGTGTAATGAAGGCGGCCCAGAATGTTCCAGCCTCGGCTCTTTTGTTGGTTCTTAAATGTCACCGCATCCCGCAGGAGACACCGTAATGCCACTTTCATTATTTCTTTCCCCTGCTGGGTAACCACCTCCATCAAAACGGCTATTCTGAACCCATCCCCAGCCTGGCAGCTGCCTGAGCTGAGACAGAACATGAAAGTGTTTTCTAAGTCTTGAGCGTTGGTATTCAATTTAATATTAACAACTTTCTCAGCAGCTCTGATCTACAGCAGGAAGGTGAGAATCAAACAGTAGAGAAAGGCCCATCTTGCTGGGGCAGCAAATGCTGAGAGAACTCAGGTGGTCGGCGTGTCATAAAAACCCCAGCTCGGGAGCCAGGGGTTGGGGGAGGGGGTGACCCAGCATAGGACCCGCCTCAGACCCAGCCTATGGGTCCCCATTTCTCTCCTGAGCCAAGGTGGGCAAGGGCTGAAGAGCACACAGACGAGGGATCTCATCTCCTTCAACAGGGTGCCCCAAAGGATGCCGACAGGGCTCCAGAAAGCTGGTACTCGGGGAGGAGAGAGGTGAACACTTCACATCTCCCTGTTGTTACAGGCTGAGCTCTGCCCACCCATCCCCCCCCCCCCCCCGCAGAACCCACATGTTGAAGTCCTAACCCCCAGGACCTGAGAATGTGATAGTATTTGGTGACAGGGTCTTTACAGAGGTAATTAAGGTAAAATGAGGTCATTAGGGTAGACCCCAATCCAATCTGCCTGGTGTCCTTAAAAGAAGAGATTAGGACACAGACACACGGGGAGACACGTGAGGATGCCTGGAGAGGACGGCGTCTACAAGCCAAGGAGAGATGCTCGGAAGGTACCAACCCTGATGACACCTTGATCTTGACTTCCAGTCTCCAGAACTGTGAGAGAATAAATGTCTATTATCTAAGGCCCCCGTCTGTGGCACTTTGTTATGGTGGCCCAAGCCAACTAAAACACCCTGCTTTCTAAAGGCTTTTTAAAATGCATCCATCCCCAAACAGGAGCTCTGGGACTGGACACTTCCCACTGGAAGGTGCCTACAATGCCACTGCCACTCCAGAGGCATTGTAGAGCCGACTCCGACACAGCCCACTCGGCCATAGCAAGAAATAAAGAAATGCCTCAGAAATCCTTCCTCCCTCGGACCGTGGCAGCTGGGTCCTCTGGGTCCCAGGTGTCTGTGCAAAAGCTAAGTGAAAACAGCACTGAGCGGCCGAGAAGCAGGGATGTGGGTGGACACTCGGTCACAGCTAAAGCTTTTGAGACTTAAGAGTGAAGTTTTTAAAACTGCAAAACGCTTTTTAGTAAAAAAGCCCTCACTGCCGAGGAGAGCCCTACCCAGGAGATTCCACGGGGACAGACAAGCCATTGCCACGGCTGCAAAGCTCTATCTCTGATCCCCTGTGGTCACTGACGGCTGTCAGCTGGAACGCCGGGCGCTCCCTCCCAGGGGTTCTGGCTTTTTTCTTTTCCATCTTTTGATCAACAAGGAACAGCACCCCGGGACACCCTAGGTGAAGCCAGCCTGCAAACTCAAGCACTGGTGTTTGGAACCTGCATTTCAAAAGAGGCCGCCCGCTGCAGAATTACAGGGAAAGGAGGTTAAGGGTATCAACCAGAAAAAGGTGGGGTGGGAGTGGGGAACAACCGCGGGCTTGGCGGGGAGGCCAGGGCACCTCCCAAAGCACCGTCCCCGCCGCGGTCTCTGCTGCGCCGCACCCGTCACTCCAGGTGCTTGTATTTGGTGAACAGGTTGTAAAGAACCCGCAGGGTAGATTTGAGGTCCAGGTTCACCACATCTGCAGAAGGAAACAGAGAGACCGTTTGGTGGATGAGAGAGTGCGCCCCAAGCCTTGGTGCCCCAAGCACTTGGGAGACACGTGGGACATCCTCTGTGTCCCCAGCAGGGCACTTCTGCCATCCCCCAAGATACAGACTGCCGTGAGAGCCCCCGGGCCGCTACCCGTGGGATGAGCACCTGGGATGGCGAGGATGTCATCCCTTCTAGGATTTGCATTGGACAAGTCTGCGTGGCGTAGGGTCCATGACAACCGAGGACATTTCCTGGGGACCAAACACCCACAGGCCATCCTGCGCCAGGACCACGGGCCTCCTGGGGCAGGGCAGGTGGGAGCTGCTGTCCCACCCCCTCAAGGTCAGGCACAGCGTGTGGCCCAGTAAGTCCCAGCCGCCTTGTTTGGTGGGAAGGGGCTCTGTCCTCCTGGGAGTCTGGGACCTGGTTTTCTCACTTGCTCTGTGAGCTCAGACCAGGGGCTTGGGGAGGGCTATGGGGATCGCGGGTCACAGGACGGAATTCCTGTCCCCGGACGGGTGTTCAGCAGTGGCTGCTGGGCCTCCCGGGGGGGGTGTGTGTGGAGGACACCCCACCCAGAATTCATGGCGTCACTGTAGGGCGGTGACTCCCAAAGTGGGGTCCCCGGGCCAGGAGCACTAGTGTCACCTGGCCACTTCTTACAAACGGGACTTGGAGGGTCCACTCCACGGCCCCCAAATCAGAAGCTGTGCTTAAGGAAGCAACCCCCCTCCCCGGGATTCAGATGCCCATTTGCGTTAGGGATTCCTGGTATAGGTCATTTAACATAGGAGCCAGGTATGACAGCGAGGTGGCCCCTCGCTGGGGCTCTGCGGGTCTCCACTGCCATTCAGACCTCATGGGCCATGACCGAGCCACGTCCCTGCTCATGAGCATCACCCGGGCATCAGGACATCGACCCGACAGGCATCAAACTGCAGTAAACCTTTAATATCCTTTCCAGACGTGAAGCGGCATCTCTAGTCTGGGCAATGGCACCTGGAGAGGCAATTAAATCCTGAGGCCGTGGAGCAGAGGCCACGTCCTCCGAGTCAAGTAGTTCCTAAAGAATCAGCCTTGGTGGCTCTGCCAGCGCAGGCCTCTTGGTCCCCGAAACCCTGAGCACAGGGGACATGTGGAGCTGGGGTCGGCAGAGCCCAGCCTTTGAGCCACACGTGCGGGGCCTGGAGGGAGAGACATGGCTGGCCGGGCAGCCCCTCTAAGACCTGGGTCAGGGCGTTACCTTCGGGGCGAGCCTTGGGCTTCTTAAGGCCTCCATCCAGCATCAGCTCAAAGGCAAACGACACGTTGTGGACCTGCAGAGGAAGCCAGAGTTAGCACCGGGGCCGCAGCTGGTCCCAGGCCCGCCCGCTGCCCCCTGCTTTCCTTCTAAAAGGACAGGATGGGAGCAAGTGTGGACAGAGGGAGCCTTTGGAATAACTACGCCCACGAGGACCAGGGGTGTCCTGGGCAGAGCGACAGGGTGGGCAGAGGGAGGGTGAGGGAGTCTTTTGAGGGTAACACACATTCATCTGGTGGGCCTCACTCCCCTCACCAATGATCGGGGGCGGCTGGGACATGCAGGGATGCGGGCACAAAGCCTGCCCTCAAGGGCTAGGGGTCCCCAGGTCCCGACACATCCACATGATGACAAGTGACAGTGACTTCCTTTTACAGATGAGGAAACCGAGGCTCAGAGAGGACAAGTAACTTCCCGAAGGTACCCAGCCCCGTGCACCATCCCCAGCATAAAGCAGCCACCCGCCATCTGCCAGAAGGGCCTCAAACGAGCTGAGTGTGACAGCTGTGCTCTCAGCAGGACAGCGGTGGCCCTGGTAAGGGGCAGGCACCTGGACCCCGCTGGAACTGAAGTCAGGCCGCTGGTGGCTGCAGCAGGGCTCTGGTCCTGGCCCTCACCTGCACGGCCCCAGAAAGATGGACACATCCGCATCCCCACACGACCTCCCCTCCAGCACTCGGCCCCCAAGGATGCTTGAAGCTCGCATTCTGCTAATGGCTGCCGCCGAGGTTAGACACGGAGCCTTCTCTGCTGTGTTTAAAGTCCACCTGAACCACAGAGATGCTGGTGATCAACCAAATCACAGGCAGCCAAACGTCTGCTTCGAGCAAAGGCTGGTGCGGGGTGGAGGACCAAAAAATAAAATAAATCACCAGTGTCAGAGCTAGAAAGGACTTTAGGGCTCTTCATAATCGAATACCCTTGAACAATAACATTTTCATGATTTCACTGCAAATGAAATCAGAAACATGCTAACAAGTTTACCTGTGATGTGGTTTAATAATTCACCAGGAGAAAGACATTTGGCAAAATAACCCTCAGCTAGTCAAGCCCACAAGAGTTTGGGGTACGGCAGGGAAGCATCCAGGCCACAGTGGCACCGGGCCGCGCTCAGAGAAGCAAAGGAAGCCACGGGCTTCTGGGCATCAACAGGAGTCGGGCCCTGGCATGGGAGACACGGCCCAGAGCGGGCTGGGAGGGCTGTACATGACCAGAGGCTCTCAGGCCGTGCAGAGGCAGTGGGGAGACAGGAGTCAGGCTGCCAGAGCCCCACCTACAGTGCCCGGAGCTGGCCGGGAGGGAGGGCTGCACCGGGCTGGGCCTCAAGCTGGGACGAGCATGGGAAATGGACGGGAGGGTCTGTAATCTCCCACTTTACAGAGGAGGTCCCGGGGCTAAACGGATGAGGACATCCATGCCAAGAAAGGCGCAAGGTTCAAAGAGATGGGGCCAGACCCACCCAAGTCTGGATTCGGAACCTGGGCCCTGTCTCCAAAAGCATCCTGCTTCCTCGGCCATCGGCTGACGGCCGTCCAGATCCCCGAATTCATACACACACAACAGGCTCTGAGTGGGGACAGAGTCAAGATGGCAAAGAGGGGGAAAGGGAACAAGAGTCAGGTTAGACCGTCAGCCCAACATGGGAACGGATGTCTTCCGTGGCCCCTCCAGACCTGCAGGATCCGCCCCCAGCACAGGTGTGGAGTGCGGTTCGGTCCATGAGGCCCCGCCCCTGCCCCGAGGAGAGAATAGCTGGGGGAGGGGCGGGCACACTTCCACGTCCCGCTTCCCCGCAGCTGTTCAGCACAACAGTCACTCGTGTTTTTTTAAGTAACAATACTTTGTAGACTTTTTTAAAGCTTTTACTTTATTTTATTTATAGATTTTTGGCCACACCGTGCGGCATGGGGGATCTTTGTTCCCTGACCAGGGATCGAACCCATGCCCTCTGCGGTGGAAGCACAGAGTCGTAACCACTGGACCACCAGGGAAGTCCCAACAGTGATTGGTTTTGAGCAAGATTTCCCCTCTGCCTTCTTCTCAGTCAGAGGAAACCGCCAGATAGGAAACTGCCCCCCACCCTCCTCCCATTCTCTCTCAGAGCCATGCCTCGCCACGCACAACTTCTCTGCCCGGGCAGAGAAGCATTCCCAGAGCCCAGCCCCACGGACTGGGCACAAAGAACAGCAAACAGCTCCGGATGAGGATGTGGGGTCACCTCCCTGACCGTGATCGCAGAGTGTGACACCCCCCCCCCAGCCTCGAGCTGAACCCCAAGGCCCTACACTGCTGCTACGAGCCAGCCCACAGGCAGGACCCCAAGTCCTTCCTCTCTGCAATGCAAAGGATTGTCAAAAACCTGGCCAGGTGAGAGAAGAGTAGAGGGTCCTGAAAAGGAGCGGGCTTTTCCGGCTCTGCCCCTGCTGACTGTGACCCCCCCCCCATGTCCCCAGCCTCCGTGCGAGGTCCCGATTCCTCGCCGGGGTAGGGAATCAGATGAGGAGACAGAAGGGAAAGCGCCTTGAAACTGCAAAGCCCTTTCTGGGATTTGCTTCTAGGAGTAACCTCCGAGTCTCCAGGACACACTCCGCCCGCAGAGAGAGGGACACTGTGGAATCTTCCAGAAGATGAGTGACGGGCCCAAGGGACCCAGCAAAGTGGCCGGCACAGAGCAAGCCTCAAACGGTGGGCCTAAAACAAGAAGCCATCGGTGGTACCCACGCTTCTGAGACAGTTCAAAGGGACCGTTCATTTGTATGCAGGAACCTACAGGGTCGGAGACGTCTGGTCTTGTCTTTTTAAAATCCAGTACAGGGGCTTCCCTGGTGGTGCAGTGGTTAAGAATCTGCCTGACAATGCAAGGAACACGGGTTCGAGCCCTGGCCCGGGAAGATCCCACATGCCGCGGAGCAACTAAGCCCGTGCACCACAACTACTGAGCCTGCACTCTAGAGCCCGCGAGACACAGCTATGGAGCCCACGTGCCACAACGACCGAAGCCCACGCGCCTAGAGCCCGTGCTCCACTACAAGAGAAGCCACCGCAATGAGAAGCCCGCACACCACAATGAAGAGTAGCCCCCGCTCGCCACAACTAGAGAAAGCCCGCGCACAGCAACGAAGACCCAACACAGCCAAAAATAAAAACCAAACAAATAAATAAATAAATTTATTTTAAAAAATAAGAATAAAAAAATAAAATCCAGTGCAGTTGTTTAAAAACACAAGCCCATGATGCATCCCTGACTTTGCTCACTGAGCCTCAGTCTCCTGCCGCTGCGGCAAAGACTCCCAGCGCCTCGCAGTCTCGGCCCGGGAATGCTCCCTGACGGTCTCTCTGCACGTGTCACCACTACCTGGCCACATCTGGACGAGGTGCCTGGGAGCCCAGGCACTGGGACCAGCCTGAAGTGGGCTCAGGTCTGTGCAACGGGGAAAGGCCACCACCTGCGAGGTGGTCGGGAAGACCTGGAGGTTAATTATCACCATGGCTCACGAGGAACCTCCCAGCGGTGGCGTGATGCCACGACTCCCTGTGGGGAGGAAAGCAGAGAATCCAGGGGTGGGAGCTGGGGGCTAACGTGGCCAGACAAGGACCCTCCAGAAGGCCGGCCTCTTCCGAGGAGAGCTCCAGCGGCCCTTGGGTCCCCTCCTCGAGGGTCGATGGGCCAGCACCATGCTGGGCACGGTCCCCTATAGCAGCCTTCCCTTCCTGGCTCCCGATCAGAGGCAAAGGTGGACCGAACAGGCTCACACCTCCCAGGCCAGAGAGCGACTGACAGAGACTTTCATCCCGTCTCAAAGGGAAGGAGACCGAGCTGGGAGGGGACGCCCCTGCCCCTGCACCGAGCTTGTCCTGGAAAGAAGCCCAGCTCCAGACGGCCTGACTAAATTCACCCTTCTTGCCAGCCTTCGTACTCATCTGAACAAAGAAAATATCTCTCCAAAACAACGTTTCTGCAGCCAGCCACGTGGCCGGGAAATGAAAGATGAGCCCCGTCACCCAACTGTCTTGTCTTTTTGCTTCCTGACCGGCCCCGCAGAGCCCCGTGCATCCCCGCTCACCGCGGACGCAAACCTGCCAGGACCCCGCTGATCCGCTCTGATTCCACCTCAGCAGGCAAGACGGCAGCGGCATTTGGCCGCGAGCAAACCGCCCTCGAGGTGCCAGAAGTGGGCAGATTGATAAACACTGGCCCTGCTTCCATGTTTCTCTGACTGCCGCCACCTGCTTGCATTGTCTGTCTCCCCAACTCACGGTCTAGCGCTTCGGGAAAATAAAATGACAGATGCTCTCGAGTTCAAGCAATACGGCCAGTCCACGAGCCAAATTTCTAAAAGCGATGCGCTAAATACTGCTGGGATGGCTGGACCTCGGGAAGCCCTGGCAGGAGGCAAACCACCTGGTCACAAGGGCATCCCAAATGTGAAGGTCACGCCCTTTGACCCAGACAATCCTCTCTGAGGGATTTTCCTAGAAAACAATCCACAGGAATGAAAAAAAGATACACACACATACATATGTGTGTGTGTATATATTCAAGACAATGCCTTATTGTTTTGTTTTTAAATAATTTTTTAATAGATTATTTATTTTTATTTATTTTTGGCTGCATTTGGGTCTTCATTGCTGTGTGCGGGCTTTCTCTAGTTGCGGCGAGTGGGGGCTACTCTTCGTTGCGGTGCACAGGCTTCTCACTGTGGTGGCTTCTCTTGTTGCAGAGCACGGGCTCTAGGTGCGCGGGCTCAGTAGTTGTGGCACGTGGGCTCTAGAGCACAGGTTCAGCAGTTGCGGCGCACGGGCTTAGTTGCCCCGCGGCATGTGGGATCTTCCTGGACCAGGGCTCGGACCTGTGTCCCCTGCATTGGCAGGCAGATTCTTAACCATTGCACCACCAGGGAAGTCCCTGCCTTATTGTTTTAATAGTGAAAAAGAAACAAGTTGATCGCCCAAAAGTGGGGAACAGGGAGACAGTGACCTCAGAGCCACTCCATAGACTTTGCGCAGCCACTGAAGATGGTATATATAGGAAGCTCATGAAGCAGCACGAAAACCAGACAGGATGTCCGTGTGTCATGAACAGGGGAGGGATTTGCAACTCTACTGACGTTTGGCCACAATTATTAAAACCAGCATCGTCCCGGGGGAAAGACCCCGAAGAGAACATGGCACACGACACTTGGATGCGTCAGGCACTGCCCACGGGTTTCCTTCTTTTCCTGAGGGTCACGTCTAATTGCAACACCATTTTCTGGGCAGTACTTATTTTTTGGAGAATGCAGCTAGACTCCAGAAAGAGTGGTCGGGGGATTCTACACTGTGCCCTTGGACGAGCGCGTCCCGGGCCACTCCCGGGATGGAGACCATGCACGCACGTACCTTCTGATCGAAGCTGTCCGGGGTCAGGTAGAAGTTGTGCAGGGGTACAAAGTAGTCTTCCAGAAGCCCCATGAGCAGAACCAGGTACACGCCATCTGCAAACTACAGAGGGACATGTGGTGATGTTTCTGGGCCACGCACGGAGTCAGTGAATGATCTGCAGCCACTCAAAAGGAGGAAAATGTTTTAAAGTAAAAAAAAAAAAAAAAATCGATCCCTTGTTGAGGAGAGCAAGCCTGCAGTCAGGTGAAGGACGAGGGTGCAAAGCACGCGCTCGGGATTGGATGTGATGGCCTGTGCGTTTGGGATGGAGTGCCGCTGCGTGGAGAGGAGCAGACCACTGACCTTGGGGATAACGCTAGCTCCCAACTCTCTGGGTTGTTGTGGGTACCCTGCGGGGCGGGAGGGGGAGCGGGGGCAAGGAGCACCCAGCATGCAGGGAGTGCTCCATCAGTGAGCAGGGGCCTGTGGGCACGGTTAATCCACAACCTGCAGGGCGTCCTATGCTTTGGTTTGGGGTTTGCTGCCCCGTTCTGCTTGCTCACTTAGTCAGCTGCCTGAGTTCCTTCTTCTAGCGGTATTCACAGCATAGGAAGAGACCCTCCCGTGCCCCGGTGACGACGAGCTTCTGTGTGCACCCAGCACGCGGGTCCGTCCTAGCTGGGCCCTAATCAGCAGGCTGCAGCCTTACCCCACACCCCCAGCCCCTCAACCTGCTACCCGGCCCAGCACCACCTCCCATGCACAGGAGGGGCCCAGGAATCTAGAGCAAAAGACTCTGCTCTTTGCCTGGGCCCCTCACCCCACTCCACTGCCCACCACCCAATAAGCCAGGACAGGGAACAACTGCTCCTTTTACAGATAAAGTGATGGAGACCAATGAGGGCAGAAAACCTTGCCAGAGGGGAGGAGGGGACCAAGGCTCGGGAGGCAGAGTCTGGTCTCTGGGACATGGACCAGCGCCCCCCCCCCCCACCGCCCCGGGGCGGGGCAGGGGAGGCAGGACCCGCCCATCCTCCCAGAGGGCAGGCATGGTATCTCTGAGGCCTCCTGCAGATGGAGGACTCGTGAGGACCCCAGCCTCCAGGTTCTGGAACTGTGTGGACCAATATGGTAGCCACTGGCCACATGTGCCTAGTGAAATTTTTTACGCAATTTTTTTTTAAGTAATTAATTTATTTATTTGGCTGCAACGGGTCTCCGTTGCGGCACGCGGGATCTTTCGTTGCGGCGCACGGGCTTCTCTCTAGTTGTGGCGTGGGCTCAGTAGTTGCGGCATGTGGGATCTTAGTTCCCCTGACCAGGGATTGAACCTGCTTCCCCTGCATCGGAAGGTGGATTCTTAACCACTGGACCACCAGCGAAGTCCCTTTACAAACTTTTTTGAATGATGTTGACCTATTTCGGTAAAACGTACATAACACGAAATGTACCATTTTAACCATTTGTCAGTGTGCATTTCAGTCATATTTTGTACATTCACGTTGTTGTGCAACCAATCTCCAGAACTCTTAAGTTTAAATTTTAAAAAATTTAAATAAAATACAAAATTCAGCTCCTCAGTCACACAGGCCCCATTTCAAGTGCTTGACAGCCACACGTGGCCAGTGGCTACTGTGTCGGATGGTGCAGTGATAGAACGTTTCCATCGCTAAAGGAAGTTTCACTGGTCAGCCCTGGGCTAGAAGGCTGCCACGCAGGACAGCTGGACAGCTGCAACGGGCCGACACCCAGGAGGCTTTCAGCTTCCTGAGACCAGCAACTGCAGCGGTAGAAAGAGAATCTGCAGAAGCGAGGACGGTTTTATTAAAGGCAACAGCAGCAGCCCCCCACCCCCCACCATCATAGCCAGGCGGCCGAGGATAAAAAGTCCAAATCACAAGCATCCAACATCAGAAAGCCCTGTCCTCTGGAAGGGGAAGGCGACGCTAAGAAACAGCCCAAGGCAGAGAGACACAATCATAATGTGTGAACGGGCAGGTCCTTCCTGGAGAGAGCGTTCCAGACCCTGGTTTAACGTGATCTGATTGACCCTTTGCCTGCGTGTCATGAGGTTCACGCTTCCGCGCCATGCAGACGTCACTTACTCAGCTCCTGTTCTGGCCGACAGTGCTGGTGGAATGTACTGGCAGCTCTTGCCCCCTCCCCGGTGACACTGAGCCAGCGCACCCCCAAAACCGCTCTCTCATCAACACTGAGCCATTTCCAGGGAAACAGAAGAACCTGCCCCCATCACCTGCCGGGAGGCGTGGGGAGTGGGTGCTGAGGCGCCAAGATGCCTGGAGAGCCTTTGCTGATTTCCAAGGCATCTTCTAACCCACCCTGGGACCCCCGTGTCACAGGAGTGTGGGAGAGATGGTCACGCAGAAAGGCAGGCAGGGAAGGGGTGGGGTACCCAGGAGGGTGAGGGCCAGGCGGAGTGGGGCGGCTTATCAGGAAATGAGTGGGACCCTCGGTTTTCACACGCGCGAGAACAGTGGTCCTCCGACGGGGTGCCCTCACTCAGAATCCACGGTGCGGCTCTGCAGGAGACGGAAATCCCCACGGAGGCCCTAAGACACCATCACCACCGTCTGCATGCGCATGTATTACTGACGTTTCAAATGCACTATCTCCATTCCAGTTTAAACACGTGGGGAGAAGTTCAAAGAGGAACTGGCTCAGTATCACAGAGCTAGGAAGACGCCCACAATATAAAAGTGGTTTTAAAAAGAAAGGAAAACACACACACACACACACACACACACACACACACACACCCCGAGCAGGAATTTGAGCCTCTGACTTCCAGGACATCGAGACTTTAATGATGAACATATTTATAAAAATACCCAGATTCCTTTGCCACAAAAGGAAAAAAATCTGCATTTCTATGGCCAGTGATCTTTCCTGGTGGACCACTGGTTCAAAATAATTTTAAGATATTACTTCATATTGTGTGGTGATAGAAAAAAAAAAATGGACATACTGAGTAAATAGAGATCAATGCAAATTGAAGTTTAGAGTCTCAGCCTAAGATGTCTGGCTATTAATACTGGTGTGCAGGCCCACCTGGGCGGTGACAGTCGGAAAGAGTTGGCGAAGATGGGGGTTCTCAACAGCGCCAGTGAGAGTTTCAGGCGGGCAAAGCTTCCTGGGCCCTCCGTGTTACCACGGAGAAATGCTCTAACGACCCCATTTCTAGAAGTTTATCCTAAGGAAGCAGACAAGGGCACAAACAGCTGTGTGCAAAGATGCCCACTGAACAGCTATTTACAAGATCGGCAAACGTCCCATCATGAGGGCTGGGTTTAATGACGCACAACACAGCCTTAGAACAGAATAGAAGGCGGCTATTAAAAGTGACAAACGCAGACAGACAGACGAGACAACACAAACAGGACTAGACAGAAACACACACACACTCACACAAAAACATGCCCACACTATTTAGTAACAAAAAACACTTTACAAAACAGCTGTACAGTACGATCCATTGCCATTTCAAAAAATACACTTACGCAGACAAACCATCTAGAAAAACACACATCCAACCATTAACTGTAGTTCATTACCTCTGGAGAGGATGACGGGAGAGTTTAGGGGGAGTAGAAAAAAGGACTGTTGCTTTTCAATGAGTACACTTCTGGACTGTTACTATTTCAAGCCGCAAATAATCAGAGGCTAAATGTGCAATTTTTTAGTAAACTGATAAAAAAATACGTGTGTTTGCAAACAATGCACAAATAAATATACACATTAAAAACGGACCATTCGGCTTTCAAACACAGACCCGTGCTGCCTGCAATGAGCTATCCGTGTAGAGAAATGATGTGGAATAAAATCCCCAGCACCGCTATCTCTGGGTGATGGGATTATCTCTGGGTGATGGGATTACGGATGATTTTTATTTGTTTTGCTTATCTGCATTTTCAGACATTTCCACAATGAACCTGAATTACTTTTTTAATTAGAAAAGCAAATGAGAAAAGTTAAAGAAAGAGAAAGGAATGAATGCAATCACCCAGGGGTTTGAGAAGGATCAGCTGCGCATTAGAGAAATCGGCACTGAGAACTCAAAAGACGCCAAATTCAAGCACCCAGCTAATCCTGGGGAAATTATATTTTGTCTTTAATGCTTGCCGAGCGCTTAAAACATATTTTCACGATGGTGCGTCCGCTCTGAGTGGGGGTGGGGAAGTATACTTTCTATACTTACTGCAGGAGAAATACTTTGTGTGTATTCATTAGAAGGATATTAGCAAGCATTTGCTAGGTGCCGGCCGCTGCGCTGCGTGTAGGACGGCCACGGACAGCAGAAGCAGAGGGGACCAGGACATTCCAGACTGAGGGACCCGTACACGCAGAGGCTCTTTGGTGGGGCTGTGATGGCACCTTGGAGGGTGTTATGCTTGAATTGTATCCCCCCCAAAAAAAGATGTGTTGGGATCCTAACCCCCAGAATCTGTAAGCGTGAATTTATTTGGAAAACCAGGGTCTTTGCAGAAGTCCTCACGTTAAGATGAGGTCATTAGGGTGGGTCTTAATCCAATGTGACTGTGTTTTTACAAAAAGGGAAAATTTGGATACAACACCCACAAGAAGGCCGAGATCGGGATGAAACATCTAATGACCCAAGGAACGCTAAAAATTACCAGTAAGCCACCAGGAGCTGGGGGAGAGCCCGGAACAGATCCCCGCTCAGAGCCTCAGAAGGAACCGGCCCTGCAGACACCTTGATCTGGGACTTCTGGCCTCCAGAACTATGAAGACATAAATGTCTGTTGTTTAAGGTACTAGTTAAGGTAGCCCCAAGAAATTAAGACAGAGGGTCTGGGAGAAGGCCAGGATGGCTGGGGCTGGGGCTGTTTTGGCTGTGGGATGGGCATTCCTTGTTAGACAAACACGCTTTGTTCACACGGCCCACCGGGGATCAGAAAGCTGGCTGAAAATGACACCAGACAAAGGGTCCTTCAGCCCAGAACACAGCTTACCTGGGTTTCTAGTTCCGTCACCTCCAAATTCAGCTTGTTCAGGTGCTTGTTCACAAACGTGATGAGAGACTGCAAAGCAAAGAGACGCGGGAACCGTGAGCAAGAGATTCAGCTCCCACGTTGGGGGACAGATGTGACATTTGCCATCACTGGCTTTATGAAACGCTTCCATAATCTCCTCTGTTTGCTAAAATAAAATGCTCGTGTTTAAAACGAAATGTTCTTACAATAACCCTTGGTTTTAATGGGATAATGCCTAAATCTATCCCAGCTGGAGAAGAAACGTACATCTCTGTCCCCCAGCCCATGTGCACACACGCGATCCACACACATACCGTATTTAACAACCCTACAGAAGAATAATCAGTGCCCTCAAGAAGGATATAACTGTCAGGGGGAGATAAATGCTTAAATGTAGGCTAGACGTAACCTTGAACTACAAAAGATTGAGAGAGAAAGGCTGCCTGGGGCCACACCCATCACAGTGTCAGTAAAGGAAGAAACGCCAGAGATTTTCTGAGCCCTGGTTTATATGTACATAGGGCCACTGGCTTCTCCTCTCTGGTAAAAGTTTAAAACTTGCCACGTGTAACTCTTCTCTGTAATCAAACCCAACTTTCATGGAAACTCAACACCAACCCCACCTCTGCCTACCCTGGACATGATGTCATCCCTTTTTCATTCCACCCAAATCTACCATGTGCCAGGCACTCTGCTTCGTGCTAGAGACACGAGACAGTAACTAAGACAGAGCCCCACCCTGAAGAGTCTGAGGCACAATTCTCCATATACACACCCAGTGGAGGCCACGGAGAATCGAGAGAGACAGCAAAGCCTGTGAAACACACAATGTCGGGGCAGGGCAGGGGGTGTTGATGAGAAGTGTGTGGGTCCCTGGAAGATGTGGCGCGGGAGGGTAGCATTTGAGCTGGGGGTGAGCCAAGTGGGAGATGAGAGTGTGGGGAGAGGGCGGAGCAGCCACCCGGGCCACGTACACACGTGCGAACCCTCTGGCATCTTCTGGCTGGGGCTGGATGTGGGTGGGATGGGAGAGAGTAGGAGGGCATGACCTTGGAGGGACCTGGAGAGGTGGACGGGAGCCCCGAACACAACAATTCCCAGTGTGGGAGTGGGAAAGGGCCAGACTGGAAGCAGGAAGCTGTCGGGAAACGAAAGGATTTTGTCTTGGTCATTGCTGGGGTCCCCCCAGCAATCCTTTTCAAAGAATACATTAGCATCAGATCCACTGAAAGACAACATTACTCCACATCACATTCAACACCACCTAGCAACTATCTCCTTCGAGCCGGGCCCTCACTCAGGGTGGTTGCATTGTATTCTCACAGCGGCTGCCTCTGTCCTGACAGATGGGAAACCTGCCGCGAGGGGTTATAATCTGCCTCCTGGGGGGCAGCTGATAAGTGAGGGGAGGGGGGTTCGTGGCAGATATGACTCCTCTTCTTGTGCCTCCACTGAAAGCGTTCCGTCAGGGTTCTGGGGGTCGGATGTGGCCGGGGGTGGGTCGGGGGCAATGCTCTGAGGCCCCAGGGTATGTCGCTCATGACCTGAGAATGCTAAGACGGCTCCGCCCCAGAAGGACCATCGGGATGGTTCTGCCAGCCTTTTGCAAAGTGCTTCAAGAACTAACAATCTCATTGTCCCAGCCTGGACCAACATTTTCCAAACGTGGGTTCCATGGGAATTTAATATGTTCTATCCCCAAATAAATAAACAGATCTCACTACGGACACACACGCTTGGAAAATGCTTCCTACCAAGCCCCCTCTTGAAGAATTGCAAAGCACGTCAGCATATTAAAGGCTCTGAGAAGTCCTGCATTAAGAAACCTGTGTGGGGAAACTGTCCAAGACAGAGAGCTCTCTCCCCAGGGTTAAGGGCTCAGATTTTACAGGCTCAGATCCATCCCACCGCTGCCTTCCTGAATGGGGGGTCTACAGATGCTCAGATAACTCGATGTGCAGTGAGTCTTGATTCCTTTGGAGGGAGAGCAAGGCTTCCCGGCAGATCCCCTTGGAAGCTCGCTATTCCCCAGCCCGACTCCGGAGCCTCGTTCACACGGTTTTGTCCATCCGTAGACTGACCAGCAGGCTGCCTGAGCTGAGGAAGGGCCTCCCCTCTGCGCTCCCCTCTGGGAGAGACGGGCCAAATGCAGCTCAGAACAGCTCTGCTAGCAACGCCTGCTTGTTTACCAGGCACGTCGTGAATGCAGCTTCAATGTAACGAGACCAGCACGAGCCAGCAAGCTGACACGCTGAAAAACATTTCCACATTGAAAAAAAGCCTTGATTCGGAATGAACCGCCACCGGTGCTGGTGGGGTAATTCACTCCACAGCAGCGGGGTGGGTGGGCAGGAAGATACCCAGGAGCAGAGACGCTGAGTTAAAAGGTGCTAATTTTATGCACTGCAGTTATGCTTTTGAATAATTACACTTCAATCCATGTGGCAAACATTTCAGAGATTTCAAACATTTTCCCACCTTCTTCCCTGCATGGAGTTCATGCCGTAAGAAAAGCCCAGAGACAGAGGGAAACACAGCCCGATGGAGAGCTCACCTTCTTCACGACACTGAGCTTGTCCGGGGCGTGGTCGAAGAGCGTGTCAAAGGCGTCCCGCTCTGCAGAAACACAGAGAAGGGTTTAAGGAGACACGGGTGCTGCTCTAATCCCCGCCCAGCCCGGGGACCAGGCAGCTTCCAATCCCTCAGATGTTCAGCCTGCCTAGAATCCTTTGCATTCCTGCCAGAACCGAGGGGCGGGTGCTGATGAGGAGCAAAATCAAGGAAAAGATGCTTTGAAGGGTCCTTCTAACTTGGTTTCTATCTTTCAACCTACAATACGGGGGTAGCGTTTGGACAGCCGCCCCCATCACATCCTAGGACTTGAGGCGCCCTTGCCTCTCTCCCTTTCCCCACACTCCTTGTCTTATTGGTAAATCTTATCGATAAATCTGACCACCTCCCCCGCTGGTCATGGCTGCCACCCCCATACAAGTCCCACCTCCCCTCACGGCAGGGGGGCAGCTACAACTTCCTGCTTAATTGGTCTCCCTCCTACACTCCCAGCCCCTCCCATCCATTCTCCCTCGCAGGCACAGTGAGCCCCTTAAAGTGTAAACTGGATCATTTCTTGCCCCTCCCCATCCCTGCCCTGACTAAAACTCTCCACCGGCGTCTCATCACTCTTAGAATAAAATTCACTCTCTCTCTCACGGGCCCATAGGGTCCAGTGAGCTCAGCATCACCTCCCCCGCCAACACACTCGCCCTCCCTGACCTCACTCCACCCACCAGCTTCCCCCTGCTCCTCCATCACACGCCCACCACAGGGCCTTTGCACCTGCTGTTTACCAGCCTCACCTCCACAGGTTGCTCTGAGATGTCACCTCCTCTGAGGGACCTTCCAGGACCATCTGCTTCTAAAAGAGCACCCCACTTCCGCTATCTGTCCTCTTACCCTGGTGCAATTTTCATAGCACCTGTTTGCTACTTGAGAGCACATTTTATTTTGCTTTATCTGCTGGACTGTCAGCTCCTTGCAGGCCGGATCACTGTCTCACTTGTTCCCTGCACTGTCACCAGCCCCAGAACAGCGAAGGGCCCACAGCCAGGGCTCAGAACAAAGGAAAGAGCCAAGAAATCCTGCTCAGAATCACTCTCCAGCTGTTCTCCCCGGGGTGTCCGCCTCTGCTGGAACATCTGCAGGGCCTGAAGTGACCCGTTCCACCGTGTCCCAGGGACTTTCCTTCTGCCAGGGACCCCGACCCACTCTAACTGCCACTCGTGGGCCCAACCATGTCTTCCAAATTAACACAGGATCAGCCCCTTCGCTTTCAGTTGTGAGGTCACCGGAGGCCGAGGCAACTGGACAAGACAGGAGCAGGGCTGGCTGGAGGCTGGGGGCCTGGTTCTAGCCAGACGCTGCCGTGGCGGGTCACATGCGGGCAGAGCCCACTTTACCCTGGAGCCCAGGCAGGAGGGCTGAGGTCGCCAGGGTGGATACAGGACCGTGGGGAGCCATGGCCAGGCCCGAGGGGCTGGCGGAGGAGGGCATCTGGAAGGCCCTGGGGCCCCCACTCCTGTCCTCAAGGAGCCACCCATCCCCCCAGGCTGCCTGGGGGTGGTATATGCTCAGAGGACCTTGGCCAGCAGAGACGCCCTCTATTACTTGCTGGGGCTTGGACCCAAACACCAGCATGGAGTGCTGGGGCGCTGGGGTAGGAAGACCCCTCCACGTGTCCGGAGGGGGCTGGAGCCCAGAACCAGAGATAACCCAGGGCCTGCTTCAGGACCACGCTGCCTGACCCAGGGAGAGGGGTGTGGGGAGAAATGACAAAGAGGAGGCAGGTCAGGACTGGGTGAGCCGGAGCTGGGGCTTCTGGAGGAGGCATCCCAGCCATTCCCCCGAGGCTGCCCCAAAAGGCAGGCACTCAGCATCCACAGGCCAGGGCCCCGGGAGGCGGCTCACGCCCTCGTCCAGCCCAGACCAGGCAGCCTCCTCCTCGGCCTTGGGGGCGGGCGGCAGGAAGGAAGGTGAGATGCAAAGAGGAAGGCGTGTGTGCGGTGTGTGTGTGGCGTGTGTGCGGTGTGTACACACACGTGTACACATGGGTGGGGAGTGCGTTTGGGGGAGGGGCACGCCACTTCTTTCACCTAAAGGCCAACAGCGACCAAGAGGCCCAGCCCCGCAGAATTCCCTCATCCAGCTTGTCTACCGCAGCAGCTGTAAATTATTTTTATAATCATCTAAGTCAGATTATACTCAAAAAGACAGTCTGCTAAGAGGGGGGGAGAAAAGCTAAATCTTTACAAAGCAAAACACAAACTTTAAATGCAGCTTAAGAAAACCCCCAGGAGGAGAGCAGCCTTGACGTCAGCCGGGTATATTTAGCTGGGCCACCGCTGGGCTGGCAGAGTCAGGGCGGCAGGGGAGCCATCGCAGGGTCTGGAGGCCAGCGCCCCTGTGCCCCGCTCACCTGCGCCTGGGGGATTGGATGGCATCACGGCCGGGCGGTGTGTGTGGCCTTGGGAATGCAAACAGGTCCAGCGGAGAGCCTGGTGCCCGTGACTTAGGCAAAGCGCTTCCCTCCACAAGGCCGGAGTGAAAACAGTCCCGAGGCTCACCGTCAGTGTAAGAATCAAGCAAGATGGTGACTAAAGGGCCAAGCCACTGCCTGGCAGGTGTGTCACTGACACTCAGTTCACTGATGCCTTCTCATCCTACCCTGCAGTCACGGGGATGAACAGGGAGCAATCCCGCCCCCGGGAGGGGCACAGGCTGGGGGAGACAGTACAAAAGCACGGGTACCAAACAGGCCAGAAAGATGCAGAAAGCGGCCAAATCAGCCAGGGGCCCCCAGTGGCTACCCAAGTTCAACTTTCAGGGACGCTTAGTTTACTCCAAATAAAGCAGTCTGTGATTGAGTCAACATTTTTTAAATTGGAAGATCTGTCCAAAAGTTCTGAATTTCTGGACTCTCCTGAAGAAATGGAAGCTGAGGCAACAGTGAACCTTCTTCCCCCGTCCCAGATCAACGAGCCGCCCGTGGAAGTGGGGGCACAGACTCCCCCGTTTGTCCCAGACCCCAGAACTCCCCACCGCCCACAAACGGAGGCTGAGGGGCAGCCCTTCATCATTCGATATTCCAGCCACTTCCCTCTTCCGTGTGACCGGCCTGCTCTCTGAGGCACCCGAGCTTGGGGACGTGGACACAGGCCCGGGGTCAGAGGAAGGCTTCACACAGGAGCCGAGATGTTTGAGCCGGGGCTCGCTGGGGCAAGAGGAGGAGCAAGGGCGTCCCAGGCAGAGGGAGCAGAAAGCCAAGAGTGGGTTCCAGAGGGTGAGGCCTGGGGGGGAGGCTAAGAGGGCTGGGTCCTTCGGGAGGGTGAGGAGCTGTGGAGGGTGGTGACCAGGAATGGCGTGATCCAGCTGCGGTATTAGCAGAAATGGGGAGATGTGATGGGGAGAGCCCAGGGGCTACAAGGAGACCAGGAAGAAGAGGAAGAAAGCTTCTCCTCTCTTCTCCCCAACTTCCTGAAGCCCGGGAGGGGGAGGGGCGCCTGCGGAGGAGAGGCAGCCAGCAAGCCCGTTGCCATGGAGATCAGGCTGCAGCTCCCCAGCTCCCCTGGGGAGAGAAGGGCCTCCCATCCACCTCAGCCAGGACAGTGATGCCAGCAGGAGGCGGGGAGGAGGAGGGGAGGCTCCTGGGGGAGGTGCAGAGTGGACCCCCGCATCCCCCCCTCAGAGTGCTAAAGTGAGAAACCGAGGCCGAGAGCTTGGCTCCTAGTGAAGCTACCCGACCCCCCAACCCCTGCCCCGGGCAGACATTAGCCAAGCAAAGAGGGTCTGCCCGTTGTTCCGGAAGCTCCTGGAATGCGTGCGGCCCAGGGCTGGGGAGGCACTCAGGGGAAGACATGCTCCAGCCCACAGGATGCTTACAGCTCAAGGAGCCACATGTGAAGGGAAAGAGCAAAGGGCCAAGCGAGGGTCCCCAACTGTCCAGACCCCCTGAGTCTGGCAGGCAGGGCGCAAAGCAAAGTGCTCCCAGTGAGCAAAGAGATGAATAAAGAAACAATTAAGCAGGTGGGCGGGGGGTGGCAAGCCAGGGGACGGATGGTGATTCAGGCCGGGGGTTCAGGGAGGGCCTCCCTGGTAAGTGGAGCTGGTGGAGCTGAGGGAGTGAGCTATGGAGGGATCTAGAGGGAGAGCATTTCAGGCCGAGGCCACTGAGAGTACAAAAGCTGGAAGGGGGGGCTTCCCTGGTGGCGCAGTGGTCCAGGAAGATTCCACATGCTGCGGAGCAACTAAGCCCTCGTGCCACAACTACTGAAGCCCGCGCGCCTAGAGCCCGTGCTCCACAACAAGAGAAGCCACTGCGGTGAGAAGCCCGTGCTCCGCAACGAAGAGCAGCCCCCACTCGCCGCCACTAGAGAAAGCCTGCGCGCAGCAACGAAGACCCAACGCAGCCAAAAATAAATAAATAAAATAAATAAACTTAAAAAAAAAAAGCTGGAAGGGGGAGCCCCGGGGTGCTGTTGTGGGTGACAGACATGCAGGGGGAGCGAGGAGGCCAGAGAGGAGGGGTGGTCTGGGACCCGCAAGGGCTGTGGCTTTAGCTTACGGCAAGCTGGGGGCAGTGAGAAGACTGAGGGGTGCAGGGGAACCAACTCGAGGGACCATCGGGGGACCAGTACCCCGGAGGGAGGTGATGGGGTCCGACCTCAACCTCGGCAGGGCCGTAGGGCTCTGGGGGCCCCGAAGGCTGCCGCGGGAGAAGGGCCAGTGGAAGCTGCCGTATGTCTGGGTAACCAGGAGGCCTCGGGGCCTGTGTCAGCAGAAGCCGAAACTGGGGGCAGATGAGTCGTCTGTCACCCACTAATTGCCTGTTTGCATTTCACGAGCATGGGCGGCCTCGAAAGTACTGAGAACGACTCCAGACTCCTCGGCCTCTCAGTGTGTCACAGCCCCCGATGCTCAGCCATCTCCGGTGGCTCTCAGAAGGAGCCACCACCCCGTCCACCAGACCCTCAGGGGCCCCTTCTCAGGGCTGCCAGGGCCTTCCTGGCCGAGCTTCTACCCCTCTGCACGGGAGGCCGCGCATAGCCCCCAGCTGAACTGAGTCTCCCTGAGCCCCCCAAACCTCAAACCAGGCCCATGCCGCCCACAGAAGTGAAAACACACAGAAAACAAAGCAACACTTAAAGATGCTCCAAGGGCCCCGCTCAAGTCAACTCTGGGCCTCGACAGGCCCATGGGCTCTGAGCCCCTCCGTGCAGAAAGGACAGGGAAGCGACGGAAGGGTGCTCTGCGCCCCCCTCCCAACGGGCCCCCACCCAGACCCAGGGCAGGGCCAGGCCGCCCACGTCGCCCACTCTGTGCACCCCATGCCGCCCTGGGAGCTGCCCTCCCCACCCTGTCCGCGCCCTCAGCAACTGGACACAGGAGGCTTCCTTTCCTCTCCCTTTTTAAAAGTTTTTTAATAATAAAGACATTAAAAAGAACTGAATTGCTACTTTAAAAAAAAAGTGAAGACAGAATTTGCCCAGCACGGCTCAAGAACTACTTAAGAAAGCTTAAGGACATGTAATTGCTGCATTTTCTCTGGTTCAAGACCTTTGAGAACTAAAGAGCCGCATCCCCTCTTTGTACACGAGGGGCAGCGGTGCCATCCGTCCCCATCATCGCCATGAGGTCACAGAGGCCCCGTGGCCAAGCCCGTGGGTGCCTCTGGGGTGCACCCCTCACCCCGAGGCCCCCGCAGCTAGGGACCAGCTCCAGCTGGCAGGCTCACAAGGCACGGGGGGAAACTTGTTTGGTTTCCACTTTTCCTTCTAACAGCCGCACTCCCCTTTCTGCTCCCTGGAGAACACGGTATCTGGAGGGGTTGGGGGCTTCTTGTTTTGAAATATTCCCCAAAGCGGTGAACCTGGTTCAGGCTGCTTCTTGCTGCAGCCGAGAGCTTGGGGCTTCCCATCCCTAAGGGCCTATACACTGCCAAAAGCTGCCCCTTTATTTGCCATCCCTCGCTGAGATGAAGATGGGGTCGTGGGTCTTTAACAGGGCAGGGAACAGTTCTTTGGGAACAGCAAGAGTTTATTATTACTAACAGTAACAGTAATAGAGAAACTAACACGAATAGGGAGAGAGTCGGGCCCTGGGCCAAATAGAGTGAACATTTATTGTCTCACAAAATTCTCTCAACAACCCCGAGGTCCCATCTCACAGATGGGGAACAGAGAGGTGAAGGAGCAGGCCAAAGGTCACCCAGCTGGGACCAGAGCCAAGGCTGCCTGACTCTAAGGTCTGTTAAGCTGGAGATTTTAAGGTGGAAAACTATATACGAAAATACATCCCATAAGGAAGCTCCCTCCGGCTAGCTGACTATGCTCTATATTCACTGGGACATCGCCACCCTCCCTTTTATCCTGGTTCACTCCCTCCACCGTACTGCTTATCCCCGCCCAGGCTCCCACAGCTCTGAGAAGCAAACCACACGCCAAAACCCACCCAGGGCCCTGCTGCCCCTGTGTGACTGCGTGAACCCCGGGGGCTTCCTGGGGCAGCCCCGCAGTGTCCCGCGGCCTCAGACTCCCCATCTCCTCTCCCCAACCCCTGGGTTACTTACCAAACCGACCCATCATCATCCTGCAAACAAGAACAGAGAGAACCATCAGACGGGTTGCTCAGAACCCCATTTAATAAGCAGCACGGTAGAAGGTGGTGGAGGTGACCGGCAAGTCGGAGCCCCCTACTGCCCAGTCGAAGGGTTGTTTATATAAATGTAAGTCACATTTTGATAAATTCTCTCCCGCTCTAATTACAAACGAGAGGTGCTTATGTGGATCCTAAATGTTGGCACAAGACCCGCAGCAAATTGCCATCATTATTTAAACCACCCCTTTAATGCCATGTGGGGGCTGTTTAATCACGGGAGTGGTTAACGCAGAGAGCATTTTAGCAGAAAACGGGTCTTCTAGCACCGTGAGTTTAAACCTTGAGTTTAAACTTTAAAATACAAGGGTGCAGATTACCCAGAGGTCACATTTCTGGGAGTGAGCACGATGTACTTCCAGAGAACCACAAAACTAAAGGATGCTGGAGAACCACAGGCTGGGCCCTGATTCAAGGTGAGAGCTGAAACCACGAAGGACAGGCGGCTGGTTCCTCCTTGAGGATCTGAGATCACGAATGCCCAGCTCCCCTCTGTGTACTTGCGTCCTGAGAGGCAAAGAGACCTTTGCTTGATCCCCAAACCCCTCTAGACTCAAGTTCTTTGCCTCCATATTATTTAACAAATAGTCTCTCGAGCACCTACTATGTGCAGGCCACGGAGATACAGAAATAAACACCGCATGGCCCTGCCCGCATGACGCCTGATGGTGAGAGAGACTCATGAGCCCACATTTCCACACAGCCCGCGTGCACCAGAAATGTGACATACAGCAGATGCTATAGGAACTAAAAGGAAGGCAGCCACTCCTGCTTGGCAAACAGGGAGGGCTTCCTGGAGGAGGTGACCCATAGGACAGAGCAAACCTGGAGCCTGGGAGACCAGGCAGGAGGCTGGTCGGCCTCTGCTGGAAACCTCTCTCCACTCTGACTTCGGGGTGCTCCCCCGCCCCCGAAATTTCCTGAGGGTCACACGGCACTTCCCACAAGGCCCCTGGGCTGGGTTTCACATTTCTACAGACACAACCTCTCTTGACAGCTAGACCGCCAGCCCTCAAGGAGGGGAACTGCGTCCTCTCAGCCTCTGGGCATCCAAGCAGGCCCTCTGGGTGCCGGGTGCTGCTGTGAATCGTTGAGGCCACGCTCCGAGGGGCCGGCTCTGGTGACAGAGCTCCTACTGTCCCCCGCCGCCCTCTCAGGGCTCCCTCAACCTCTGCGAGACCGGGAAAGCCAAGCACAGCCTCTTCCCATTGCTGCACACCCCCCAACATGCCCCCCACCACGGGCCTGGTCGTTGCCCCCTTCGGTGGGCCACCTGCCTTCCCCCTCCCATCCAGGGTGACCACTGACTTGCTCTGACCCACAGAAGGTGGGGACACAGCATGCGGGGGTCCAGGGACCTGCAGCTGCCCTCTCACTCTCTGGGGACCCTGAGGGCACCGGGGAGGAAGCCCAGATCTGTGAGGACGAGAGACACAGGGAGGGACATTGGCCCCCACCGGCCAGCACCACCCACCAGACTGCTGACCCCCTGTCAGCAAATAAAATGACCGTTGTTCTAAGCCCCTTGGGTTGGGTGGTTTGTCACACAATGATGGATAACTAAGATGCCAGCCCACCCCTGACTCCCCCACGCCGCCCTCCTCCTGCTCCTGAACGGGCTGAGCGGGCTGCCCGAGGCCCCCCGTGCCAGGCTCAGCATCACGTCCCCAACCCCCTCCCATGGGCCTGGAACAGATGTGCACACATGTCAGGCCGCACGCCAGGCCGCACGTCTCTCCCATCTACCTGACAGCTCCCACCCCAGGAGCGGTTTCCTGTGTCAGCTTGCTTTTTGAAAGACCATACATGAATTCATGACACAGTAATTAATCACTCTGTGAACTGAGCAGGTGGGTGACCTGAGACGATCAATTTTTAATGCTCTGTTTCATCTGAAACAGGTTTAGTCGGGAGGCACAAAGGCAGTGAATTTTAAGGTACCTCACAGGGTATGCCTCCTAAAAACCACACGCAAAATAGAGCCATTTGATTTGCTATTTTCAACAGATCTGAAGCCTTTCAGACTTCTTAAAAATTGCCCTCTGGCCTTCTCTAAGAGGCAAGGGATGGCTCAGGACTATCTCAGAGGAAGATTCTAGTTTAGAGGCGTGGCTCCCTCCCTCTGACGGGGCTAAGACAGACGGCTAAATGAATCAGGACAACAGGTCCCTTGGACCATTCTAAACACCTCTTCCCCACCCCCTTCTCAACATTCTTAAAGCTCACCTTCCAAAATAAGGAATGACAATCCAAAGTCTCTGGAGAATAACTTAGTTCCAACATTAAAAACTTTGAAGTGTTTAGCATACCTACCATATGAAAGTTCACTGTTCTAAATTTCCCCTCATCCTTTTCTTCCTTATAAGAGATTTTGAATGTGCTCAGTTATACTTTTCTTTGTTTATTATTCCCTGTCTCTTTCCAGAAAAGATTTCAGGCAGCGTAAATAAGTTCCAATTCCTATGTCACACATATTTGCTCATTTTTCTATTTGGGAAGAAATAAAAGATCTAGAATTTCTCATTTAAATACCAAACCAAACTGCTATCTTGCCCTTCCTCAGCAAAACAAAAACACAAAAACAAAACAAACTTTGAAGAAAGTGCACGGAGGATAGAAAGCTAGGGTGGACGCTTGCGATAAAATCCCATCTCAAGGTCAAGGGACATGGAGGGGAAAATGGCCCCCCGTGTGTGCAGGTCCCCGGCTGGAGCAGGGCCTGAGGGCAGAGCAGCGGGTCCACTTACTCGGTGGTCGTGGTCAGCTCCTCCGTGACGTGGCTGGAGTGCAGCAGGCCTTCCCGCTTCTGAAAACCCCAAAATGAACAAATAAATCAACACCTGGGCAGACAGACAGAGCAGGAGGGCAGCTGAGGCCGTGTACAGATGGCCCCGGGGCCGGGAGACCAGCTCGGGGACAACAGAGAACCAAACAAAGGTTTGGCACCACACCCGAGCTATGCTCGGGGGGTGGACTGCAGGGGACCACACGGGTGACCCTTTGGTGGCTGGAACCTGCCCCAGCCCCCCAGCCCCTGCTCTCCTGCTCTCTGAGAGCTGGCAGCTGTGGGAGGTCTCAGGAGAAACATCCCCGCTCCCAAAGTACTCCTCGACGCCCTGCAGCTGGGAAAGGCGAAGAGCATGAAGGGACATATGTAACACGAGGGAGGCATCGGATGAAATAACACACGTGCACTGGGTTGAACAGGGTCCCCCCGGAAGTCACGTCCATTCAGAACCTCAGAATGGGACCTCATTTGGCAATAGGGTCTTCGCACAGATAAGGTCCTAACGGACTAGGGTGGGTCCTCTCCAATGACTGGTGTCCTTAGAAGAAGAGAAAATAGAGACATAGGAACATGGACCAGAGGGAAGAGGCCACGTGATGATGAAGGCAGAGACCGGAGGGATGTGCCCACAAGCCCAGGACAGCCGAGGGTGCCAGCAGCCGGCAGAAGCTGGAAGAGGGAAGGAAGGACCCTCCTCTAGAGCCTGCGGAGGGACCCTGTCGATTCCCTGATTCGGACTTCAGGCCTCTATTATGTGAGAGGACAAACATCTGTTGTTTTAAGCCACCCAGTTTGTGGGATTTTGTTACAGCAGCCCTAGGACACTAACACGGTGTGTGACACACTTGTCCCAAAGCCCGCTAGGTACGGAGAGGCAACGATGGTGGGGGAGAGGAAGGAGGCGGTGGTGGTGTGCCCCGGACCTCAGGGTGGAGCGCGGCAGCCTGCTAACCCAACCGCCACCATGAGCCCCTACTTGAATGCCTCAAGGGACGGGGGAGCTCACTACTGCTGGGCAGCCCACCTGGATGCCTCTCGAGATCCAAGATCCCCAAGCTTTCCTGAGCTCGGCCTCCCAGGGAACTCTCACCACTGGTTCTAGTGAAGGAAAAGTAGCCAGGCTTCGGGGGCCGTCAGCTTTCCCACGGCCTCACCCTGGCTGATTCTCAGGAGCACCCATGGGGGATGGTGGTGGGGGAGGCCCGGAGACATTTTATCCACTTATTCACACATCAAATGTGCATCAGGCACCCACTAGATACCGGGCCCAGGGCTGGGTATGGGGCAGACGAGGCTGAATATTTTAAATTTATTTATTTATTTATTTTTGGCTGCGTTGGGTCTTTGTTGCTGCGTGCAGGCTTTCTCTAGTTGTGGCGCGCGGGCTTCTCACTGCAGTGGCTTCTCTCGTTGTGGAGCACTGGCTCTAGGTGCTCGGGCTTCAGTAGTTGTGGCACGAGGGCTTCAGTAGTTGTGGCACGCGGGCTCAGTTGCGGCTCGCAGGCTCTAGAGCGCAGGCTCAGTAGTTGTGGCGCACGGGCTTAGTTGCTCCGGGGCATGTGGGATCTTCCCAGACCAGGGATCGAACCCATGTTCCCTGAATTGGCAGGTGGATTCTTAACCACTGTGCCACCAGGGAAGTCCCAAGCCTGAATATTTTTAAAGTCTGTAGTAGAATCTCAATTTTTTGAGGAAAGCATTGCAGCTCAGGAAAATCAAGTGATTTCCCAAGGCCACACTGCCAGGTAGCAAATGCGACCCTTCCCTCACTCCGTCCCTCCACGAACTGACACACTTCTTACATCTCCCCATCTCAACTGGATAACCAGGCGTGGAGGGACAGGCCAGGGGCAGCTCTAAGACCTGAGACCAGCCAGACCCCGGGGGCCTCCCCTCCCCGCTTCATCCCACTCTGGGAGTGGCCCAAAGAGTCCTCCTGTGACCTTGGTCAAGGAAGGAAGCGCCAGCGAGTGTTTGCCTGGGCGAGTAGGACGTTCTGCAAACCCCAAAGATTTTCTTGGACCAAAGCGCAGGCCTGAAAGGAAATACCCCGATTACTGAGCTCCAGAGTGTTCCCAGGGCCCAGAGTCTGACGTACGTGGGTTTGGGAACCATATTCTCATACGTCCTTGGGAAGCCTTTCCCGGCCGACCGTCCTGAGTCCAAGACGAGGGTGGCAGGAATGGTCCCCTGTCCCTGACACCACCACCGACCACAAACACTCCCCTTTAGGAGGCAAACGGGGCCAAATGGCAGGTAACCCTCGCCTGATGCCAGAAAGGAACATTCCTGCCCATCAGGTCGGGGCCAAGCTCCCGGGGTAAACGGAGGGGTCAGATGGCTTCGGAAAACACAGGATCAGCCAGAGCCTTGCAGACCGCAGAGACCACGGGACTGATAAGTTTAAAACCCAGAGGAGAGTGTGGAGCTGGACATGTCCAGGAACAGAAACAAGAGAGGCGTCCATGTTCCGAGCGTAACCTCAACGCTCTGGCAGAAGCAGCTGATCCTTCAGGACCCGAGCACACTTTCCTCATCCAGTGTCCCCGGTAACCAGGGCGAGGGGACCAGGGACACAGCAGGTGCTTAATACACGTTTACTGGACGAGACTGCACACACAAAGCCAAGACAGGATCTGTGCCCATGAACGCAGGGGAAATCGACAAGAAAGGTGTCTCCACCTCCGTCAGAAGGACCCTGGCTCCCAGTTACATTTTTCCAAGTGGAGCAAGAGAATCGACCCTCAAAGACATGACGGGGGATGATGGATGTAACTGGGAGGGAACAGAGAGAGGCTGTGATTGGGGTATTGGGGTATCTGTTTCATTCCGCTGGTCTCAGCCCTCTCCAGTGAGTAATAAGCTCATTCAACAGGCCTGAACTCTGGCTACTTGGCTGTGCAGGGACATGAATGCTCTTTTCCAAAATGTGGAAAAGTAAACCTCCATGCACTCATGCCTTTGCATCTGCCTCTCATCAAATCAATGCCATTGTTCCTGCGCCATCATTTACTCTGAAGCCAGAGTAAGGCATACATTTCGTCAAGAGGAAAAAAGAGAAGGTAGCCTCTTAAGGGGAAAAAGAAGAAAGCAGGCAAACTAGAGGAGGAACGAGTGCCGGAGCCTCTGGGGCAGAGCCGCGGGCAAACCGACCGCCGGGCTGGCGATACTTACCCGTACGACCACCACTTGCACGGAGACGTGTTCGGGAAGGCGGATCGGGGCCCGGAAGTGCATGGCCAGGGCCACGAGGAGGTGGAGGGTGGCCACCAGGTTCTTCCCGTGAATCACTAGTTGGGGAGGGAGGAAGGGGGCTGCTTTAGATCATGAGACAGGAACCCCGAGCCCACATCCAAAAGGTGGTGAAACCAACAAGGACCTATATATAGCATGGGGAACTATACTCAGTATTTTGTAATAACCTATAAGGAAAAAGAACCTGAAAAAATATATATGTATATGTATAACTGAATCACTTTGCTGTACACCTGAAACTAACACAACATTGTAAATCAACTATACTTGAATTTAAAAAGAAAAAAAGGGGCGGGAGGGGGGAGGCAATAAAGATGCTGAGTGAACATGGGACCTCAGAGGAAAACCACAGGCAGAACCACAGGCCATGGAAAAACGGAGAAAAGTTGATGAGCAGCCTGTGTGAATTTAGTTCTGGCTTCTAAGTTTTTCTTTCCTGTTGACCTCAGGTGACTTATGCAACCACTTTCAAAAGCATGTTGTTTGTAAAAGGAATGAATTGGGTGGTGAGGAGAGGGGATGAGCAGGAACATACAGTCAGCACAAGAGAAGGGGAAAAGATCGGGAAAAACAGGTCACCTGGGCACTTACCCACCACAAAATGTGCATTATTATCTCGGGTGCTTAAAAGTTCTCCCTCTAGGCAATCAACCGTCTACACAGGGAAGGCTATGCAGGGCAAACGGTGCTTGGGGGTGTTAGACGTGCCTCCTGCCCCACCTAGGGCCCTGGTTGCCATCCCCGGCCACTAGCTCTTCTCCAGGACATGGACGGTTATCATCATGCTGTCCAGGGCTTTACTGATTCCCCTCCCCGAGCCCTGCAACCCAGGAGGTGGGCCTGGGTCTGTCCTAGGTCTCGATGCCAAGAAGCCAGGGGTGAACCTGACTGCAGCCTTGGTCTCACCCAAGAACAGGGGCCCTTGGCGGCAGGGAGAGCATCTCAGCGGCTCCTGGCTGCCCTGCCGTGGGGACGGTGCTGGGGAAGGGCAGCAGGACAAAGCCCTTTCCAGCCTGTCCTGGTCAGTGCCTCACTTTTCTGGGTTTATGTCCTGCCTGGAAATACTGTGATGCCACATATTCCTAATGCCAGTGCTCTCTGAGACATACACCGGGGACCTGCCTGAATCACCTTCTGAGGACCCGCATCGGTGAGTCACCAGTAGCACAGCTCACTGGGTGTTGGTGCCATTGGCATCCGGGGTGGATGGTCCTTCCAAGAACCCCACAGAGCTTCTTCTGTCTTATAACCCACATCCCCACCCTTCCGCTGGAAGTCTCTCTTGATCCAGAAACGGCGCCTCTCCGCCCTGAAGCTTGGGGAAACCAGAGCACTGCGGGCATGACCAAGTCCCTTACTGACACACTTCTCCTCTCCTGGCTCCCTCCCTCAGGGCAGGCGTGTGACCGGATTGGATACACGCGCTACCAAACGTAAAACGGATGGCCAGTGGCAAGCGGCAAGCGGCTGCATGGCACAGGGAGATCAGCCCAGCGCTCTGTGACCGCCCAGAGGGGTGGGATGCGGGGTGGGAGGGAGACACAAGAGGGAGAGGGTATGGGGATATACGTATGCGTATGGCTGATTCCCTTTGTTGTACAGCGGAAACTAACACACCACTGTAAAGCAATTATACTCCAATAAAGATGTCAAAAAAAAAAAACAACCCACAAGGCCAGACAGGAAGACGAACGACAGGGCAGGAAGCTCAGAGGCCGGGCCCCCCGCTCCCCCTCCCCCATCCTGGCGGCCACTCACAATCCACGGTCCACGGGAGCGCCCGGCCGTGGGGCCGCAGCAGCTCCTGCACCGCCTCGAGCACCGTCTGCAGCTTCTGCCTCTGCCCTATCTCGGACTGGGTCACCTCGGCCACGTTCAGCTTGCAGTCTGCCAGTTTTTCTGCAACAAGAAGGACGAGGGCAAAAGGCAGAGTGTCAGGAAGAGCTGGAGGGGCTCCGGGCCGCCTGGTCAACCGGCTGCACTGAGGTCTCCCCATCCTCTGTGGGGCTGCAAAGTGGAGCCGATCATCACCAACAGCGGGGACTGCCAGGAGGCTGAGCCACGGAACTCTGAACTTTCAAGTCACTCCTCTTCCTTAGAAAATCACTCCAGGGGGCTTCCCTGGTGGTGCAGTGGTTGAGAATCCGCCTGCCAATGCAGGCGACACGGGTTTAAGCCTTGGTCTGGGAAGATCCCACATGCTACGGAGCAACTAAGCCCGTGCGCCACAACTGCTGAGCCTGCGCTCTAGAGCCCACGAGCCACAACTATGGAGCCCATGTGCCACAAGTACTGAGCCTGCGCTCTAGAGCCCATGAGCCACAACTATGGAGCCCACGTGCCACAACTACTGAGCCTGCACTCTAGAGCCCATGAGCCACAACTATGGAGCCCACGTGCCACAACTACTGAGCCTGCGCTCTAGAGCCCATGAGCCACAACTATGGAGCCCACGTGCCACAACTACTGAAGCCCATGCGCCTAGAGCCCGTACTCCGCAACAAGAGACGCCACCGCAATGAGAAGCCCGCGCACCACAACGAAGAGTAGCCCCCGCTCGCCGCAACTAGAGAAAGCCCGCGCGCAGCAACGAAGACCCAACGCAGCCAAAAATAAATAAAATTTTTTTTAAAAAAAGAAAGAAAGAAAATCACTCCAGGATGAAAGGGGGGCGGGGAGTTCAAGGATTAAAGTGTGGGCGCCCCACCCAGGAACAGCATATGCACAGAGAATGAACAAGATGATTCCAGGTGCAGCTGGGAGGTAAGGAGGTGACCTGCGGGGAAGGGACCGGAGGTGAGGAGGCTGGGCCAGTGGGTTCCCAGAGGGAAGAGAGCCTTGGTGAGAAAACAGAAAGGGCCTCAGGGGTTGCCTCAGCCTCCCTGCACTCGTACGCTCCCAATTCTTCTTTCTCTAACAGCTGGACCCCACGGTAAGAAGGATTATGAGATATTCAGAGACCTGTGACAGTTTTCTCACCAAGAGTGAGCGGGGAGCAATCTGGAGGAGCCGACGAGCACGGTCCCATCTGCTCAGGATTCAGTCACTGAAGCTGAACCCCAGCCCCAGGCTGTGCGCCTTCACTCCCCTCCCGAGCGGAGCAGGAGGGACGCCTCACCCCACACCCGCTAAGGGGCAGGCGAGGAAGGCTCCCCAGGCGTCCCGCCTATTCATTCATTCCAAGACTCGGGGTCCCCCGATAGATCTCCTCTGCACAACAACAGAAGCCACGTCGCAGGACACGGCGAGATCAGGAACCAGGAGGGTGAGGACAAAGTGCTGGGCACGGAGCCTGACGTGCTGCGAGCCGTCGGCACAGAGCTGCTGCCAGCGGCACTGATGGGAAGGAGATGGAAGGGCAGTTGAGTCCGGGCTGGGCACAGATAGGGCTTCCGTTTGGCAGGCGGTCCCCAGCAAAGCTCTGTGTAAGGCGTTTTCTCCGGAGGCCCCTGCCCCTTCAACACTGTCTCCCCCCACGCCCTCCCCTCCCTCGATGAGAAGAACAAGCAGTTTCGATATCCCCCCTTCAGGATCCTCTCATTACACAAAAATATCGGCTGGGCTCAGGGTACTCCAATCAGTCACTCATTCATTCGCTTACAAAACAGTTACTGAGCACCTACTGTGCGCCAGGCACTGTCCTAGGACCAGATGCAGCACAGACACGAGAGACAGAGCTCTAGTGGGGAGTCAGCCACACCTGAAGAACCTCAGCTTGGGGGGCAGGGAGTGCTCGCGGCAAAACAGAGGATGGAAATGATTCCTGTTTATGCGTTTTGATTTCCCTCCATCTGTATGTAATAGGTCTTAGCTGAATAATCCACAGCTGTCTGCCCATATGAACCCCCTGAAAATACATAGCAGGTCCCCAGGTGCTCAAAAGCCAGCGACAGGACGGAGCAGGGGCCCCTGGGGAAGGAAGGAGGGTTGCAGAGAGCCAGGTGGTCCTAGAGCCTCGCCCCCTGGGAGAGACGGAGAGCCCGGCACATCTCTGCTGCCCCTGCCGCCAGCCAAACCTGGTCGCCATGACACCGGGGGAAGGAGGAGTCGTTGATGGAGAAGGGAAGGAAACGGTATCAGCCTGCTGTAGCTGCTGTAACAAAGTACCGCAGGGTGGGTGGCTTAAACGGTGGAAATTTGCTTTCTCACAGTCCCGGACGTTAGAAGTCCAAGATCAAGGTGTCAGCAGAGTTGGTCTCCCCTGAGGCCTCTCTCCTAGGCTTGTAGACATCCTCACCTGGTCTTCCCTCTGTGTGTGTCTGCATCCTAGTCTCCTCTTTTTTTTTGGCTGCGTTGGGTCTTCGTTGCTGCACGCGGGCTTTCTCTAGTTGTGGCGAGCGGGGGCTACTCTTCGTTGTGGTGTGCAGGCTTCTCACTGCGGTGGCTTCTCTTGTTGCGGAGCACGGGCTCTAGGCACTTGGGCTTCAGTAGTCGTGGTACGTGGGCTTCGTAGTTGTGGCTCGCAGGCTCTAGAGCGCAGGCTCAGTCGTTGTGGCGCACGGGCTTAGTTGCTCCACGGCATGTGGGATCTTCCCAGACCAGGGCTTGAACCCGTGTCCCCTGCATTGGTGGGCGGAATCTTAACCACTGCGCCACCAGGGAAGCCCTCCTCTTCTGATAAGGGCACCAATCTGACGGGTTGAGGGCCCACCCCGACTTCATTTTAACTTTAAAGACTCTGTCTCCAAATAAAGTCACATCCCGAGGTCTTACGAATTCTGGGGGGGGGACGCAACTCAGCCGATAACAGAAACCAAGGAGGCTGGCCGTGCCTGGGTGCCGCCTGCGGCTGTGTCTCAGGTAACTCCCCCGGGTGGGAGAGAACGAGGTCCTTGGCCGCCCTCATCACCAGCATCACTCTGCCCGCTGATGGGGCTGCAGGGGCAGCTCAGGGTTTTGGCGTGGCCAGGACCCCTATCTTCCTAGCATGGAAAGAGACAGAGGAAGATGGGGCGGATTCTCAGTGGTGGCTGGAAAACGTGAGCGATGGCCGAATGCGGGGCTGTGAGCACTTACTACACAAGGAAGGGCTTGCCTTTCACAAGGAGAAGCGTGTACCATGAGTCAGAAGCAGGACAACAGCCAGCCCGGGAGCTGCCTCAACGCTCCAGCGTGGGCGTTGTCACTGCCCACAGGTGGCTCACCTGGACAACACTGCAAATGCAGGAGAGTCACACCCCCTGAAACTTGCCCTGGCAGAGGGTCTGGCAGCTGCCCCCGGAATCCGCTTTTAAGGAGAGGGGCACATCTGGGGGCCTACTGGTGACTCACAGCTGGCCAAACCCAGAGGTCTGGGCTCTGTCCTCATCGCCCTCACTCCTGCCTTCTCCTCCTCCTCTATCCCTCCTGAATGCAATGCTCCCCCGGCTCCTCCTCCCTCCTGGCTGGACCCTCCAGACGCCTGTGCTGGCCCTTCCTCTGACCACTGACCACCCCCCCCCCGGGCCCAGTCCCCAGACCTCTTCTCTCTACAGATGCACAGAAGTCAGCTTTGGCCTGGCATTCAGCCAAAATCTCCTATTTCATTTTAGCTTCTGCCTTTGAAAAGTAAAGAGCTGAATGCCTCCATCAGTATCATTCCTGGCAGCCCTGGGCCCCAGGACCACGTGATCACATAGGTTACTAATGCATCTCATCAGTGTAACAGCATCATTAATACGACCAGGCAAGACCTTGTGATGTTCTGTTAATATCTGGATATTCTCTTCCATTGTTCTCTTCTTCAAACAAAGTGGTATGTCAAAGCACTTGACACACAAGAGACTTCAGAATTGCCTATCTAGGAGTACTTATGCAAGATATTCAAACAGGATGGAACTGCAACTACTTCACGATAAAAAGGCTGCCTGAGCCAAAGTCAACCTCTTGTTAGACCTCACAGATAACAAAACGGACGTAGCAGGACTCAATGACCACCACAGCCACTGCAGAGCAAGTACCGCATCTGCTGGGGCCAACTGAAGAGGGGACCAAAAGGATGTGCCTTGAGCAGGCAAGGCTTTCTTACAGGGTACCTGCTCTAAGGTGCCCCTGACACTCTACTCCAGAGAGGGCACTGGCATCATTTATAGGCGTCTAAGGCTGAGATGCAGATGGACATCCAGAGCCGATCCAGTGATCCTGAGAGACAGACTTCCACGACCACATCGCTAGATCTAAGGCTTAGGGATACAAGTTTTTCAAGTGACTGGGTGAGTGAAGCCACAGCTGCATGTAACAAGAATCAGAAATAAAAGTGTAAGTGAGCACAACACTCTTATGTTTGCTTCTGAAAATATTAGAAAGTATCTCCTCTGGGCAGTGAGCAAAGCAGCAGTTCAAAGGGCTGTTTCAATAAGCAAGCATTGTCACCAACAGCCAAGTCTTCAAGTCCAAGAGTCGGAGGGAAGCTAGGTCTTTACATAGAGAGGGAGGGAAGCTGATAACCCAGGGCAGCTTCACCATCAGTAGAATCCTTGTGGACAGTGCCAGCCTAAGAGCCATGCCTCTTCCATCTTCCTCTACTGAAAGTAAGTGTCTGTCATCACAAATGTCTGGTTCAGTGACCTCGAGAGCAATCTAGCACTTGACAGTGCTGAGAATGGCTGGACCAACGAGACACTATGAAACGACAAAGCTCCAACCAACATTTTTAATAATAAAATTGTGACAGCTACTAAACGATCTTGATAACATTTCAGATTTATTCTTGTACCAAAGAAGTTCATTTTAAGATGGGGGTTCTCAGCTTAGATGAACAGAGATTTAATTCTTGACCCACGGCATTCAGCCAAATACTGAATTTGGAACACCCCCTCCGGGTGAGGCCACCCGGTCTCACGGCATTGACCATCTCTGCACTGTTGATCTCCACCCTTACCCCGCAGCTGACTCGGGCAGGATGGGTATCAGTCCTAGCAGAGGCAACACCCACTTCCTCATCCCCGCCCACCACGCCACTCCCAAGGGCTTTCTCATTCACCAGCTGTTCAGGCCACAAACCTGGCCAGCAGTCTTCATGCCTCTATCAGCTTGAACCTCCCAAATATCCTCCACTTCCATCCTGGACCGAGCCACTTCCTCTGATACCTGGGCTGCTGTGACAGCGTCCTGACTAACCTCCCAGGTCCCCCTCCTGACCCTCCTCCCCATTCATTCTGTACCCAGAAGCCCAAGCAACCTTTTAAAACGCTAACTCAGGCCTTGTCACGGCCCTGCTCAAATCCTCTAGCGGCTTCCTGTCACTTGGAATAAAAGCCTTTGTCCACCAGGACTGGACGTGATCTGGCCCCATCTGTCCACCCCTGCCACCTGCAGCCACCTTTCACTGCTCTTTAAACCCTGCAGACACTTCACAGAGTCTCAGCCTGGAATGTTCTTTCCATGACAACTGTGCAGAAGCCTGCCTGGATGTCAGCTCCCCAGGGGGGCTGCCCCTGACCGCCCGGTCCTTCCACCCGACCCAGCCCCGCTGCCCCAGAACCTCTCTGATTCTCTCCCACCAATGCTGGGGGCAGGGCCTCCCGGGGACCTTTAGGAGGTGAGTTATCCTAACGGACAAGGGGACACTGAGGCCGCCAGGCCACACGCACAGGGATCTGGGGACCCTGAAAATACATCAGAGCTTCCTGGGGACTGAGAGACTGTTCAGCAAACAGTCCCTCCTGGAGACCGTGGATGGCGCTGACGTCCAACAGATCCAGACAAATACTCGCCTCTCCAGTCCCTTTTCACTTCCTATAAAAGGAGCCCACGTCCTTGTAGGTAGGAAACTGCAGGGCTTTCTTCACTCACTTGGTCAACGCATGGTTACCGTGTGCCCGGTGCTCAGAGGAACTCGGGGGACCCACCAGCCCTGCTCATACTCCCCATTTCTTTGTCTTTGTTGTGTTGTTGTTCATTACCCCGTACTGACTCCAGGCCCTGTGCCCGGCCCCATGCTAAGTGCTCTACAGATGTTACTTTGCTGAGGAACTCTGTCCCCAAGGGACAGACATAAAAAGAGCATCCGCAGTCAGTCTCCCTCCTCGTCACTCCCCCGCCACCCCCCATCTAAATCATGCCCCTGAAGGGCACGGCTGGGGGCCACCCCTTCCAGCACCCTGGCCCTGGATGGGCCTGCATGGGCTGGAGGTGCTCACAGCTGGACGGGCGCAGGCCAGCTGGGAGGGCTGCCCCAGAGAGGAGACGGCGTCCCGTTTGTGCCCCATCTCCATGCTCCCCTTATATGCATGCATCCAACAGCAGAGGCCACAGACGGTTCTGGAAGCTGTGCATGACCCGCTGCAGCCCCGTGGCTGGGAGCTCTGGAGGGACCCCCACCCGAGAGACGATGAGAGGGCAGGTGACCCGGGGCCCCAGGGGCCACCACCTGGGAGCCATGGGCTCAGGGCTGCGGCTTACAGACGAGTGACCGATGTCGCCATGTAGAGAATCTTGTGGTCCAGCCCGGGGCCACCCCTTGGGGTGGCCGCCCTTCCCGTGGACTCACCCAGGAGCTTCTGCAGCACCTGCCCGTCGTACAGGTCCTCCTCCAGCTGCTTTACGATGATCCTCTCCTCCACCAGCACGTCGTTGACCCAGTTGATGAGAACCTGCGGGGTGGACGGGCGTTACGGCCTCGCTTGCTGGTGCCAGGAGGGCCCAGGCGACGACCAGAGCAAGCGCAGGAACGGGGAGCTGCTGGACACCGAGACACCCCCAGTGCAGGGGCCAGGAGAGCCCGAGGGGATAGGCAAGCTTCTCCCACCCAGGCTGCCGGGGCTCCCGTGGGATTCACAGGAGGACTGGTGGAGGGCGGCACCGTGGGGAGACTGGGCTCCTCCCAGCGGGGACTTGGGTACGTGTGGGAACTCAGCCAAAGGAAATGATGATGTCCACCACGGCATGCAGGAGGGCGGATCAAATGAGGAAACGTCAGTAACACTGCCCCCCGTGGCCCGAGGCAGCACAGGTGAGCCATAGACATCCACCCCCGTCCCTCCCGTCATATCTGCGCTAAAACCATCCCTGATAGCCCTGAGCCTAAAGCTGTGGACAGAAGGGGATCCCGAGCGGCTGTTACTGACAAGCTCTGAGAGCCTGCTCCCAGCGGCAGCCTAATTATTTCAAGGCTTTATTGAGATAGAATTTACATTCCACACAATTCACCCTTTTAAAGTGTGCAGTTCAGTGGTGTTTCGTGTACTCACAAAGTTGTGCAACCATCACCATAATCCACTGAAGCACATTTTCATCACCCCACGAGGAAGCCCTGTATTATCAGCAGTCACTCCCCCTTCTACCCTCCCCCACCTCCTTCCAACCACAAAACCATTTTCTCCATGGATTTGCCTGTTCTGGATACTTCATACGAAAGGAATCACGTCATACGTGATCTTTTGTGTCTGGCTTCTTTCACTTATCATGATGTTTTCAAGGTTCACCAAAGTTGTAGCACGTGTCAGGACCTCGTTCCTTCTTACAGCTGGATCCATTGTATGGAGAGACGTGTTTTACGGATTCATTCACCAGCTGATGGACATTTGGGTTGTCTCCACTTTTGGGCTGTTGTCAACAGTGCTACTGTGAACATGGACGTACGATTTTTATGTGGACACACGTGTTCATTTCTCTAGACCAGCCTTTTCTCAACAAGTTTTCCTTCAATTCGCTGAGTAATATATCATAACAGAAGACAGCTTCAATCGTGAAAATATCTATGGAGAAATAGGGTTTCCACTGAACAAAATTCCATTTGGCTGACGCTGCTTAAGGCACTTCTCTGCAAAATGAAACGGATGCCTGAACAGACTTGATCAAAAATATACGTATTACATGGTTTCCCTGTGCAAGCAAAACCAATAATACTAACTAATTGGTCCCAATAACCTCCTGGAAATGGGCACTGATTGGCCCTCTCAGAGAAAAACAAAAGGACACAAATCCAGACTAGAGTATCCTCTGTCACTCTCTGGTATGGATGCCACCTGCAAAATTGGCCACAAAGCAAATTTCTGTGAAATTTCTATTTTCCCACTAACTCAAAAACATTAAATCAGACACACAATCCCATGAAGAACAGAAGTAAAAGTAAATTAAAGGGAGGATTGGAGGAAGAAAGAGGTGAGCAGCCCTGTAACCGAAATTGGGGTCCGGCTACTTGCCGCTCAAAAGCCAATAAAGAGGCAAGGATGGTGGAAAGGAAAGTTTGCTTTATTTTGGATGCCAGCAACTGGCGGTGGGAGAGGGTGGACGTCTGTCCAAAGGCCAACTCCCTCCCCCCACAATGACAACCAGGGGGCAAGAGCTTTTATAGACAGAGGGAGGGGGCTACATGCCGAAACAGCACAGGCAGCTCTGATGGTCATCTTGAAATTGGTCATTGGTGTTCTGACCAGCGTCCTCTTGATTGTTTTAACTGCAATTACTCTTTAGTTCCAGGGTCAGTTTGTTCCCATTTCCTTGAGGCCACTTCTTGGAATTGTGGTGGCTTCTGTCATGGCTACAGTCTGGTCATCATGTAGTTAACTTCTTCCACCTGGCGGGGGTTTCAGTACCGACAAGACAGCTCACAGGATACGTGCGGCTCAGAATATTATCTGTAGCCCTTGGGGAGGAACTAAAGGTCCTTGACTATGCTTAATGACTAAACTATTATTTAGTCTCGTTAGACTGTTTTCCTTTGTTTCTGCATTTTTCTCACTTCTCTGGTTTAATCTTTGGCTAAAGTTTTTCCACAGACAAAAGGCAGGCGGAGCACACAGAGTGGGGGGAAGGACCACAGCGCCCTGCTCCATCTCAGCCCTGCGGCATTCTGGTTTTGCCGAAGCCATTCCCGAAAGGTCGGCAGGATGGAGCTGGCTCCAAGCTACAGCCCTGCTCCGTCTCCCTCCCTGGGGGGCGAGCATCCTGGGAGGCTGGGAGCTGGACCTCCCCACCCAGCTGCCTTCTCTCCCACCTTCCAGCACCTTCTCCCATCACCCAGCTCCCACCCTCCTCTCTCGCCACCCTCCCAGTTTCCTTGTGTTGGGGGTCCTCCTTGACACCGCCTTCTCCTCTGGATCTTTAAAGGGCATCACCCTGGACGGCTCCTCTTCCTTCTCTCCACCCTCCTCCAAGGCCAGCTCATGCCCTCCCACGATATCCAATGCCCCCCGTCCCAGAAACCCCTAAACGTCCAGCCCCCCCCCCCGCACCATCCTTCTACTCGGGTGTTCCATGAGCATCTCTAACTGAACTCGCCCCTGCCCCTCCTCAAACCTGCCCCTTCTCTGAGAAGGAAACAGGACCCCATCCTCCAGCTTCAGGAGCCTGGATTTCACCCCTTCATCCATTCAGCCCACTTCTTAATTGCATCCACTTCCCACCATCTCCTTTCCCACCGCCCTTGTCCAAACCTCCTTCCTGGGCCACTGCCACAGCCCCACCAAGCACCCTGCCTCTTCACTGGTGTTTTTCAAATCCCCAAGCTCCTCTCTGCCCCAGGGCCTTTGCATGTGCTAGTCCTTCCACCCTGAACACACTCCCCTCCGTCACTGCCGGGCCAGCCCTCACTCATCCTTCAGGTCTCAAGCTCTGTATCATCCTTTGACCTCCCCCTACCCAACCTAGGCCACATCCCTTCATCATGGCTCTCACCGTACCCAAGGGCCTTTTCCCTGACCCCGTTCACGTTTGCAATGGGAATACATCTTTGTTTGTAACGATCTCCCTGCTGGACTTTAAGCTCTGTGAGGGCAGGAACTATGACCTCTTGTTTGTGGCTCTGTCTCCAGTGCTCACTGCCTGGCACTGAAGCTCCATAAGCAGGCATTGAGTTCATCAATTAACTTACTGAGCACCTACTATGTGCCAGGCTCTGGGGATAAAAAAGACGAGAGAGGTCTCTGTCCTTGAAGACCTTACCTTCCAATCAGACATTAAAAGACAAACAAATACACACACTTCCAGGCTGTGATCGATGTTATGGAGAAAAATAAGTCAGAATAAAGTGGAGAAACCTGACAACCACACCTCACCTGGGTAATCAAGGTCAACGTCACAGTGATCAATCACGTTGTCACGTGTGCCCTGATGTGATGGGATGAATGCACTTCACTTCTGTGGCCTCCCTCCCCAAACCCATAACCACAGTCTAATCTCGAGAAAAACATCAGACAAACCCTAATAGAGGGGCACCCAACAAAACCCCTGCCCAGTCCTCCACAAAACCGTCAAGGTCATCAAAAACAAGGACAGTCTGAGAAACCATCACAGCCCAGAGGAGCTAAGGAGACAGGATATCATGTGGGATCCCAGGTGGGGTCCTGAGACGGAGAAAGTATATCTAGTAAAAACTAAGGAAATGTGAATAAATGGTGGGTGTTAGCTAATAATAATGTATTAATATTGGTTCATTAATATAACAAATGTACCACGTTGGGGCTTCCCTGGTGGCGCAGTGGTTAGGAATCCGCCTGCCAATGCGGGGGACACGGGTTCGAGCCCTGGTCCGGGAAGATCCCACATGCCGCGGAGCAACTAAGCCCGTGCGCCACAACTACTGAGCCTGCACTCTAGAGCCCTCGTGCCACAACTAGTGGAACCCGCGCACCTAGAGCCTGTGCTCCACAAGAGAAGCTACTGCAATGAGAAGCCCGCGCACTGCAAGGAAGAGTAGCCCCCGCTCACTGCAACTAGAGGAAGCCCACATGCAGCAACAAAGACCCAACGCAGCCAAAAATTAATTAATTAATTAATTTTTTAAAAAATGTACCATGTTGATCTACGATGTTAATAATGGGGAAAATTGGGTGTGGAAATATGGGAACTCTTGTACTATCTTTGCTATTTTTCTGTAAATTGAAAATGGTTCTTAAAAATAAGTCTGTTGAGAAGAATTAGGCAGAGTTTGGGGATGGAGAGGGCAGAGGGGTCATGGGGATCAGGGGGTCAGGGGGCCTCTTGGAGGAGGTGGCGTCTGGGCAGAGACAGGAAGGAGGTGCAGGATGAGCCCGGTAGCCACCTGGAACCACCTGGGAGGTCAGGGGGTGGGGCTTCCAGGGCCAAGAGGGGCGTGGGGGCGGGGCCAGCCCTGGACTCTCACCTGGGCCAGGAGGGGAGGGGGCACTAGGGGGAGTGGGGACTGGATGTGGGGACCCCAGAGGGGCACGGGGAGGGGGCTGGCGAGAAGCAAGGTTTGACCCTGACCCTGGGTACGGGCAGATGCAGAGGGGGAGCTTGAGGAAGGAGCTGGTGAACGGGCATCTCGGTGTATGGAGCGGCAGGAATGCGGGAGGCGGGGCAGAGAGGAAGACGCCAGGCCAGGGGCTGTAGGTATCCATGAACGAAGGGGAGAACCAGGAGGGGTGGCTGGGCACAGTCGGCAGTTCGAGGCGGGAGGGGGGTCTGGAAGCAGCTGGGAGGACGCCTGCCCCGTCCAGGCCCCGACATCACAGAGCAGAGACCCACCTAGCTCTCCAGACCCCAGCATCCACCTTTCTGGGCCCCGGTTACACGGCCAAAAACAGCAGATTCGGGATCACAGACAGACCTGCCCCGTACCTTCACCTCTCCAGCCACCAGCAACCAGGCTCCTCGCAGGAGCACCCTGACCCTCGGGCCCTTAATTCCACAAAGCTCTAGGAATCTGCTACCTTGGCCTTTCATCAGGGATTTCACAGCCACTATTGGAGCTGAGTGGCAGTATTACACTCAGCTCAACGGCTGTCACCGAGCGCCTTCCTGGTGCCAGGACGTGGGGACAAAGGAGGCGCGCCCCCCGCCCTCCGGGAGTCCAGGTCCAGCCGGGAGACGCAGCAGAGAGAGATGAATGGCGAGCACGAGCCATCACCAAGGGTTCTGACGTGAGGGGTCACGCGGCCCCGGGAGCAGAGGAAGCGGCCTTCAAGGGCGGGATAGGCAACAGCTGAGCAGAAAGTGGGTGCCCGGCGGGTGGGGCAGGCGGGCCTGGCGGCGGGGTGGCGAGATCCGGGCCACGGAGGCGTGAGCCACTCTCCCAATGTGGACCCGGCAGGGAGGCCAGGAGGGGCCGGTGCCCATCGGAGGACGGAGCTGCCGCCCAAACAGCCTCCACACTGGGCCTGTGTGTGCTATGTGACCCAGCGATTCCACTTCCAGAAATTTCTCCCAAGGTACCAGTCCAAATGTGCTCCTAGACATCTACCAACTCGGAAATGATTTCAAATTTTGTGTAGGAAAAGCTGAATGCACGAAAGAAAAAGCCTGGAGGGACACGAATTAAAAAATTACCACTGCCTTCTGTTTGATTTTTCTGTCTTCCAGGTTTTCAGCAGTATATATTACTTTGGTAATTAGAAAAAATAATAATAGATGCCACTTATAAAAATTAATCACTATCCAGATGGCTCCTTTGCCGGAACTAACAAGCAAATCCTACAATGCAAATGGAAAGTCAAGAGACCCCCAAAAGCCAAAACAATCTTGAAAAAGAAGAACAAAGTTGGAGAACTGACATTTCCTGATTTCAAACTTTCCTACAAAGCTAGATTATCAAAACAAGTGATACTGGCAGAAGGACATAGAGGTCAATGAAACAGAAATGGGAGGTCAGAAATAAACTTCACATTACAGCCAAGTGACATCCATAAGGGGGCTAAGACAATTCGATGGGGAAAAAAACAGTCTTTTTAACAAATGGTGCTGGGACAACTGGACATCCACATGCAAAAGAATAAAACTGAACCCTTACTTTACACCATATACAGAAATCAACTCAAAATGGATCAGACCTCAGTGTAGGAACTAAAACTATAAAACTCTTAGAAAACATGGAGGTAAATCTTCATGACCTTGGATGAGGTAATGATTTCTTAGCTGTGACACCAAAAGCACAAGGAACAAAAGAAAAAATAGATAAACTTGACAAACAAAATTTAAAACATTTGTACTTCAAAAGATACTATCCAGAAAATACAAAGACAACCCACAGAATGCGAGATTTTGCAAATCATATATCTGATAAAGGATTTGTATCTAGAATATATAAGGAACACTTAAAACTCAGTAATAAAAAGACAAATAACCCAATTTAAAAATGGGCAAAGCACAACTACTGAAGCCCGCACACCTAGAGCCCGTGCTCCGCAACAAGAGAAGCCACCGCAATGAGAAGCCCGCGAACCACAACGAAGAGTAGCCCCCACTCACTGCAATTAGGGAAAGCCCGCGCGCAGCAATGAAAGACACAACGCAGCCAAAAAAAAAAAAAAGTTCCTTCCTCCCCCAAACTGTATGACCTTCAGGTCAAACAAACTTTGAAAAAAAAAAAAAAATGGGCAAAGGATCTGGATAGACATTTCTCCAAAACAGATATACAAATAGCCAATACATGAAAAGATGTTCAACATCATTAGCCATCAGGGAAATATAAATCAAAACCACTACGAGATACCATTTCATACCCACTAGGGTAGCTATAATCAAAAAGATGAACAATAAGTGCTGCCAAGGATGTAGAGAAATTGGAAGAATTTTCATACACTTCTTGGGGGATGTAAAATGGTGCAGCCACTACAGAAACAGTCTGGCAGTTACTCAAAAGGTTAAGCACAGAATCACCATATGACCCAGCAATTTCACTCCCAGGTATATACCAAAAAGAACCGCAAACACAAGCTCATACAAAACCTTGTACATGGATATTCATAGCAGCACTATTCAAAATAACCAAAATGTGGAAACAACCCAAATGCCATCGAGAAAGAACGGATCAACACGTTGTGGTCTATCCATACAATGGAATATTATTCAGCCATGAAAAGGAATGGAGTTCCTTTTTTTTTTTTTTTGGCTGCATTGGGTCTTTCTTGCTGCGCACGGGGGCTACTCTTCGCTGTGGTGCGTGGGCTTCTCATTGCGGTGGCTTCTCTTGTTGTGGAGCATGGGCTCTAGGCACGCGGGCTTCAGTAGTTGTGGCTCGCGGGCTCTAGAGCACAGGCTCAGTAGTTGTGGCATGTGGGCTCAGTAGTTGTGGCATGTGGGCTCAGTAGTTGTGCTCGTGGGCTCTAAAGTGCAGGCTCCGTAGTTGTGGCGCACGGGCTTAGTTGCTCCGCGGCATGTGGGATCTTCCCGGACCAGGGATCGAACCTGTGTCCCCTGCATTGGCAGGCGGATTCTTAACCACTGCGCCACCAGGGAAGTCCAGGAATGGAGTTCTGATACCTGCTACAACATGGATGAACCTTAAAAACACTACGCCAAGTGAAAGAAGCCAGACACAAAAGTCACGTATTGATATGATTCCCCTTCTATGAAATATCCAGAATATGCGAATTATAGAGACGGAATAATTCTTCAGAGACAAAGTGGTTGCCAGGGGCCAGGAAGGAGGATACACGACTGAGTGCTGATGGTTATGGGGTTCCTTTCTGGGGTGATGAAAATGTCCTTGACTGATTGAGGTGATGGCTGAACAGCTCTGGGAGTACACTAACAACCACTGAATTGTATGGTATGGGAATTCTATCTCAATAAACCTGTTATTAAGCAATGAACCTCTAGAATGCAGGTGCTAGCATCTACCTTGCAGGGCTATTTTGAGAATTTGGTGAGATGATCTACTGGCCAGTGCTAATCAACTATAGTGATCTACACAGATGTCAGCATCACCGCCCCCGGCTTCTCTGCACGTCAGAAACCCCTTTCTGATTTACTCAGCCTAACCAGCAGCACCTAGGATATGTGGACACCACCCGAGGTGCTGGAGCTGTAAAGAAACATGACCTAGTCTCTGCCCCACGTGGGCAGTTAGGTGTCACAGCTGCTTGCTGGGCCTCCCACGTCCCTGTGCCCCCCCAAACCAGCCCCGGGAGTCAAACACCATTTCGCACCCCTGCCACCTCTCCGATCTTACCTCTGATCACCCTCGTCCTTGCTGTCTAGGCTCCAGCCACGCTGCCCCCCACCCCTGTCGCTGGCCTTCACACCTGCCAGCACGGGCATCCCAGGGGGCCTCTGCACTTGCTGCCGCCCTAGGTACCGACCAGCAGGTCTCCGCTCAAATGTCAGCTCCCCACCACCCCACCAAAAACAGAGGGGAGAAGAAACCACCCTGCGTCTTGCTTTAGTTTCCTTCAAAGCGGTCATGCCACGTGGAACCATACTCATCCGTCCCTCGACATGTCTGTCTCCCCAGCTGGACCGCCAGCCCACTCAAGGCCATCACCGCAGGGGCTAAACTAGGAACAGACCCACGGAAGGCGCTCAAATCAACTGCAGGGCAGCCTACAGACCTAGAAAAGCCTCTGGGGCATGCAGACATTTGGTTCTAGAGGCTGCCTTGCCCAGAGCAAGGTCCTGTAGGAAAACACACAAGAGATGTTTCTGCTATGAAGAAACTAAAACTAAAAATCCCATCTGGATCTCTGACCTGGTCAAAGTCCAAATACGAAAATGACAGACAGAAGGGGATGAAAATCACATTTCACGCAACGGGCCACGGAGGTCAGCTCTGGGAAAGCAAAAGCAAATCCGCCGCCCAGTTTCACTGCTGCCCCCGCAGAGATGCAGTCCCCTCCTGGCCACCACCAATCACCCTGTCCTTGTACTGCCCAGGTCATACGTCTTAATCTTCTGTTTCACAGGAGACTTTTTAAAGATGGCACCCGTCCTTACTTTTAGGGACGTACTCATTTGCAAACTCCGAATTCTGCAGGCACGTGTCTAGGTCGTGTATTAATGATGCCCTCGGCACAGTGCTCTTTGCATAGACTTTTCACAAGCTTGCTTTAGCCAGAATAAAAAATTACTTCCCCCTGAGTTCCTTCTAAATGATAACCAGGATCTGCAGCCTGTCTCCCCCAAAGCTATGACAGTTATGTTTTAATCACTTCCAAACAGGCTTGTCGTGGCTTAATGCACGGAGGACTCAGGCTTATTGCAATCGGCAGGAGAGCATCCCGGCCAGGTGCAGTGCCAGCCACATCACCGGGCATCTCCACACAACGATGATAGCACCGTCTTCTGCCCAGAAGACCATCTTTGTGCAGCTGACTTTCTTCATAGGGGCAAAGGGAGGGAGAAAACAGAACTTAACAACCCGAAGGAGCCTTGTCCAATAAACTGGGAGATGAGATGTGAAATCTGCTTGTGGGGAGAAATGCATACCCCGGTGACGACACGGCCAGCCTGCCTTGGACCAACGCACCCGCAAGTGTGGAGGCCCCTCCCTGGCTATTCACTCTGGAAAGCGGGAGAACTGCCATTCCCTCTTTCAAAGATCATTAAAAATATAAAGGATCTCATCTGTAAACTGCTATCTTCCCCAGGCAGCACCAGCTGTTCACCCTGTTAAGAGATTCAGGGCACTCCTGGAGGATGCTAGCGAAAAGGACCACAGGACAAACACCTGCATACAGGAGACAGGATAAGTCTTTCAGCTCCTGAGCCCACAGGATACTCACTTCTAAACTTGAACCACAGACCTGCCCATGCACCTCCCTCCCAGCTCTGCCCTGTTTGTGCCCATGTTCCAGCGCCCGGCACAGCACCTGCCAGACAGCAAGCGTGTGGCATCCGACGTCACCCTCATGCTTGCAGACGGGCACGACTGTTCTCCTGCTTTAATCCGAGCCGGGATTTGAATCCAGGGAGCCGATTCCAGAGCCCATCACACCCACCCGTTCACCCCCTCACACTGCATTACACACAATAGATGCTCGAAGAGAATGTTTCAATGAGCGGCCTCATTCTTAATGCCTGGCTTAGCCCGAGCCAGGGTTTTTTACAGGAAGCAGAGAGCAGCTCACAATGTTTTAAACACCAACAGTCCTGAGGCAGGAAGGTCAGTGGGGGTAAGTCTACAGAGAGAGACAGGACAGGGGCCAAGACAAGAGGTAACGAAGTGCAGATGATGGAGAACAGAGAAAGCAAGCCAGGGGACTGACCGTGCTAACTCAGAAAGGTCCCGCTGGTCCCAAGACTGGGACGTGGCCAGTGGTCGGGATGTCAGCCAGACCTCACCCTGACAAGCTCAGGCCTGCACGTGGTCCACACCCTGCACCAAAATCAACCTGCGCTTCCTCCTCGGCTGATTTTAACCTGTGTCCTCGGAATAAGCCATAGCCGTGAGTATAATTGGAGTCCTTTCAGCAAAGTATCAAACCTATGGGTCGTCTTGGGGCTCCCAAACTTACAACAGGCATCAGAAGTGGGGCAGGGCTTGGGGGAAACGACCTTTGTAACCTCACACCCAGGCGGGCAGGCGCTCAGCTTGCTCAAGGAGGGAGGGGCAAGGAGGCTCGGGGGCTGGAGCACTGGAGTTGGGGCGGGGGGCGGGAAGTGAGGCAGCAGGGCTGCCAGCCCGGAGCACGTCTAAGGGTGCCCGGCTCGGCGGCACCCCAAGGCAGGCCACGGGCAGCTCACCCCTGACTGTGCGCGCAGGCTGCCTGGCCCTGGGGCCAGCTCCTCCCCACGCCAAGAAAACGAGGTGCTGACAGCCCCCTGTCGTGCGTGAACCCCGACTCAGGGATACGCTGAGCCTCCCCCTTACCTGACAAACAAGAACAACCCAGAGTAGCCGGCGCTCAGCCCAGGCATCTCCCAGACCCCCACCAACACGCGCTGCATCTCTGTTTAAAAGCCCTGTAGTTAGTGAGAACTAGTATTTCACATACATCCCCTCCACGTGCCACTACAGCAACCAACAAGCCACAGACAGACAGCCTGATGGCACTGTCCTGCTTGCTGTGTTTATGCTTATTTTGGAAAATAAGCCACCAGCCTCAAGATACGATTTGCCGTCTGAGGGCAGGGGGAACCATCCAGAAATTGCCCGTCTCCAGGCATATCTGCTCCAGGCTGGCGGGATGGCCATGGGAGCAGACCTCTATGTGTCTGGCAGCTGGCCCTTCCTGGAAACTGGCAAGGCAGCAAGGCCGGCCCTGCTCCCAAGCGGACGGGGACCCTCAGCTACAGCTAAGGGATGCGGTGATTTAGGGACAGGAGGTAACTCGGCCTGGTGTACTGGTTTCTCCGTCTGCTGTAACAAATTATCACCAATCTGGGGCTTCCAAACCACCAGTGTATTCCCTCACAGTCCTGGAGGTCAGAAGTCCAAGATCAGTTTCACTGGGTTAATGCCAAGGTGTCAGGAGGGCTGATTCCTTCTGGAGGCTCTAGGGGAGGCTTCCTGGCCTTTTCCACGTTCTAGGGGAGCCCACATTCCTTAGCACGTGGCCCCTTCCCACATCTTCAAAACCAGCAGCGTGGCATCCCATTTCCATCCTCATGTTGCCACCAACACCTGCAGTCAAATCTCTCTCTGCCTCCCTCTTATAAGGACACTTGTGAGCCCACCAGACAATCCAGGGTCATCCCTCCCTCCACACCCCTAACTTAATCACATCTGCAAAGTCCCTTTCGCCATATAAGGAGGTAACAGTCACAGGTTCCAGAGGTTAGGACGTGGACATCTTTGGGGGCCATGATTCAGCACACCACACCTGGGTTCCCCAGGAAAGAGAGCCCAGGGCCAAGCTCACTGCTGCTGCTTTTGGGGGGACCATAACCCCAGACTAGCAAGAGTGAGGGGAGAGGGAAGGGAGGCAGGTGCGCCCCTGAGCCGCCCGCAGCTTCGGAAGAAAACTCAGCCAATGCCCAGCACACAGCCAACTTGCTGTGGAAGCACGGCTCTCAGAACTGTCCGTCGGGAAGCAAGGGAGAGGCGTGCATTCCCACTCCCTCCGGCCCTCAGTCCTACTTCGCCCCACAAGATGTTAACGTCCGCACGCCCAGCCCCTCCAGCTGGCACACTCCATGCCCCAGACGTGGTCATTCATCTGAACCCGGAATCCAGGGCACGAGGGGCTGCCAGAGCCTCCGCAGGTCCCGTCGGGCTGGTCCCGGATGCAGAGATGCTGTGGTCCCTCTGTGTGGGCTGATAAAGGACATGCAGCTGCCCAGCCCTCACCTGGTGGAGGCCAAAAATGCCTGTAGTCTCCTGACGCAAAGCGGCAAAGCAGAGGCGGGTAGGGCCGAGTGAGTGAGTCCAGGAGGAGCACGGAGCGCATCTGGATCCCGTATACCAGGGAGGTGACTTGTCAGCGAATGAGGCATCAAACGGACAGACTCATTCAAGACGGGACACTTCACTGGTTCAGAGCGTAACCTGGGGGTGGGGGAGTTACTTCTCTCGGGCATTCCCGTATTTGGCATTTGAATTGGTGGCCTGAGTAAAGCAGAGGGCCCTCCCCAGCGTGGGTGGGTGGCATGCAATCCAGGAAGGGCCTGAATAGGACAAAAAGGTGGAGGAAGGCTGGACTCGCCCTCTCTTTGCCTGGGACGTCCAAGTCCTGTCCTGGGCTCTCAGGCCCTCGGACCAGCTTTCCTGGTCCCCAGTTTGCAGAGGGCAGATCATGGGACTTCTCAGCCTATAATCACGTGAGCCAATCCTTATAAATCTCTATAGATAGATACAGAGAGAGACAGAAGAGATATATATATATATAGAGAGACAGACAGACAGATGGAGAGAGAGATAGAGAGGTAGAGAGATAGGGCCATCTCCTGTGGATTCTGTTTCTCTGGAGAACCCTGACAAAAACAGGGCACCCCCTTCTACTACTTAAATATCGCCCGTGGATAACATTTTAGTGGCTGAAGTGCAGGGGTACTTTTCCTCACCGACAATCTTCTGTTCAGAATAACAAAGTGGGTATTCAAGAAAAAAAGAAATCTTAATAAACTAGGCAATTTAAGTTGGTCAGAATCAACATTATGGGGTGGGCCCGAAAACAGACATTTTCCATTTCAATTTTTTAAAAGCTATAACTTGCAACGGTTTTGTTTATCCTGAAAGGAGCCCTCATGAAAAGGTAGTCGTGCCCTCATCGGGCCCAACCGCAGTGGTTAAGGTGGAGAAACTTTTGAAAAAGCCCTTTTCATAAGGTATGTGTGTGGCACTGTCCTAAACGGCGTCCGCACAGCCCAGGTCCGCTGGCCTCAGGGCTCGCAGGTGAGGATGCTGTCAGAGCCCTTGCCGGCCCAGGGATTACCTCTGACGCCCTGCTGTGGTTTAGATCAGAGCAATCAAACTGCAACCCACGCTCGGACACGGGCTAACGCTACGAATGAAGCCTCACCGCTAAGCCGGGCTCCAGAGACCAGTGGGGAGAGACGCACAGCCGCCACAGCCCCGAAGGAGCCCAGAGCCAGCGGCCCGGGCTGGCCTTGCTTCCCTGACTTTCCAGAACCAGGCGGCCATCCTCTGGCCTCGCCGGTCCCCACACGTCCAGGCGCTGCAGAACCTGACCGCTGCCCAGTGCAGGGGCACCAGCACCCAATGAGGATCCACAGGTGCGGCCAGAGGGGCCCACGTGCCCGCTTTTCAGAGTTTCCTCTGAACACCGCCCCTCTCGCTCCAGAAAGAGTTTGAACGCCTTGAACCCGTCTGCAAGGCACCTTGAGTGTTCACTGCAGCTGTTCGTTCCAAGTCTTAAGAAAAGGGTCCCCGTGTAACTGGGTCCAGCACATGACGGGGAGCGGGCCGTCTGAGAGGCCCCGTGCGGCTGGGCCCCTGGGAGATGCTCCAGGCCGTCCAGCCTCTTCCTCCATATCCCTCCACCAAACGCAGCAGTAAGGCCCCGTGACCAGCCCTCAGCTTTGCTCCTTTGGCCCACAAGAGCCTGAACCCCAAGATCTGACCCCACAGGAACATCCCAGCCGGGACACGCGTCCTCACCTTGACCAGCTCCTTGAATCTGGGGTCGTCCCTGGACGTGGGGTCGATCACCGTGCGCTCTTGGTTCTCCTCTGCGGGGACAAAGGACAAAGGACAGGCGGGTTAGCGTCAGTGGGCGTGGCTGGCTTCCCTGGCACAGATGGGGGGAATTGAGAGCAGAGACCCCGTGGTCCTCTCAGTGAGCAGCCCTGCAGCCAGTCACACGGCCCAGGCAGAACTGCCTCCCAGGATGCAATGGAGCATCCACCCGCATCTTTCAGGAGGGAGGGGCGTGCACACAGGCCTGAATCGGATCTGTGGAAAAGCCACTATTAATAAACCCGGGGAAGACCTGTCGTTCACCGAGAAAGCTCGCCACTGCATAAGGTGATACGGACAAAAATATTAGAAAGAGCAGGGGAAAAAAAGGATGTTTCACAGCAAAGTGTGTTTATCCATATTCTGTTTCTGTCTATCTGTTTGCTTTTCCCTCCGTGTCTGGCCTTGATCCATGGACCACGGGCACCAGTGAGCTTGTACAGAGGGAGTGACGCAGTGGTAACAAGTGGACGGCAGAGGGGAAAGACCCACAGACACCAGACACGTCGCAGCACAAAACTGAGCAGGGGTGTTAAAAGGACAGAAAAGAAGCACAAGCTCTGGCCCCTAGGACGTGCAGGCAGAGATGACCAGGGTCCCGGGGCCCACACAGGCTCCCACAGCTGGGACCCTGTCCACGTTGGTGGGAATGAAATGGCTTTGAGTGACAGAGGCTTCACAACAACAAAAATTCTTCTTTTTTAAAGTTTATTTGTTGTGATTGTTTATGAGATATTTCTATATACATATATTTTTAAATTTATTTTATTTATTTATTTTTGGCTGCGTTGGGTCTTCGTTGCTGCGCGCGGGCTTTCTCTAGTGGCGGCGAGCGGGGGCTACTCTTCACTGTGGTGCGTGGGCTTCTCATTGCGGTGGCTTCTCTTGTTGCGGAGCATGGGCTCTAGGCACACAGGCTTCAGTAGTTATAGCACGTGGGCTCAGTAGTTGTGGCTCGTGGGCTCAGTAGTTGTGGCTCACGGGCTCTAGAGCACAGGCTCAGTAGTTGTGGCACGTGGGCTTAGTTGCTCCGTGGCATATGGGATCTTCCCGGACCAGGGATCAAACCCGTGTCCCCTGCATTGGCAGGTGGATTCTTAACCACTGCGCCACCAGGGAAGCCCAACAGCAAAATTTAAAACCTGACAAAGTGGAAAAGCTGTTTTTGGAGCCGCGCCGACCTGATGCTTGAGAGAGACGCTGCAGGTAGCCTGCAGGGGACCACACTGGAGTTCCTTGTGATGTCCCTGCTAAGGCCCTCTGCAGCCTCCTGCCACTCCTGGGATCAAGGCCACATCCTCCACGTGGCCCCCGAGGCCCTCTGCAGCCTCCTTCCCAGCTCTCCCCAGCACCCCTGACCGGCCCGTCAGCAAGCCTCTCACGACCGCTGGCCACAGGGCCTTGGACATGCTGTTCCCTGTCCAACACCCTCTCCTCCCGCTTCACATCCCCTTCACCTGTCACTCTCAGCTCCAGGTGCTGACCAGGGTGGTTCTTATCAAGGTCACAAGAGCTTCAGGGGCCAGTAGAACCTTACAGGGCAAACGGAAGAATGCCAACTCCCAGCCCCAGAGCAGCTATTTAGAAAAATGGTAAGGCAGGTGGGTTAGGGTCCAGGGGAAAGCAGGTTCAAGGCATATTGACAAAACAATAGCCTGCCACACGTTGACAGTAAATCTATCTTCTAGCACTCCTGTTGGTCTAAAGCAGGGTTCTCAGCCAGAAGCAATCAAGTCCCCCGAACCCCCATCCCAGGGGACTCGCAAGCAATGTCTGGAGACATTTCTGGTTGTCCCAACCGGGGGGTGGGGGGTGGGGTGGGGAGGGGGAGTATGCCAGGGGAAGCTAGTGGGTAGAGACCAGGGATGCTGATCAACACCTTGACCCCGCTATAAAGAATTATCCGGTGCCAAATGCCCATAGCACGGGGTGCGTGTGGGAGAAACCCTGTTCTGAATAAGGGTAATTTCCAGACAGTGTTCATCCCCAGTTTCTCCTGGGAGAGGGTCACTTGCCTGGGCAGCAGCTGCAGCCAGACTGAAGACAAAACACAACAGCATCAGGGAAGGGTCAGGCTCTTCCTAGAGCAGAGGGGAAGCCGCAGGGGACCCCGGCGGCACCTCCGAGCCCATCCAGCGCTTGGCTGCAGGTTGGCCGCCTGGACGTGCGTTTGCATTTCTTCCCCATCAGCTCTTGCTGGCCTGGCCTTGTCGTGGGAACCACAACAGAGGCATCAACCGGGACTTCCCTTTGAACCAGGCAGGGTTTGGAAAGAAGCGGAATGTTCCGAGACTGCCTTCCAGATCCATCGGATCCCAAAACACACTTTAAGGCAAGTGTGTCCAGGCCGTCACCTCATCAGTGCCGGCTGGGATGCGGTCCTGAGGAGGTGAGTGCAGGGCCGGTACCACTTGGCAGGTCCCACCTAGCAGGCCCCTGGCGTGGAGGCCACTCCGGCTTGTGCAGAGATGGGGGGTATGTTAATCGTGTTTCTTATTTTCTGTATTTTCTACTGTTTTGACATCCTGGGGCCTTGGGGACCCAGAGGGACTCCCCTCTCAGAGCTAGCTGATTCCCAGAACAGCAAACGTGTCCCCTGTGAGTGCCTTCCACATGCAAACAACCAACCCAGAGCCCACACTCCCCAGACACCTCTCTAACTGAGCTCACACAGGGCTCTTACACGCCCAGCCAACAGCCCCTGCCCTAATCACCTGGGACCAGGTACAGACAACTCGGGGCAGCCCCTGTGTCCCAGAGGCCCCTGAAATTACCCAGACCAGCCGATCCAAACCTGCTTATTAACCCTGCCTCACTCACTCCTTCCTGTGAAAACCACAATGAAGGCTTCTGCCCGTGCTTTCCCGTCACTCCTTCTGCCTCCTGCCCGACCCTGCTGCCCTCCCCGTCACCTTGGGAACCGTGAGTTTAACAAACCACCTTTTCAGTGGCGGTCGGCTCCTGATCCGTTGGCCTCATCATACTTAAATCACAATAAAACTGACATCTGCAATCATAAAGGCAGTAACCTACAAGGGAAGGCTTGCTTTTTTCCTACAGACTTTTTTAAACATGACCTTGAGCTGAGAGCCCCATGTGACGTCAGAGTCTGATCAAAAGGCCACGAATGCTCCTCTTCAGCCCCTCCCAGACCAACCGCAAGCTGGGAAGCTCAACTCGCCCACGACAAGGAGCTGGAGAAACCGATAATACCGAGCAGGGTGTCTTCAGGGTGGATCTCCACCGAGGCAGGGGACATCGGCAAGTTGATGGCATTTTTCCCTTCTTCCTGCAGGTCACTCACTGTCAGGCAGAAAGAGAAAGGAAAAAGCCAGTTAGTATAAATGGAATATTGTGGCCTCACATGTTGGCAGTGGAAACAGAGAGAAATCAACTCCTGTTTTTTAAGCATTGAACAAACATTCCTAAATGGCTGGTTGCCCAGAAAGAGTCCAAGGAAAAATGCTCCGAACCAAGAATACATTCTGCAATTCTTCACCCACGCCGGAGAGTTCCTGATTCTCACCAAGCCCGGCCAGGCTGTTTTCACCGCTCTTTGCAATACATGACTATGTCATGGAAGCTTCTGGATGCTTCCAGATCCACCCAAGGCTACTGAGATGGACGAAGCTTGGATCACAGCGACAGGGCCTGAAAAGGGCGGGCTCCCCTCCCCCTCCTGGACAGCAGTGTCCTCGGCCGTGGACTCTGGGTGTGAAGACCCTCCCGGCTCGCAACAGGCGAGGCAGCGCCGTCGTCCGTGGCCACGTTCACGGGACAGAATCCGGCTGGTCTGACGCTAGGTAATGCCCAGGGTCGGGAGCAGTGAAACACACAGCAGAATCTAACAAACCGGATCCGGAGACTTGGAGTTGGGAGTGCAGGACCGTGTCTAGAGGGCAGACAGGGTGCCGGGGGCTGGGGAGGAGGGCGCCCTGAACAGTCACAGGGACCGCAGGGCTGGCTACGCGATGAGAGGGGCAGCCTGGATGCCACGGTGCAGAAAGGATCCCTCGCCCCCCGCACTATACACCTTCCAGGAAAGCATCTCGACTTACACTGGCCAGGGGACCATCCCGGGACACCGGGGGCTAACAGCGCATTTCTTCCACCGGCCATAACTGCATCGGACTCCAGGCTCCAGCCCCCATCCAGTGCGTGCAGGGGGCGCTGGGCGCCTTTCCAGCCCTGGCTGAGAACTGCTGGGTGACAGTCCCCGACCACACGCCACAAAACCAGCCTCTTCCTGGGTGAGCTCCAGTGACAAGTGCCCAGCCTTCCTTCTCCTCTTTTTTTCTCTTTTTTTTTAAAATCGTAATTGAATTACAACGTTGTGTTAGTTTCAAGGCCTTCTCCTCTGTAATGAAACGTCCTCAGAGGTGGAAACCTACTTCCTCTTTCAATACTGCAGTCACCTCGAACCTTGAGTATCTCCAATTCCGGGACCTGAGGGTACAGGGGACAGAGTAGCAAGGGGACAGGACGTGATGGCTTTGGGACAGGCAGGCCAGGGTGACCCAACCCCAGGCACGTCTGGCAACCTCTCTGCCTGTTTTCTCAAAACGTCGGGTCCCCTGGAAGGACTTAACGAAACGATGAACATCAGGTTCTGAGGCCGGAGCTGGGCACACGGTGGGCTCCCTGGACTCAGCCATAGACCCAGCTTTGGGGACAAGCCACCCTCTGTCCCTCACAAGGAACACGACAGTGGGGCCCAGGACGTTGGGTTCTAACATCAGGAAGGCCCTGATACAAGACTGTGAAAAAAATGGGCTCTCTTCCTACAGCAGCAATGACTTACACGATTCACAGACAAAAGGTGGAAACGGCCCAAGCATCCACTGATGGATGAACGGATAAACTAATATGGTCCATACACACAATGGAATGTTATTCACCCATAAAAAGGAAGGGAATTCTGACACATACTACCACGTGGATGAATCCTGAGGACAGTATACTAAGTGAAATAAGCCAGACACAAAACGGCAAACCCTGTATGATTCCACTTACAGGAGGTCCCTACAGTCAAATTCACAGCGACAGAAAGTAGAATGGTGGGTGCCAGGGGCTGAAAATAGGGGGAAATTATGGGGAGTCAGTGTTTAATGGGGACAGAGCTTCAGTTTGGGAAGATGAAAAAGTTCTGGAGATGGAGGGTGGTGATGGCTACACAACAACGTGAATGAACTTAATCCCACGGAACAGTACACTTAAAAAGGGTTAAAATGGTACATTTTATGTTATGTATATTTTACCACAATTTAAAAGAAGAGGGAAGAAAAAATGGACCCGTCCGAACAATACTCCAGTCTGGAGGCCAGCCCTGCACCTGGAGACAGGCACAGTCTCCCTGCCGCCCCACATCCCAGGAGCAGACCCCACGCACAGCCATCTTTTGATCCCCAAATCCTTAGCTTAACTCTGTGCAAGAAGCAGACACGTGTTAAACACCTTCACGAGCAAATGACTTGGAGACGCACCCCGCCCGGCCCCGCTCCCCATTCCAAAGATCCCTCCGGTCACTCAGTCCTGCTGAGAAAACAGACCAAATTTCAGCAATTATTTTTACTACATAACAAGTTACAAAGAGTCTCCTAACCAGCAAAGAGCTTTCCAAGGCAGAAAAGGGAAGGAGGAAAAGGGGATTTTTCACAAAAGTTCTCGCATATTCAAGAGGCACGTACGTGAACTGTGCAAGGGGGTGGGTGCGGCAGCCGTGGGCCCCTCACTCTGGTTTCCTGGGCCAGCGTCACAGAAGGAGGACAGAAAGGCCAGGGAGGTCCCTTCCGGTCAAGGCCGTCTGCGATGGTTATGTTCACGGCCGAGGAAGAACAAAAGACCCTGGTTTCACATGAGTGGAGGATCGCACAGGTGGGCTTCGGGGCACAGGTGAGCCACGGAGGTGCGTCCTTACTGTGAGCCCGTAGCGCCTCCCAGGAGCCCTAGAGCTGCCACGCGGGTCATCCGCTGGCCTGGACACAGGCCGTGGGCCAGAACAACTGGTGGCAGATGGAGGTGCGGGGTGCAGAGATGAAGAGATGCTTCCAGGAGCCCTGCTGCCTGGCCTCAAAAACAGGGAGCGGGGAGGAGAACAGGAACGACATTTTCAAAGCAGAGAAACTGGGTCACATGAAAACAGAGAAATTTCCACACCGCCCTTGCAACATCAAAGATAACACTAAACAGGGCCTAGGATATCTCGGCTTTAATAGATGAGAAATGCTCTCACAGACCCACCCAGACGGCACATTCCACAGGCCTGTTAGGCATAAAGCCCGGAGGAAAACAAGGACGGTCTGTGGCCACGAGCCCAGGGTTCGGATCTCTCTGTGCCACGTGCTGGCATGCGGCCTCCAGCAAGTCCCTTCACCTTGCTCAGCCTCAGTTTCACCGTCTGGAATGCGGGGGTGGCAGCGGTACCTACCTCACAGGGGCTTCTGAGGAATAAGTGAAGTTCATCCCAGGGAAAACCAGGGAAGGCTTCCTAGAAGAAGCAGTAATTGAACTTGTCCTTGAAAGAAGGCAAGAATCCCGGAAAAAGGGACTTTGGGACTCCATGCAAAGCCTGTGGGTGACTGAACAGAGCTGTGGCGGCCACGTCCATGCTGAACCACAGTGGGTTTCAGTGAGGCCTCTTCGGAGCTCTGCTATTGTTCACGGCCTGGGTTCCCTGAGGGACACGGCCCCTTCACTGAGGAGCCTTCAGTTGAAATCTGATTATGGTCTTCTGAGGGTCAGTCCAGGGTCTGGAAGGAGGGGCTCCCCTTCGACCACAGCTTCTCCCCGAGGACCCCACTCTGCCAGGTCAGTGGCTTTTTCCTAATCCCAGGAATGTCTTGGTTTTGAAAGTACTCGTCCATTTGCCAGAAAGTCAGACACTTCAATGACTGGAAATGCCAACTATCTTGTGTCACGGAGGAAGATCCAGGGGCACCTGGTGTGCATGGTGGGTGTGGGCGTTCAAAGGACCCGGGGCTTGATGTGCCGGGGCCGAGGATTCACCATGGTCCTAAGTGTCTGCCCTTGTCCACCCTAAACCCTACAGCCAACGTGTTCCCAAGGCACCCAGGTTCACCTTCCCGCGGTGACACTCTGGGCCGTGGGCCACACGGGGACATGGGGGTGGGGAAGTGCCGGGAGGGAGAGAGGCTGGAGGAGGCTCAGAAGGCTGGAGGAGACCCAGGGAGAGCGTGTGACAGCTCCAGTGCCCCTCTGGGGACAGCCACGCCTCGCTCAGCCCCAGGGCGCAGAGTGGGCTACGCAGACCGCGGTCGCCAGATCTCAGGAGCTTTCCAAAAATGCTGGAAATTTTGGGTTTTGTGTAGAATCCCCCAATTTATAAATGTGAGCAAGTAATTCAAATTCTGCGGGCCAGCCAGGGGCCACCGGTTTACAACCCCAGGTCGCAGTAAAAGTCTAACCCACGTCCCTGCCTGTCAGTGGGAGAGGGCCACTAGCGTTTCCTGAGCACCTACTACGTGCCCAGCACCTTCTCTGTCTTCTGTTCATCTAATCTCCTAACAAGTCTGTGAGGGAGTGGCTGGTCCCGGCTTGGTCAGTGCTGGGCCAGCGTCTATCAGATGTGAAGGCATCTGATATACACCAACCATGAGTCCTAGAGTCAGGACTGAACCCAGTTCAACCTGGTCTTCACTCGCTATGTTCAGCTGAGTCCTACCCACCTTCAAGCCTCAGCTTGCTGGCCGCCTCTTCCAGGAAGCCATCCTGGGTGCTCCCCTCCCATCCCAGGCTCCCCTCTGCCCAGCTCACATCATGCAGCCAGCCCTGTAACTACCTCTTTCCTGGACTGCCTGCCCACACCAGTGCTAACTCAGCTCCTGCACATAGTAGGTCTTTATATCTGAGGGGCAGCACAGTGAAGGGCTTAGAAACTGGGAGCCAGTCTGCTGGTTTCAGATCCCAGCTCAGCCACTGACAAGCTGGGTGATCCTGGGCAAGCTACGTATTTGCTCTGTGCCTCAGCTTCCATCTGTGAAATGGGGCCTGATACAGCCCAAACACACAGAACAATGTCTGGCGCGCGGTACTCGCTCAGTAAGTGTCAGCTTCCAGCTTCTGCCGAACAGGAGACGCACGTGTTTCCAAAGCCCGTTCTCTTTCCATCACTCCACCCAGAGATCGGGCAAGGTTTAAAAAACACACCACCTCTCCTGATCGGAATGACAAGCACATAAAAAGGAGGAAAGAGAATCAAAATCTAAAACCTCAAACGTCTCACCAACAGCCTGCCATTTATACCCCAGGCCGAGCGCAAAGGTTCCATCCTTGATTTTTTTTTTTTTTTAAATCTTTTTCTTTGTATGGGTTTCGCTTATTTATTTATTTATTTATTTATTTATGCCCAGGCTCTTTCCCCCTCAAAAAAAGGCTTTTAGACAGGTTTTTTTTTTTTTTTCTTTTTACATTATTAGGAAAACACAACTCTGAAAGCAGGCTGCTTTAAAAGAGCAAGGCTACCCGCAAGGGAAAGCACAGATCGGAAAACACAAAGGCTTCTCTCTCCATGAGGGGTGCCAGGGCAGGAGGGGGGAATCACCACGCACCCCCTGCAAAGATGGGGTTCGGAAAACTCCCTGGGGCTCACCTGCGGGGGATTCGGCGAGGATAAAAAGACCCCATGCTGGGTGAGACACGGCCCTTGGAGGCTGAAGCAGTGACAACTCCAGAGAAAACCCCAACAAAAACAGCCGCGCTGCCCCTACCCAGCTCCACAGCTAAAAGAAGAACTTGGCAATGGCAGGAAAGCTGCCTCAATTTTGGACACTTAACCAGCCCTTTTCAAGACGTACCCACTTCCAGCTACAACTGATCCTACTCAAAGAAATGGAGTGGTCCTCAGAGTTGCCAGGAAAAATAAAGGGGGATAAAGGAAGGAGTGTCCCCACGTGAGTTCACGGCCCCCAGACCCCTGCCCCCTACCACCACCCCGCCCCGGGCTGGGGAGGGGGAGTTGGGAATCAACTTCACGTGTGCAAGAAGGACCTGACAAAATCTCTGCTAAATGAGGCTTTCCAGGCTTCCCCGGGGAGGGAGAGCTTTCTATGAATCTCCACCACCCATCTGCGCTCAGAGGGATCGCATCTTTGCAGAAGTCACAATTTATCAGAATAACTAAATTCATCAGCCACGAAGGTCTTCTCAACAGAGCAGTTCTTCTAAAAATAAACCAAATTGTACTTCATGTAAAGATCTCACAGCTCAGTGGAGTGAAAATAGGGCCCAAATAAGATCTCAACAAGAACAATGATATACACAGACCGGACAGCGGGGGGGTGATGCTGTAGGACAACCCTTCCTCACATCCAAAGACAAGGTGATCAAATGACCTACTAATCACAATTCAAACGCATCATCCTTGTAAAGGCCTTGAGATGCGAGGCCCGGCCCTTCCCAGGAGGTCAAGACTCCAGGCTCCGTCTCCCAGATTCCTGGGATTGCAGTGGATGGGTGACCGCATCCTGCCCGGGGTAAAAGGCAGGGAGGGCTAACCGCCTAGGAGACAGCAGCTGCCCTTCCAGACCGGGATGCGGGGAAAGAGTGAAATTACTTTCAGTGATCCATGTAGCAAAACATACACGAAAGAGCCTCTTAACCTTTAAAGTGGCAGATCTGGTACGCTTTTACTGAGGAAGAGATTCTGGCCTTGCCGTGGGGATGCCAGCCCAGAGTAATGAGCTCGCTATATTTATGTATGTTGAACTCGCTGTAATTTCTCGGCGGAAGATGAGATTCTGAACTGCTCTGACAAGACCATGGAAATAAGAAAACACCATGACTGTGAGGATCCCTCAGCCTGAACATCTGATTTATGGTGTTTGCTCTGCTGGGCCACGAGATTCCATGCCATTTCTTGAGATGAAATAAGTTGAGAGGCTAAAATAAATATGTGAGCATTTCAATAAGGCAAAATGCAAAGGAGGTCAACAGGCGTTACTGACCCCACATCATGAGCTGACAGCTAAAGATCTGTCCTGTTCAGGCAGCAGCAAGCCTCGGGTTTTACAGGATGCCGATCTAATGAACACTGATAAAGGCCAACAGAGCCGGCCCTGGTGCTAGGGGAGTCTGGCACAGGGTGCAGACATATGGAAGGAGGTGTCCTGGCCACTTCCACCCAACAGCCTGGCCTGGCCCCTGGCACAGAGAAGACTCTTGAGGAACAAACGTACAATTAATTAAGTGCAATACATGTGATGGTGTTGACTTTTTTTTTTTGGCTGCGCCACACGGCATACGGCATCTTAGTTCCCCTACCAGGGATTGAACCCATGCCCTCTACAGTGGAAGCGCAGAGTCTTAACCACTGGACCACCAGGGAAGTCCCGGTGTTGACTTTTAAAAAGCAGGTTTCAAATAATACAGCAGGATATTTATGTAAAATACAGAATCAGAAAACTCAAAACTGGGAATTCCATGACAGGCCAGTGATTACAACTCTGAGCTTCCACTGCAGGGGACACAGGTTCGATCCCCGGTCAGGGAACTAAGATCCTGTAATGCCTTGCGGCACAGCCAAAAAACAAATAAATAAATACTTTTTAAAAAAAAGAAAACTGAGAACTATGTATTTTTATGTGTACACAACTAAATTCAAAGAAAAAGGAATGAAAGAATGTGCTCCAACATGACAAGAGTAGCATCACCTCTGGGGGGATGAGTGACGGAAGGAAAGGAGGACATTGGGAAGGCTTTGTCATGACTGTGTTCATATGTTAGTTGTGAAAATTAAAATAAAGTTAAAAGAATAGACAACAAATAGATGCTCTACAGCATCACCTCTGGGGGGATGAGTGATGGAAGGAAAGGAGGAGATTGGGAAGGCTTTGTCATGACTGTGTTCATATGTTACTTGTGAAAATTAAAATAAAGTTAAAAGAATAGACAACAAATAGATGCTCTACAGCAGGGACCCAAGGGAGGTGACAGCCAGTTCTACAGGGAAGGAGACCAGAGGGGGCAGCAGGTGAGGCTGCCTGTGGAGCTGAGCCTGTCCTGAGGCACTCAGCCCCTGGTAGGTTTCTAAAGGCGGAGACGCAGGACTCAGAGCCCAGGCCGTGAGCCATCCAGGCCTGACGGTCCCTATCTGCCTTAGGTGAAGCCTTGGCCTGGAAGCCTCAGACCCTGGGCTTCCTTGCGGGAGGGTCTGCAGGGAGACAGACCATGTGTCTGCTGCAGAGATCCCAGAGGAAGTCACAGAGGGCCACACGGGCCACGCCCGAAGCAGTGAGTTTGCGGCATGGAGTCACTGATCTCCCCCAGGCAATTCCATCCTCACCTCCAAGTTCAGGAAAACCGCTGCTTCTGAATGTAAGGGGCATCCACACAGCTCAGAACCTAGGAATCGCCTCTCCTCAGGATCATTTTAGCCCATCCGTGCTTTTACTGAGCAGGTCAATCCGTAGCATCTGTCTCAGGTGACGCTGAGGCAGTGCAGTGCCGCCTGGGTGTGCCTGGGGAAGTTGTGTGAGGGGAGCTGAGGGCCCCACGTCCTCGGGGAACCCAGCATGGGAGACCTGTAGGGTAGGAAAGGACCAGCTCTGGGACAGCACCCATGAGCGACCCCGTCACCATGGGGACCTCCCTGTCATCTCCCCTCCCATCACCAGCGGGAACCAGCCTGGGAGCCTTGGCTAACCATTCACCCTCCTAAACACTCAGCCCAGACTCCAAACGTCAAAGCACTTAGGCTCCCGGGGGCTAACGGGCGGGTTCTTACCCAGCAGGTCTGGGGAGGGTCCAAGACTCAGCATCGTTATCCAGCCCCCAGGTGACGTTACTGATGCTGGTCCACAGACCACACCTGAGTAGCAAGAACTTAGAGGACATTCCCACGCCGCTCCGCTCCTGAAACACAAGCTGGTAAGCGCCTCTGTGCTCCTTTTAGAGATCAACACAGGGGCCACGTTTCAACAACTCCCAACCTGGCCAGCCCCCGCCGCGGCTCCGGTATTCAAGAAAGAAGGACTGGGCGCCCACCTCACATGCTACCATGCTAAGCTCCCACGACAGGTGAGGTCTTCCCTAAAAGACTGAGTCACACCCGAGCCGGCCCAGCTGGTCAGGGATGGCTCCAACCCACTTGAGGCCTGCGGTACCCCAAAACTACATAATCTCTCAGCTTTCGGTGGGATCAAAGGAAAGCACAGACCATTTCCTGCCTGTGGGGAGAATCCAGAATTTCATTCTTTCTCCGTGAATCCCTGTTATCACTCTTGAGCCAAATGCAGAGCTGCCCTCTCGGCAGTAATAAGAAATGCGTTCACCGGCCACCCTGGCTTCTCCCAAGACCCTCTAGTTTAAAGGGCTGGTTCCCAAGTCCCAGCAGAATGGGTTCAACAGCAGAAATGGCTCTGGGATGCAGGGGAGGCTTGGGCTTTTCCCGGCAGCACTGCCAGCCTCAGGGGACACAGTGACAACCTAAAGGGAAAGAGAAGCTGGGAGAGGGAACCACACATCACAGCCCCGACCACGCAAAACGACTCACGCAAAATGATAACTCGATTCTAGGACCAACATGTGTGCAAGTGCAAAGAGGAAAAAGGCAAGGACCAAGATGCTAGACCTAGGACCAGCCTCTGCAGATTTTGCATCTCATGTCCTGTCCTTAGGGCAACCAGGGGATCTCTCACCAGGACAGCCAGTCGGCCTCCTGCAGACTCTGCCGTGGCCTCTTCTCACCCCGAGCCAGCCTCTCCCCTTCTGCAGGTGACCAACTGGACTCTGCTGTCCCTCCTCCCCGGCATCCATGTGCCCTTCCTCTGGTCAAACAGGACTCAGCATCCCAGACCTCAGCCAGTGGGCACACTGCACTCTCCAGAATACAGTCAGGGATGGGCTTGGCCCAATTAGAGCCAACAGAACAAGGAGAGTTTCCTAGGAATGCAGAATGACAGGCACTCTTTCCCTCTGGCCTTGACCCAGAAAGGATGCAGGTGGAAGCTGCCCCATCGTCTTACCAGCACACAAAACCTGGAATGAAGGCACTGGGTCCACAGAGCTAAGAGGACAGAGTTTAGCCAAGCCAGCTGTCTGCTGGATCAAGCCTTACCTGAGGCTGGCCACCTCTGGACCTTTCTGTCAAATGAACCAATGAATGCCATTTTGTTCTTAATCCACTTTGAGTTGGGTTTTCTGTCATTTGCAGACTGAGTGTCGGGCTGTCACTCCCTGGTATAGAGCACCCCAGAGCTCCTACTGGCTCCAGGGTAAAACCCAAACCCCTCAAAGGGGTACCTGAAGACTCCTGATGAACAAGCCCCACCTCTCATCGACCCAGATGCAGCTCCCACGCTGCATCACCTTTCAATGAGGCCATTCCTTTGCCCCCACTATCCCCACCACCTGAAATGCCCTTTTTGTTATATCTAGCCAATTCCACCCGTTCCCCAAGATTCTTCATTAAAGCGTTCTCTGTAACCCCAGCCCCTGGGCAGCATGAGGGACCTTCCTCTGGGTTCCCACAGCTCCCTGCGCATGTGACAGCTACAAACCCTTATCCCCCCGACAGGAAGTGGTGGGGTGTGCCCTCCGCCCCGCCCCCGCCGAGTGGCCAAACGCTGATCAAAACCCAGCTCGTGACAAGCATCCGACAAACATTCACAGAATGAATAAATGACTGTAAATGCGTTTACGTAGGCAAAATGGAGCCGAAGAGAGAATTTAGGTAAGAGACACAAAGTCAGAAGTACTGGGAACAGGCCGTTCTTGCAAAACATTCCACCTCCAGCCACTCGGGTGGAAAAAGAGCATTTCCATTAAGGCTTACATTAGCCTGGCAGTCGTGGGTCACCAAGAACCCAATTCCTGCAATGGGGCCGTGCGGAGGGCGAGGCCTCGAGAGGAAGGACTCTGCTCTGCAATCAGGGACTTACTGGGACAGGCTGCCTCTGGGGCAACATTCCCAAACCTCCCCCACTGGAGCGAGTTCCTGCCGGCCAAGGGCGGGGTGGCGGGGGGGCACCAGGAAGGAAGCGGTCCCCCCCCATTCCCGGACACTGGGTCTTCCGAATACCAAAGGCTGCTTAGGTCTAAGTATGGAAAAGGCTGGGACTCAGAAGCCAGCGTCAAACAGATGATTCCCTCCGACCAGAAGCGGTCCTTTTCCTCCCCTTTGCCCTGCGTGATCAGAAAAATGTGAGAACCACAGAAAAACGAATTGTCTGTGGGAAGGAGAACAGGAAGAAAGACTTCTAGGTGATCCTTCAATGTCAGGTTTACCAAATAAACCACCCGGCGGGCAGAAACCAGGACACTGGAGGAGCCCCGGGCTTCTTGCTCAAAATAGAATGACTGATCCTTTAGGGACGAGTGATGATTTGGTCGGTTTTTCAGACGGAAAGCAAGTGGGTCAACTTCTTCAAGTCACCTCTCAGAATGCATCAGGTGGAAAGAATCCCTCGGGGGCCTGAGACAGGGGATAGATCTGCGGACGGCCAGGTGTCTGCTCCTGGTCTCACCCTCCCCCGATCCATCCCCCACAGTGTCTCCAGACTTCATCCCCAGAACGCAGGCCGTGGGGTCACTCCTCTGCCCATGGGCTGTCCTGACACTCCACCACTTCCGAAACAAAACCCACACCCTTCCCCCTGCATCGCACCCCCTCCTCCAGTGCAGAGCTCAGGGCCAGGCCCGGTCACCCCTCCGGGCCTTTGCCAGCCTGTGCCCCCTCCAGGAGCTCCATGTCCAGAGCCTGAGCCTGGAGGCAAAGCCCACTGCAAACATCCCCTCTTCCGTGGCCCTGTCCCTCCTCCAAACCCCTCCAAGCCCAGGGTCGCGGACGGTGCAGACAGGATAGCGGAAAGAGGGGAAGCTTTGGAGGACTATTACATAACATCCTGTGACCTTGGGCTTTAAGTCCTTCCGTCTTTCACCATCTCTCCTCTGCAGAGGGGTTAGAACCAGACCTGTCGTCATGACAACTAACTAAACAAGATGGTGCATCAAGCAGCAGTCACGTGGTAAATGCTGGGTCTCTCCCTTCTTGTCTCACCACCCGCACCTGCACTGGGTAACCGGAAGCGCTTGGTGTCCCCGAGTCACCCACTCGACAAGTTTGCAGGCGCACCAGGCACATGCCAGCTGCAAGGTCAGACAGCCCCTGAGCTCCCGGGTTTACCAATCTAGCAGATGTGCGGATGTCTCACTGCTAGATTATAAACTCCCAGAAGGGGACTTCCCTGCAGGGGATGCGGGTTTGATCCCTGGTCAGGGAACTAAGATGCCGCGGGGTAACTAAGCCCGCGCGCCACAACTACTGAGCTCGCGTGCCTCAGCTAGAGGGCCTGCGCACCACAAACTACAGAGCCCACGTGCTCTGCAACCCACACGCCACAACTAGAGAAAACCTGCATGCCACACTAGAGAAAAGCCCGTGCGCCGCAACAAAAGATCCCGCATGCCGCAACGAAAGAGCCCGCATGCCGCAACGAAAGATCCCGCATGCCTCAACGAAGATCCTGCGTGCCATAACTAAGACCCAACGCAGCCAAAAATTAAATAAATAAATAAATAATATAATAAATCTTTTTAAAATAAATAAACAAACTCCCAGACGGCAGAGTTCAAGTCCTATCAGCCCTGTGTCCCCAGAGGTGGGCCCCGCACACAGAGGAGACCCTAGAAAAGTGTGCTCACCTGAACAGAACAGAATCAAACCAGACCCCGAAAGCCTGAGTTACCTGCCAGCGTCAAGGGTGAAACACCCTCGCTAATTAACTGTTTGGGATGACAAGGGGCCACGTATCCCCAGGTCACCAATTCTCGAAGAATCCAGACGTTGAAACACACTCCCCCCCCCAACTGCAAACCAGGCATATCTAACCTCGAAGATCCTGAATATACAGCTCAGACATCACCACAAACATCTCGCCAGTCGCTGAGCATTTAAAACAGACACTGTAATGAGGCTGAATCAGAACAGAACTACAACTCTACATACAATACCAGGGGCTGGCAGCTGGGCGGGGCCAGCAACACAGCCTGACCCGAGCCCCGGACGCCCGTCCTGAAAAGTGTGAAGTGCCCCCCGGAGTCGGCCAGCAGGGAGCCAGGCCAGCTGCCATCAACGGGACCAGTGACCGGTGTCCAGGCAGGAAGCTCAGAGTCTGCAGGAGGCTCAGAAGCATTGCTTAACTGACTCGGAGTGAAATTAAAATGCAGCCGCGCGCCAGAGGCAGAGGGGGCCGACCAGGCCGGGTCAGGAGAACATGCCTGTCCGGGGATTTGCAAGGGCACCAGCCGCGCCAGGGACCCCGAGGGCCACCATCGTGCAGCAGGCTCTCCTGGAGCCCCCGGGCACGTGTGCATTACCCCACCCCTCTGACGAACAGCTGGACCACACTCGTGAGGCCAGCGTCCCCCGAACCCTCAGGCTTTCTCAGCCCCCTTAGCTCAGGTTCCTGGCAATCACGGCACCCTGGCCCCACTGGTCCTAACCTGATGGTGGATCCTTTGATGTGAGCACTCTGTCCCCTGGGTTTGGGGATGGCCCATCTGTCACATGTCTGCCCATCAATCGTGCTGGTTCTAAGTGAGTAGTTGAAAGCAATTTCAGCCACTGGTCATGAAAATCTATCATTAGTTAATGATAACGGAAAATGAGTCTAGAAAAGGGGCATCCGCCTACCAATGCAGGGGACACGGGTTCGAGCCCTGGTCCGGGAAGATCCCACATGCCGCAGAGCAACTAAGCCCGTGCGCCACAACTACTGAGCCTGTGCTCTAGAGCCTGCAAGCCACAACTACTGAGCCCACGTGCCACAACTACTGAAGCCCGCGTGCCTAGAGCCCGTGCTCCGCAACAAGAGAAGCCACCGCAATGAGAAGCCTGCGCACCGCAACGAAGAGTAGCCCCCGCTCGCAGCAGCTAGAGAAAGACCGCGCAGCTACGAAGACCCAACACAGCCAAAGATAAATTAATAAAATTTTTTTAAAAAAAGAGTCTAGAAGAGGCAGAAGGTGGGAGCAGAGGGGTGTTCTGCTCCCCTCTGCTCAGAATTATCAAAAAAAAAGCCACATCTCTTTTATATATAGTAGTGTGTATCTGTTAATCCCAAACTCCTAATTTATCCTCCCCCCTGCCTCTTTGGTAACCATAAGTTTGTTTTCTATGTCTGTGAATCTGTTTCTGTTTTGTAAATAAGTTCATCTGTATTATTTTTTTAGATTCCACATATAAGTGATATCATATGATATTTGTCTTTCTCTGCCTGACTTACTTAGTATGATAATCTCTCGGTCCATCCATGTTGCTGCCAATGGCCTGAAACCAACACAATATTGTAACTCAACTGTATTTCAATTTAAAAAAAAAAGTCACATTAATGTCTTGTGTTTGTCGGTCACGGTTCCGGCCCCTTGGAGCCGAGCTGTGTGATGTGTCCCACCCACGGGGAGATGGAAAGAAACCTCAACAGGACCAGCCCGATGAGGTTAACACCCTCACAGAGAAAAGTGCTTCATAAGAGAAAACAGAAACAGCAGTGGGAAAAATAAGCCCGCTGAAGTAAGCTGGGCTGCTTCCTGTGCCGTGAAACTCGTATTAATTAGCCTGATCGCTACTGTCCCATCGTATCCAGGCAAGCCCAAAGTGTGCTCTGCTGAGAAAATAAGAAGATTAAATCATTAAGTCATTTTAAGAAAAAGAACCGATTCTCTGTGCACCTGCGCCGAAACAAACGCTCCACCGGGAGAGAACTTGGGACCCGCAGGCGGGAAACGTCAGGAGCACGGCGCCCTCTAGCGGCCCATCTGCCCCTGAAGATGCCAGCCAGGCACGGCCTGCGAAGGTTTCATCTCAAGAGAATCTGCTGCAGGGCAGAGGGGTGCCTTCCAAAGGCAGGCGGCTTTGGGGGCGCTTGAAGCCACGTGCCCCTGGGGCTGGTGGCTCCACCCGGAATGGATGCGACACTCAAGGGAACAAAGTACAAGGACCTTCGGGACCCACTGGGGTTCCCGGGGATGGGCCTTTGGAGGGAGGGCCCCAAAGGAGCAGGTGGGAGCCACAGGCACGTGGAGACTCCCTCCCTGCCAGCCAGGACCAAGCCGGGTTCCCCAGCCCCCCGACCCCCGGCCCCCACTGCGCCCTGTTCCATTCCATTCCTTTCCTTCCCAGCCTTATCACGTTTGAGGCTCGCTTGCATCTGTGCTACTGGATTCGTGTCCATAGCTCCGTAAGGGCAGGCAAAAGGCCTGCCTGTCTCCCCAGCTCCCTGCACAGGGCCCAGCCCACAGGAAGCAGTCAGTGACACTTGGCGAGTTAATGGTGAATAAATGAATTCATGGATGAATGAATGCATGTTGCAGAACTCTAACATTCCTTTCTGGTGTTTCTTTTTGGAACTCTTAAGAGCTATTTTCTATTTCTTTGGGGGCCTCTATGGTAGGCTGAAAAATGTCCCCTGTCTCCCAAAGATGTCCACATCCTAATCCCTGGAAACTGTGACCTTACAAACAAAAGGGACTTTGCTGATGTGATCAAGTGAAGGATCTTGCGATGGGAGACGATCCTGGATTATCTGGGTGGACCCAGTGTCATCACAAAGGTCCTTACAAAAGGGGTGCAGGTGGGTCAGAGTGAGAAAAAGGCAACGTGACAACACAAGCAGAGAGAGATTGGAAGATGCAGGGCTGCTGGCTTTGAAGATGGAGGAGCCTCTAGGAAGCTGGAAAAGACAAGGAAAAGGATCCTCCCTTGGAGCCTCCCGAAGGAGCGTAGCCCAGCCGACACCTGGATTTTAGGACTTAGGACCTCCAGAGCTATAAGATAGTAAGTCTGTGCTGTTTTAAGCCACTAAATCTGTGGTAATTTCTTACAGCAGCCGTGGGAAACTCACGCAGTTGCGAGGCAGCCCCAGCGACTCCATGTCGTGTCAAAAGGCCCAGAACATTCTTTGGCTGCACCTGCTTTACTGAGCACCTGCTCCGCATGAGGCGCCAGGCTAAGCTCCGAGGGCACAACCGTTACTGAAACAGGCACAGCCTCGGTCCCACGAGCAGCACAAAGAACGCATCCGCTCAACACCGAGGATGAAAACACAACTGTCCCCACGTGTCACTCACGTGACAGTGAAGCCGAGGAGGTTGGCTGCTTGATGGCGAATCCACTAAAATGTACTAACTTAGGTGCAAAAAGAGCAGGACAGCCTCACGATCGGCAAGATCTGAAGTCGCTTCTCCACCAGTGGCTTCTCAGCCCAGCGGCCTCAGGTGAAGGCTGAGTCGGGGGTGGGGGTGGGGTCAGACCCCCACCACGCTCCTCCTCGGCCTGGAGTAGCCAGGGATGTGCTAATGGCTTGACCTCTTCAGCCACAACTGTGCTCCACAACCTCTCCCAGCCCTGGACCTTTGTGTGTCCTCTTTGTACCGGGAACACCTGGCTTCTCCATCCTGCCAACGTCCTTCCAAGAGTCAACCCACCAGGTCCTCAGGTAGCAGACTGGTCATTTTCAAATGCTCGCAGGGTCCACAAGCTCATGCGCCTGGTCATCATTCAAGTCACTGAAAACAGTAAATACCAGCCCAGACGTCAGAGTCATCGCCAGGGCTCTGGACCCGGGCAGGTCCGTCTACAGTACACCTGGCGTGGGGAGCACTTTAGCAAACCAATGGAGAAAAGGATGCTCATCGCAGGAAATCAACTGCCTTTTGCTGCGTCCAGATACCTCCCTCCCTTCTCCCACGTGTGCCCCAACACGAGAACGCTGGCCAGGGAAAGAGGCGGGACTCACTCGGTAGTGAGGCTCCAGGTCTAACTACCCATCTGGGTGTGTGACCTTGAGCAAGTTCGCTTCTTCCAGGGTTGGTTTTGCCATCGTAAAAATGGGGACACCACCTTAAGGGAGGGCTTCTCTGGAAGGAGGGGAGAAACCTCCTGCCAACCATGTTTGACAGTATCGCCTCTGAAGGATGCAAGCAGGACTTGCAGGGCGTAGGGCCAGGACCCAGGGCCCGAGCCTGGGACTCCAATCCAGTGCGCCCACCACGCAGCTCTGCACAACGGCCCCCGACTTTCAAGGACCCTGCTGTTTGTACTTATGTCACAACTAACGGCCTAACAAGCCCAGATATCTTTTCACCACCCGTCAAACAACTGCTTCCCCAGCTGTAAAGTTTAACTACCTGCTCATATTATCTCTACTTTTAAAGTTGTGAGCAGACCACCTTCCTATCAACGCAAAGAAGCAAGGAAGCCCTGCAGTTCCCCAAACACCTGGGCAAGTTCGTGGCCCCCAGGTGTCCACCTGACGCCTCCCTTCTCATCCCCCAGGAGGACCCCCGCCAGGCCTCGCGAGCCGACTGCAACCTTCTGTGGGTTGCCCCGGCACTCTGGGAGCAGGCAGGTCTGGAAGAGCTCACCATGCATCATAGGGTGAACTGTATCCCCCAGAAAGACATGTCGAAGTCCTAACTCCTGGTGCCTGTGAACGTGGCCCTATTTGGAAATAGGGTCTTTGCAGATGTGATCAGGTTGAGATGAGGTCATTAGGGTGGTCACACTAATGACTGGTGTCCTTAAAAGAAGAGGGAGGGAAGACGGCCACGTGAAGACAGAAGCCGAGACGGGAGTGGTGCAGCCACGAGCCAAGGAGCGCCCGGGAGCTGGAAGAGGCGGGCAGCATCCTCCACGGGAGCCTCCAGAGAAACCACAACCCTGCCGACACCTTGATTTTGGACTTCCGGCCTCCAGACTGTGAGAATACATTTCTGGGACGTCCCTGGCCGTCCAGAGGTTAAGACTCCGAGCTTCCATTGCTGAGGACCTGGGTTCAATCCCTGGTCAGGGAACTAAGATCCCACAAGCCGCGTGGTGCAGCAAAACGAACGAACAAACAAACGGTACAAGAGAATACATCTCTGTGGTGGAAGCAACCCCATCTCTGTGCTTTGTTCCAGCGGCCCCAGGACACTAAGACCCCAGGCTGCTCCAGGAGGGCACCTGGCTGCACAGGACAGTGGCACTCAGCACGGCGTCATATCACAACCATCACAGAGAGTGACAGGCCCGGCACGGCGGCCAGGCCATCCACGAGCCATCCACGAAGGCGCCGGAGACGGAGGGGAGGGAGAGGGCCGTGATGCGTTGACCTGCCGTCCCGTGGGACCGACAGGTCTGTGAGCGCTCCTGACCCATGTCTTCCCCTGATACGGGGCAGGCACCTTTGGCTGTTCCACCTCACGGGCGGCACACACCGTGGGGATTTAAGGGCATGTGCACGGACCACCGAGCAAACGTGTGTTTCTGACCAGGCCTCCGGCCAGTGTGGGATTCACTGACCCCTCCCGCATGGAGCCAGTCCCACAGGGCGAGGTCCCAGCGTCCAAGACGTATCCCGGGCACCACTGCGTGTGGCCCTGAGCACTCGGAGGGCACCTCTGTGTCTCACCAGCCCCCCAGGGTCTCCAGGCCTGAACGAGGTGAACACAGGGCATTTCTGGGCAGACGGGCTGGGTGGGCTCCGGGCAGGCTCACAGGGTGAGGACTGCGGATCGGTGGCAGTGTCTACAAGGACAGGGGTCCTCCTGACTCAGCTGCATGGAGGCCATTCCTCCAGGGAGGCTCAGCACCCTCCCCCCTCCGCCCCTGCTCCCTCCGCAGCGCCCTCTCCAGGCTCTGCCCTCCGGGCCTCAAGGCTCCAACCTTAGGGAGTCTGGGCTCCCACCTAGGCTCAACCTCGCATCCCAGTTCAGCACAGCCTGCCCTGCACAGCTGCCGGAAGGGCAGCAGGTTGTTCAGGAGTTAGAGGTGAAGGATAAAGAAAGAGTGCTTCATCCAGACAATGGAATATTCTCCAGCACTAAACAGAAATGAGCTACCAAGCCACGGAAAGACATGGAGGGACCCAAATGCATATTACCAAGCAAAGAAGCGAATCTGAGAAGGCTACAACCTGTGTGATTCCAACTCCATGACACTCTAGAAAAGGAAAAACTATGAGGACAGTAAGATCAGGGGTCGCCAGGGATTGGGGGAGGGAGGGGTGAATAGGGAGAACACAGAGGATTTTTAGGGCAGTGAATACAATACACCCTGTATCTTACTGTAATGGTGGATACCTGACATTATACATTTGTCCAAACCCACAGAATGTGCAACACCAAGAATGAACCCTAATGTCAGCTATGGACTTTGGGTGACACTGACGTGTCAGTGTAGGTTCACTGATTGCAACAAGTGCACCACTCCTCTGGGGGTAGGGAGAATCGGGGAGGCTGTGCACGGGCGGGGCGGGGAGGTATATGGGAAATCGCCACCCTCTGCTCAATATTGCTGGGAACCTCCTAAAACCGATCTAAGAAGTAAAGTTTCTTTTTTTGAAAAAAAAAAAAAGAGCAGCAGGGGACCCCTTCCGGGTCAAAGGGGGTGCAGGTGTGTGTGTGTTCTGGGCCGATCCTGGGCACCCAGGTACCGAGGGCCCCGGAAAAAATGGTCAGCGGTCGCCGGGAGTCCTCCCTTCCCTTGATCCCCTACTCCTGCGGTGGGAGGTCAGGTGGGGTTCTGGCGGAGGTCCTAAGGACACTATCCATGGAGGCAGCCTCCTTCCAGCTCCGTGGTTCTCAGCCAGGGACAGTTTTGCCCTCCAGGGACGTGTGGCAGAGTCTGGGGACACTGGAGGCAACCACGTCCGGAAGCAGGGGGTGCTACTGGCATCTGGTGTGTAGAGGTCAGGGATGCTGCTCGACGCCCTGCCATGTCCGCCACCCCCCGCCCCCTGGGGAATCATCCAGGGCAAAACGTGCAGGGTGCTGAGGCGGAGAAACCCTGCTGGACCCGACTCGGGAGCCCAGAGGCTAGACAGCCAAGGGATCCCGACACTGCACAGCCGTGCGGCACCCACAGGCAGTCCAGCACCTTCCTTCAGCACCTTCACACAGCTCGGACTCCCACGGCACCACGGCCTCACGCTCCCCACCTTCTGGGGTCAGCACGCGGCTTAAACCCCATCCCGGGTGTCCTGGCTCTGCAAACCGTAAGTGCCAACTAAGTACAGCACGGGCATCCTTCAGCCTCAGGACCAAGGTTGGGCAGGGTCCCTGTCTCCAGAGCCTCCAGCCCCCAGGGAGCCCACAGGGTGGGTCTCCTTGGCACAGAGGGCAGCCTGGACTCCTCCATCCCTCCGCTTTCCAGCCCGGTATGGACACGAAGTGGGGACCCGAGGGCAGGGGTGAGCCCCGCAGCCGTGTCCACCCACCTTTGTTATCTGCTCTGTGCCAGCCACTGGCAGACACTAATCGCCCACACACCCTCGCGAGCCCGGCCGGGGGCTGCAGCAGGCGGCTGGGAGGCACGGGGACCAGGCGGTGAGCGATGCTCCCCCAACCTGCACCCCCTTCCTTCCTAGGGGGCCAGGTGCTAGCAGGGGTCCTTGCTGTTCTGCACCACAGGCCAGGACCAGCCCGCCCTGGTCCTCGATCCCTGGGGTTGCAGGCAGCTCAGCCGCTTGCCTGAGGCCCTGGCCTCCCACCTCTGGTTGCCCTGGCAACTGGGCACCCTCCCTCCCAAGGAAGCCACAGGCTCTGGCAGGGTGAGAGCTCTGGACACTGGTGACAGCTGGGGGTAGGCATGGACAGCCGGACCAGCCAAGTGTGAGCCAACATCCTGACTGGCCCGGACAGCTGCTGCCCGGAGGCTCCACTGACCCGAACACAGGGTCACAGAGCTAAGGTCACGGACCTTTTTCTGTCGGCCCTGCTCCCCCAGGTCAACAGAGTGGACCACGGAGCTCAAAACTACAGGGCTTGTCCCAACGGGGCCAGGCTTCCTTTGGTCCATCTGCCGGAAGCCTTGCCCCAGCTTTGAACGACCAGCCCCTTCTCATGCTTCCGGGAGCCCTTCCTAAACGCCCACCCCGAAGTCTCCTGGGTGACTGGCACAGCACCCCACTTTGTCCCTGCCCCAAAGTCATCACTCTGTTATGTTTTGATAAATTGTCTGTCTCGGGAACCCTCCTACACCGTTGGTGGGAATGTAAATTGGTGCAGCCGCTATGGAAAACAGTATGGAGGTTCCTCAAAAACCTAAAAATAGAGTTGCCATATGATCCAGCAATCCCACTCCTGGGCATATATCCGGACACAACTATAACTCAAAAAGATACATGCACCCCTATGTTCATAGCAGCACTCTTCACAACAGCCAAGACATGGAAACAACCTAAGTGCCCATTGACAGATGAATGGATAAAGAAGATGTGGTATATATAGAGTGGAATACTACTCAGCCATAAAAAGGAATGAAATAATGCCATTCGCAGCAACATGGTTGGACCTAGAGATTATCATACTAAGTGAAGTAAGTCAGAAAGAGAAATGCTGGAGTTGAGTCTTAAAGGAGCCTGGCCACAGGGCAGAGAGAGTGGGTGCCAGTCTCCATCCTCACATTCCCAGCGGGTAGGGGAAGTGGGTTCTTTTGCCCTGGGTCGTCCAGTAGCAGGAGGCTGGCTAACCATATAGTATCACTTATACGTGGAATCCAAAATATGACACAAATGAACTTATCTATGAAACAGAAACAGACTCACAGACACAGAAAACAGACTCGTGTTTGCCAAGGGGGAGTGGGGTGGGGGAGGGAGGGATTGTAAGTTTTGCATAGCAGTCGCAAACTATTATATATATGTATAACTGAATCGCTTTGCTGTCTAGTAGAAATTAACACGACATTGTGAATCAACTATACTTCGATAAAATAAATTTTAAAAAATAAATAAAAAATAGTCTCCAGCTTGAACAGACAGTCCCAGAGCACAGGGTCCTTTGTCTGTACCCTCAAAGCCCAGCTCAGGGTCTGACACACAGTAGGCCTTCAACAGATGTCCTCTGAATCCCAAGTAAAATACGTATCCTAACCATACCTCATCTCCCTCAGGGTTGTGGACTCGTGACAGAACACGTAAAACGCCAGGCACGGGCCCTCAGCATATGCTGGGCAAGTACGTTGTGAGAGTTTTGAGGACCTACTGTGTACGAGCTGGTCATCAGCATGGCTGGAGGGGAGGGAGGCGGGCCCTGAGCCTGTTCTGGACCGAAGCCTGCTGGGGCCCACCTGCTTCCTCCCTTTCAGAGGGATGTTCCCTCCCCTCCCGGGCCCCCTCTGTGCCTTCTATGAGCGATGAAGGCTTCTGTTGAAGTGTACCCCAAGTTTAAAGGAGTGTCCCACTTCCCCAGCTGCATGGAAACATCTGTTTGGAGAAAATAACGGGAGGGACACACTTCATCTCTCGGTTCCCTTTATTTGTAGTTGGTGACTGAGAGGTCAGAGAGGCAGGGGATGGGGAAAGTAGGGGCGGCTATATGAATCCACTTTTTTTTTACTTTATTTTTTCCAGCTTTACTGAGATATAATTGACTTATAACATTGTATACATTTAAGGTGAACAATGTGTTGATTTGATACATTTATATATTGCAAAATGATTACCACCATAGCTAACACCTCCATCATGTCACATAATTACAATTTTCTTTTTGTGGTGTGAACATTTAAGATCTGCTCTCTTAGCAGCTTTAAGTATGTAATACAGTTAATTAACTATAATCACTGTGCTATACATTAGATCCCCAGAACTTATTAGTCTTGTAAGTGAAAGTTTGTACCTTTTAGTGGCTATATTTTTAAAGCAACTATGTTTTTCAACAAAGGGCACCATACACAAATAGTTGCAAGTTTTAGGTGTTAAAATGCAAATGTAGAAGGTTATTAAATCCATTCTTTTTTTTTTTAACTTTTTATTTTATATCGGAGTATAGTTGATTAACAATGTTGTGTTAGGGACTTCCCTGGTGGCACAGTGGTTAAGACTCCACGCTCCCAATGCAGGGGACCCGGGTTCGATCCCTGGTTAGGGAACTAGATCCCACATGCAAGCCGCAACTAAGAGTTCTCATGGCACTGCTAAGGAGCTGGCGAGCCACAACTAAGACCCAGCACAAATAAATAAATAAATATATATTTTTTAAATGTTGTGTTAGTTTCAGGTGTAAATGTAAATTTCCTCCACTCAATAAAAGAAATCTGTTTTTTTTTTAATGCACATTTTCCGGTGTAACCATGATGGGATTTGGCTCTGTCTGCACCTGTTCATTCACTCATCCAACAACCACTCAGTGAACTTATCAGGCCTGGTGCCAGGCGGGCTGGGCAACGACTTAGACACAGGCCCTGACCCAAGGGCCTCAGTGTCCAGGACACAAATAATGGAGGTATGTGAGGATGCTGGGGACCCAGAAGGGAATGTATGACAGCCCAGGCAGGCTTCCTGGAGGAGGCAACCTTGGAGTTGATTCTTAAAGGAGCCTGGCCCGTAGGGCAGCGAGAGAGGGTGCCAGTCTCCATCCTCACATTCCCAGAGGGTAGGGGAAGTTGTTCTTTTGCCCTGGGTCGTCGTCCTGTAGCAGGACGTTGGCTAACAAGCTGGGAAGAGACAGGATGCTTCTGAAGTCCCTTTCAGCAAACTGCCAGCTCTTCATTCTCAAGTTCCCTTCTCTTGTCCCATTTCGTGCCTGATTTGAAGTCCCCCAACCCAGAAAGGCCTGCAGGGTGGGGATGGAGACCATGGGCCCGCACCAGGGAGGAAGGAAGTCTGCCTCTATCAAGGGCCTGCCCACCCCACATCCTCATATATGAGCTCACTCAGGCTCCCGGGGACAGCGGGGGACAGGGGTGCCACTACAGACCAGGGAACGGAGGCCGGACATGCAGGTGACCTGGCCCAGGAGGCAGCTAGATGCTGGCATTCCTACTGGAACCAATCTACCCAACTACAAAGTCCTCTCCACAAAATAAAGATGTGGGGAAGTCACAGACGCTTACATCTTAGAAAGTTCTTACAGTCTTGGATCCTGTAGGCAGGTAATTAGCAGGAAGGGGGAGGGGGAGGCAGAACAAAGCAGCAGGCGGCAGTGATACAGAAGAAGAGGCAGCAGCTGATTGGCTCTCTCGATCTGGGCAGGCGGGGACGGCCTCAGGGGTCCTTGATGGAGCAAGTGGGCTGCCTCGGTCATTGTCATTTTACTGATTGGAAAGATAACGTCAAGGTCCCATGGGTAGTAAGGAATGGAGTTGGGATCTATCCTGCAGATCTCACTAGTAGAGCAGCCAGAATAAATACACATCCATTGACTTGAGCCCAAGCATAACTTCTGTGTCCTCATACACAGCATCACCAGCCAGGAAGGAGGGGACAAAACACACGGATGACGAGAGCTATTCCAGAAAAGACCTCCGAGTACAAAGACAGAGCAGGGTGGCTGATCAGCAGGCTGGGGGCGGGGGGAGGGCAGGTGGCCACAGAGCCACAAGAGATGGGGAGCTCTCGGCTTGGGTCCCCGAGCTTTCATAGCCTGGGGATCCCTCCCTTTCCTAACAGAAGACTTAACAGACCTCCTCCTTGCATCAGCAGTTGTACTTTTCAGATGGAGAAAACACTGCAGCACAGCTTTTAAATTAGTTTTTTGAAGTCCAACAGAACCTGAGCAAAACTGGAAAACAGCAGTATATCTAAGAGCAAGATCCCTATTTATTTGGTCCCCAACATTATGTCCCCAAGTGAGTTCCACAGACATGGACGTTCACAGGTCTTGTATGAACTAAGCCAGGGTCAAGGGACCGGAGGAAATACTGGGTGAAGCAGAGCTAAACAGATGTCTTTTTCTGCAGGACTTCTCAGATCCTTGACTGTGCCATGTACCTTGTGATTCTCCCAGGGGAGGGTGGAGAACTCAGTAATCCACCCCCTCGGGAAGGAAATGCAAGAGGAACAAAGTCCATGGGAGTTCCAGCGGTTAGGTTAGGACTCCCTCGCTGTCGCTGCCAAGGGCACAAGTTCAATCCCTGGTCGGGGAACTAAGATCCCACAAGCCATGAGGCACGGTCAAAAAAAAGAGGAACGAAGTCCATCATAGCCCCGGGAGAGCAGACAGGGTCTGCCCCTCCATCAACCACCAAGGCCCTTCATCCCCCATCCCCTCCTGGCACTGCCCGGGAAGGGCCACTTGGCCTGGTTCAATCACTTTGTGCTTTTTATTGTAAAGTCTATTGTCCTCAAAGAGCTGCTTCAGAGTGTGAACTAAGATCCTGCCTGCATTCAGTTTCCTTATGCCCCTCCCTCGATTGCTGGTGTCTCCCCTAGAAATGTCCCCACACACCCACGTGAATGACCAAGACAAAAATCAGTCTGTGTCCTTGAAGGAAGGGCTACCTTGGTCACCTGCAAACCTGGGCACCAATGTCCCTTTCTTTAAGGAAACACCAGGCAGAGCCCAGGGAGGATGTGTGAACGATATTCCATCACACGGGAAGGAGCACATGGGGGAGCCGTCTTGGTGTCAGAGGCACAGGAGCATTTGAATAACTATCATCTCACTCTGTCCCCCAGCAGGTCCCAGGGAGATGGCCTTCAAGCCTCAAGCCGAGGTTAAGAGCTCCAGCTAAACTCCGACTCCCATTCCCATTTGCTGTGTGACCTTGGGTGGGTTAGTTAGCCTCTCTGTGCTTTAGTCTCCTCTGCTGTAAAATAAAGTTGTTAGGCGGATTGCACGAGACAAAGCACATAAAGAGACTGGGATAGTCCCTGGGGCCAGAGAGCTCGGCACACATCAGCTGTACCGCTGTGCCCATTTCACAGGCAGGAAAGCCGAGCATCAGAGGAACCATGCCAACTGCCGTGATCGGTGCTAATCAGGGCAGACCACCCAACGCAAAGCCCCTTCCACTGATGCTGCCTCCGAAGAAAAGGCAGAACGAATCTCTTATCCAGTGACGACAAGAAGAGCTAGATGCTGGCCAAGAACATCCAGTTTAAAGGGAAAGATGGAACCCAAAGGTCATTAAAGAGAAATCCATCGTATCAGATAGCCCTAAAAAAATCTTAATTGCAACTTGCCCCTGAAAATGCTCCCAACCCCCTTCCTCAGCCTAGGCCCAAAGACCCACATGACCCACCAGAGTGCTGGAAACTTCCCAACACGCTTCATCCTGCACATCAGGCGCCCGTCCATCTGGGCCAAGGGGGATACCAGGGCCCCCTTTTCCCACTGTCCTCACATCACATCCTTGCCACCTTCCTGGGGAAAGTCAAAGGGCCAGCCCAGGGTCCATCCTGGTCTAAATGACCTTCCCCCATAAAGCAGAGAGGGAATAAGGGCTGGCCCGGGCTTAGCTTCTGCTGCAAACGATGAGAAAGAAACCGGGGAGCACTCACTGGTGAAGCGGGTAAGTGCAGGTGAGCCTGAGGCCAGCGGGGAATCGGCGGGGAGACGGAGGAGACACACGCCAGGTCACATAGGGGCGCGGGCAGGGATGCTGCCGTGACTTGCAATTCGAGGGAAAGGCCCCTTTTGGGTGACTCTGAGGAAGGCCACAGGGGATCAAGCTGCCGGGAGGACGGGGTTGTTTTTACACGATAAGACACTGCTAACCACAAAATATTATTTCTATCTTTGCTGCCAACGGCTTCACGGCAAGCTGCTCCCCAGGAAACAAACCCACAAGGCAAGAAGAAGGAAGGAAGGGAGTATCCATTCCTGTGTGTGACTTCAGACGTGTTTGTCTGGCTCAGCAAAAAGCTGAACAATAGACCTTGGCCTCCGATAAGGCTTCGATCTCGGCCTGGGCCTGGAGACCCGGCCGCCGGGCAGGTGGACGGGAGGGTCCGAGAGTGGACTCGACCTGGTTCTCTGTCCCAACCCCAAAGAGAACGCAGAACGCAGGCCCGCGTCCCCACGCTGCATCTCCTGGATGCCGACCGCGTCAGGAGGACCGGCGCTAACGAAGAACTCTTGTCACCCCGTTGCCACGACAACAGAAATCAAATACCAGAAACAAAGCCGTAGCGGGAGCTGAGGCCGCCCAAACTGGCAGATTTGCTTCCTGTAGCACTGGCTTCTCAGGGTGGGGGGACAGAGGAAGATGCTAGAATGGGGAGGGAGGGTGAAGAAGTAGAACCACACCCACCTTTGCCCAAAACTCCTCCTCGATTTGCCCGCTGGACACACTGCTTGGCCTCAAAGCTGAGCCAGTCACCTCCCAGCTGGGTGACCTGGGCGGGCCACCCATCTGTGCCTGGTTCCCTCGTCTGAAAAATGGGTTGATAACAATGACCAACCTCGTGGGGTGGCTTCAGGGATAAATGCATTTGTGTGGTTCCTGGTAGGAAGCACTACTCGCTCCTATTTATGACAGTCATTAGCAATCCCCCCAGCTCCCGAGGGAAATGCATGCTTCCTGTAGATGTGGCTTGAGTGACCAGGCGACCCCCAGGTTTGCTCAAGCAGGGCAGTATGTGAGCCCAACAGGGACGCTGGTACCCGGAGCAGGCCCACCACCAGCAGGGGCTTCGGGGCAGCGCGCAGTCACGGGACATGGCCACCTGCTCCCAGCGCTGCCCGGTGGACCCACCCGAGCCCAGGCAAAGGAATCAGCAGCACGGGATTCCCCCCAGACTTGGTGCAGACCAACGGTAATCCAGAGTCGAGACCTGGGACCCGAGGCAGCAGCTACGAGGAACCCAAGGCCGATACGGTCCCGCAGCTGATTGTGGTCTAACGGTTCCTCTATTTGGGCCACCTGATGAAGGAGCTTGTTAGGGGTGAAATGTGTTCCCCCAAAATCCATTTGTTGGAGTCCTAACCCCCAGGACCTCAGAAAATGACTGTGTTTGGAGAGAGGGCCTATAAAGAGGAGATGAAGGTTAAATGAGGTCATATAGGTGGGCCCTAAACCCATGTGACTGGTGCCCTTATAAGAAAAGGAGATGAGGTCACAGACACATACAGAGGACACAGTGCGGACACCATCCCTAAGCCAAGGAGAGAAACCAGCCCTGCTGGCACTTGGATCTCGTACGTCCAGCCTCCAGAACCGTGAACGAACAGATGTCTGCTGTTTACCCCCAGCCTGTGGTACTTCGTTATGGTGCCCGAGGACAAGCCTCTTCAGCTCAAGCAGGACGAGGGCATCCTGTGGGCGCTCAGAAAGCAAGACCCAGGACAACCACGTCCGAGAGTGCCAGCGCCCCGCGGAGGTCTGCACCCAGAGGACAGCTGGGGCGGGAGCAGGGGCATCTCAGCACCTCTGCGCCTGCCAGCTCGGCCAAGCCAATGCCCGGAGCCAGCACCCAGCTCCTGGGGGGCAAGAATAACAGAGGGTTGGTCACGAAAGGAAAACTGCCCAGCTTTTAAAGGAAAACGGCTGTGCTTAAAAGATTATAAAAGAATCAGGAGCCCCATGGTGTCATCTTAAAGAGTCAGGTTTTGACAATTTTAACTGCAGGGCAGCTCTCATTTCATTCATTCACCATCTATGCATCCAGAGCGTCCTACCTGCGAGGCACTGGGGATTCCATGATGCTGGGCCAGGCAGGCAAAACCCAGCTCCTTATGTGCCATTTTTAGAGTAAAATAGGGGGCTGCACATTCATTATTTCATTTGACCTTCATCACAGCCCCCTAAGGCAGCCAGAAAGAATTCTTATTACCATCCCCACTTAATGGATGACAAAACTGAGGCTGGGAGGGGTGAAGCAGCCTGCTCGAGGTCAGGACCCCAACCCAGACATGCGCTGTGCACCTACTATTTGCCAGGCGTCACTCAAGCCCAGGCACAGCAGTGAGAGGACAAAGGACTCAGCTTCAAAGTGGGAGAAAAGTCAATCAATCAGTAAATACGGTATTTCAGAGGATGCTACGTGCTATGCAGACAGGCAAGGGGACAGAGGCAACACTTTACTAAGATAATTAATTCAGACTAAACCAAGCACAGGTTAACTGTTTTGGGGTGTTTTTTTTTTTGCTTTTTCTTTTTTTTATAATTTTTATTGGGTATAGTTGATTTACAGTGTTGTGTTAGTTTCAGGTGTACAGCAAAGTGAATCGGTTATACATATATATACATATATATTCTTTTTTAGATTCTTTTCCCATACAGGCCATTACAGAGTATTGAGTAGAGTTTCCTGTGCTATACAGTAGGTTCTTATTAGTTATCTATTTTATATATAGTAGTGTATATATGTCCATCCCAATCTCCAAAGTTATCCCTCCCAACCCCTTACCCCCAGTAACCATAAGTTTATTTTCTTCTTTTTTTAAAATTTATTTATTTTTATTTTTGGCTGTGTTGGGTCTTCGTTGCTGCACATAGGCTTTCTCTAGTTGCGGCGAGTGGGGGCTACTCTTCGTTGCGGTGTGTGGGCTTCTCATTGCGGTGGCATCTCCTGTTGCGTAGCACAGGCTCTAGGCGCATGGGCTTCAGTAGTTGTGGCACTCGGGCTCAGTAGTTGTAGCTCGTGGGCTCTAGAGCGCAGGCTCAGTAGTTGTGGTGCACAGGCTTAGTTGCTCCGCGGCATGTGGGATCTTCCCAGACCAGGGATTGAACCCATGTCCCCTGCATTGGCAGGCGGATTCTTAACCACTGCGCCACCAGGGAAGTCCCAGTAAGTTTATTTTCTATACAGGTTAACTGTTTCTTCCTGTTACAGGCAGGTTACATCCATTTCAATACAATCCATGAAAAGCCAAAGAAGTACAAGTTCTACCTTTTTACTGAAACGTTTCTGTCCGGAAGGAAGGCGCTTCTCTACCCCCTTCTGTTTGAATCAATCATGGGCACTGTATTGGCAATCCCCCAAGTGCTAAGTTCTAAAAAACAACACATTAAGTTGAAGGACAGAAGATGTCAGGAAAGAGGGTGACCTGGATGGTGACTTCAAAGCAGGTGATTCCACTGGAGCCACCTGCCTGGTACACAGCAGGCACTCAGTACATGTTGGCTGCCTCAGCATTTTCATTCTTGCTAGCGGTCTCAGTGAGGATGGCCTCCGACAAGCCTCTCGGGGGCCAGGATGGGCGCCCCCAGAGGTGCTCCAGGGGACTCACCCGGCGCCACCCAAGGAAAGCCAGATAAACGCCACCCTCCTCCTCCGCCAATGCCCCAGTCGGCTAGTACAATCAGTCACACCCGGGAAATGAACAGAAAGAATAAGCTGCAAAGCTGAGTGATGCTTCACAGCCGCACGCCTCCGAGCCAGGGACCCTGCCAGCCCCTGCCCCGGAGGTCTGCCACCCTTCAAGGTCATGCCCGTCAACCTCCAAGGGCCTCAGGATCCGAAGCTCCAGATGCCCCTAAGCACTCCTAAGCACTAACCCCAGCCTCGGGGAAACTCCCTGAGCCTTTCAACAAACCTCAGTCCACCGGTATTTCCTGTGTGCTGTCTGCCCAGCTAACACAGCCTCCTGCTCCAGGTCATGTGTGATTCCCTCCTCAAAACACACGAAGGGAAAAGGAATCCGAGACTCCAGGGCTGGGAAGACGAGGCCGCCCGGGTGACACGCCCCTACACAGGACCGCAACTGTGACTGAACTGTCACCGAGCGACCAGGACGGCGTGGCTGCAAGCTTGGGGGCTGGCGGTTCCATCTCAATGAGGAGCAGCTATGGCCGGGTCCTCGAGAGCACAGACCCTGTCCTTTCTTTTTTTTTAATTGCAGTATAGTTGATTTACCATGTTGTATTAATTTCTGTTGTAGAGCAAAGAGACCCTGTCCTTTCTGAGTGTGGATCCCCACACAGCAGCCTTGGAGAAGTGAACGGACCAGAGGCGGCTGTGACAGTGCTGGACCGCCCCACGCCCGTGGGCAGGGGCTTGATCCACTATGTGTGCACCATTTATCCCCACTGCTCTCTCTTCTAAGAAAGTAAGAATAATAGTAACAATAACTAAAAGGTTTTAGACACTTACAAAGTGTAGGGGACTGTGGGTTGAATAGGCTTCCCCCCCCAGATTTCACGTCTACCTGGAGCCTGTGAATGTGACCTTATCTGGAGACAGGGCCTCTGCAGATGTAATCAAGTTAAGATGGGGTCGTCCAGGATTCGGGTGGGCCCCACTGGTGTCCTTATAGAGGAGGGAAATCTGGAAACAGACACACACAGAGGGAAGAAGGCCATGTGAGAACAGAGGCAGAGATCGGAGTGATGTGTCTACAAGCCAAGGACACCAATGACTGCCAGAACCACCAGGAACTAGGAAAAGGCAAGGAAGTGTCCCCCCACTCCTAGCCCGCCACCCCCAGGACCCCAGCCGAACTTCACACACACCATAAACTACAAAGTGGGGCTTCCCTGGTTGTGCAATGGTTAAGAATCCACCTGCCAATGCAGGGGACAAGGGTTCGAGCCCTGGTCCGGGAAGATCCCACATGCCGCGGAGCAACTAAGCCCGTGCGCCACAACTACTGAGCCCGCGTGCCTAGAGCCCGTGCTCCGCAACAAGAGAAGCCACCGCAATAAGAAGCCCGCGCACTGCAACGAAGAGTAGCCCCCGCTCGCCGCAACTAGAAAAAGCCCACGCGCAGCCACGAAGACACAGTGCAGCCAAAAATAAATAAATTAAATTAATTAATTTTTTTAAAAAAATCCTACAAAGTGGGCATCCCAGTTCTACCCACTGGCTCCTGAGTGTGGCTAAGGCAGGTGCGGCCCCGAGACAGCTCTGCTGAGTGCTGAAAAATTCAGGCTTCGGACCACGGGCATAGATGCTCCTTGCACCCCTCCCGGGACAACAGTGTGCCAGCTCACTCTCGGCCTCGCTCTGGGCTGAGATCCAGCACGAGCGTCTTCTCTTGTCTCCGGACGTTCTACAAGCACACAGACGATCTTTAGCAGCCGTTACTGCTCTACTGCCACTTCATTAGTTTTAGAGCCAAATAATCCCATTATATATGACTTGATTGGCTTGTAAAATTACTCTTTGTTCTAACAAATATTTATTGAGCATGCCACCATGTGCTATATCCTGCTTGGTACATTACATTTTTCCAAAAATAATTAACTCAGCTAACGATCAAAATCCCCGAATTTAATTTGCTCTTAAATGTGTTTAATTTTCCCTCAAATGGAACGATGAGCTTACAAGCCAAGCATTTTTGCCAGGTTGAGAAAAGCAGCGAAAAAGTGAGAAGAGAGGACTCCCCTGGTGGTCCAGTGGTTAAGACCCTGAGCTTCCAATGCAGGGGGCGCGGGTTCGATCCCTGGTCGGGGAACTAAGATCCCGCAAGCCGAGAGGCACAGCCGAAAAAAAAAAAAGAAGAGAAACTACCAACATCCGGCCCGTCCAACGAGCACTCCACCGCCCGAGCTCACCCAGCTGCCTCTCTGGGCATCTTACATGGTCACCCGCACACCCTGATGCTGTCCCATCACCTGCTTCGGAAAACCGGCGAAGGCACAGAGAGGTACAGTAACTCACCAGGGGAGATCAGGAGGAGAGCCGGGAGCCGGGCATCGAGCATCAGTCAGCTCCCGTCCCCACCTGCCCCCAGCCTCAGATCAAAACTCAGCCAGAGCAAATCCACGTGCAGCCCAGGCGCCGCATCGCCCTCTCCTGAGCTCCACAGTGATAGTGGTCCAAGGAGGGGTGTGACACTGAGTGCCAAGGTGGGCGGCGTGGCTGCCCGGCGGAGCGGGGCTGAGCCGTGGGCGGCCTCGAGAGTCTTGGGGAGCATGCACAGAGTGGCTCCAGGCACGTAAGGTTCAAAGTCAGGCAAAGCCCCAAAACGTAGAAGAGCATGTGCACGTGTGACCACACGGCAAGGAAAGGCACAGGTGCTAATGGCAGTGGGTCCCCTCTGCTGGGAGGGAGAGGTCCCGAGGGGGAGGGGTACAGACAGCGTTATCTAAGCCGAGTGGTAGGACCGTGGGTACTTTTCCATTATACTTTACACTGTACACATGTAGACTCTTTTGTAAGTGCAATATATTTCACAATACTTTTTCATTTTTAAGAAAACTGCGGTAGGGACTTCCCTGGCGGTCCAGTGGTTAGGACTCCGTGCTTCCGCGCCTCCGCAGGGGGCATGGGTTCGATCCCTGATCGGGGATCTAAGATCCTGCAAAGTTCACGGTGTGGCCAAAAAAATAATAAATAAAAATAAAATATAAAATATAAAATAAAATAAAATATTGTGGTAAAATATACATAACATTTACCATTTTTAAGTGGACAGTTCAGTGGCATTAAGTCCATTCACACTGCTGGGCAGACATCACCACCCTCCATCTACAGAATGCATCATCTTCCCAACTCTGTCCCCATTAAACAATAATTTCCCCTTTCCCCCTCCCCCCAGCCCCTGGCAACCACCACTCTACTTTCTGTGTCTATGAACTTGACTGTTCTTGGTGCTCACGTGAGTGGAATCATACAGTAATTGTCCTTTTGTGACTGGCTCATTTCACTCAGCATAATGTCCTCAAGGTTCATCCGTGTTGTAGCCTGTGTCAGGATTTCCTCCTTTGTTAAGGCTGAGTCATATTGCCTTGTATGGATAAGTCACATTTTGCTTAATTTCTTCCATCCATGGACATATGGGTTATTTTCACTTCGGGGCCATTGCTAGTCAAAATGTGTCACAATCTATCTTTTAACGCCCGATTTCCCAAGAAGGAGGGAGCGTGGGAAAAGACACACCAAGTACCTCCTGGGTACCAGGCCCTCCATCCTCTCACACGGAAAGTAACTGTGGTTGCTGGTCTATTATGTCCACATTATGCTCTGATACTCAATTCAGGGGGTCCCTGTAAAAGGCACAGGTAGCAATAACAGAATACGTTAAATGGCCGTCTCTCTAAGAACATTCTAGAAAGTAGAACTTGTCACACAAATGGGGTTTTTTTCGTTGTTGGTTTAAACCAGGGATTGGCAAAGTGCAGCCAGTGGGCCAAATCCAGCCCACTTTTGTAAATGAGCTCTTACTGGCACACACCCACACCTGTATATTTATGTATCGTCTACGGTGGCTTTCATGCTACAAGGGCAGAGTTGGGTCGTTTCTATAGAAACCAGATGGCTCACAAAGTCTCAAGTATTTCTTTGGACCTTTACAGACAAAGATGGCTGACTTTTCAATGATTAACGAAAATCATAACACAATCTTTTAATATTTTCAAGGCGTGGGGGATTTAGGGCTGGGGTGATGGCAGGAACAGGAATTCTTTCTGCATTCTCGGAACCGGGTGAGGAAAGTAGGCTGAAGTCCTCCGTCTCCCCTGGGTCTACCCAGCAACATCAGAGCAAGTCAAGCATGGCCTGCCGGTCCCCATTCACAGCACCTCTCGGGCGACGGGGCTTTCGTGCAATGCGTCCAGGTTAACCTGACTTCTCCCTGCGACCTTCGAATTTCACTCACAGCCGCACTGGCTGGAGAACCAGGCAACCGGAAGGTCAGAGGCCAGCTGAGACTGTATTCGTGTCCTGGGGCTGCTGCAACAAACGCCCACGACTGGGTGGCTTAAAGCAACAGACATTCTCACTCACAGTCTGGAGGCCAGAAGTCTGGGATCAAGGTGTGGGCAGGGCTGTACCCACCCGGAGGCCCCGGGGAGGACCCTTCCTGCCTCTTCCTAGTGTCTGGCTGTGGCCATCGGTCCTTGGCTTGTGGCCTCATCACTCCTAACCCTGCTCTGTCCTCACACGGCCTCCTCCCCTCGTGGGACTGTCTCTCCCCGTCCTCTTCTAAGGGCCCCAGTCATATTAGGGCCCATCCTACTCCAGGATGACCTTGTGTTTACTTACATCTTAATCACATCTGCAAAGGCCCTATTTCCTAAAACGGTCACATTCACAGGCCCCGGGGATTAGGACTTGAACAGCTCTTGGAGGGACGCAATTCAACCCCATAACACAGATCTTCATTCATGTTCCTTTCCGGGCCCTTCTTGGTCTGCTGACAACATTCACATAAGCAAAGTGCTTCCTGGGGACTTCCCTGGAGGTCCAGTGGTTGAGACTCCGAGCTTCCACTGCAGGGGGCACAGGTTCGATCCCTGGTCGGGGAACTAAGATCCCACATGCAGCGCAGCGTGGCCGGGGCCGGGGGGAGAAAAAAAATAAAAGCGCTTCCTGGCCTGAGTTTCATTTATTAAGTGCAGAGCTAACTATCCACAGGGTTCCTGCCATTGAGAGGAGAAGCGGGTAGCTGCCCGTCTCCCTTTCCCGCTGGGGTAGAGCTGGACGCTCGCGTGGCCAGGCCCACACGCTCCCATCATCTGCTCACGTGCTCGCTGACCTGACACAGGTCAAGCCTGTGGCCAAAAGCCCAGGGGTGGAGTCACTGGCTATGTCCAGCTCCAGCTGGGCCACCAGAACATTCTCTGCTTTGTCATTAATCCCCCAGTGCCTATAAACAGCCCGAGTGCTGGGACAGCTTTTCCGGGCCCTCTCTCTCGCTTCATAAGAATTATATCTATTTTGCAGCAGGGAATTTGCAGCCACGAAGCACATGTCTTTGATTACATGGCAACTGTCAAACGAGACCTTTTCTACTAACCGACAGAAGGACCTTTATGGCTAAAGTGTCACGGAAGATCTATGCTTCTCCCTGCGTGGCCGTTACTCAACACAGATGCAGCTCGGAAGCCGGCGGCATGGGGGAGAAACACGGGCCGCCGGGGACTCGATTCTGCAGATTAGACGGCAAAAGCCAGACACCTGGCCCCCGAAAGGGGCGTGAGCGTGGCACAAGCGGAAATAAATCCCCGCCTGCCCCGGCCTTGGCTTCTCTTTTCACTCCTCTGCCCTATGTGCTCCTCCACACGTGCACCGGCCGACAAATGTGTGCACACTTAGAAGACACCTGACAGTTCACAAGGCCCCTTCTCACACATTATCGAGTGTAATTCTTCAAGCAATCCAGGAGATCGGTGAGGGAGGCATTGCCATCAATCCCCTTGTTCAGAGAAGGGAACGGGCTGAGCCCAGCTCAAGGTCACCGAGCTAAGAGGGGACAAGTGACCCAGCTCTTGTCTCCCTCTTCCCATCAATCTGCACACAGAGTCTTAAAGGGTGAGGAACATCGCTGTGGGGCAGGGGGGTTTGGGGATTTCTTTTTTTTTTTTTTAATGTGGACCATTTTTAAAGTCTTTATTAAACTTGTTACGATATTGCTTCTGTTTTATGTTTTGGTTTTTTGGCGCGAGGCATATGGGATCTTAGCTCCCCGACCAGGGATCGAACCCACACCCCCTGCATTGGCAGGCAAAGTCTTAACCACTGGACCGTCAGGGAAGTCCCGGGGACTTCTTTTTAAATAAGTTTAAGAAAGCAGAAAGGACTAAAAACAGGGACTTCCCTAGCGGGAAGTCCCACACACGCCGCAGGGCCACCGAGCCTGCACACCACAACTAGAAAGCCCGCACGCTACAATAAAGAGACCACAACGAACGATCCTGCAGGCCGCAACTAAGACCCAACGCAGCCAAAATTGATTAATTAAAAAAAAAAAAAGAAAGAAAGGACTAAAAACATACCCCAAATCCAGGGAGTAGAATCCTATGCCATAGATCAGGGGTCAGCAAACCATGGCCAGTTTTGGTCCCTGGCTTAATCTGGTAAATAAGCTTTATTGGAACACGACCAGGCCCATCGGTTTAGTATTCCCATGGCTGCTTGCTGGCTACAAGGGCAGAGTTGAATAGTTGCCACAAGACTAAGATATTTACTGTCTGGCCCTTTGCAACAAGAGTTTGCAGACCCCTCTATGGATGATGGCTGGGAGGAGGAGGAAGGAATTTGGGCAAGTCCAGCCCCGGGCACACAGCCAGGGCCTTGCGTGCCCATGAAACTCTGCGCTGGGCTCGTTCACGGTGGGAGCATCCAGATCCAATCCCCGCCAGAGACAAGCAGAGGCTGAGTCAGGTGCCAACTGCTCAGGCACTAAACTCCACTCGCTCCGTGTTCCAGACGGCTGAGTCCGCGTCCTGGGCAGAAATCTGCTGCCTTTAATAGGAACCAAGCACCCATTTGAGTCTGATTTCCAGCTTGAATCTCCAGGGCTTCCACAGTGCCCAAAGTTCCTTGCAACGCGCTCGGAAATCGTGCTTCAACTTGGATCACTCCAACACCGAGGACAATAAAAGCAATCGATGGGGCCACCACAGCAGTGGGTACGCAGCCTCAGAGGGCCTTTTACCGCTGGAGAAATCAAATCGACCTCTGCACTCTGTGTGTCCCCTGCTCACATTTTCACTGGGTGGATATTTTTACCCCAGTTCAAAGTGTGGAACAACATCCAAACTGAATCAGACCGGAGCTAACCTTGACAAATGGACCTTCCATTCTCGGCTAGTGCCTGAAATGAGGAAAGGCGGGAGAAAAGGAGTCCCTTTTATGCTGATCGTCTATCACATTCACGGTTGGTGGCCTTCATTTTGACACCCGCGTACACTGAGCTCACGTAGGACCTACAGTGAGAAGACCATTCGACAAGAGACCTTGCTCCAGCCCCCTCTCGGGGCCTCAGTTTCCTCATCTGCAAATGAGATTCAATTCTCATTTGATTTCTTTGGGGAGGAGGCATAGCACAGGGCACAGCCTTGGAGCCAGAGAGCTGGACCTGCAGCTGGAGACCTCGGTGCTGAGTCATCCAATCTTAAGCACAGCCCTCTGCCCACCCCAGCGACAGGATGGAACACACAAGATAGGACACGATGCTGAGGGTGCACCTGTGACCTGACTCCGGGGTGGGGGAGGGGAGGCGGGGCCCCTGATGCTGGGGGGAATGTGAGCTACACATGCAGGACAGGGTCGCACCAGGGCCAATCTCCGGGCCAGGCCTCCCCAGACCAGCCCCTTCTGTCTCTTCTAAGGCTCGCTTACCTAAGCCAAACCTTTCTGCTTGAAATTATGCAACTGTGTCTCTGTCACTTACCACCAAAACAATCCTGACCAGTCCCTCTCTGGCTCAAAGCTGAGACCTCTCCCTCCACAGGGAAGTAAAAAGGATTTCTTTTAAGTCTCACCCCATTCAAATGCAAGGCCCCAGACCCGGTTTGTCTTGGTTTGGAGGTTTTGTTTTGTTTCTCTTTGGTGGGTTTCCGGAAGAAGCTGCTCTCACACATCTCTGGGACGGGACGGACCCTGAGTATCAGTGGGGAGATGGACACCCATGACCAGGGCCACACCCTGCTCCAAACAGCAACCCCTCCCGGCACCGAATGCCCCCACGTTAACAGCCCTGCTGCCCTCCTGTCACGCTGCAGCAAAGCTCCGTTACTTGGACTACTTTGCCAGGCATCTTCTGTAGAAACAAATACATCTTGAAAGAGGAGGCCCAGAACGGAGCAGGCCTCCCCGTGGTGCGTGACTCCCTGGCACCGATTCTCGAGCTGAGTGGACAGTACCACCTCTGCCAACGGTGGTCACAGCCAAAGAGGGGCCCGGGACTCACCCGTCACAATCCTGGCCACTCCCTCCATGTTCCAACCAGACACTGTCTTCCTATCCTAGGGCTGCTGTAAGGAAGTACACAGACTGGGCAGCTTCAACAACAGAAGTGAATTGTCTTACAGTCCGAAGACTGGAGGTCCAAGATCCAGGGCTGATTTCTCCTGAGGGCTCTCTGCTGGTCTTGCAGACGGCTGCCTTCTCCCTGTGTCCTCATTGCTTCCCTCCATGTGTGTCTGTGTCCCGATTTCCCCTTTTTATAAGGACATCATTCACACTGGGTGAGGGCCCACCCTATGACCTAACTCTGACTTAATTATCTCTTTAGAGACCCTACCTCCAAGTAAGGTCACACTGAGGCAGCAGGGGTTAGGACTTCAGAGCCTGAGCTTGGGCGGGGCACAACTCACGACCTTCTTCCCCACTCGCCTGTCAGCCTTCCCACGAGCTGTTCCCTCCGTCTGTCCCCACCCTTCCTGCTAAATCCAACTCAACCTCCAGCTCAGAGCCCAAGTACCACCCCTGCAGGGGCACCTGCCTCCCCAACCCCAGGCCAGGGCTGGACCCACTACGTGTTCTAAGGTCCCCTCGTCCCTGGGGAGCATGGGGAGGCTCTGATCTGTCTGTTCTGGGACCACCTGGAACAGGGGCTATGCCGGCACATTCCAGGCTCTATTCCCGAGGCTGTTCAACTAAGGCATGAATGAATGAATGAATGAATGAATGAATGAACGAATGACTCATGGCATTTTCACAGTAGTCCCTATAGAAGGCGGCGGAAGAACCACAAGTCTGCCCCATCCTCTCTCAGTCACTCCCCCAAATGGCGTTAAAACCACACCCTGGAGTGCCCGGGGGCCCAGGTACTCTCCTGAACTTCCAAGGTATCGTCCACAGCGAGGAGCGGGCAGAGGCTCACGTGCATCCCAGCTCCTCCCAACAAGCCGTGGGGCCCCTCTCCTCTCCGTCCTTTCTCCTCGTCTGCAAAATGGGATCACAACACGCCCACACCCAACACGCTGCTGTGAGGACGGAGGAGTTGATAAGTGTGCAGTGCTGGGCAGGGTGCTGGCTCGGAGCAGGCATCCAAGACGAGAAGGAAGACAAACCACAGCTCCCGCCAGGCCGCCCTACGGTCAGGCTGTGCTCCAGCCTTCCGTGTAGGACCTCGCTTAATCCTCAGGGTCATCGGAGATCAGGCCGCCACTCCCCCGCCCTCACTGATAAGGTCCCTGAGGCTCGGTCGGCAGACTCTGGCCTTGAAACCCAGCAGGACCCTGCGCGGGTTCCTGGGTACGGAAACCCTGTTGCTAATCCAGGGAGCTGCTCTGGTCCCGTTCGTCTCGCCTCAGGTGGGTTCCTGGCTGCTCCTCCCTTGATGAACGACTGTTCGAACCTGCCCTTTGGACTTCAGGGGAGGTCATGGAGGCTGGAGTCTTGCCTACAAGAAACGGGGCGCGGCGGGGGCGGGGGGGGGCGACAGAACGGCTTCCGCGCCCAGGAGCCCCCGGGGTCCCGCTCGGTTTCAGCCTCAGCTTTCCAGTCCCAGCAGCGCCGTCCTGAGCCCGTGAAGGAAACGAGCCGATGAGGACACCCTGTGGTCCCGCCAGGGATTCCGCAGAACTGTCCTGTTAGCACACCACTCCGGCTGACCCGACCAGGGTACTAAGTGCCCTCTGCACCTCTTTTAATCAGGTGTATCCAAGGGGCTGCGTAAGGAGATAACGTGTCACCAAGACAGCCTGCCTCAGCTTCATGACTGTCAACTGCAGCATCCTCTGTGCCCGGACCCCCGGCCTCTATCAGACTTGCCAGGTAGCCACTTGAGAGCTGACCTGGTCCACCTCCAGGGACTTGGGCTCACCGCCTCCTGCAGTCAGCCCCGCATCCCTGTTGCCATCGGCCAAAGCGCAGCCAGGGGCACGACCTCCCCTGGTTGTCAACGACATCCAACCACGAGGGTGAGGCCCCAGCAAAGTGGCAAGAACCAGGCAAGTGGGCAAGAGAGAGGGGCCCTGAAGTGCAGGAAGCAGGCACTGCTCGGCTGCACGCTCAGGTAAACACCTGGCATACAAAGCAGTTCCATTGATAACAGCATCCAAAGACACAGATCACCCAGGGACAAATCTAACCAAGGAGGCAAAGACTTGCACACTGAGAACTACATAACCCCACGAAAGGAAACTAAGGAAGAAAGACCTAAATAAATTGAGAGACATCCGTGTTGATGGATACTGTTAAGACAACGATACAACCCAATCTCGAAATTCAATGCAACCCCTATCAAAATCCCAGTGGCAATTTCTACAGAAACAAAATATCCACCCTAAAATTCATACGGACTCTCAAAGGACCCTGGATAGGCAAAGCAATCTTGAAAAAGAAAGAAGGACAAAGTGGGGGAAATTTACTACAAAGCTGCAGACAGTCTGATGATGGCATAGGCTAGACACACAGACCAACGGACTAGAATAGAGCCCAAAATACACCCACAGCCGATGGCCAACTGGTTTTCAGCAAGGGGGCCAAGGTCATTCCGCGGGGAATAAAGAGTGGACAGCAAGAGCGAGGGGGGCATCAACACCACGAGGGCTGGGCCAGCGTCCAGGGCAGGGCCACTCCACTGGTCGCCCGTCCCACCCTGGTAGCTGGTCTTGAGGGAGCTCAGTAAATGCGCTGATGAACGACCATGTGCCTGGAAGGCTGAACAATTAACGAATAACGATGAACAAACCAGAGAGTTGAGAACCCGGGTTGGAGCACCGAACACCAGAGCCAACAATAAATCTCTCAAAAGTACTCGGGCCCCTTAACACCCACCGACTCATTCCCCTTCCCTGCATCTCTCAGGACAACATTTGAAAATTATCCTCTTGACCCTGTGGGTCATAAAATCAGTTCTGAAAGCTGTGACCAGCACATTTCTCTAATGAAATGAAACAGAATCAAATAGAAAAAGTCAACGTGCTTCATGGAGGATACCCCATCCTCCCCCACCAGGTTAAGGATCCCACCTTGGAAACATGCAAGGAAACTGATCCATGATTGGAGGGAGACAAGCTCTGAGCTCGGGCTCTCAGCCGCACACTATTTTTTTCAACAGCTTTATTGAGATAGAATTCACACCCCATGCAATTCGCCCTTTTAAAGTGTGCAGTTCCATAATTTTTGGTATATTCAGAGTTTTGTAACCATCACCACAATCAATTTAAGAACGTTTCCATCACTCCAAAAAGAAACTCTGGATCCATCACGAGTCACTCCCATCTCTCCTGCCCACGGCCCCTGTCAATCACTAGTCTAGTTTCTGTCTCTGTGAATTTGCCTACTCTGGACGTTCCATACGAAGAGAGTTGCACAATAGGTGGCCTTTTGTGTCTGGCTTCTTTCACTGAGCATCATGTTTTCAAGGTTGATCCCTGTGGCAGCCTGTATCAGTACATCGCTTCTTTTTATTGCCAAATAATATTCCACTGCATGGATAGGCCACACTGTGTGTTTCCATTCAGGTGTTGATGGACCTTTGGGTTGTCTCTGCTTCGTGGCAATCATGAATAATGAGCAGAGACCCTGGCATAACCCTTAAACACACATAAATCTCTTCAGTGGCAACACTCACACTTTGCTTCCGATCAAGGCAGCCAAGCGTTTACGAAAAGGATATTCTTTTCTTCCGAGGGGTTTTCAAAACAAGAAAATTAAAAGCAGCCTGCAAGTAGGGCTCTCAGAAAGAAAATCTAAATAATCATTGTAGAAATGTGTCCTTGCCATGGGGCCTGAGCGAAAAATAAAACAAAACCAAGCCGAGCTGCACACAATAAGATTGAAATTCTGTGTGCAGCTCCAGCAAAATTTCGAATCATTAAAATCTCATTATACTAATAGTATGTTTTCTAGACCAACTTAACTAAAACACTCTCTTCCCCTAACAAAGTGCAGACATCCTCAGAAGCAGCAGCTCAGGGAGTTTGAGGAGAAAGGCGCAGCTCCCGGGGCACCGTCTTCCGTCCCATCCCTGCACCTGTGTGCAGCCTGGACCCAATCGGCCGACTGGCAGAAATGACACCGATTGGGCTCTGGCTCCTGAGTTCCCATCCCTTCACTTGATTTCTTCTCTCAAGTTTTCTTAAATGGAAGCAACTATCCAAATAGGTCACGATGGTCTTATTATATTTTATTATTTCTGTCCAGTTACCACCAGCCCATGGCCTTCTCTTTCTGCACCTCTTCTGTATTTGATGGATAAAGTGGGGAGTGGCCGGAATGGTAATGATGATGAGAATGATGGCTAACACCTATGTAGAGCTTATTATGTGCCTAACCCAGGCATTTTCCCCAATTTTTACAATTACAATTTTCAAACGTATAGAAACATGTAAAGAACTTGACCGTGAACACCTGTACACCCACTGCCTGAAGTCTACCACTAACATTTTTCTGTAATTGTTTCATTATGTATCTATCCAGAAATCTATCTGTATTAGTTGCCTGTGGCTCCCTTAACCGATTACCACAAATGCAGCGGCTTAAAACAATATAAATTTATTATCTTATAGTTCTGGGGGTCAGAAGTCCAAAATCAGTTTCATTGGCTATAACGTCAAGATGTCAGGAGGGCTGTGCTCCTTCTGGAAGGTGTAGAGGGAATCTGCTTCTTGGTTTTTCCAGCTTCTAGAGGTGTCCATGTTCCTTGGCTCGAGGCGCTGCATCACTCCAACCTCTGTTTCCATCGACACACCTCTCTCCCTTACACTGACCTCCTGCCTCCCTCCTGTGAGGACCCTATGCCCACCTGGATGATCCAGGATCACCTCCCCATCTCAGGTTCCTTCACTTAATCACATCTGCTAAGTCCTTTTTACCATGTTAAGGTGATGCAGTCACAGGCGCTGGGTATTGGGATGTGGACATCTTTGGGGGCCTGCCACACCATTTTAATTTTTATGTATTTCAAAGTAAACTGCAGACAGGGATACCTCTCCCCCTAAATATACACATCACTAACTAGAGTACAGTGTTTATTTATAATCCTTTTCTTCTCTCTAGTTAAAATTTGCATACATTGAAATGCACATTCTTCAGTGCACATTCAAGGGGTTTTGACAAATGCGTGCCCCTGTGTCTCTTAAACCCCTATCAAGATAGAGGACATTTTCATAGTCACAGAAGATTCTGTCCCGCCCCTCCCCAGCCAGGCCCCATCCCACTCCAGAGGCAACCACCAGAGATTAGCTGTGTCCATCTAGAACTCCTTCTCCTGAGAAACGGAGTCACGGTATGTGCTCCTTGGGTCTGGCTTCTTTTGCTCGGCACAGCGGTTTTGAGAGTCACCGTGTCGCGTGCGCTGGTACCTGCTCCTTCTCATGGCCCAGTAGCCCCGCCCACCTCTCCATTCTCCTGTTGATGGGCAGCTGTCTCCGGGTCTTAGTTATCCTGAGTAAAGCTGCTATGAACATTCTGGTACAAGGCTTCGTATGGACACAGGTTTCTGTGTCTCTTAACTAAATATCTCAGACTGGAATTGCTGGGTCACAGGGAGGATGTAGGTTTAGTTTTTCGAGAAACTACCAAACTGACTTCCTAAGTGATGGCACCACCGTAAACCCCTCCCCACAGCGTGTATGAGCGTTCCAGTTCCTCCACATCCTCGCCGAGTCCCGCTGGGATCATTTCAGCCATGCTGGCAGGTGTGGAGCGTGTCCCTCTGCTTCTAATTTGTGGTTCATTCCCCAGGCGACTAACGATGCTGAGGCCGAGGTCTTTTCCAGACACATGCTGGCCATTTGTGCATCTTCTCTGATGGAGCGTCTGTTCAAACCTTGATTCTTTTATTGTGTTGTCTTTCTATTATTGGTTGAAGGAATCCTTTATATATCCTCGACACCAGTCCTTTATCAGACATGTATTTTGAAAATTGGGATAATGGTGATTTATAATAAGAAATATATATGTTTGGTCTTCATCCGAACTCCTGGCCCTAGCTCCTAAAACCCTAGGCATTTCCTAAGTGATGAGAATGATAAAGATGTCTTATGTGAATGAGGTAACTTTTGGAAAGCCCCTAGGTAACCTAAGGACGGAGGCTGGTTGCCAGGGGAACCAACCATGTGATTAGAGAGTTGGTACTTTCCGGCCCTCCCTCAAACTTCCAAGGGGGAGGGACAGGCTAGAGATTGATTTGGGCAATCTCTCATGGCCAATGAATTAATCAAGCATGCCTACGTAATGAAGCCTCCATAAACGCCCAGAAGGACTGGGTTCAGAGAGCCTCCGGGTCGGTGAACAAAGGAGGTACTGGGTGAGTGGGGCGCCCCTTTCCCCACACTTCGCCCTGCGCGTCTCTTCCAGCTGCCTGTTCCTGAGTTATATCCTTCTATGATAAACCGGTAACCCAGTGAGTAAAATATTTCTCTGAGTCCTGTGAGCCGCTCTAGCAAATTAATCAAACCCAAGGAGGGGGTCGTGGAAACCTCTGATTTATACCCAGTCGGTCAGAAGCACAGGTAGTAAATAACCTGAACTTGAGATTAGCATCTGAAGTAGGGGGCAGTCTTGTGGGACTGAGTCCTTAACTTGTGGAATCTGATGCCAACTCCGGATAGTGTCAGAACCGAATCGATTCTAGAGTCAGAGAATTACTTGGTGTGGACAAAAAACCCACACACATCAGCATTGGTGTCAGAATCACAGCTGGTGATCAGAAGTGGAATTGGTACCCGAATCATGGGAATATTTTCTCCCATGCTATCGCCTGATCAGGCCCAGCTGAATTTACATCATTTCATTTAATAACTCACTCAATTCCCCAATAACCCTATGAGTTAAGTACTCTTTACAGAAGAGGAAACTGAGGCTCAGGGTAGTACCTTCCCCCAGGTCAAAGCCCCAGAGCGCAGCAGGATGAGTTGCAACCCTCAAAGGTGGGTCCCAAGTTCAGTGGCCGTAACCACTGCACAGACTGCCTCTTGCTCACTCAGCAAATACACAAAGACCACGTTAAGTGGCCGAGAGCATTTCTTATCATCTCTGGACTAGAGATGACGACACCCCGGGCCGGGGGACCCAGGCTAGCGGGAGACAGTCACAGAGCCTACGACCTCTGGCAGGAAGGCACAGGACACGGTGGGCGATCGGGCAGCGCAGGGCCCCCACCTGCTGGAGGCTGATATTTAAGCCGATGGGGCAGAGGGAACAGCACACGTGAGGGTCCCGAGCCAAGGAAGACGGGGGAGACTGGCCGAGAGCTGGGCAGGCAACGGAGGACCAGCGGGGACCTGGACCAGGTCCTGGAGCGGCACCAAGTCGCAGGGGTTCTGTCTTCTTTCTGCAAATGCCAACGAGTCCATTCAGCACAAAATGGATCTCATTAGTCTCCTCGGGAGCACCTTCCTCCCACCAGGGCTGAGTGCATCTCAAATGCCAGGGATGATAATGACTTTACTGTGAGCCAGCTGGGAAGCCTACTCGCATTTGAATCCCTCTTCCAGTTGACAAGGTTGGTGGAGATTAAGAACCAAAGCTGCCAAGGTTTTAATCTCACCGGCCAGCGGCCAGCGGAGTGACCTCCTGCAAAGGACTTCACTTCTCTAGGCCTCTGTTTGCTCATCTGCAAAATGGGAATAACCATGCAGTACCCACTTCTCAGCTTTGGGTGGGGATTAAACGAGTGGAGGTTAGTGCCGTGCCTGTAACACCACGGGTGCCAACAAGCCTCGGCCATGAGCATGACCACTGTAGACTCCATTCTGGGTGGTTTGGTTTTGTTTTTTTTTTCTTTTAACTTTTCCCTCACTTCTTCTTAGTTGATCATCTATTAAGCCTGTATATATCACGTATGGATTCGTTCAGGTCTTACTTTGAAAGATAATATTAATTTTCAAAACAAGAGAAAATAGAGGATGAAGACACTTCCAATGAGGTTTTGGGAAAGACGTCCCTCAAAGTCCATTTATACCAACAATGAATTTCGAACACCACAAGCACGGTGTCCCCTTCCCCAGCCTGCTCAAAGGATGCTCTGTCCACATATTTAAAGCAGCGCCTGGATGGTTCTAGCAGACTCCACGGTAACGGGAGAAGCAGCAAACACTGAGGGCGGCTGGGCTTCCATCGAACCAGACAGCTGCTTCCGGGAGTGCTGGACTTGAGCAAGCCCTAGGACTTAGGAAACGTTCCGCCCCTCTTTAGCTTATTAATAACTTAATATTGGAGTAAAAGCTAGATCCTTTGGAACTGTAATTTTTTAAATGAAAGTATGAAAACGCCTAACTTATGAAAATGACAGGCGTCACCTATGAAGATGGTCTTACTTGTGGAAACCAACATTCCTGACCCGCTCTGCTTTACTAGCAACTAAAGGTTCAAAGACCCAGACCAAGGACAATCATTTCAAAACGCCTAAGCTTAGCGAGCAAGCATTCAACTACTAACTAACGTGCAAGCCTAAGAAACTGCTCCGATTTGCCTAATGTTCTACTTCCTTAGGCTGCTGACAAGGACAGAGGCCGAGGTGGGTGAGGTACGTGAGGATACCTGCTGAGGCTGGTGTCACACTCCAGGACCACGGCGTCCCAGCTCAAAGGCCTGCTGCTCTGCAAACACAGGGACTTCCGTTTCTCTGCAGTGCACACTTCAAGGGAGCGTGCACAGTGCTTCCTGGTCACAGTGGTCCAGGACAAGAAGGAGGATCCCAACATTCCCCAAATGCAAATAATTTAAAGCATTTGCGTCAGTCACTCTGTTACCACCCGCCAACTAGCGCCTTCGTGAGACACATTGTGAAAGAAGCTGCCAGAGCTGTCGACATGATACAGGACCAGAGAGAGAAGAGGTTTCTATTCTGGGGATGACAATCAGTCAGCAATTAACCTTCCCATATACACGGCAGGCTCGACTAATTAGTCCCAGCGTTCTTTCCCTCCCCCAACCCCCGCATCCAGATGCAGCCTCAGAATCCTTCTTAACATAGGGGCAGGCAGCCATTATCGGTGGAGCCCTCGGGTGGAAACGGCTTGCCAGCCCTGCCCTACCACTAACCAGCTCTGTGTCAATACCTCACTTGTCAACATTATCAATAACTAACACTTACTGAGCACTCAGTTGCTGATAAGACCTTCATCACATTTTATCCTCACATCACCTAAGCGCAAGTGCCACGTGATCCACGTGGGCTGGTCAGGCAAAGAGGCTGAGAGAGGCGGAGTAACAGACCCGCAGAGCAGGGATGTGAGCGGAGACCTGGCTCCACCCACCGGTGTGCAGCCTCCCTCAGGGACATGCTGCCTTTCTGGGAAACAACGAGCCCTCGTGGGCTCAGAGACACAGAGCTGGTATCTCCCCCACGTTTCCCCGCCTCGCAAGTGAGGAAGTGAGGCCCCAAAGCTTTAACACTCAGAGGGCAAAACACATAGCGGCAAAAGGGGATTCCACGGCCTGACACCCAGAGGAAGTAGAAAACGAAAGGACCACTGGCTTCCCAGGGCCGATCACATGACACTTCGGTGCCGTGAGCCCCAGAGACCAGGTGATGCCAGAACCTGCTGCTCATTCCATTCTTTCTTTTAACCAGAAAGCGGTACCTCCTTTAATGTTACCAAGAAGCAGCATCTCCAGCCATAAAAAAGAATGAAATAATGCCATTGGCAGCAACGTGGATGGACCTAGAGATGATCATACTAAGTGACATAAGCCAGACAGAGAAAGACAAATGCCAGGTGATATGGCTTATATGTGGAATCTAAAAAAAAAGGATATAAATGAACTTTATTTACAAAACAGAAAGAGACTCACAGACATAGAAAACAAACTATGGTTACCAAAGAGGAAGGCGGCGGCGGGGGGGAATAGAGATAAATTGGGAGTTTGGGATTAACATATACCCACCACTATATATAAAATAGATAATCAACAAGGACCTACTGTATAGTATAGGGAACTATATTTAATATCTTATAATAATCTATAATGGAAAAGAATCCGAAAAAGTGTGTGTGTGTGTGTGTGTGTGTATATATATATATATATAGCTGAATCACTTTGCTGAACACCAGAAATTAACACAACATTGTAAATCAACTATACTTTAAAAAAAAAAAAAGTAGCATCTCAATGAGGCAAAAGCCATCAAAAGCTTCTAGAATTGATTGCAGTTCGTGTTTATATTCTTTTACCCCAACAGCACTGAGTACAGACTAGCAGATCAACACCACTAGGCCAACATATGTTTATAAGGTACTCTTAGACTTACTAATGTGTTTCTTCAGCCTCTACATAATATAGTAAATAATAAATATACTCAATAGGAAGTAAAGCCATGTTTCATCTGAAACCTAAAATGTCAAGTGTATGGCTAATGCAAGGAGAAAATGTGCTTTCTTTGGGTACCTCTTTCCTGCGATGGAACTGCGTATTTGAAAATAAGAAAATAGCCGGGTAAAGGTACCTGCCCTCTGCCAACCACACCAGGGGAGAAATCAATCACATGGAGCACTTAAAACCCGCTCACAGCAGGCGCTTACCCACTTACATCTTCTAACCATCCCTTAATTATTCTGACGACTGGACAGGGTACGCGAGGGTAAGCAACTTCGGGATGTGCGATAAATATTAATTCCATGGGGTGGAGACAGGAATTCAAAGCTGAGCTCCTCTAAGGCGTGTGAAGTTGCCAAGGCGACCTGACTCTCTGGGACCACGCAGGTATAACCGAGATGCTAGGAGGACCACAGAGAGTTAGCTGTAACCCTGCTGCCACTTAGTTACTCTCAGGGCTGAGGCACCCGGGGAGGTGTAGAGTAGGTAGGGAACATAAAGTCATCACTCCGGGCCCAGTATCACCGTTTCCATTCTCTACTGAAGCAAAGTTTCCGAGAGATTTCAGTAGATGGCCAGGAAGAAAGCCCAGTGTGGGACACGCTGACGTGCCTACGTGTTTCTCTCTGAAATGCCCCGGGTGCATCTGGACAACGGTGGAACAAACAAGGAGAAGTGCTGGATTTGAAGATTATAATCAGAATAATAATCAAAGGAAACTTGACAAAGCCACAGCAAGCCCCCTGAAAGCCACCTCCTCTCAGCCAGAGAGAGGAAAACAGAACAGTGGTTTCCAGTGACTTCCTCAGGACTGCCTGCGTTACAGGAGCCGACAGACTGTACCTCCCTCTCTGACCAAGAGCAGCCCCCACGGACAGAGGCAGCCCTGTTCAAAGAAGATGCCTTAGGGTTTGCAGCAAGAAACATGGCAGGGTCTGCAGAGAACCTCACAGCTCGCTGGATTCAAATAGGACCTACACTGACTTCTCTTCCCATAGAATATTCTAGAACCCATCGTGTACATGGCCCCGGTCCCTCACCTGCTCACCTCCCTCCCCTTCTATTGAGCCACCCTCTTTTCCTTCTTGTAAGTTAGGAGTCCAACCCACCTTAACCGTGATGGGTAGTCAACTTCCTGAGGGTAGATCATCAAGGCGATCACATGAGCAAAGAGGGACTGGAAAGGCAAAGAAGCCCCAAAAAGTCCCACCTCCCTGGCCAAAGGAGACCAAACTCATTACAAATCCTTTCCCTACATCTTGCAGCAAAGAAGGATACTATCCCATTTTTATTTTCAAAAGTAAGTGGGAGGGTGTGCTGAGATCTGCTTAAAGAGGATGTGGAAATCACCTCAAAGTCTCTATGTGCCCCAAAAAGTTCTCTAGGCAAACACCCCAAACAGCCAGAACTCTATACCTCCCCGGGTGCCTCAGCCCCGAGAGTAACTAAGTGGGAGCAGGGTCAGGGGCCTGGAGAACCGGCCCTCATCTAATCTGTTTCTATGCAGTTCCTTCCATCTCAGAGTGGCCTCTGGATTGCTGCCTCTGCATCTTGCCCTGCAGCTGCCGCCTCCTCACGTCTCAGGAATCCTGCTGCTCCCAGCCCAGCACACTGCCTCCAGGAAGCCCGCCCTGCCTGCACCTACGCTGGTGCTGCTTCCCCGCCGGTCACCCCGCTCCGGTCCATTCAACACCGGCCTCTCTAAAATAGCTGAGATTGGTAACTGGCGCCCACTGCTCCCACATGCGGGGATGACAGGGACCAGTGACCGCTCCAGCTTGCCCCGAGGCTGACCACGGCCCACACACCACACCACAGTCCGGCCACTCTGAACGGCCTGCACTTCCCCAGCGGGACTAGCTGGGGTCTCCTCCAGGGCCCCTCCTCTTCTAATTCCTAGCCAGCCTTTACACGCAACCAGGGGACCACTTCCTCCAGCCAGAACCCAGAACCCCCAAATCCCAGATGTGTGTCTCCCCTGGGTGTCCATCACCACACCGGCCTGCCCCCTCCTCAGAGCGCCCACAGGCTCCTGAGGACAGGCCTGGCCCAGGTCACCGCCTGCCACCAGCCCCCAGCCTGCCAGGTAAAGATTCTTTTCCCTGTGTCCTTAGGTCTTCAGAGCTCACGGGCACCTCTTGCCTCTGCCGTCCTGGGAAGGGGCCGAGTGGGCCTTCACCTTCTCCTTCCTAGCTACCACCCGAAACAATTATGTTTTATCTTTTTTTTTTTTAATTTTTATTGGAGTATAGTTGATTTACAAGGTTGTGCTGAAGCAATTATGGAGGATTTGATTGCATCTCCTTTGAACCTTCACGGAAGTTTTCCATTTCTTCTCACTCTCCATCTCCAGAGAGGGGTGTCTGCCAAGGACATCGCATCTCCGCCCAGGACCCCCACTCACCAGGTGACTCCATGTTTGGACCACACCTGCCTGGAACCAGCTGCCCCAGCCATGTGTGCCCGGCCTAGTGTGCCCGGTCCGGGGGAGCCGTGCAGATTCTCCCCCTCGAGAAACTGAGTTGAGGGCCCCAGGCGCTGCATGGAGAACGGGTTCACGGGGTGGCGGGCGGAGGCTCTGGGGGGCATTTCCAGACCCTGGCAGTCGAGGGCCCCGAGGAACTGCCCCACCCCCTTGGGCTGGTCAACCTCCTCCTGGTTCTGGAGACACCTCAGGAAAGAGACACCAGGTTTCCCCACCTCGGCACTGTTAGCCGACATTGGGTGTGGCTGTCCAATGCGTTACACGGGATGTTTACCAACATTCCTGGCCCTCAGGCACTGATGTCACTAGCATCCCCACCCCAGCCCAGAGGGGACACTGCCAATGTCCCCTGGGGGCAAAGTCATCCCCACCTGAGAACCACTGGTTTAAACTGCCATGAAGTGGCTACGGGGTAAGGTTGTGTTTCCTCAACTGTAAAACGAGGGGAACACCTGAGTCACTGTACCGTACGCCTGCACCGAACACAACATTGTACATCAGCTATATTTCAATACAAATTTTTTAAAATACTGATATATTTTATCCTATAAATAGATCAATAAATAGATAAATGAATAAATAATAACATGAGGGGAAAAGTCCCACCTTGCAGGCACCTCTGTCCAGGTACTCTTATTACAGAGCAGTGCTGAAGTGGGATGGTATTTGGGGACAACACGGCGTCTACGCAGCTGGTCACTCTGGAGAGGACGGGGAGAACTGAAGGGAACGCACAGGGGTTAACAGTGGTGGTTTAAACTGAGATTCTCTCCTGGAAGTTATTTAAAGCCCACAGAAGAAACTTAATACCTTCAGCCCTCAGTTCAAGGTCGCAGCCCACTGGTGTCTCTTTAGACACCAAAAAATTCATGAGGTTTCAGTCAATAGCTTGCTCATTTACCTCCATTTCTACATCAAGTGCTCAGAAGACGACCCGGGTCAAGAGAACCAGAAGACAAACTGCAGAGAGGGAGGAAGTGTTTGCCAAAGACACATCTGGCAAAGGATTTGTATCCAAAATATGCCAAGAAGTCCTAAAATTCAACTAAAAGAAATCAAACTTGATTAAAAAATGGGCCAAAGATCTGAACAGACACTTCACCAAAGAAGAGGTACAGATGACACACGAGCCTAGAAAAAGACACTCCACATCGTAAGTCATTAGGGAATGAGAACCAAAAACTGCTCGAAAAAATATATTTACAACAACAAAAAAAAGCTATGGGCACCAAGGGGGGAAAGGGGGGGCGACGAACTGGGAGATTGGGATTGACATATATACACTAATATGTATAAAATAGATAACTAACAAGAACCTGCTGTAAAAAAAATTAAATTAATCAAATTCAAAAAAAAAAAAAAAAAGCAATCAGGGAACAGGAACGTCCTTAAGGCTTGCTTTCCTCGGAAAAGCAGGAGGGACAGAGCCTCCAGGCTCGGCTGTGGCAGGTTTGGCGCTGTGCAGCCCGGTGCCGGTCACTGGTGTCTGGGCAGAGGGCGGAGGCCAAGGGCAGGCAGGGGCCTCTCATACAAATGGGTGGAGTGGACCCCATCCCGCCCCTTCCATCCAGGGCCTCCCCGTCCCAGAGCTGGCTGCCCGCCTCTAAGGACTTTACACAGCAGCTGGGGCATCCGTCCCTGGGGCGCCCCCTCGCCCCGCTCCTGGCCCGCTGGACCCGTGGGGCTGTCACCCGTGGTCACCAGGGGGCCCTCGCGGGGAGTTTTCCTGTGCGCCTGCTCTGTGCAGCTCCAGTAAAACCGAACCACTTTAATGAGTGGCTGTTAACAGTCCCCAGGCCTTCTAAGGGGAGCTTTGGGGTTTTTTAAGTGTTCCTTGCCACTTTTCCCAACACCCCACAGTTCGTCACAGTTCCGTTTTCTAAACCGGGCCGACACATGACACGACTTGGTTCCCTACCATAGAACATCAGCCTTAATCCACGGGCACTTCCTGCATGGGTTCCTTCAAACCTCAGAACACATTTCCTAACATGACCTCCCCTGGAAGGTGACAGGACATTCACCCCAACGCGTCCCTCCGTGCCTCTCACAGCCACAAGTTCTACCGACCCGGGCGGGGGTGAATGCCCCCGGCGCCCCCAGATCTCTAACTCCTCGGCAATGCCGTCCTCGTCCCAGCATCCTCCCCCCGACCTCCACCCACGCTCCTGAATTCACCGTGGACTTTCTAACAAAAAGGAAACGAAACCCACTGTGCAGCTGGCAGCGCCCGGCACACCTCGAAGGCTCCTCTTCCTGATCGGTCCCTGGCAGGCAAATGAGCGCCTCCCCACAGGGGCCCGAGCTGGGCCAGGAACTGCTCCAGCCCGTGAACCACATGAATGGCAGGGAGGGCAGGTTGCCAAGGCAACAGGCCCGCAGGAATACTGGCAATTCTCAATCACTGAGGACCTCATTCTCCAGCCTTCACACCTCGGCCTCCCGCTCCTGACTCCTTCCCCACTTCCCGCAAGACCAGACAGAAGCCACTGAGCCCTTCCAAGGCCAGTCCTCCCTGAATTCCTGCGTGCGAGCCCAATTAGTGTTTGTGACCTTCTGTTTGTATGGGGGGATCCCTGAGGGTGCCGGGCACCCCAATCTTGAGACACGAGGCAGGGGACCCAGCTAACTCACACACCAAAGCAACAACAGCTGGGACTTCCCTGGCGGTCCAGTGGTTAGGGCTCGGGGCTTTCACTACCGAGGGCGCAGGTTCAATCCCTGGTCGGGGAACTAAAAGCCCACAAGCCACGTGGTGCAGCCAAAACAACAATAACAACAACAAGAGCTGTACTATGGGGCTTCCCTGGTGGCGCAGTGGTTGAGAATCTGCCTGCCAATGCAGGGGACACGGGTTCGAGCCCTGGTCTGGGAGGATCCCACATGCCGCGGAGCAACTAGGCCCGTGAGCCACAACTACTGAGCCTGTGCGTCTGGAGCCTGTGCTCCGCAACAAGAGAGGCCGCGACAGTGAGAGGCCTGCGCACCGCGATGAAGAGTGGCCCCCGCTCGCTGCAACTAGAGAAAAATCCCTCGCACAGAAACGAAGACCCAACACAGCCAAAAAAAAAAAAAGCTGTCATCCTCCAGAACATTCTGATGACTTGCTATTCTATGAGAGATTGCTTTCCTGGTTCCTTCAGGTCTCAGCCCAAACATCACCTGCTTTGAGGCCTTCCGTGGGCATCTGTCTGATTGCACTGTTACATCTTCCTCCTAGCACATATTATTACAGCATGATGGGTCTGTTTTATTTATTTATTACGACTGATTCCCTGTTCCGTGAAAGCGAGGGCCTTATCTATCTTTTCTTCCTAGGGTCTCACAGCAGGCAATGAATGAATTGGAAAGGGTATGACATTTGTGTTTATAATTGTCGTAAGGTATAAAGAGGAACTGAAATGATTTTGGTGACGGTGATGAGGACTGCAAGTGAGACCACAGATCAGAGAAGCAGCTGGAATGATCAAGGGAAGGGTGAAGGCCATTTACCATCTTTTCGGAGGTGTGACTGCATAGAGATTAATACAAGCCAGTTTGGATCCTAAACGTCAGGCTTCAGAGAGGAGGGGCTCATTCGCTTGGAACAACTTGTTGACTGAAAAAACTGCACAACCTACAAGTTCAGAATTATGTTTTATTCGGTGGACAAAACTGAGGACTTAAGCCCGGGACACAGCCATCTCAGATAGCTCTGAGGGACCACTCCAAAGAGGCAAGGGAGGAACCAGGATATGTAGAAGGTTTTCGCAACAAAGACCAGGTAATCAAAAGATTACTGTTAGGTAAAGAAAACCAGATATCTCAAGGAATTTAGCACTTTTCTATGTATGGGAAGATGCAAGAGTCTGGGCTCACTGAAATCATTCCTTTGATATGCACCTCAGCTACCTGGGGCCGGCATCCTGTGCTTCCTCATCCCAAGTCTCCTCGGGGTGCATCGATGCGGGGCGGCTGCAGTGCCTGATGGCTTGGCAGTTCTTGTTTCCACCCTGAATTTCCTCAGGGCTCACCTTCCGGGATGGTTGTAGGGGCTCAAAGGCTGCAACCTCCTTTGTTTACTGATATAGCAGGCAACATTTTTTTCATTGATAAACTAAAGGTGAAAGGCCCTGCCCTCATGGAACTGAATCATCTAATTTGGTAAAAGCGTCCCTGGTGGGAAATGCATAGGCACCCCTCCCCCACCACAGACACACACAAATCCCTGGGCGGAAAGTGTGTGGGAGTACGCACATCCCTAGAGGTAAAGCATCACAGGTATCCCTAGGAATACACACCTCAATGGGAGAAATTAATACGGGGACACGTGTGCCTGGCAAGTATGTCCTTGGGGTACACATGTCCCTGGGGGGTACACTCATCCTCCAGGTACAGGAAGACTTTCTAAAGCACAGGTCAGGCTCAGGTGGTTTCAGGCAGCGGTCCCCAAACGTTTTGGCACCGGCGACCAGTTTCGTGGAAGACAATTTTTCCGCGGACCAGCGGTAGGGGGGAGGGATGGTTCACACGCTAATGCGAGCGACGGGGAGTGGCAGATGAAGCTTCCTGCTGTGCGGCCCAGTTCCTAACAGGCAGGGGACCGGTACCAGTCCGCGGCCCAGGTGTTGGGGACCCATGGTTTAAGGAACTCACTGCACACCCCTGACTCCGGATCCTCTCTTGTCTAATGTCCTGCCTGAGGCCAGCTCCCACCAGCCTGTTCACAGCCACCGCAGTATAACTCACCCTCTTACCCACAGGGTATCTGGCCCAGGGGAGGAATCTCTGGGCCAGAACAAAGGAAAAATTCAGTAATGCAGCCCTGGGAGAGGCCCAGGAAACAGCCGGATTTAAAGAACACAAACAAGAGGCCAGAAGTCACATCCCTCACAACTCTAAAAAAAACTTTTAAAAGGTAAGAGGTGGTAGGAAGTTTTTGAGAATTATTTTCGTGGACACGTGGAGTCAAAAATGGAGGGGGCTCCGTAGTCCTTGCCGGCGGGCCTCGCAGCCTCTGGCCTGCCCGCTCTGCATCCCTTTCCTTTCTCCCCTCCCCGGGGCTGGGGCCGCATCCCGGGCAGAGCACCGCACCACGAACACCAGCGGGCCCCGGGCCTTGCCCGCTCAGCACTGGTGCCCAATAAATGCTCATCGAGTGAGTGGCCACAACGGCTGAACGAGCTGGGCCTGCGGGCGGGGAAGGGGGCTCAAGAAACGGCGACTCAGGCGGCGGTGGGCGCGGGCCTGTCCTCCGCGGACCGGGGGCTCGCCCCACATTTGCTCAACGTCCTGCCCTCGGCAGGAGCTGGCGATGCGCGTTTAGATGGCGCCGGGAGCCCAAAAGGGGCTCGACGAGCCGCCGGGGAAGGGGGGTGGCCAGGCTCGCGGTTCCCGAGCCGGCGTTTAAAGGTCTCGGAGGAGGAACGAGCGAGGGTCATGGGCTGTCCCGAAGGTCACGGCTGCGCGCTGCGCAGGCCGGGCGGCCGTAGGAGGCCGTGCGCGCGGGTCCCGGCGGGTCTCGGGCCGCGTGGCCCCGGCTGCCACTCAGTCGGGTCCCGGCGGGACTCGGGGCGGCATGCGCGCGGGCGCGGGCGCGGGCGCGGTCGGCCACCCGCCCGGGTCCGCGGGGCGCGGCGCGGCGCGTGCGCGGCAGGAGGCCGGCGGCCGGCGCACTCACCCTCCTTGGCCTTCTTCTTCCTCGCCAGCGTGCCGCCCAGCTTGCCCAGGAACGACTCGTCCTTCTTCATCCTGTGGGGCCGCAGGGCGGGCGAGCGCGGCGGCGCGGAGGACATGGGGCGCGCGGGGACCCCGGCAGCCGGGCGCGGGCGCAGCGCGTGTGGGAGCCGCCCTGGTCGCCGCCGCCGATCGCCCCGGGGAGTGGCCGGGAGGGCGCGGCCCCAGCGCCGGCCCCCGCCCCGCGCCCGCCCCTGGCCCTGCGGAGCCCGCCGCCAGAGGTCGGCGCCGTCTCGGGCTCTGCGGTCGCCGCTTCCAGCCCGCGGGCCGTCGGCCGTTCCCACGGTGCGCGTCACACCCACTCTCAGAGTGAAGCGGTGGTTCCGCTCCCAAGTGCCGCCGCCGGGACGGACCGAGGGCTCGCTCTGCCTCCTTTTGTTCTACACGTTTGAGCCCTGGGCTCAGCCGGCTCCGGGGGGCAGCGAGGCAGCCAGGGCCACCACCTTTGAGCAGCCGATGTGCATCAGATAACTGCATAAATAGGTCATTTCACTCGCTGAGCTTTTACCCACAACCAGGCTTGCGGCTGGGGGAACACTTGTGACCTATCCCTGCCCTCTAGAAGCTTGCAGTATGGTGGGCAATGCCCGCACATAGTACCCTGTCCTAGGGGAGCTCAGGATGTTTCCCCAAGAGGTGATGTGGAGACACAGGAAAGAGCCCTGCTATGGAATCAGGACCAGAGGGGACAGTGTGGGAGCTCCAGGGAGGAGAGAGAGAAGAGGACAAGGCAGGCCCTGTAAGGGCTGGAAGGCGGGGAAGGGGTTTAAGGTGGAGGTGACGTGGTGGATCCGGGTTCTACAAAGTGGACTCTGGGTGATGTGTGACCGTGGGCAGGGAAGGAGTAAAGCCAGAGGCAGGGAGACCAGTTCCGAGGTCCTGGTGACTTAGGAGGGGCGCGAACAGTTTCTGGAGACGCTCATAGGTGGAAGGAGCCCCAGGCTTGGGGTGGGAAGAGTTAAGGCTGCTTCCCGCTGGGCCCAGCAGGCCGGGTGGGGTCCTTCACCAGCAGATAAGAGCTATCAGAGGAGGTCTGCTGGGAAGGAGCGGGCAGTCTAGGTCCACACGTGTGGTTAACAGTGTTTTCCACCTCCCCTGGGCTGGCTCATTGCCCCACAGCGCTCTGTAACTCCTCCAGTTCCCGTCAGCAAAGGTTTCTGTTGGCCGAGCGGTGCCAGGCCCTGTCCTCCTGCAGGGGTGCACTGACCACAGGGGCAGAGCCTTGCCCTCCAGGAGGTGGTGATCCAGGGGAACGTGCACGCCCCGAAGTTAGGAACCCAGCGAGGTGGGAGGGAAGCAGGAGGAGGAGAAGGTGCGGGAGATGAAGGGACACGGATGCCCTTATTCTCTCCAGGGAGAAGATTCAGGATGAAAAGGGAGAATGCCAGGGAAGACCCAGGCACCTGGGAGATGGGAGGGAAGCCAGGGATGCAGGCTGCCCGCTGTGACTAGGCGAGCGGGTGAGGCCATGAGATCAGTGATCCTGCACAAGGAACCCTGAGCCGCTGAAGGCTTCTGAGCAGAGGGTTGATGCAGAGGACGGTTGAAGCAAAACCCCCAGCCGGAGACCAATTCGGAAGCTACTGAAACGGGCGAGGCCAGAGTTGCCCGTGGCAGAGGGAAGGAAGAGATAAGAATGAACTTTCAGGGACTTCCCTGGCGGCCCAGGGATTAAGACTCTGTGCTTCCACTGCAGGGGGTGCGGGTTCAATCCCTGGTGGGGGAACTAAGATTCCGCATGCATGCTGCGCGGTGCAACCAAAAAAAACCCCCCCAAAACAAAAACAATGAACTTTCAGGGCTGCAGACCACAACATGTGGGGAATAATTGGAGGCTGGGTTTAGGGACAGTGAAGGGTCAGAGGGCTCTGAGGCTTCTCACCAGCATGGCCTGATTTGGGGTGTCACTAACCACTCTGCGGAAAACACAGAAAGATGGTGACTGTGGTTATTGAGATCCTGATGGGGTCATGACTCAGGGCTACACTGCTCTGAATGCCGAGGGAATGCCATCTAGGGCAGGGGGTCTCTGGCCCCTTTGAGAATCTGATGCGTGGTACAGACTGTCTTCTCCGGAGAAATACACGCACGAGGTGCTGCACAGTGTTTCCGGGGGCCTGCAGCCACCCCGCCCTCCCAGCCACAGACCCCAGCAGGAGAGCCTGCAATCAGGGGAGAGGAGCGGAAAAGAAACCTTGGGAAAGAAAATGGGAAAGAGCCGAGTTCCTGGGCGCAGTCCTGGGCATGTGGTGAGTGCCCAGTCAATAACTGATTGCTTAGATATTTCATCAGTGGGTCTGCTTTCCCAGTGGATACACAGAATTTACTATTTCCATTTGGTCACTGCTAATTTGAACTCCGCAAATACAGGTCAGATCCTACTTCAAAAGATGCCGTTACACCACGAAAGAATCTCTCTAGAAGATACTTAAGTCCTGACGACGGCCCAGTTTGTAAGAGAAACTGACCCGGCTCTTACATGACAGTAGGGTTCTGGAATCTTGTAGACATCACGCATATGGAAACATAATCATATTTTCAATGCGAGCGTGGTACGTATTGCTGAGAAATCCGTGCAAAGCAGTGATTTCTCGATAAAGTTCATAGTCATTCCCTTGCCCGAGGTGAAGGATGGCCCTTGCAGCCTCAGACAAAAACGCTGCACTCATGGCCTCTGTTTCCCTTGCACCTGTTGGACTGGAGAATAGTCTGATTTCTTATCAAATGCAGCTTGGAAGCTTTTTAAAAATTATTGTGTGAGTTGTGATGGTTTTTTTTGACTCGTGTGCACCGCAGATGACAATCAAGAAGTGATTGTGGATGAATTTGGGGTTTTTTTCAGGGTTAGAGGCTGGAGGGACCATGATCTAAACCCCAGAAACTTTCCCTCGCTCCTGGCGACTTTACACAGCATTCTCTCTGGAGCGAGCAAGCAAAAAAGAGCAGTGGCGCGATGTATCTCAAAAACGCGTTCAGCAAAAGAGGCCAAGTGCGGGACTTCCCTGGTGGCGCAGTGGTTAAGAATCCGCCTGCCAACGCAGGGGACACGGGTTCGAGCTCTGGTCCGGGAAGATCCCACAAGCTGCGGAGCAACTAAGCCCATGCGCCACAACTACTGAGCCTGTGCTCTAGAGCCCGTGAGCCACAACTACTGAGCCTGCGAGCCACAACTACTGAGCCTGCGTGCCACAACTACTGAAGCCTGCGCGCCTAGAGCCCGTGCTCCGCAACAAGAGAAGCCACCGCAATGAGGAGACCGTGCACTGCAACAAAGAGTAGCCCCCACTCGCCGCAACTCGAGAAAGCCCATGTGCAGCAACGAAGACCCAACGCAGTCAAAAATAAATTAATAATAATTTTAAAAAAAGAAGCCCAAGTGCAAGGGTGCGTACTGGGGGAATCCACTTATTTGAAGTTCAACAGCAGGTGACCTCTTTTCTACATTGAGAGTGGTCACCTTCAGGGGGAGAGGGTCTTGCCTGGATGTGGGCACCAGGAAACGCTGGGTGATGCACATGGGCCGCAGGCTGTGGGGGTCACACGGTTTATACCTAAGTAAAAAGCCATCACCTGGTACACTGGAGAGTTGTGCCTTTCACCATGTATCAGTTATACCTCCATAAAGGCTTGGGGAAAAGAAAATAAATAAATGATACCCCTAACCAGGATCATTTGAGTTCTCTACCTTACCTGCATTTGGGTTTCATTCCTTATCGATGTGTCTCCTGTGACAATACGGCAGCTCAGGAAGCATTTAAAGGGAGTTTCATATAAAAGCTGCATGCCTTCTCTCATTTTGCTTCCGTGCAACTAAAAAGAAGAGATATCTTTTCAAAAAATGAAAAACAGCCTTTAGCTCTTTGGGAGAGAAAAGGGAGCTCATACGAGGAAGGATTGAGACTGTGGAATGTTTCCTTGTGTTGTTCATTTTCAAACCTCCTAGCAATTTCAGGAGAGTTAGAAGTGTGTAGGGAAGTGATGGAAATACTTAATTGATTCAGTGATGGAGAAAATGCCTTATTTCCCCCAGGTTACACTTCTGATGCAATCTTCCTGCCCTTTGGGGCAGCATTTTCAAGGGTGCTGTAATCATAGTATCCAAAGCAGTCTTTTGAATGGCGTGATTTAATCACTTTGCTAATTTAGTGACCTGGCAAGAGAGGAACCTGTGATTTTCACTTTAAATGCTAGGAGCATAAAAGATGACCATACTTGCCTGGAATCTTAAAACTGTGGTGGTAACACTTTTTCCTGAACCACATGTGAGCGAAACACAAATTCCTGACTGCCTTTCACTCAAGTGATTTTGGAAACATCAGCAAACTTTGAGACAAGGGAAGTTGGATTTTCATTATTGGCAAATTCTCCAGAGTTTTCTTTTTGCATAGTAGGCAAATTAAACTATGCATACACTTTGTTCTCGTAAATATTTTAGAGATGAGGAATGAATGAAAGATTGGCACCAACTTATTCATTCCTAGTCTTCCATGGAGGAGAAATTGATAAAGCCCCCTAAAAGATCATGCCCCCTTCAAAAGAAGACTGGCCCCTAGCTTTCAGAGAGCAAGTTCCTTGAAAAATGCCAGGACCTCTTATGTGGGTGGGAGAACAAATAGGCCAGGCCTATTAGACATTCACACCATAGTCTAAATTTCTTTCACCATTCATTTGCCATATATATATCACCTGCCTGCAAAGTAAAAGGCTTTGCTTTCCTCCTCCCACCTAACTGGGTGCAGTAAGGGAATGAGAGCTGTGCTTTGGGTGGAGGGGAAAACAATGACGGGTGGGGGCACTTTGGGGCAGTGAGCTTGCTGCTGGATAGAGCAGCAGACTTGGCCACCACAGCACGTTGGGAGAACATCACTAGGGCTGGGGAAGACAGTGGTCCAGGGCAGGGGTCTGTAAGGGGTCAGACAGGAAATATTTTCCACTTCTCAGGCCATACAGCCTATTGCAACTACTCAACTTTGCTGTCATAATCTGAAAGCAGCCATAGACAATATATAAGCAAATGAGTGGCTACGTTCCAATGTAAGTGCAGTCTGCACTCAGAACTTTGGATTTCATATCATTTTCACATGTCACAAAATATTCTTCTTTTGATTTTTTTTTTTCAAAACAATTGAAACGTAAACCCATTCTTAGCTCACAGGCCATACAAAAACAGGCCAGATTTGGAAGCAGATGGTACCCAAACTGCATTTCACTTACTGCATATTTTTGCCTGAAAGTCCTAATAATGGTAACGACGATGGTGCCCCTAAAAATCAATGTTTAAAAGGTGCCAGTGATTCAGAGCCTGTTGTTTTGAACTCCAAGGGAGTATACAAAATCTTCCCTTGCATTAGAAATGCATTATTGGGCTTCCCTGGTGGCACAGTGGTTAAGAATCTGCCTGCCAATGCAGGGGACATGGGTTCGAGCCCTGGGCCGGGAAGATCCCACATGCTGCGGAGCAACGAAGCCCGTGCGCCACAACTACTGAGCCTGCGCTCTAGAGCCCATGAGCGAAAACTACCGAGCCCGCGTGCTGCAACTACTGAAGCCCGCACGCCTACAGCCCGTGCTCCGCAACAAGAGAAGCCACTTCAATGAGAAGCCTGCGCACCGCAATGAAGAGTAGCCCCCGCTCGCTGCAACTAGAGAAAGCCCGCGCGCAGCAACAAAAACACCCAACACAGCCAAAATTTTTAAAAATTTTAAAAAAAAAGAAATGCATTATTAATACAACCCTTCCAAAGTGGATCAGTAACAGTTCCACTTCTGTCATTTATTCTATAAGACTTTCCACACTGTAATACAAAGGTAGGAGTATATTGCAATATGGCTTGTCTTTTTGGAAAATGGGAACCACCTAAACGTGCATCTCTGATTATATAAGTCAAAGCAGAGTCCAGCAGCACCAGGAAATATTACGCGGAACAGGGCGGGGCTGCCTGAGTGGTGTGCGACGCCACCCGTGATGTGGGGCTAAACGGAAAAGCAAGTTGTGCTTCTACTTCATACGTTTACATACTCACTCATTCCACGCACATTGGGTGTCAAGGTAGGTTCTGGGCGTGATTCCAGGCCTTAGGACACACCATACACAAATCCAAGAAGGGCTGCCCAGTGGAGCTTACATTCTCATGGCAGGAAAATTAAATTAGCAATTTTGAAAACCCATGTACGAGAGAAAGACAAATGTCATATGATATCGCTTATATGTGGAATCTAAAAAAAAATGATCCAAATGAACTTATTTACAAAAGAGAAATAGACTCACAGACATAGAAAACAAACTTGTGGTTACCAAAGGGGGAAGGAAGGGGGATAAATTAGGAGTTGGGATGAACATATACACACTACCATATAGAAAATAGATAACCAACAGGGACCTACTGTATAGCACAGGGAACTATACTCAGTATCTTATAATAACCTATAATGGAAAAGAATCTAAGAAAGAATATATATATATGTGTAACTGAATCACTTTATCTGAAACCAACGCAACATTGTAAATCAACTATATTTCAATAAAATATTTTTAAAAAAGAAGTTTTCAAAAAAAATAACCCATGTACATACATGTGTACATTTTACGTATATGTGTTATACATACATACATTTTACACATATATAAACCTTTATGGAAGTCCAGCTTTTAATCCTCAAACACTTTGTCAAGGGGAAACGGCTGATTTGAACTCTGCCTTTCTATCTGGTAGTACAAACAATAACAAATGGATGCTGATGCAGAGTGAATAGAACTGATTTCAGGACTAATCAGAATACATTTTGATTGAGACAGTGGATACTCAGACAGGAAGCACGTGATCGTCAGTGAAAAGTGCCGTCTCGTGCATAAGTGAGACAAATTTTCATTTGTTCAGGTTCACGACTCGTACATTAAAATATGTTCCGTGATTATCCACCTAGCACACCTACTGGAGTTCATCGCTAGCAGAGACCCGAAGGCTGAGCAGCTGTAAGCAAATTATGCTCTGGAATCAGGAGAGTATTAAACCGTAAAACTCAACTCTGTATGATAATTTATCTTAAGACTGTCAAAATTTCAAATTTGCAAGGAAATCAGAAAATGCAAGGCTTGACAAGGCTATTTGATCATCAGTGCTATTTATTTATTATGAAGAACTGCTAAAATATGGAGCTGATGTTTTTTTTCAGAAGCACCATGGCAGCAGTAGCCTAGGCCCTTGCCCTCCGGATGGCCGACCGTGCAGCTCTACCTGTACGCAATCTGCAAAGGGTTATAAAAGACTGCAACTAAAAACACTTTTCTACAACTAAATGCTGTAGTTTTCTTGTCATCTGAAAGAAAAATGCAAAATGAGTCTTTTTTCCCTAGATGCATTATGCCTTCCACGTGGTAAATATTCAGTAAATATTTCATGAATCAGAAAAGCCTGTCTCTAAAGGTAGAAACAACCTAATGTCCATCACAGATGAAGGGATAAACAATATGTGGTCTAACCATACATATATGCATGAGATTCTGACCCACGCAACATGGATGCACCTTGAGGACATTATGCTCAGTGAAATAAGCCAGACACAAAAGGACAAATACAGCATGATTCCACACACATGAGACACCAAAAGGAGTCAAGTCCATAGAGACAGAAGGTAGATGGTGGTCATCAGGGGCTGGGGGGAGGGGAGACTGGGGAGTTAGTTTCACGGGGACAGAGTTTCAGCTTTGCAAGATGAAAAGAGTTCTGCAGATGGAGGGTAGTGATGGCTGTACAACAATGTGAATGAACTTAATGCCACTGAGCTGTACATTTTAAATGGTTAAAATAGTGACTTTTATCTTAGGTATATTTTACCACCATTTTTTAAGCCTGTGTCTAAGACCCAAAATAAATCAGGCCCTGAAAGTAAAGGTAATGTACTAAACTGAAAAGGGCTGCCTTGGGGTGTGGGAAAAGGCAAGGACTTTCCGAGGGAGAAGTAACAGGAAAGAGAGATGGATGAATAAGCCAACCAGCCAAAGATGGAAGCACAGAGAATAAATAGTCCCCTAGAGGCAGAAGAGGGTTAACCAGAGGGCCAGCCCTGGGGAAAGAGAGAGTGAAAGATTGCTGCACCAGCAACCTGGATGGGAGGATGGGGATGGGGAGAAATGCACATAAATCCTGGCCTCCAGTGTGGGGCGCACGGCCTCGCAAGAAGGCCCCCCGCTGAACTGCAGAGCAAGCACAGGAGGGAACAACCAGCTCCCCAGAAGAAGGGGCTGCAGATGGTCCCGGCCCTCCCCATCCTCCTCCCCACCTTCTTCCCCATCCTCCTCCCCTCCCTCCTCCCCATCCTCCGTGGCATTCCAGCCTCCAGCTTTCCAGAGCTCCTAGCTGACCCCATCATGGCCCTTCCCCCCCAGACAGGCAGCGTCGCCTCTGCCTCTGGACCCCACACAGAGCCTCACACACACTCAGAGCTCAATCAGTGTTCGATGGATGGATGGATGGATGAGTGGATGGATGGATGGATGGATGAACGATGGATGGATGGATGGATGGATGGATGGCAAACGATTGATGACAGGAGGTTGGTGGTAGTTATTGCAGGAGATTACTCCTGCCACTTGGGACTATTGTGACGTTTGCATCCACGCAGAAAAGGTTTTATCCATGGATGCAAATTATTTATGGCTCCTTCAAACACTCAGCCCCGGTGACAGATTTGGTGATGAGGAAATGAGAGAGTAAGGTGTGACATGGAAATACAAGGAAATATTAGGAAGCAAAGCTTTACTGTCACTTGCTTTCTGGCTGCCTGTTCAGGAAGGAAACGGGGGGGGGCCGTGACAAAGCCTGTGCTGGTGGGAGATTTGGGGTCTAGTGTTTGAGGAGGGGCCGGAAGGGATCAAACTGCATTGACTCCAAACCTCCCAGGAGCTTCTCAATTGTTAATGCACACTGGTCGCCTGGGGACCGTGAGAAACTGTAGGTCCTGGAGGAGAAGGGCTGGACCGGGCCTGAAACTCTGCATTTCTAATGCACCCCATGCCTCTGGCTTTTTAGTTCCTGTGTCACACTCTGAGTGGCAAGGCTATACCATACTCTTTTATTAAAGGGTCACCGTGGGCTTCTGGGATAAGACAGCAGACCGCCAGAGACACCACTTGTTTTCTCAGAAATTTCGAAGTGTATGATGCTAAGAAGACTCCCCTTTAAAGCATCAGCTGTATTAAAAAGACGCACAGCATCAGTCCTACCATGAAAAGAGCACAGTGGGAACCCAAGTGACCAGGCCTGGGCCCGGGAGCTTTCTGGCATTCCCAACGTTTTTTTTTTTTTTTTTAATTTTTTTATTTTTTGGCTGTGCCTCGTGGCATGGGGGATCTTAGTTCCCTGACCAGGGATCAAACCTGCGCCCCCTGCAGTAGAAGCACAGAGTCTTAACCACTGGACCGCCAGGGAAGTCCCCGAAACGTACTTTTAAATTATCCAACCACTTGTTTCAAATAATTACTGTTTAAAAATGTATGCTGGCGGCTCCCCTTTTTGTGAAAGGGAGACCTGGTGGGAGCCGGGCCGCGGGATGGGGAGGTGCAGACCCCTGCGGGTGAGGAGATGCCCGGGCCATCTGCGTGAGGAAAGGGCACAGAAGGCCATTGTGAGTCTGGTTGGTCATCCCCCCACCAAAGTGTAAAATTCCCTTTGAAACCCAGCTCCTCGTTTTAGTAAAGGAACCATTGTCACCGGAACCAGGCTCCAAAGGCCAGGCCGAGGGTCTCTCCCATCCTGACCCCCTTCGCCTTCTGCCTCTCTTCTCCCTTCCTGACACTCCTGCTGAAAGAACGTTCTGTTCTCCACCACCCCCTTCACTCCTCCATGCCTGGCTCAGTCCTTCCCAAGGCATGTTACGTAGTGACCCGGTCATGGATTGAATTGTTTCCCCAAAACCCACTGAAGCCTGAACCCCCGTGCCTGGGACTGTGACCTTATCTGGCAATAAGGTCTTTGCAGATGTGATGGAGTTTAAGATGAGTCATTAGATGGGCCTTAGTCCACAGACCGGCAGAGCCCAGGTGAAGACGGAGACAGAGATGGGAGGGCTGCGTCCACAAGCCAAGACACACCAAGGGTTCCCTGCGACACCAGAAGCTAGAGAAAGGCGTGGAAAAGTTCTCCCAGAGCCTTCAGAGAGAGTGTGTCCCTGTGGATTTGGACCTTGATTTCAGACTTTCCGTCCACAGCCAGCCCCAAGGGAGCAGAGAGGTGCCCCCCCAGGGGACCACACATATTTAGAGAACAGTCTGCCATACTTGGTGAAGTCAGCCAGTCCCCTGCTGGGAGATGGGGTCACCAGGGGCTCCTCCTTCTCCCCAACCTGTCGGTCTGTTGTCTTCACACCCCCTACCCAGTCCTCCTCTGTAAGAGCCCAAGCTCACAGCCCCACATCTCTCACCTGGACCAAGGCAAGGATCTCCTAACCAGTGAAACCCAAATCGAATCAAGACACCCCCTGATTTAATTTTTCAAAGGCTTCCCAAGGCTCACCAGTCTCTCTGGTCTGGCACACGAGGCCCTCCGTGGTCCCATCACCTCCTAACTCTCCAACTTTGCATCCAGTTCACAGTTGTCCTGAACAAGCCATCCTCGACCCCAAGGCTTTGCACACACGGTTTGCTCTCTTCCCACCTTGCTTCTCTGACCTGACTCCCTCCCAGGCCCAGCTGGTCATCTCCTCCTTGGCATCTCTCCATTCCCTGGACACTTTTCTGGTGGAGTCTTCATGCTGGGTGGCAACGGGTATTTGCGGCATTTACTTAATCATTCATTTGCTTGTTCATTCATTCAACAAACGTATCGAGTGCCTGCTCGTATAGAGCTTCCATTCTAGGGGACAGAGGCTCACACACACACACACATGCGCGTGCACACACACACACACACAATTAGAGTAGTAGGTTGTCATAAGTGAAGGGCAGATATGCAGGTTTATGGGAATTCCCTGGCGGTCCAGTGGCTTGGACTCCTCGCTTTCACTGCCTCACTGCCAAGGGTGTGGGTTTGATCCCTGGTCAGGGAATTAAGATCCCAAAAGCCACATGGCCAAAAAATATATATATATATGTGGGTTTAAACACCATGTTGATGCTAACGATTCCCACATTTCCCTCTCTGGTCCAAGAGCCGCTGGGCTCCGGATCCACGAACCTCAGAGGTCAGCAAACTACCAGCAAAACCATCCAGCCTGTGCCTGTTTTGTAAGGCCCGAGAGCTAGGGATGGTTTTTACGTTTTTAAATAGCGAAAATATATCAACAAAAGAATGTCTTCTGGCAACTTTTTACTCTTTTAACAATCAGATTCTTTGCCACTATTGCAGATTTTAATATAAGAGTAGTCATTCTCCTTGGAGAAATGAACACATCTTTTAAATGCTTGATTTTTCTTTAATTCTACTACCAATTATTTGGAAATATTAACCCAGAATATTTGAGAGAACGATGTTTTAAATAGAAGCTTAAACTCCATAGCAGGGGCCCTTAGAGATTACTGGTGCTGGTCGAGGTTTACATTCGTTGCTGGATTTTAAACTTGGGCACCTGTACAGAACTTGGAACATTCTTTATCCTGAAGCTTTTTGCCTGTGTGTCTAGTGATGCCTTATTAATTTCAGAGATACATTATTCATTCCCCCATGAAGCAGTCAGGAACTTGCAAGAGAATCACTAACTTCAGCCCCCGTCGCTGTGGTCTTCCTGCATCATCCAGGCTCCAACAGGCACCAGCAGCCCTGTTTGGGAGCTGTCAAATCTAGAGGCAAACTTGTTGAAAGAGCCGCTTTTATGCCTGGCTTTTACCAATCCTCTTAGCTCTATTTGCAGTTCAAATTGATTCCACTTGTTTTCCGGGCTGTCCCATCTCATTCACGAAGAAGGCAAGCTATAGATTTTCATGCATACGTCTCAGGATAAACATCAAGATTGGACCAGACTCAAATCGCTAAAGAATACACACCTTTCCTATCTCATCCACGTTTTTCTTTTAAAACAATATTTTTTATAGAACCTGCCTGACAAACACACCTCAGCCTGGGGATCAAGGCCAACATCACAGCAATCAGTCACGGTGACAGCATGTGCCCTGATGTGATGGAATGAAAATGACAGCTTACCCCTGTGGTCGTCTCCCTCAAGCCCATGACTCCATCTAATCATGAGAAAAACACCAGACAAACTCCAGCTGGTTCTACACAAGCAGCCCAGAGCTCCTCAAAGCTGTCAAGGTCATCGAAAGCAAGGGAAGTCTGAGAAACCGTCACAGCCAGAGGAGCTAAGGAGACAGGACGACTAAAGGTCATGTGGGATCCTGGACCAGAGAAGGACATCAGGGAAAAACTAAGGAAATCTGAGACTAGACTAGTTCATGAAAACGTGTTCCTATCGGTTCATTAATTGTAACAAACGTACCCAGACTAATGTAAGGTGTTCATATTCGGGAAAACTGGGTGAGAGGTGTATGGGAACTCCCTGCCCTATTTTCAAAATGTTTCTGTAAATCTAAAACTGTGAAACGGGAAGTTTAGTTTTAAAAATATCATCATTGATTTTTAAAGAGCGGTGGTACTTTGTTCACCTTTATTGCAAAATAAAGAGTTTTCAAAGCTCACGAGGAGGTCAGCTGGGGAATCTGAGTAAGCAGCAGCGTCCTCCCAAGAACCTTTTCTAATCGATCAGATATTTTTAGAATCCTGTTGGATCAATGGTTCTTAATTTCCCTTAAAATGGATTTCAGGTGTTAACCCTCCTGCGCGATCTGGCTTAGTCAGCAGACGGGAGCAGTGCAAGCGAACCGAGGGGAGGTTGAGGGGACCCCAGGAGAGCTGCCGCGCGCAGACAGGGTCACCTCCACAGACGTCACGCAGCAACGCTCAGAGCCTGCTCGCTTGTCACGGGCACCTGCGGCCGGCAGGGGGTATTCGAGTCACGAGATGCGTTTGCCCTTTCTGTGCCTTTGCCTCTGCTACTTGGTGATGGATGTGGTCATCCACAGCAACTGCCTAGTTTGATTTTTTTTTTTTTTGATTAGTCAAGCCCAGAAGAGGTGGGACTTCTTTCCTTATGTTCGCTGACAAGAGAATGACATGCAGAGAAATAAGCTCTTTTCTAGCTCTAGGGTCTTAGACCTCAAGGACTGGGAAGGACTGTGTGTCAGTCGGGGTGTCCAGAGAAGCAGAACCGATAGTAGATGACACACATATATATCAGGAGAAATAGATAGATAGATAGGTAGGTAGGTAGACAGATAGATAGATAGGTAGGTAGGTAGACAGATAGATAGATAGATAGGTAGGTAGGTAGACAGATAGATAGGTAGGTAGGTAGACAGATAGATAGATAGGTAGATAGATGGATGATAGATAGATAGACAGATAGATGATAGATATAGTCTTCTCCTATATAAAGAGACAGAGAGAGAGAGAGAGACAGATCCCAATATGGGCCTCATCCGACTCATTAAGGACCTGAATAAAACAAAGGTCAGAGAAAGAAGGAATTTGCCCTTTTTTTCCTGCCTCACTGTTGAGCTGGGACATCTCACCTCCTCTTCTCCTGCCCCCCAACTGCGATTTACACCATTGGCTCCCCTGGTTCTCAGGCCCTTGGACTTGGACTGAATTATACCACCAGCTTTCCTGAGTCTCTACCTGGCAGAGAGAAGATTGGGACTTCTCAGCCTCTGTAATTAAATGAGCCAATTCCCTATATGAAATCTCCTTTTATATGCATACATCTCCCATGGATTCTGTTTCTCTGGAGAACCCTGACCCTCTTTCAATTCCTGGCCAACCCCAGCTGCTTTCCATCTGAGGCCTTTGTATCGGCTGTTCCCCTTCCTAGCTAGCTGTTCCCTTCACCTCCTCACCTGCTGGCTTACTTCTCATTCTTCACATCTCAGCTTAAGTCCCCCGTCTTCAGAGAAGCCTCTTCTGACACCCCAGACCAGGATCAACACATTCCCACAGCACCTCGATGGATCTCTGAGACCCACCGGAGAGCCAGCCTGGGCTTCCCCCAGGCAGGGACCACTGGGCTGACGGAGAGCTGGCTCTGAAGGAGGGGGAGGGGCAGGCCCTGCAGAAACAAGGACCAACAGCTGGCAGCTAAAGGTCATTTGAAATGACTGGGGGAAAAGGGGGTACCTGGGGTGAGACGGGGGATAAAGGGGTGAGCCGACACGAGATGCCGAGAGGCATCTGGGGATAAATAAGGAGGCCAGACGTTACTCTGAAATTGCAGGGAGGGGGCACCTGCACTGTGCCCGGCGCATGTGTTGAGTGACTGAGCAAACGAGCGGAGGAAGTGTGGATTCAAGGCCGGCTCTGGCTCCTGATATGCGCTCTTCCTGTTCCCCACACCCGGAAGGGCCAGCCGGGAGAAGGCTGTTTTCAGACAGACAGGAAATGATGCCCGGCCGGGCCCGGGGCTGAGGCTGTGGGGATGGGAAGGGCCAGATTCGAGGGAGATCAGTCCTGGCGCAGCTGCTGCAACAAGTTCCTATCAGTGCTTAGGTAACGGCTCTGGACGAAAGCTTAGGGATGAATCCTATTTAACCTTTACTACAGAAACAGCTCAGGGAATTCCATCCCATTGGATTTCCACACTTCCTCTCAGTAAGGACAGCATGTCCATTTCTACCCCTACATGTTCAGTGTCAATCCCTACCATGGTCTCTTTCTTATGTTCTAATAGTTCTAGCTGTAGCTCTGCCCGCTTAGTATTTCAGGGAAATTACGTTTAGATGATCCGTAATTTCTGGGTATGATAATAAGATCGAAGTAATTGTGTTTGGGTCTCTGACGCAATCTAGGGAGGTCACCTGTTTCACATGATGGATGGATCCAGGCTGGCTATTATCTCAACCATGAGAAGTCGGAATATTTTAATTGACCAGCACATCTATCTAGTGACAGATATAGTAGGAAATGCTTCCTTTGTTAGAAACTGATTGACTGAAAAGGGGTGGGTGGGTGGGAACTGGGTAGAGAGGCTGTAATTTTCGCAGTTGATCCAAATTCATGGAATGCACATTCTTCTCAAAAAATGATTACTGTTTATGTTCCTAGCAAGATAATGCTGAATCTCCTTTTGCATAAACGTTCTTTGTTCTTTAAAGTTATCTAATGATTTGGCAAAGGAGTCCAGTAATTTACTTGTCAGGAAAACGCCACGTACAAAGTCACAACCAGACTCGGGGACGACGGGATGACCGTTAGCCCCTCTGGCAAAGCATTGTTAGTGCTTAAAGGCGGAGGGTTTGACCCCAGTAAAGCAGTGTTGAGACAGCTTCCCACAGTTCACTTTGCAAACCGAAACGTGTGAGTATAAATGTAAAACATGCCTACGTTTTATTCCAAATTTAAACCAATCTTTTCTCTCTGCGGCACTCCCAGGTGATAACAATTCGGGAAGACTCAACTCTCTCCCCTGCTCACACCATCCTCTGGATCCAAGGCAGAGCCCAGCCGCCCCAACTGTCGGGCTCCTACTGTGTGCCGGGCCCTACTGTGTGCCGGACCCTCCACATACAGCTCCTGTGACACACAGGTCCCAGCAGCCCCATTTCACAGAAGAGAAATGTGAGGTCTGGGAGGGGAATATGGTTTGCATCTGATGATAAAAGGAGGGTTTTTAATTCCCAACTTGTCCCTCAGCAAAGACAGAGTCCCTCCTCAGTCAGGTCCATACAGAGACCCTCACAATTACTCCAGTAATTACTGTAGTCATCTTTCAATTGCTCTAGTGCAAATATCGGAACACCTTCTGGGGAGGACCTCCACAGGCTGAAATAACTTGCTTTGGGCTTTTTAATTTTATTTATTTATTTATTCATTCATTCATTCATTCATTCATTTATTTATTTATATTTTTGGCTGCGTTGGGTCTTCGTTGCTGCGCGCGGGCTTTCTCTAGTTGCAGCGAGCGGGGGCTACTCTTCGTTGAGGTGCACGGGCTTCTCATTGCGGTGGCGTCTCTTGTTGTGGAGCACGGGCTCTAGGCGCGCGGGCTTCAGTAGTTGTGGCACGTGGGCTCAGTAGTTGTGGCTCGCGGGCTCTAGAGTGCAGGCTCAGTAGTTGTGGTGCACGGGTTTAGTTGCTCCGCGGCTGGGATCTTCCCGGACGAGGGCTCGAACCCGTGTCCCCTGCCTTGGCAGGCAGAGTCTTAACCACTGCAGCACCAGGGAAGTCCCTTGCTTTGGGGTTTTTGTTTGTTTTTTGGGGTTTCTTTGGCTATGCCACACGGCATGCAGGATCTTAGTTCCCCGGCTAGGGATCGAACCTTTGCCCCCTGCAGTAGAAGTGCAGAGCCCTAACCACTGGACCGCCAGGGAAGTCCCTGAAATAACTTGCTTTGGATGATGACAGATCAGGGGTTCTCAACGTGTGGTCCATGGGCCCCTGGGGGCCCGAGACTTTCAGGGGATTTGTGAGGTCAAAACAATTTTTATAATAACACTAAGATGTTACTTGGTGACTCAGTTCACTGGGTGACATTTGCAGTTATGCAAAGGTGACAGTGGGTAAAAGTGCCGGGGCATGAGCATGGGGGAGGGCGGAGCCCCAGCCCACATTTGTGGTCATTGTATCCTGCACCCACGGACTGAAACGAAAATGCTAGGCTCGGATTTCTGTGGTGGTCCAGTGGCCAAGTCTCCATGCTCCCAATGCAGGGGGCCCAGGTTTTTGGTTTTGGTTTTTTTTGGGGGGGGGGAGGCGTTCCGGGTTTGATCCCTGGTCAGGGAACTAGATCCCACACGCTACAACGAGGAGTTCGCATGCCGCAACAAAGATCCACATGCGGCAACTAAGACCCAGTGCAGCCCAATAAATAAATAAATAAATATTAAAAAGAAAGCAAGAAAATGCCAGGCTCACCGGAGAACAACCTCGAGGCAAAATGCTCAATTTCATTAAATCCCAGCCCTTTCACATTCTGCCTGCTGACACGGGGAGCACAGAGGGCACATCTGTCTCAGGGAACAGCTGTGTGGCTGGGCTGCAGGGAACCAGCCGCTCTTCCCACGGAACATCAATCATTGTTACTTGAATGAATGACTGACACCCTAGGGTTATTCCGACAGGTTATTTTGGCAGATGTTTCCTTGAAAATGAATGAAGTGAGCTTCAAGGAAAGCAACTAACAGTATTTGCTGCCAATGAGAACATAGGAGCTTTCATGTGAAAACTGGAATTTGGAGAAACCTGTATCCACCACCATGAGCTTGGCAGCTTTCAATACTTAAAAGATTCTTCTGATGAGATCAGTGGTGACATTAATGAACGTGATCTTTTAATTTTGCATAATCAAGACATGTGTCGGTATTTGGAAGACTTGCATAATTTGTGAACCAGTATTTCCCAAATGATCAATGTATGATGCTACAAAATCATGCCTGGGTAACAGACCCAGTCACAGTGCCAGACGGACCACTGGATTTGATGGAACTGAGCGTGGAAAGTCACCAATGTGGTTCCGGATTCCAAATTGCAACTAACCTTTGAAAAACCATCACTTGTTGAATTTTGGTGACGTACCAAAGAATACTCACTGTCATCTGAAAAGCCTATTAAAATACTCTCCTCTTTTACAAATACCTATCTATGTGAGGATGGATTTTCTTATATACTTAAACCACTTCAATAGCAAGAAATTGAATGCAGAAGTAGATGCGAGAATCCATGTGTTTTTGAAGACAGACAGTAAAGAGATTTGCAAAATTGCAAAACAATGCCACTCTTTTCACTATAGTTGTTTGGAAATACAGTTTTTTCATAAAGTGTTATTTATGTTAGCAAGCAATGAGTTTGTGATTTTTAAATGAATTACTATTTTAAAAATTTTTGGTTTAATTTCCAATACGGTAAGTATTAGCATCGACCCACATAAACAAAAGCTCTTTGGGGGTCCTCCACAATTTCTGACAGTGCTAAGGGGTCCTGAGGCCAAAAAGTTTGAGAACTGCTGTTATACACAATCATCTGAAGAAATCAGTAAAAAGCTAAAAAAGGAGGCAAAGAAATTTATATTCCGTTATTGTTCCTGAGGTTAAATGTTGGATGCTGTAAACAAGCTTTTAAAAACCATCCAATAAGTGGTTATGTTGTGGAGATCATTGACTGTGTAAATATTTCATGACTGGGTACTGACGGCTTGGGGGAGAATTTCTGGGAAAGCATCATAATTGATTCAGAAAATGCTGTGTCTGGCTGGTGACAGCGCTGGGGTTCAAGTCCAGTCTGAATCACAAAGTACCCACTGCTCACTCCCTGTAGCTAATGTTCGAAAACAGGCAAAGCGATCTACAGTGTTACACATCAGCTCGCATTTACACGGGGGCACAAAGCCTCAGAAAACCCACAGGCGGCATCCCTGTGACTGTGGACTCCGGCACTGGAAGGTACCAAACCCAAATCCTCTCCTTTGACAGAAGACCGGCTGCGGCCCAGAGGGAAAAAGGGAGTGGGTTTGGTAAGGAGCCCACAGGGGGACTTCCCTGGCGGTCCAGTGGTTAAGACTCCATGCTTCCACTGCAGGGGGCCCAGGTTCCATCCCTGGTCAGGGAAGTTCCGCATGCCTCGCGGTGTGGCGGAAAAAAAAAAAAAAGCCCACAAGACTAGAGCCGGGATCGTGACTCGGGGCCACGACTCCACCTTCTGACGGTTGCCCCGGCCCCCTCGCCCCCCAACCTGCCTCCTCCTCCCCGGACACGTTCAGATGCTTCCCCTCCTGATGGGCCACAGGCAGGGACAATTTACATAACTGAAGCAGCCAGAGAGGGCTCACCGGCGCCAAGGAGTGCAGACTCGGGCTGAAGGAACACCTCTCCAACTCCAGCCCCCTGCTCCCTGTAAGAATGAAGGTCTCGTGTCGTCAGCCCCAGTTCTTTAAGAGTAGCTAGAAATGTGAATTTTGAGTACAGCCACCTTATTTTAAACATTTCATTTCAAACGCAGTTCTATGGTTTCTGTCCTAGACTAAGGAATCCGCTCCTCTTTGATGATCTTTTTTTTTAAAAAATAAATTTATTTATTTTATTTTTATTTATTTTTTTTGGCTGCGTTGGGTCTTCATCGCGGTGCACGGGCTTCTCATCGCAGTGGCTTCTCTTGTTGTGGAGCACAGGCTCTAGGCACGCGGGCTTCAGTAGTTGTGGCACACAGGCTCAGTAGTTGTGGCTCGCGGGCTCAGTAGTTGTGGCTCGCGGGCTTAGTTGCTCCACGGCATGTGGGATCTTCCCGGACCAGGGCTCGAACCCGTGTCCCCTGCATTGGCAGGCGGACTCTCAATCACTGCTCCACCAGGGAAGCCCCTGGTGATCTTTTTTTTATTTTTATTTTTTCTTCCTTTTTTTTTTTTTTTTGCCGCGCCGCACGGCATGTGGGATCTTCGTTCCCCGACCAGGAATCGAACCCGCGTCCCCTGCAGTGGAAGCGCAGAGTCTTAACCACTGGACCGCCAGGGGAGTCTCACTCTTTGGTGATCTTTAAACACACGGTGCATTTGAGCACATCTAGTTTATCCTAAAGGTAAATTTATCTGGTCTTTAAAAAAGAAAAAGCAGGGGCTTCCCTGGTGGCGCAGTGGTTGAGAATCTGCCTGCCAATGCAGGGGACACGGGTTCGAGCCCTGGTCTGGGAAGATCCCACATGCCGCGGAGCAACTAGGCCCGTGAGCCACAACTACTGAGCCTGCGCGTCTGGAGCCTGTGCCCCGCAACAAGAGAGGCCGCGACAGTGAGAGGCCCGCGCACCGCGATGAAGAGTGGCCCCCGCTTGCTGCAACTAGAGAAAGCCCTCACACAGAAATGAAGACCCAACACAGCAATAAATACATAAATAAATAAATAAATAAAAAGAAAAAGCAAATGCACAAATTAAAGAGAATTCTTAGCCTCAGGAGCTGCATGCAGGGTATGAGGAGGATGTCAAAGTGCAGGGCCTTTGCAGGAATCAGCCTAAGGGGAAGTGTGGCCTGATCTGCATCAGCGGGGCCTGCTTGCCTGTCCTTTGTTCCAGTAACTGAGACACTTGGCAGTACAGCCTGTTTCCTCACTGGATCATAAGAGCCTTGCAGACAACAGACGGGGACACGAGTGGCTCGTGGCACTGCTCGGGGAGCACTTGGCTGATGAAACTCTTGTAAAAGGTCAGAGTGTGTGTACCCAGACCACCACAAGTTCATGATAACGGGCGACGAGACCCACCACAGAGGGTTTTCTTCCATGAGCACTGTGACTATTAGCTTCGCTAAAGTCAGCCTCTGTTACAAGTGCAAGATGAATGACCCAGCAGGTTTCCAGCAAGGGAGACGGCAGCGTTCCCCTTCAGAATGAAGCCACGGAAGGCTTCGGGGCCCATTCCTTGCACAGTGGAGTGAAAGGCTGATTGAACAAGTATGGAACTCTGTTCTAATCCCAAACGCTCAGGTATTTAGAGAAAAATGGAGTAAAATTAAGATGCAAAGGGAATTCCCTGGTGGTCCAGTGGTTAGGACTCCGCACTTTCACCGCTGGGTCCTGGGTTCAATCCCTGGTTAGAGAACTAAGATCCCCCAAGCCGCACGGTGCGGCCAAAAAGAAAAAAAGATGCAAAGCCTCACTGAGTCGGGGTGGTACTTTGGGGAAGAGTCTGTGATGCTCTTCATGCTTGTTTTCTATGACGCCGGATGCCCTAAAACAGCAGCTATGAAAAAAACAAAGAAAACAGCAGCTATGAAGTGACCTCCCACAGTGATCTCGCCTGGGTTCTGGTCTTTCATGGAAAGCACTTTGTGAAAGGCTCCTGGCTTTCTGCTCCGGTCTGCCCACTTAATACCACTGAGAAGGAACAGAATCCTGATTTTTACCCAGTGTCTCCGCTGTTTCCATTTCACCTTGCAAAGGAGCAGCCCGGACAGCATGTTTGCCGTTGAAACCCGGCTCCCGACACAGCAGACAGCCGGACCTGACGCGCTTTCATTAAGGAGCTGGGCCAGCGACCTGGGGTAACCCGGCCCTGCTTGATTAAACATGTACCTTTGCAAAGATGACTTCTTTTTGGATACTCCACCGAACTAGGAGATGAATTCACAAAGGTCACGGTGTCTGAGAGTTTGTGTTATCTGGATTTTATTGTTCTTAACTTATAGTCTGAACATTACAGTGTTGTAACATGGGTTTCTTATTTTGCCAAATGCATAAATGTGAAACTGGAAACAATAAAACTCATGGGAAAAATGTGTCTTTTCCCAGGTTCCCGACTATGAAGAAAGGTAAACTGTTTCCCCTACATGTTCTCTGCAAAATCCCTATAGTTCACGCGGGCAGTGAGGGTGAGACAGTCCTCGAAGGCCTGAGAGCAGGTGGTCCTTGGACTCAGGTTGCCCCTGAAACCCCAAGCGCCCTTGGCAGAGACATAAACCAGGTTACAGGGGGATGAAGGTGAAGGGGACTCAGTCCCAGCTGGGAGCGGGGGGAAATATCCAACAGTAAGCTCTCTAGCTAAGGCCTACTGGGGCACCACGGGCACCCCTGGACATTTTTATATGGTACCATTTTTAGAAGAATTCAAAGGAGGTTCAAATGTTTAAAACTCTTTTTCTCATGTGGCCAATAAAGTATATCCTGAAATATTACTTTGAGAGATACTAGGTGTGTCAGACAGAAAAACGGTCCCCCAAAGATGTCCACGTTCTAATTCCTGGAACCTGTGAATATGTTACGTAATATGGCAAGGCGGCATTAAGATTGCAGATAGAATTGAGATTGCTAATCATCTGATCTTAAAATAAGATCAGCCTGGTGTGTCCAGGTGGGCCCAATACAGTCACAAGGGCCCATAAGACGGCACTGAGAGGCAAAGATCCGGGGGGAGACTGGAAGATGCTGAACTGCTGGCTTTGAGATACAGGAAGGGGCCACGAGCCAAGGAACGGGGCGCCTCTGGAAACTGGGAAAGGCTGGGAAACAGATCCTCCCCTAGAACCTCCAGAAGGAACGCAGCCCTGCCTACACCCTGGTTTCAGCCCAGTGAGACCCACTTTGGACTCCTGGCCTCCAGACTGCAAGGTGACTGCTCTGTGTCGAGTTAAGCCTCTAGGTCTGTGGTGCTTTGTTACAGCAGCGACAGGGAGCTGATTCACGCGTCTTTATAAATGGTGCTGCTGTTCCCTCCAGAGAACACGCCTCCCTCTCTGCCTCCCCGTCCATGACGTTACACGTGGTTCCTTCTTGCAGGGCGCTCACACACGGAGATGACCCTGCGACTGCAGCCCCCGCCGATGCGGGCCCCTCGGCATCAGCCGGCATCGAGCCAGAGCACACACGCCCCCCTAGCGGTGGGCCTGCATCTCCTCCGAGCTCTGCCGATCACTCTGACTCATGGGAACGAACACTGAGACCCGAAGAGTGCGGGATGATGAGGAATCGGGAGACATCTGATGTCCCTCCCCACGGCGGGGCACACGTGAAAGAACGCACGGCGACTTGACCTGGTCCTCAGGAAGAGCCGGCGTGGGGCACACTGGCTGTGGAAAGCAAATCACATCCATAGTGCATCTGAGTATTTGTCTTTAAAATTTATTGACATGGTTTCCCACAAGGACTGCATTCAAAGAATCACATGAAACGTGTTTATTTGGAGAGAAAGTGTGTGGCACCGAGTGACTCACTGCTGCCCAAGTCCCAGAGCTGCTGCTGGAAGGGATAGAGGATGCTCTGCATCAGCTACAGGAACCTTATCCCAGCTCCAAATTGGACGCCATCACAGATCCTAAAAAAAAAAGTTTTTTGGTTTTTTTGGTTGTTTTTTTTTAAGGCAGGAAATCAACACTGTGGTCTGCTCTGCTCACCCTGCCATTTGCACAATTCCAGAAACGTGCACGTCTCAGAAGCAATGCCTGGGCGGCCCTGCCTCTCGGGAGGCCCAGGCTCTTCCTGCCCGCCTCTCACCTCTTTCCTCCCTCCCGGCTACCCGGCTTCACCAGCTGTCCCCAGCCACTCCCTCCTTTGCTGGTTTAAGAACCAGCCTTTGGAGGATGGAAAAGGGAACAAAATGGAGACACGAATCCCCCTTCCCTGCTCCCTTCTCTACTCCTCTCTGTTTCCCCCCTAATCCTGACCCAACCGGCAACTAGACAAGAGAAGGACTGAGAGAGAAATATTCATGAAAACAAAACTCCTGGGGCGGGAAGAAAAGCTTCGTGTTTATTTCTGAGGCTACCAGAGAAGAGGCACCTTTTGCACAGCGCAGAGCAGAGAGGTGATCAGAGACGTGGCCGTGGAAGGGCCCCTGGCAAAACACAGGACACAGGGAGGACCAGGAGGGGGCGGGGAGGATGGCAGAACCCACAGCCCCAAAGGGTTTAACCTGACTGCCTCTTTAGAACCTGCCCCTTTCCCAGGAAAGGAAGGATGCAAAGAGGGCACGTGGGTTGCAACACCTGCTACCCGCTGACGCTGTGCAGGCTACATTCGGTGTGCTGCTGTTTCACTGGCTGACGGATCACTGAGCCCATTTTCAGATGAGCAAACGGGCCCGGCAGTGAGGAGACGGCTGCGGTCATGGCAGGAGCCTCAGAGCAGAACTCTGGACCCAAACGCAAGTGCGCCCGCGGGCCCTACTGCCTCAGCTGCCTCGGAGGACGCCCCGCTGCAGGCCTTGCTGTTTCCATGACGTCCTGGTTCAAGCCCCGGCCGCACGCAGGGTGAGAATCACCGGCCGCAGCCCAGGCAGCCGTATTCCTGAGACTCCACAGTGATGCTGGTGCGCCGCTAGGCCGAGAACCGCTCCCCCTGCGGCCCGCACCGTGGAGGATGGACTCCCGTGCTGCCCACCCGCTGGCTGTGCTCAGGGGCAGGGCCAGTACTGTACTCGGGACAGAGGGCCTAACCCCGGGACCTGAACACCAGGAAGCACAAGCTTCCAGGGAAAAAACGTTCCGAATCCCAACCAGCAGCTGACGGTGCGTCTGCGGAACACAGCAGTTTTGCAAGTTCTGGAGAGTTTCCAGAAAAACTGGACAACGAGAACAGCCCCTTCATTCAGAGGAAAGCTAATGTTTCTATTGTCACAACACTTGTGCCGTCACCCAATCTCAGAACTTACAGCACCTGAAAACTGGCAAAAAGTTTTTCTTTTTCAGCGTGGGAATGAAATATCTGATCAATTAAGGGACTCAAGAGAGAGAATCTTAACTGTTGTCACTGACCTTCTGCAGGGTCAAGGGCGCTCACTAATCAACCATATCAGCAGAAGTCACCTGACCAGAAGGGACAGCTACAGTCCCCGTGTGACCCTGAGTAAACCTCACCACCGTCCTTAAAAGGCAAAGATCCACAGTCAGAACCATGACTGTGTTAGTACAACTTCGTTCTGCTCAGATCTAAACGAGGTGCCTTTACCTTTTATATCATTAGGTCCATAAAAGTAGTCCCTGCCTGCATTCGCTGTTCAGAAAAAGGTCTGAAAATAGGCTTTATCAAGATCAAAATAAGTCAAGCCTTGGGTTTACACGATTCAGAAACAAGCAGCCATTCCAATAAAGGCTCGTCTACTCCAACTGTAAACAGATTAAACAACTTTACAAGCACAGGTTTATGTTCAGAGACCATATAAACGTGTCACAGGAAAAACACACACCACAAACATCCGAAACAGTGTCGCAGATGCCAGGTGCACGGAGACAGCCTCACCAAACGCCCATCTTCCTGTTCTGTGTCCCCTGTGCCTATATGCTTATAATCCAGTAGGCGCCTCAGTACAGGCCCCGAGTCTCGAGTCTCCCCCTCCCACCGGCAGTCTCGGGGCAGCCCAGCTGCGCCACTCCAGCACCACCCGGAGGCTCCCTGCCTGCACCCGGCCCACCTCGGACTCGGCGCCAAGGGCTCGTGATGAAGGCCACGCCAGGGTCCCCCAGCGTCAGGCGCCCATCCTCCCCCAGCCAGCCCCCAGGAACGCCAGGCGCCGGTCTAGCATGGGGAATTCAGCAGGGAGCAGGCCGACGAGGGCCAGAACTCAGGGACCCTGGCGTGTGCCCGAAGGGAAAAGGCCAGAGAGGCCGGAAGGCAGAGACGGGTGGGGGACAAGCGTGACCGGAACTCAGGCCCCGCCTGCGTTAAGGGCCGCCCCGCGCCTCACCTCTGCTCCTGCGGGAGGGTAGAAGCCGGCACCCACAAGCATTGCATGCCTGCACACCTTGGCTCCAGCGGCTCTGCAGCCTGGAGCTATCACCTCCCCCGGGGGGCCCTCCACGACCCCCTGCCTGGTCTTCCTCTGTTACTAACTGTGCGCCGCCCTCCCCGCCAGCTGCCTCAGTCACCAGCGCATTTCCAGGGACCACACTCGGTAAGACACAGAGCATTCGCCGCCAGAGCGCAGAGACAACGGTGTCACACGTCACCTCCGATATAAAACTCGCCAAATATTTCAAAGCGGTTTCCATTTCTGTAAAGGTCTGAAATCCTAATTACAGAGCGACTGCGCTCACTGGGCGGGGGACCTATGGATGATTGGCACACATGTAACTCCCCATCCTGCTAGCTGCTTAATTTTAGAAGTGAAGATTAAACCCTGGCAAGATCACTCAAACGTCACAAAATTCCAATTTTGATGACAAAACTTCAAACAGAGCCAGACGCTGAGTGACGGCGAGCCCCCTACTCAGGGACGCTGCACACGAGAAGCACCTGCTGCAACCACCGTGACCCCAGAACAGAGCAGCCTGGGGGGCAGAGGAGCGTCCTTACGTTCCGGTCTTTAAATATCACCTGCACAGCATGCTTCCTGCTTTCAGAACCCACATTTGAAGTTAATGGCTGAAACATATTTTCAAATTTAACCTGAAGAGAGAGAGCAGAGTGGAGTGGTGAACGCACCCACTCCACCCCCTGCAGAGATTCGGGGAGGCAGGTAGTCGAAGCCGGGCTCCCGAGAGCAGCACCCGGATTCCGGGAGCACAGCGACACCCAGTGGCCTCCGATGATGCTGCAGCCACAGGACGGCAGCGCCTTCCAGGCTGAAGGACCGGAGGCCCAGAGCCAGCAGGGCTTGCCCGGGTCACACAGCCAGGGACGGACAGGGCAGGGGCTGGCCGCGCAGCCCACCCGCAGTGCAGCCCCCTCCAGACCCAAGCACATTACAGTTGGAGAAGCGCAGGCTTAGACGGCTCTATCTGACCTCATCCCGGTGTTGGTGCAGGCCTATCACCTGCACCTCTGCCGCTCCCTGCAAGGACTCAATTAGCACCCGGCTGTTATGCCAGGGAGCCCCACGCCCATGCCTGTGGTGGGAACGAGGTTTTGCAGAAAGCAACCCGCAACATTAGCTTCATTTCCTGAAGCTACAATGTTATCTAATGCACAAAGCTTGCTCTAGGGAAGGTGCACATTTCCCCACATTTCACTATCCCTGAAATCAGGCCACATCATCCCATCTACGGCATGTCTCAAACACAGCCAGCCAGGTGGCGCGCACAGTGCCACTGCGGATGGCGGGACACACACACACACACACACACACACACACACACACACGGCTTGCTTCCTTTGTGAACAGCTGCACCAGTAGCAGCAACAACACGAGAAACAACCAGCTTTGCTGACAACACGCTGGGTACTGCTCTACGAGCTGCATCTGTGTTAATTCATTCAGTCCTCAAACCTGCAAAGTAATCACTATCGTTAGCACCCATTCTACGGATGTGAAAACGGAGACCCAGAGAGGTTAAGTAACTCACCCCGGGCCACACAGCCACGGGGCGGCCAGGCTGCGCTCCGAGCCTGTGCAGCTGGGCTCCAGTGCACACTGAGCCTGAGCAACTAGACCCTTCTCAGCTTTTGCTCTGAGCCGAGGACAGGCAAGGCGTGGAGGGGAGTTAACAGTCGTCAGAGCAGCAGACCCGTGAGGGCACGGGGAGGAAGGGCTCCAACATCACAGGGCGGCACGGCGGGCCCGGGCCAAGCCAGCCTTCCAGGGAGAGCGCAGGAGGGCAGACTCTCCTGAAGCGATGGCCACAGAGGACCTGGATGACAGACACTGACGTGCACCTAAGAACAAAGCTTTGTTAAAAGCTTCCTAACGCGGCTTCCCTTCAAAACACCATCACCCACCACGCTGAAGCAGAAGACAGCGAGAGTAAGACTGGTACAGTACTTTCTTAAACGAGGACAAACTACAACTTCACGCTGGAAGCCTGGCTATGACTCAGCATCACAGCTGAATGTAGACAGAACACCGAGAAGAAAAAAATACAGCCTAGAGTCCTGAAATGTATAGAAACACTAGGTTACCGGCGGAATGTCCGTGTCCCCCCGGCCTCACAGGCTGAAGCACTAAACGCCCATCCCCCAGCCCTGCCATGTGACAGTATTTGGAGGTGGGGCCTTGAGGAGGTAACTAAGTCACCTTAGATGAGGCAACTTAATTAAGATGGGGTCCTTGGTGGAACTGGTGCCCTTGTAAGAAGAGACACCAGAGAGCCTGCTCTCTGCCCGCTTCAGGTGAGAGCACAGTGAGAAGGCGCCGTCTGCAAGCCGGGAAGAGGGTCCTTGACCCGGAACCGAACCCGCCGGCACCCTGATCCTGGACTTTGCAGCCTCCGGACGGCGAGAGGTACAAGTCTGCTGTTTAAGCCCCCGGTCCATGGTATTATTTACATACTATCATGACAATACTTCTGGACTTCTTGAAATTTCTACAATGCATACCAAATACTTTAAGAAACGGAATTTCTGTAGCTGTAATCGGCCTTATACCATATTCATCCACGAATATTCAGCAGATCTTGTTCAGTAAAATGACTGGTGCAGAAGGCCAGAAGGCAGGCCCTCTGCGGCGGAGCAGAGCTGCGCCCACCCAGCCTCCGGGCTCCCGGCCTGCAGAGTCCCCACCGGCAACACCTCATTCTGCTAGGGCAGGCCCCGAAACGGCGGCCACCACCTCCAGCCAGGCCGCCAGAGGAGCTCCCTCTACCTGACGACAAGTGCGAACAGCATAAGGTGGGGGGACGGGCACACATCACGGCCTTTCCTCCAACCTGTATGGAGAACCCCATGGACAAAAATCCCTGTGTTTTCATTCTTTTGCTAACTATTCAGTTTCTCCTGAAGTCTTGAATCTTAAAGGCCGCTGGTGAAGTGATTAACTATGTCCAAAACAAAGTGACAAGACAGTGCCGTGTACCTGTGGAGAGACCCTCCCAGCACCTACCTGTCCCCACCCTGCACGCCCATGGGGACGCAGTAGTTCAGCTCCAGCCGCGCGATGTTGCCCAGCCTGAGGACGATCCCGGCGCCGTAAGACCAGCGGATGCACTCAGCCAGCTTTCGAATGTGAGCTCTGGGGCCCTCCCCTGAAGAGAGAGAAAAGGAGGTGTGACCAATAGCACGTGGTCCCCCGCACACGTTGTCCTTGGACAGCCCTGGCTCTCCCCCTCTGTGTGCCCTCTGGTCATCTTTTAAGCCAGGCCTAGATAATCGAGGAGAATGCATGAAGTGAGATTAGGCCCAAACTCAAGACAGGGCTGGGGACCATACTTCCCCACCGTCCCAGAAGAACACAGGTCCCCTCAGTTCTCTGGGCCTGGCACAATCTGTTCCCTTTGCCTAGAATGGCATTTGCCCACTGCTGACCGCCCAGGAAGCCCTACTCCAAGCCTTGGTTTCCAGACACCTCCCCATGCCGGGGACATCTGTGCGCCTCGCCCGGCCCTGAGCTCCTAGGGGAGAGACCAGGTCTCACTCAGCTCTGTGGCCGTAACGACTGGCACAGACTCACTGCTCGAGAAATGTTTGCTAACAGATAGGTTTCTCTTTGCAAGGCAGCATTCGATGACGATTCATTATGCGTGTTCCAGCCATTCGACCAACAGCTTCACTCTGGGCACTGCATCAGGTGTTGCAGGTGTCTCAGGCAGGCACAGTGCCTACTCTTAGAGACGACGCAATCTAAATGCGACACAGACACCCACTCGTGTCCTGTGCTTTTAAACATAAGGTCAGCTGTGCCGAATGGTTGCTAAATAGTCCGAGTTTTACCATAGTTGAGGTTGCAGAGGTTTCCTGCGTTGAGGAAGAAGTGAGTTCTGAAGAGCTCTCCAAAGCCGCCCTGGCCCGGTCGGAAAGGTAACGGGGTGTACAGGTGCAGGCCACCGGCCCAGTATGCTTCTCCGCCCAGGTAGTCTCCTAGTCAAGGAAGGAGTGCGGATCAAAACAAGGTCACAGGTTCAAAACCACACTGACGTCCCACCACGTACACGAGCGAGGTGTGTGCTGTGAACACAACACACTCAGCTGCCCTTATAACTCCTGACGTTGTCGGCCTTGCTTAAATAATCTTTCTTCTTCTCCTGGTTTGTTTTATAATTTGCTTTAACTGGAAAAAAAAAAAAAAAAAGCTAATGTGTAATTTAGGAAAGAATGAAGCCAGTAATTTACCATATCTGTAAAATGCTTGGAATAAAACAAGTAAACTCATGGAAATCACTTCTTCCACAACTGCAGATGACCAGATCATTGTCACTTGGCAAATGAAATGCATTATTCTGCAAAAATTTCAAGACCACAATATAGAGAGACCAAATGAAGAAAATGTCTCTGCAGTTTCTGGAAGTGGCCGGACATGCTATTAATCCAAAGGTATGTGCAGTGTCTGCCCCCTGCTGCACAAGGACGCGGTCTCAGCTCAACATCTTCAGAGAAGAGGCTCGTTTTTAAAGGTTCGTGACCACTTGGGTTTTTTTTTTTTGGACAAAGGTTACTTTTGCCAAAATTCAAGACTATCCACTGAGAGTATACATTTGCGTTATTTCTAAAAATGTCCCTACCATTTCATTTTAACTATAAAGAGCCACAACATAAAAGCAACAACAACAAAAACCCCTGAAATGTTTATACTTGGTTACAAAATACTAGTTGTAAAGTGCCTTAGTCCCTTTTAATACAAAATGACAGACCATGAAAAAGAAAAATATGGGCTGTCTCCAAGATTAACCTCAAGGAATGAACTGCTTATTCACTTAAAGGCTCCAGCATCTCCTCAACCGCTATTAATACTGCAGTTCTAGAGGAAACAAAGAACGGACTGAAAGCAGGAGGTCAACTGGGTTTGCTTCTCCGTTTCCCAGCAAGTGTTCCTCTCTTTTCTTAAATAACCTATTTTATTCTAATCATAAAAGTAATATACTCATTGTACAAAACGTGATAAATATATGGAAATAGAAACAAAGGAAATTCTCCTTTAATTTCTACCATTAAGAGATAACCAGCTAACATCTGGTGTTCTTTCATCCAGTGAATTATAATGAATAATTAAATAAGAAAACAAAATGTAAGTCATTTTATATTTATACATTTCAGTCCTGATTTTTTTTTTTTTTAGTTTACTATATTATAAGCACTTTCCTTTAATACTTTATATTCTTTGAAAATGTGATTTTGATGCCTGAATAATCACATATATGTACCATAATATAATGATCTACTCCTTGACTACTGTCATGTTGGTGTTGAATTTCTTGATAGTGGACGTTAACCCGTGATGGGCTTCCTTGCACACACAGGTATTTTAAACGACCTTGAAGTATAATATACACATAGAAAAGTATACACATCCTAAGTGTACAGCACAGTGAATTTCCAGGCACAGAACACACCATATAATGAGCACCCAGACCAAGAAACAGACAAGTGCAGCCCCCCGGAAGGCCCTGTTCTCCTTTCTAATCACTACCCACCACCCACGCCAAGTACAGCACTACCTGTCTACCTGTTCACCCGACAGTATAGATCACTTTACCCAGTCTCTAAACTCTGCACAGATGGAATCAAACAGTATGCATCCTCTGGATCTGGCTCTTTTTTTTCTTTTTTTTTTTTGGCATGTTTCTGATGCCTGTTCATGCCACCCAGCCAGTGGCTCTAACTTGTTCATCCTCATTGCTGTATAATATTCCACAGTGTGAAGACACCACTGTTTAGTTGCCTATTCTATTGTTGACGGGCATTTGGGTTTCCAGTTTTCAGTTCAGTTCTATTATCAATAGTCCTTGTATATATATATGTTTTAGGCTCTTGATAATATTGTCAAATTGCTTTCATGAAAAGTTACAGCAATTTACATTCTTGCTCATATAATCTTACCAATAGCCTTTTAATAGGTAATTAAATGAAATACCACTGTGTTTTAATTTTCAGGAAAATGGAAGACTCCAAAACTTTCATCTAGTCACTAAATAATACTTGTTATAGTGAAAAAGAAATTGTTACTTTTCAAAAAAAGAAAAAGACACACTAATAAAGCACTCTAAAAACAAATGAAAAGAAATAATTTATATTTTGTACAAAAATTTACGCCCAGAGCAATCACTATTTATAATAATATAAAGTGGAAACAACATAGATGTTAAAAAAAGTTAAGAAAATCAGGATAGAATATTTTATAATGTCATGACATGAATCTACTTAAATGACGTTTTTGTAATTTTTAATAACACGTGGAGATCCTCTGATATAATGTCAAGTACTGGAGAGAGTTCCTGAAACCGGAATTCTCACACATTGCTGGACAGAGTATGATTGAGACAAGCTTTCCTGAGACAATATAAAACCTTAAGGATATTCAAGGATACTCAAAATCCTTTGACCTAGCAATTCCACACCTAGAACTTTATATTATAAAGTAAAACTTATAGATGAGCACAAAGATTCAGTTAGGTTATTCACTGATACACTGTTATATAAACGTAAGAAAAAAGAAAACAGTCTAAGTATCTAAAACTTGGGATTTGGTTTAAAAAGATTGCAGTAAGGCAAGAAGATGAAATATGCAGCCATTAAAAATGATAAAGGCTTTTATCTTTCTGATTCATTGCTGGTGGGAATGCAAAATGTTAGCTATTTTGGAAGACAGTCTGGCAGCTTCTTACAAAGCTAAACATAGTTTTACCATACAATCCAGCAATTACGCTCCTTGGTATTTACCCAAATGAGTTGAAACCTTATGTCCAGATAAAAAACTGCACATAGATGTTTATATCAGCTTTACTCATAATTGCAAAAAATTGGATGTCCTGCAAGTAAGATGTCCTTCAATAGGTGAATGGATAAACACCCTGTGGTACAGCCATACAATGGAATATTATTTGGTGATAAAAAGATATGAGCAATCAAGCTATAAAAAGACACAGAGGACTCAATCACTATATTGTACACCTGAAACGAATATAATATTGTAAATCAACTACACTTTAATTAAAATATATATACACACATAAACAAAAATTTAAGAAGTACACTGACCGAAAAAAAAGACCTGGAGGAAACTTAAATGCATATTATTTAGTCAAAAAGGCCAGTCTGAAAAGGGCACATACTGTATGATTCCAAGTATATGACATTTTGGAAAAGGCAAAACTATGGAGATAGTAAAGGTCAGTGGTTGCCAGTAATTGAGGGGGAGGAAGGGAGGGAGGAATGAATAGGTGGAGCATGGTGAGTTTTTAGGGTGGTGAAACTATTCTGTAAAATACCGTAATAGTAGATACATGCCATTATGCAACTGTCAAAACCCATGAAACTTTACAACACAAACAGTGAACCCCAACGTGAACTACGGAATTTAGTTAGTAGTAACACATCAGTGTTGGCCCATCGATTGTGACAAGTGTCCCACACTAACGCGAGATGTTAATAATAAAGGATGCTACGGGCACGTACGGCGAACTCTGTACTTTGTGTCCACTTTCTGCTAACCTAAAAGTGCTCTCAAAAATAAAGTCCATTACACAGGGAATATAGTCAATATTTTATGAATCACTATGTTGTACACCTGAAACTTATATAATATTGTAAACTGACTATACCTCAATAAGTAAACAAGCTTAATGTAAACTTGTGGAAAATTTGGAAAGTGCAGAAATGCATTTTAAAAGGCTTATTAAAATTATTCATAATTCCCATCACCCAGATAAAACCATAATTAACGTTTAGCTGTATTTTCTCTAAGTCTTTTTTAAAAATGCATGTTTATTGTTTACTGTAATATTAAAGTTATTTTATATATATATTTAAAAAAAATTTTTTAATAAAGTACATTAGTTTAAAAAAATTATAGTTTGTCAATAAGATGAAATAAGCCACCATTAAAAATGATAAAGCACTTATTCCTATAAAAATCTTTTCATATACTGTTACTGAGGGGTGGTAGGAGAAACGGGTTAGAACAGTTATGTAAACAACACACGTGCATGTTTAAACAACAAAATGCTCACACACGTCAACTCTGGCCAATGGGATCACAAGTGACTGTCGTGTATCTTCTGCTTAGCTATCTTTTCTCATTTTCTACAGTTTCCTCAACAAACACCTTTCTGTGTGGTGGATGCTGTGTTAGGTGCCAGTTCCACTGGTGAAATATGAGTATCTATTATTGCGGTGATTTAAACAAATACATGCGCTCAAAAATGAGAAGTGACCGTAATTTCGATTTTTTCAAGTTGGTGTGCTGTGGGGAACGACAGACCTTCGCTCTGTGGCCCAACGCTGTGCATGTTGAACCCTCGCACACTTGTGGGTCCCCCGAGGTAAAACCTGGAAGAGGATGCAGACGTCAGAGCAAAGCCGCTGGAGAAAGTCTCCATCGCACAACAAAAGTGCAAAAGGCGCACACTCGCTACTGGGTCGTCCACATCGCCACGTGGCAGAACATTTCAGGATTAGGAACACGCAAGGGAGGATGGTAAATTTCATAAAGACCCAAGCTTGTAATCTAACCTAAGACTATACATCTAAACAAACACGTCAAACTTCTGGGGACACAGGTGAGATACAAGGCACAAATAAAGACACTTGGGTGGACTGTCTGTTATAAAGGAATTATCTGAAGTCTATGAGAATTCATCACGCAGCACCTTTTCAAAACAGCCTCCTACATGCTCACAATAATTAAGTTAATTAAGTTGGAAAAAAAAGGCAGGATACAAATTATATAATAGTATGACCTGAATTTTACAAATAGAGGAAAATAATACTAGAAGGAAATAGACCAAAATAGAATTATTGTTATCTTAAATTTTTTTTGTATTATTACAGTGATTTTTAATTAGAAAAAAAGTATATGTTAAAAATTTTTTTAATGAATTTCTTGTGTTCCTTAATGGACTGGGTTATCATACTCTTTTAAACTATATCTGAGTAAAACGAAAACAATGAATTAAAAAAAATTAGAGGGACTTCCCTGGTGGCGCAGTGGTTAAGAATCCGCCTGCCAATGCAGGGGACATGGGTTTGATCCCTGGTCCAGGAAGATCCCACATGCCACGGAGCAACTAAGTCCATGCGCCACAACTACTGAGCCCGCGCTCTAGAGCCCGTGAGCCACAGCTACTGAGCCCACGTGCCTAGAGCCCGTGCTCCGCAACAAGAGAAGCCAACGCAATGAGAAGCCCGCGCACCGCAACGAAGAGTAGCCCCTGCTCGCCGCCACTAGAGAAAGCCCGCAAGCAGCAATGAAGACCCAACACAGCCCAGAAAAAAAAAAAAAAAAAATTAGAAATCCCATCTACTTGCTATAAAATCTAACAGCTTCTTAGAACCCAATTTTAGACCACGGTAATTACTAAATAATGAATTAAAATGACCAGAGAAGCTGTGTATGGTCTTTCCAACACGGCTGTCATGGAAGCCACACCAGCTGACGCCCCCAGCCTCTCACTAACCTGCGGTGCCACAAACGTCCCACGTCTAAGCACAAAGGGAACAGGGCACTGTTTTTCTCATTGTCCCGCTGGATAAAAGCCTTTATGAATTTATTCATTTGAACTTGAGTTTAAAACTCTATAAATGTGTCTTTACTATCTGGGATTTCTAAGCAAAGCCTTTCTGAATACCTCATTAACATTATTTATAGAAACAAAGAGCAAAGTCCCTTTATTATTTTTTTAAATGATAAATCACACACATTCTTTTGAAAGAATTAAAATGATCCATGAAACACAAAAAGTGAAAAGGCTCTTCCCCTCCCTACTGTCCACCGTGTCCCAATCTCCAGAAGTGGCTACTGTCACTGGTTTGGTGGTTGACTTCCAGACCCCTGGTGTTACCTGCAAACACACACGTGCACACAGAAGCTTTGCCCCTGATCAGAGAGCAAGCAACTCAACATACTTCCATGAAAATTTTAACTTAGGGACACCTATCTCATCCTTTTTAATGATTACACAGTCTCTTTAGAATGGTTGTGTTTGAATTTAATCATTTCCCTACGGGGAGTTTTAGAATTTTTGCTATTCTCAATAATGCTCCCGATGGACACCCTTGTACATAAATCTTTGTACTCTTATGAATGTATTTCTGTACATTAGATTCACGGAGGTGAAACTGTTAAGTCTCAGAGTTTAGAAGTTAAAATTTTTTCTACTCCCAAACTGCCATCCAAAAAGGCTGAACTAGGTTAAGCTAAAACAACATTTTAACTAATGCAAGATTAAAGAAAGAGTTCCTTGACCCCAAGACAATTTTGAGTATTTCTACTAATAGCAACTAATAATAGGCAACAAATACAACTTCACCCTCTGCTGGCAGGAGCAGAAGCTACTCCTAAAAAAGCACGTTTTCTGAAAAGCAGGCTCCAGCAATATTCTTTGTGAGCCTTAAAAACATTCATATTCTTTTGAGACAGTAATTCCACATTGAGGAATCTGTCCTCAGAAAATAAAACGAACACAAATTATTCACAAAGTTATATTCTTCACAGTGCTACGTATATGCAAATAACGAAATATTAAAATGCTGCTTACGAAAAATTTCCCATGACTTGGTGAATGATTTACTCTATAATTTTTAAAAAGCAGGGAGGACACAAAGTTGTATGCCAAATACAGCATCTCAACACTTTAATACAGATGTGTACATAAATTTATATGTATACACGCTCACACAAATACACACCCGCAAAAATATTGGCTAACAGGAAATACAGCTGACTCTTGAACAACGTGGGTTTGATCACGTGGGTCCACCTACGGGTGGATACCCTTCAACAGCAGCCACTACAGCACTACGCCGCCAGTGGCTGGCTGACTCTGGCCGTGGAGGGAGCGTGGATACGGAGGGCCGACTACAAGCGTCACTGGGACTAGCGCTCAGGTTGTTCAAGAGTCGAGACCGTAGTCCCACGTGTTAACTCCGCTTATCAATGAGCAGGATTCTTTCACTTCCTTAAATGTTTCTCTGTTTTTATATTTCTGTAACATGTATGAACTCTGTATTCTTTCATACTCAAAGAGAATACAAAATTTTTAGTATAATAAAGTATCTCTCTGCCCCAAAAGCGAAAAATATTAAGTATGAGGTATACTGGGTATTTTGAAATGAGCTTAAACATAAAAACTAAATTAAAATTTGAAATATTTGCTTTCCTAAATAGTTAAACTTCTCTAAAATATCTTCTAAGAAACCAAGCAGAAAGATCCAAAGGAAACCATGTGCAAACCACCCATTCATTTATTATTACTTACCTATCAGCAATACTTGACGGTTTATCACCAGTGGGTACCAACACTCCACCCCAGAGAGATGCTGAAAAAACCTATTGAAATATAAACAAACAACCATTTTCTTCCAGCGTTTCTTTCCTTCCAACGAGCATTAGCAGACAGAAAACACCCTGAGGTCTGGTCGTGCCCAGTGCCTGCAGCGTGCAGAGCTCTGGGTCGGGGCACAAGGGCTGCGGAAGGGGAACATCTGGCTCCTGCAGGGGAAGAACTACAGCTCGAAGTGTTTTGTGGATACTTTTATAACTGGCAACTTCAAATTTCGAATAAAGACATACTATACATAAGCCAAAAACAAGCCCAAACCCTAAGCAGGGCCTGGCTTCCGCTCCGACACAGGGCAGCTCCCTCCTCTCCGAGAAGCCAAGCCCAGTGGGACAAGCCATGGCCTGAAGGGGGAGACCAGGGCCCTGGACAAGGGATTCTGCACCCACCCAGGCCTCTTTGGCTCGGCCTCAAAACCTAAGAGGACTGAGGGCACACGGCATCTCAGGAGAAGGAAGGTAGCGGGTGCAAGGCTGCTACACTTAAGAAATGCAAAGAGACATACTTCCAATCCAACCCTCGGGGACGGAGCCCTGCCTCTAACAGGTCAGGGGCAGTGACCTAACCCTAGGTCACGGATCCAATCTTCACACCCACGTAATCCATGCACAAAACTGACCCAGGGATGCCTTAAACCACAACGAGGCTCTCTGGGCTCCCGACCCCAGGCCTCTGCCGTGGCCCCCACCTACCCACCTCTCCTGAGCATCCCCACGCCTCTGCCCACCTTGTCCTCTCTCGGACGTGCAAAGTCCCACGTCCTTCAAAGCTGCTCAGATGTCTCTTTTTTAGAAGCTTCCGTAGGAAGGATTACAGACGAAAACTGGGACAGAGTGGGCAGAGCAGGCCAAACGAACACTCTATTCTGAGAAATTCAAGTCTTTGTTCAACAGCGTGACAGATGCTGCGGAACAAAGCGAGGCGCCAGGGCCCCGCGCGCTCTCGAGCAGCTGCCCTCGCGACTAGGAGCTGCCGGTGCTCCCCGCACACCGCCCTCCTCCCCCGCCTAGTGGTCCCAGCCTAAGGAGGGGCAACAAGGAGAACTGATTCCCCACCTGAGACAAGCCCACCGGGCCTCGTGTCCCGCTGACCTCGGTGACCACGAGAGCCCAAGGCCCCCAGTCACCCCCAGCACCTAGACCTCTCCACCTGCTCCCCGCAGCACCAGCCCCCCCAAGTCTTCAGTGCCAGCAGGACCTACGAACCGGCCCCCTCGTTCTCTCCTGCCCTTCCTCCCCTCCTCACCCAGCTGAAATTCCACGGTCGGTCACTAGAACTCACCGACTTGTCTTCAGCTCAGCTGGCAGCACCCCGGGCCTGGTTAGCCCGCCCTGCTTCCTCAGCTGGGTCTGGGCGACCGGCTGTTGGGCTCACCTTAAGTCGCTCTAGGTGCTACGGGCCTCATCAAAGACGCCTCCCCTGGCCCTCTAAGATAAGGCAGCACCCCCTTGGCGGCTTTCTGTCCCTTAACTCTGCTGGATCGTTCTTCACGTCACCTGTCAACCCCTGCCAAACTGTATATAAATCTATTTGCTTGTAGGTTTTCCTTCACGAGCATGTAAGAACGGGAACTGTGTTTATTTACTGAGGTATTCTTAGTGCCCAGACAGTGCCTGGGAGCCAGTATGTGTGGGAAGGAGGGAGCGGTGGGTGGGTGCATGGATGGGGAGAAAGGAGGCTGAGAAAGAGAAACCGAGGCGTGGAAGGAGAAGCAGTCATAATGGAGTCAACAATGGCTGACAGCATGCCATGGAGGGAGCACACAAGGGGACCAGGAAGAGCTCGCTGAACTGAGCAAAAAGCCCCTGGCAGCATCCGGAAGAGCAGTGGCAGGGGAAAGGCAGGAACCGAATCTGAAGTGCACTGAGTCCAGGACTGACCGGCAAGCAGTGATAAATGATTCTAAAACGAGACGCATGTCCCACTTCATTAAAACGCACTCCCGGCCCCCAGGGTCTAAGGAGGCAGTGGGGGCGTGGAGAGCTGTCCCTCCGTCGCCCGGGCGCTGGGAAGACTGGAGAGTAGGCACGGTGTCTCCCAGCCTGGGGCTCCACTGCCTCCTCAGAATCCAGTCACTTACTCCTCAGGTCCTGAGGGAATCAGGAGGAACTAAACCAAACTGGGTAACACAGAAATTCCTGGAGGCACCCAGAGCCCTGACAACCTAGCAAAACAAGGTGAAGACGCAGAATTTCTCTGGAAGTCACATCAGGAGGCAAAGGAAGCGGCAGCCCTGCCCTCCAGACACATCTGCTTGACGGCCCTGAGCGGCCAAGTGGGGAAGGGGCTCTTTTACGTAGAATGACTGACAGGTGAGTTGTAAAGGGACTGCACATCACTTCTCCCCAGGGGAGCTTCAAGTCTGGCTAAACTGAAAAGATCAAGCGCTTGACTTCCAAGCATCAGTGTTCTGACTTCCTCTTTAGTGCTTTAGATATTCGGGAACTGAGATCTAATAAGATTCCAAAAACAAGAGATAAAAACACAGGTGACAATATTCTGGTGAGATACTCACTGAATCAAGTATGAGTTGCTTATTCAACTGAAGCTCAAAATCTTCTTTTATGAAGCTCACATCCCCTCCGGTGTAGCCTGCCAGCTCCTGTGGGCGAGGATCCTCAGGTCAAAGGGAGCCAACAGACTTGTTACAGAGGTTTCTAAACAGCGTCACTGCAGTTAAGTCTGCTGTTTCGTATGTTAGAAAGGCAACACACCACTTCTGTCTCCTAGAAGCTACGTCCTAGTTGTTCTGGATGGTACCAGGGGCCTGACAGAGGTACACAATCACCAAACACACTGAGTAACCGCAGAGAATGTTATTCCTTACGTGTGAGAGTAAAACACTGGCGACATCAGCATTTCATTACAGAGCTTGCTAAGGATGATATGGCTTGTTTGGCCTAATCAGTGTTTGCGGGGAAAAAAAAAATCAGCCCACCTTTTACAATTTGGCACATTTCCTACGAAAATCTGATTTCTAGCTGCTCCTCTGACACTGAGATCAGGCAAACAGAGCGTCGGAGCCCCGCTTCTCCCCAAGGTCACCTGCCGGGCCCTGCCGGCGTGTGAGTTACAACCCCTGCCTTGGGTGTTCTTCAAGGGTCACCAGGGAAATCACTCCCATCAAATCACAACTTTCCTCCTGGCCTAGTAAGTGACACCATCAAAGAGGCCGGAACCTTATCCTGACTCTGCGCTCTGTGAAGGCAAAGCCTGAGCTACAGGGAGCAAATCCAGGGCTAGGAACCCCGAGGGGGACGGACACCCTTGCAAGCCATTCTAGAAGGGCTTTCACAATGAGAGGAAAATGTCAGTATTAAAAACGTGACTACCCTTGCATGATGCCCTCTCCCTCCAGGGTCACGGAGCCTGCAGAGGTCACAGGGGAAGGAATACTACCTGGTTAACCTTCAGCAAAGCACCTCTTCTCGGTAAGATGGAAGGGTTCCGAGAGTCGATGACCATCGCGTGCTGAAAGAAATGCGGATCGGGGGCGTCTGCGCTTCAAACAGGCCTCTGACACGACACCAGACACCCACTGGGCACTAACTGTATGCCAGGCATTGTGCTGAGCACTCCATAACTCTTCTGCCACGTAATCTTTACGAAAACCCCACGTTACATGTGAGGGACCTGGGAGAGTCGGGGAAACAAGTCACATCCATTGGGTGGGCAAGTCCGACCCCATCACCGGCTTCGTTCTCTCAGGGAGCTCGACACCCTGACCAAAGTCAACTCAGCCAGCTCCCAACTAAAATGCCACAGTCAGCTCTTATGGACACCACTGCCTGTTACCGCTGATGTTCCTTAGAAAAAATGACATGCGGTTGTGTCCAGAAATTCAAAGTGACCAGGAGGCACCATTTTAGCCACCCAAACTGTGATGCTTCTCAATCCCTCCCGATGGAGGCGAAGGCTATTCTCCCAACTTACGGCACGGCTGCATCAAAGTATCTACACATGTGCCCTTACCGAGAGAGATGACTTCAGCGAGTGCCCGCTCTCTTTTCGGACGGCAAAAGACACTGTCCTGGCAAGGCAGCCCAGCTCTCGCCACACGCCCTCCCACTTGACAGTGTGGCTGGTCTTCCAAATGGGAAACTGCAGGCAAACACGGGAAACCATCAGCCTTCCGTGCTGTGCGGACAGGGGGCCGTCCCGAATCAGGTCCTGGGATGGGGCATCACTAAATGGACGGACTAAAGGCTAACACACAGTGTTTTTAATGATGGATGGGAGACCGGAAGAGACGAGGGGAAGCTGGGGAAGGAGGGAACAGAGCAGGCAGGCAGGAGGGAGGAGGGGAGAAAGCCATGGCCGCAATCAAAGGGAAAAACTGCACGAGGGGCAGGGCTGTGCTCTGGGTGAGGAGACGGGGTCGCTCGTCTGAAAGCCGCACGCAGCTTTGTAACTGACTGGTTTCTTTTCCAGTCTAAGACCATCGGGCACACACCCCGCCGGCTGTCTGCAGCCAGGAGGGATGACCCAGATGACCCACATCAGCCCCTGGAGAAGAGCCAGGAAACAAGGTTACACGTGAGTGAAGAGCTTCCTCCCTGCAGCCAGAGGCCTGAGCCAAGTGAACGCTGGGGTCCGGGCAAGTGGGACCTGCCTCTTGGCCTGACCCTCTTCCCTCGAAGCCAAGCCAGCCTGTCTTAGATTTCCGTCTTAGAGAAATGCCCAGGTTGGTTTTGAACAGCGAATGACGTAGTTTGGTGGCCTTGGGAAGGACAACAGTGATGCAACCCTTACAAGGGAGCCAGGTGACGTCACAGTCCCCAGAGGGAGTCCCACGCTGGGCATTCTCGTGGCACTCAGGCCCAGACAGCCCACGTGGCTTCCAGGGTGACAACGTGGGGCCACTACCTCAGCACGATTCCTCGTGAAGCCGCCACAAGGCACCGGGCCAGGCCCTGAAGAGGCAGACGGTGGGAGGGCAGGCCTGCCCAGCCGCCTTTTCTGCACTGAGGGCCCCGAGATTCAGCTACTTTCCCAATGCCTGTGGGAGGGGGAGAGCTGACCTAAAGCCTTCCTCCCTCCCTTATAAGGCGGCTCTTAACGGGAGAAACACTACTGCTCAGAGGAGACACATCTGTGTCTCTGGATTCCCGGCAGGAGGACGAGGCAGGGCCCAGATGACGCCGCTGGGCTTGCGCAGCGAGCACCTACTTGGTGCAGACCCCGAGGACACACATGAGGAGGATGCGGTCCTCTCCTCCGCAGCCTGTTCTCAACAGCAGGGCTGCAGCTGCAGGAGCTCCAGCCCTTGCGTCCCTTTGCCTGTCCTCCCTCACGGCCTATTCCAACACTCTGACGTCCTGCATCTCTATCCCGTGTGGACAAACAAGGTGTTTCTACTCTCCTGAGGATCTGCTCTGTAAAAAAGGCTTGAAAGAAAGAGATAAAAGGGCACTCGGGAGAGAAAGGTGGGGAGAAACCTCCCACCCTGTTGGTAGCCTCCGCGTCCTGCGGGAGGGCAGGGCTGGAGAGAAGAGTGTCTGCCAGGGTGTCGGAGGCCGCGTCCCCAGCACTGGGCAGGAGGGTCTGAGGGCAACTCCCTGCACATGGAGAAGGGCGGCCACACCAAGGTGAGAATGGACGTGCGTCTCCATACTGAGCTGCGCCCTCCTAGCTACCTCGGAGCACTCAGAGTTTTCATGACTTTGGGCTGCAAGGGTAAGAAGCATGAGTGGCTGATGCGTCTCGAGTGCCCACAGGGGGCCGAGCGCACAGCAGGAGGCAAGCCTGGGCAGGGACTTGGGACTCCCAGACCACAGTCACGGGGCGGGGGCGACGAGGGGCGTGCTGAGACAGTCTCCTGGGCCCCATTCCTGGTGATGCTCACTCAGCAGGTCACTCGGGACCATGAATTTGCAGGTGAGCCTGAGGCTGCTGGTCTGAAGACTTGGGGAACTACTTTTATACGGGATTATGTCTCAAGGTCTTTCCTCGTTAACTAAAGCCTAGAACAGGACGGGAGGCATAAGGATGAGCTAGAAAGGAAGGAAAAAAAGAGCAGCGCTCATCGTAAAGCCAAAAAACGGTCAAACGATAGTAATTCCACGCGCTGCATCCTGCTAGACGTCAACTAACTGTAAACCAATGATGAAAGCGTCCAGTAACCTGAAGTAACTTTCACTGGCTGTCAGGTTTCGATCTTAGCAGGTACAAGGAAAGACAAACAGATGGTGTCCCAGGAAGTCAGGAGCAGGGAAGAAATTCGACTGGGTCAAAGGAGCTGCCACCATGGAGATTAGCCACTCTCTGGCCCCGGCACGTGCACCTGGCTAGTGAAGAGGTGCCCGGCCGGCAGGGCAGAGAACAGAGGGCGACCCCAGCAGCAGTGCCTGAGGCTCCGAGCATCAGACCACACAGTGGCTGTGCGCGCCTGGCCCCGCCCCCGCTTGCCGTCTTTGGGAATCAATCAATCAACAGACTCCTTGGTCCCACTCAAGTGTCCAAAGGGAAGGACTGAAAAGCTACTTACGCTGTACTCGGCTGATATTCCTCTGTCTGTCTCCCGCACTGAGCTCCAAGGGAACTGTCCCGTAACTTTATATAAGTTTACAGAGAAACTAGGAGACAATGGGACAGAGCTTTAAAAGCTGAAACAGTGATTATAACTTGTACACATTTAAATCAACAGATTTAAAAATATACTTCAGGGATTCATCTTCATGAGGAAATCTATAGGCTTGTTGTAACACTGTAGAAGGGTCAGCTGATTCTGCAAAGTTTCTTTTCACAAACAAGCCACCTATTTTAACTTTTAAACAAGGCCACTGAACTCAATGATCTGTTGGGCTTCCTACTTTCTTTCGAAGTTTCCAGGCTGTGGTTTGAAGAAGGACAGGCCATACGAAGTTTCTTTTGTTCCATAGGAAAACTGAAAAGTCACCTTTTCTGCACGGCCTAGAAGATTAGGGAGTTTGAGGCCAAGTACCTAGGAGGAAAAAAAAAAACAGCAGGGGTTTAAATGGAAGGAATAATAACTGTTTAGAAAGACCGTGTGAGCTAAGGGACTCACTCAAAAACAGAACAAAAATGTAGATGCGGGTCTGCCTTTCATTTGTGACTGCTCTTCTTCCTTCAAGCTTGCCTCTGCTGAGTGCACACACCTAGTGAATTCGAGAAGGCTAAACCTGCTGACTGTGAAGCTCAGAGTAATCAACTCTATGGGTTTGGAGTTTAGGGGAATTTCAACAGGAAACTATTAATATAAACATGTGATATCCCCACATCATTCCCAAACAATCCACATTTATAACATAGCATGTTATAATCAACTCTAAGAAGATTAATGAGAACCATGGGATAGTTTACAAATAAAGATTGAGGGGCATGAAAGAGTTCCGAAACTACCATCAGTCATGTTTTCAAAGCTCACAATTGAAAGTTCCACTGTTAGGAAGGGAAAAACCTGTATCTCACCATGCTGCCTTCGTTGTTCCCAACCATGGTGTTATAACTGCCCGTTAATCTCCTTAATTCAGTTACTTCAAAGGTAACGTCTAACCCGTTGGGAAGCGCATTGTCACCTAATAAGTGAAAAAGATGAAACAATTAAGACAGCTCGAGTATGCAGTTTTATGTTTGGTCCCACTGCTGTAAATGACAAAATGCTTGGGTTTAAAGCCCAAGAACACGCCCACACAAAATCCCATTACACCTCGACGCCAAAAACCTGGGTCTGGTTTCCGTGGTGGAAGATACCAAAAACGGACTTTGCTGCAAGGAATAAGCAGCAGCAGCATTACTTAAACACACGTTATTTACATTATTTGCCAAACGTACTTGTTCCCCTACTAGTGAGGTCCTTGAGAATACCTGGGGCCTCAATTCAGCTGACATTAAAACGTGGAATTCTTGTGACAAGAGGGGCTCTAGGAACCCTGGCGGAGAAGCAACAAGTCGACACAGATGGAGGAGGTGGATCTTTCTGTCCTTCCTCAAGCCGGCGGCGTGGTGCCTGAGTTCAGTGCAGCTACCCCTTAGCCACTGCGGGCCCTGGGGGGCAGGGGAGCAGGGCTGAGCGCTGCAGGGGCCTGGGCGCCCCTCAGAAAGGTCGGGGCTGACCCTGCGACCCTGGCTGGACACCAGCCGCATCTGGGAGCTGTCAGACTCACAGACGCCCAGGCACTGGCTCCCAAACACTCAGATTCAGCTGGTCTAGGGTGGAGCCCTGGCACCACTTTTTTTTTTAATTAGCAGACTTTACTGTTTAGAGCGGGTTTAGGTTTATAGAAAAACTGAGCATAAGGTTCTCACCCCCTCACACACATTTCCCCTCTCATTCAGTCTGCACTAGTGTGGTGCGTTTGTTACAACTGATGAACTAACAGTGAGACGTTACTACTAACTAAAGTGTGATTTGCACTAAGCTTCATTCTCGGCGTTGTACGTTCTAGGTGTTTGACAAATGGATGGCGTCCATTCTTTTTTAAAAGCTCCCGGGTAATTCTAAAGGCAGCCAGGGCGGAGAACCACTGACAGAAGTGGACCAGCTGACCACGTACACGTCACATTTACGACAGACAGGAGAGCGCTGAAACTAAATGCCACCCACAAGACTTGCCACCAAGCAAGCCCTCCGGAGCAGCGGCAAGGGCCACTCTGTCATGCATTTGTTCAACCAGGGGCAAGTCGCTTAAACCTCTCCGAGCCTGTTTCCTTAGCTGAAAAATGTTTTTTTCTAAAAGAATAACCATGACACTTCACCAGGTTTTTGTAAGGCCCCAGCTGGGTCGTGTGCAGAAACCCTCCCCGCGGGGCCCAGCACAGACACTTCTGTTATTACCACCGCGACTCCGAGGGGGCAGAGACAGCCAGTGGCCTCCCAGCACCCCTTCTCCCTGCGTACCAGTCCAGCGGGTCTCATGCTTCAGCACTCATCAGTCACCTGCAGGGCCCACTGAGCCAGCTTCAGTGGGATGTGCCTTTCTGCCAGGTCCCCAGGAGAGCAGAGCTGCTGGTTGGGGGTGCACTTTGAGAACCATGGTTCTCATCGTCATTGAATCCTCGCGTCTTGGCTGGGTCTGTGGCCACACAGACTTGACTTCCAGCCTGCCCTGTAGCTCCATGTGGCCGTGGGATGAGAGGGGAGTACCGTGTACAACACCTGGGACAGGCACTCATGGATAGCGGTGCGCCCTTTCACCCTTCCTTCCTCCTTCCTGAGGCTGGAGCGGTGCTCAGCCATCGCAGGGACCAGGGGACCCTAGGGATGGTGAAGTGACGAGCACCAGAAGAAAACCACACCAGCCCCAGGTGACCTCAGGGAGCAGAGCTATGACGACACCAGCCCCAGGTGGTGGTCTCCCATCTGTCATGGAAAGAGATCTCTTTTGCCTAAGCCACTGGTATTTGGTGTCTCTGTCAGTCACAGATGAACCTATATTCCAGAGAATAGAAATCCCTTTCATTTATATAGTATTTTATATTTTTGCAAGCACTTTCATATACTGTTTCATTTTCATTTTCTCAAAACTATCTTCCACTCAATCCTGAAGAGTTCACTTGTTCCTTGATTCATTCCAAATATGTATTTTTCAGCGGACGTCTACTCAACTCAGAATGAAGTCCGCGGCCACATAGTAAGTCCTTCATGATCCAGTCTCCTGATCATTTTCCTGCCTTATCTTTCGTCACTCTCCTTCCCCACATCTGCATTCTGGCTCTACGGAGCCCTGTGGCCCATCCAATGACCCTTTCTCTCTCTGGCCACTGGGCCTATTAAACACTCTCTCGCTCCCTGGAACATTCCTCACCAGCCCTGCTCCCCAAACGAACTCACACACATCTTTTAGGTCTGAGCTTATGTATCACCCCTTCCGGGAAATCTTCTCTGATCCGTCTTTCCCTCCGCCCCACCAAGAGAGGCAAAGTTTTGTCCTCCAGCACCCCCCGCTTAGAGCACGACTTATCAGCTGAACTGTCCTCACTTCTCTGTCTGTCCCCGACTCTCTCCCACTTGACCAGAAGCTCCTTCAGAAGGAGACTATGCCTTGTCTGCTACTGTCTCCTCCCATGGCAGGGACTCATTAACGAAAGAATAAACACTGACCAAGTGGACAGAATTGCCCAATATCACACAGCAAACGAGCAAATGAACAAAAACCAAAAGTGAAATCTGACTCCTACTGCCCTCCTCTTTTACCACACATTTAGGTGGCGTCTGCTAGGAGCCCACCAGGACGCCTGCCGGGGCGGGCCATCCCAAAAAGCCTGGCTCTCTCCTTCTCGGAAGGAGGTCCTTCTCGGAGCCCTGGTCCCATCCGGGGGCTCAGACAACAGCATCTTCCAAGTCACCCGTCCTCCCTCGGCCTGACGTAAAGATCCAGTTACTTCCCTGAGGCCACAGGTGCTCTCTGCCTGGACACAAGGTGTCTGTGATCCTGGAGGACGGAGGGAATCAAAGAGAAACTGCACCATAATATGCACCTTGACATGTATCGATCAAGACATCCACCTGTCTAAATATTCCCAGACGAAGCAATTTCTCACGGGCTTCGTGAGATCTCCTCATTACCTATAAGGGAAAAAAAATAATAATAAAAATAGAGACTGTATTCCTCTACGATACAGGAATGTAAATGGCGGCTGTAGCATTTAGGCCGGAGGCTTAGCATGTGGTGTGAAGTGCTGACCCCTGAGAAGAGAGCCCCACTAAGACCAGACAAGTGAGCCGTTACTTGAGTAAAAAGATTACTTAGTAAAAAGTTACTTTAAGCTTTTAAAAAACAAAATACAGTTTTTTAAAGTGGGAATGGCCGAACACTGCTGAAAGGTCAGGTAAAACGGGGACCGGACGGAGCCAGCTGCACGCGGCCTCAAGAAGCTGCTGGCGACTCTGCCCAGGCAGGGAGACGTGGTGCCGAGGGCGGAAGGACGGAAGGAAGCCACGGAGGAGAGGACGACAGTGCAACCCAGGAAAGACCCCAGTGGATAAACGGAGTAAGGGCCCGAGGGGACGCGAGCGTGGGTAACTAGCCAGAGCCCTCGCCCCGGTCGCTGAGGGCCCTCGAGGGGAAGCGCACTGAGCGTCACGGGGTGCGGGAAGGTCGGCACCCACCGCCACCAGCTCTACGGCAGCGCTGGGCCGGCCGTGAGGAACACGGGGAGGGGCCAGCCGCGGACAGGAGGACAGACACCTCTTCTCCGGGATACGGGCCAAGGCAAACGCACGGCCGTGTGTGGGAGGCTTCTGGGAACTGAGGGGGCTCAGCCCCCTTCGGCGTAGGCGGCAGGTCATCCGCGGAGGCTGGGGCGGGGCACTCAGTGTGTGAGCGCGCAGAGCGTCACGGGAGCCTCAGAAGGGAACAGACAAGAAGGCCAAGCAGAGGGAGTACTTGCCTCGACAAGGTTCTTAGCCTTAAAAACACCTCCAATTTCACACATGATGATGTCATCTTTAGTCCTTCCAAGTCCATCAAAATGCACGTGTTGGACGACCACCTAGACGTGACAAGGGGACACAGATTACTGAGTACCAGACAGGGCAAGAGATCAGGCATCGAGGCCAAAGACAAATGTCTGAAATTAGTTTCAAAGATTTTTCTTTTTAATTTAATGATCCACGCTTCTGAATTCCTCACCTTTTCAAAAAACTGGTCACTTGAACTGACTAGGTCTTTACTTCCTGTGAACGAGATCAACAAGGTCTCTGCAGCCAGGTGACCAAGGACCAGGTCAGTCCTAAACCCAGGCAGGGTGCAGAGGTCCCCTACACATCCTTCCCCAAATGTTCCCCAAGCACTGGCCTCTGGATGACGCTGACTGTGACCTGGTTTAGTAAACGGCGTGTATTTTGCCAGAGATCTTGTGTGGATTTCAATATAGCCTGATAAATGCTGGCTCAGAGCCTCTCACCTGTCTATAAATGCTCACTTCATTCATTCATTCAATAAAAAGGCACTGATTACCTATGAACCAAGTATCATTCTGAACACTGAGAATATAGCAGTGAGCAAAACAAAAAAATTCCCGCCTCTATGGAGATTAGATTCTAAAGGGGAGAGAAATAGGTAACATACACAGTACAGTAGACGGTAGTGGGCAAGAGACAAATCAAGCAGGGATGATGGGAGTGGTAGGGAAACGTATGACTTACAGGTGATCAGAATACTACACTAAGATCTTAATTAAAGAATTAATGAAAAACGTGCTTACATTTCTCCCACTGTATTTAATTTCAAAGGCAACAAAGTTTAGAAAAACTTTTATTCAAGACCCAAGGTCTTTTTTCTGGGAGCAGGGAACAAAGAATAAACTTAAGCATAATTTGAGTTTCTCTTTGAAATACTTTTGGGGTTTTTTTTTGGTAACATAAATTCAAAAATGTGTTTGTTTACACTTCCCACGTAAATAATCACCAAGGAAAAACTTTTCCTCTAAAACCAGAAACTATTTCTCCAAGTGTCCAGTCTTTCTAAAATGTAGTTGGCTGCAAACTCTCCTTTGATAAAGGTGTCGACACAGGTTAATCCCTTTATGTTTCCCCAGCGGCTTGTGGAAGCGAGTGTTTCTAGTAACAACTCTATCCAGCCCTCAACAGGATACTCACATCCTTGTTCTCAAGAATTTCCTGTTTAGCTTCAGGTTCAACTTCAACAAATTCAGCTTCTTCTCCTAATGCTCCAAAATCAGGTCCACTGGCTGGAAGAGGCTCCAAACTCTGAACGGGAGGGAGGAACCACAGATAAATGAACTTATATTAAAAAGCAAAAGCTTGGGACTTCCCTGGTGGCACAGTGGTTAAGAATCCGCCTGCCAATGCAGGGGACACAGGTTCGAGCCCTGGTCTGGGAAGATCCCACATGCCGCAGAGCAACTAAGCCCATGCACCACAACTACTGAGCCCGCGTGCCACAACTACTGAAGCCCGTGCGCCTAGAGCCCGTGCTCCGCAACAAGAGAAGCCACCGCAATGAGAAGCCCGTGCACTGCAACGAAGAGTAGCCCCCGCTCCCCTCAACTAGAGAAAGCCCGCGCGCAGCAATGAAGACCCAACACAGCCAAATAAAAAAAAAAAAAAAAAAAAGCTTTTAGTTTTGTCTTTAGACGGTGCCCCAGAAAACTCAGGACCATGGTCCCCTCTGGGGCTGAAGGCAGCAGGGTGGGGGGCACGTGGGCAGCATAAGCGGCTGTCGACGCACAGGTGTTAGGCTGGCGCTGACTCCTCGCTGTCCAGAGTATTGTTAATTCATAAAGCAAAGACGAAAATTCATCAGTGAAAGGGTCAGGCACAAACCGACAATGGCTGTGCCATGAACCGAGGACTACACCGCACCTAGTTCTGTACACCTGAGGCCCATTAGAAGACCAAAAAAAAAAAATTTTTTTTTGCTTTCCAGTTATAGAAAGTATCCTAATTTTTTTAATCAAAACTGGATACATTCTAGGATAATTACATTAACCAGCCAAATTAGTAGAAAATATGTTTCTGGACTCTGATCATTCGTTTTGGTCCAGAAAGTCTCACACACTCAGGGGAACTGCATATGCTCATAAAACGGGCCAGCCAGAAAGCGGTCCCTTCCTTCAGTCTGAACTGACGTCTCAAAAGCATTCTAGCATCTTCTGAATAAGGATTCTATAATAATAATTATGGAGACACGATAATATAATAGTATGTATAATAATAAACACATAACATTGTATATTTATTACATATATACGGGGATTCCCAGACACTCGTGGAAATGGATTCAGAAGGTCTAGTGTGGCAGCGGGTGACGGTAGAAACAGGCAACTCTGGGGAAAAGTATGGGAACTAGTATCCGGCTGCTTCCTCACTCCACCAGTTCTCTACAGATAAGCGCTTCTGAAGTGCACAGGAGCGCCGGACGTCTGCAGAATGCAGAGCAGTGGGGACTCCGGACCCCTCTCACCGTCCCCCTGCAATGTTCACAGCCTCTCGTCAGCACATCCTCCATCGTGCCACTGGTCCTCTGGAAGGGTAATGACCTGACAGCGCCATGTCCTCTCTCCCATCCTTGCCCTAAAAGACTCTGACAGTCCTCAAAGGTGCCCTCGGGGGCGAATGCAACTAGATTCCTTAGCAGGGCACGTGAGGAACTCCACCATGCGGCCCCCACCTGCTACTCCAGATTCAATCCCCACCACCCCCGACCCTCACCTTTGTGTCCGTGCACACCTGGTTCTCTCCGCCCAGGTTAACTACCTGCCTCCCCCGAAAGGGCTGAAAGAACCACCTTCAGTGCCATCTCCTCTGTGAGCCGTCCCTGGCTTCTTCAGGGAGAATCAGTCCCTCCTTCACAAGACACCTCTTGGAGGAAATTTATGACCTTTACAGGTACTACTTTTTCTTATTTTTATCTGCCCTGCTATATCAGAAATACTCAAATATTTATGGAATGGGTGAGTGAATGATTTTTTTCTTTTGTTCTCACATTTCATAAGTATCTGAGTGCCTACTGTCCCCTGAAGAGCAGGGAATGCAGCCGTGAATAAGACAAAACCAGTCCTTCCCTCAGTGGCTGAAGTGGATTATTTACATAAGTAAAAAGGGAAGATAATGCTGGGCAAAGAAACAGAATTTATTTCACATAATTATCCTTTCGTTTTTGTTGTGTAAATATTTTTAAAACGAGATCATTACTATATTTCTCAAAAATATGAACAAATTAAAATAGTAACTTTTTTATGCAACATTTCATGAATGTTGTATTTAAGTTTATGTATTATGTATTTAAGTTTATGTAGTGCAAAAAAGTATATTATAGATGCGCAGATTGTCTATGCAGAGCATATACTATGGTTAGGAATATACGCACATATTCATTCTTCTTAATCTGAATGCTTGACAAATAGACTTTGGGCATAAAGTCTATGCTAAAAAATTTCCATTACGGTTCCTAAAACCTCAAAAGCATGAAAACACACCTCACCAAAGACACGCTAGACCCATTTGTACTCTTAAATCTGAAATTTAGACTTTAATTCAAAAGGTGATGTCTTTACAGTTTCACAACTGCACCAAAGCTTGATGTCCTAAATTAACTGTTTCACTACTAGAGATTCATTCATTCACCAAATATCTACCACTATGTGACAAGCGCTTACAAGGTCCTCACCCTCACAGAATTTACATTCCAGTGTCTGGGTAAGCATTTAGTGAAATGAATTAAAATAAATATTTGGATCTAGCCTCTAACCTTTAAGCAGATCGGTCTACTAGTGAGTCGACAAATTTTATCGGACGCCACGTGCCAGGCACTAGGCAAGGCAGTGCTAACTGAAGAAATAGGACATGAAATAAATTTAATGAGTTATGAACAGCATCTTTAAAGTGATATAGACTAGAATCAGATAGAAAATACAAGAAAAAATAATAGGTATCAAGGGTAAATACTGTTTCAGAAAACTTTTGTTTCACATATGCATGAAGGTACTAGATAGCAAATATGGGATGTTTTCTTTCTGTGAGTCCTGACCAAAATTCAAACAACACTGGCTAGTGAAATGTAAAGGCCAAATTAAAGAACTCAAATTATTTCTCGTCAATACATTAATCAAAGGAGCAGCAGTTTTAGTGTCAAAGGGGCTTAATAAAAGCAGAGACTTCTTTTTCCTGTACTCCTAGCACCTACAACAGTGCCAGGCACGGAACTAACCACTGGTGAATATTAGTTGAATAAACGAATGAATGCTTACTCTGCCAAGATGCTACAAGGGATGCAAGGCAAGTAAGATGCAGCTCCTACCGTCATCTAGAAACTTAGACTTTAAAAGGATAAGTCAAAAATGCAGAGCTAAAACAGGGCACCAGAGTAGAAATGTCAAGGAGGTTGGCAACACATCCAAAATGAGGAAATGAGGAGAGATAAGGAGGTTTATGTAGGAAGTGACTTGAACTGAGTTCTAAAAGATGGGACTATTTTGCCAGCTGAAGATGGGAGTGGGGGTGAGTGAGAGAGGGAGCTCCGCCCAACAGCACGGTCCAAAGAGTGTGTCGGAAGAGGAACGGTGTTTCATTTGCAGGAAGTATCTGGAAATGGAAGTTAAGTCCATTCCCGCACACCAGGCTGAGAAGTCTGTGCTAAATTCTTTTGGGAAACTCCTGAAAACGTCTCAGCAGGGCAACTGAAACAATCCACGCTGTGGAAGAGAAGTTGTGTTGAGGGCTGGGACTCAGGAGGTCTGAGTTTTAGAACATTCTGAGGCTCTAACGGGGTGACCCTGGACAAATAGTCACTCTCTGGGTCTCAGTTAAGATTACGATAAAGAGCAGTTGGGCAGCTTGGGTGCCGCGCTAAGCACCCAAGCAAGTGCTTTACGTGTACTGTGTCTTTCAATTCTCCTAACAGCCCGGTGAGTGGGTACTATCACTGCCTCCACTTTAAAAGGAGGAACTAAAGCTCAGCGAGGTTCCGTCTTTCCACGGTAACCAAGAGACACGAGGACTCCTAGCTGGGTCTGGGTTGGAAGACACTACTTCGTGCTCTAAGAGTCTAGCAAGACCCCAAGAGCGGCTGAGCGGGAGAGATCGGAAAAGGTGACCGGTAAGGAACTAAGACGCCCGAAACCGCTGAGGATAGAAAGAACTTATCCTCCGCTGCAGGACATCACGGAAAGCCCGAGAGTCCTTTCCGGGCCACTGCCTCGCTAAGTGACCTAGGGCAAGTCACGCCCCTCCTCTGAGTATCCGTTTTCTGCTCGGAAGCCTGCGGTACCCGCTGGCGGCATCTCTGCGGTCTCCTCCACCCGGCCCGCGGCGGCCCAGAGCTGGGGCGCTACAGGCGGAGATCCCCGGCCCCGTTCCGCACCGGCCTCGGGGCCCTGCAGTCCCCTCACTAGGGCAACCCCGGGCGCAGCCGCGAGGGCGTCCCCCGCGGCGCCCGCCCAGAGGTCACGCAGCCCGCGGGTCGCTGGGCCTCTTACCCTGGCGTGCACTGTCCCCATGGCTCCCCTTCTGGCCGCCGCCTCCCAGAGCTGCCCTGGCCCGACGAAGGCTCGGCGGGTGAGGCAGAGGGCGAGTCGGTGGCGGAGCTACCGGTTGGTGCAACACCCACAAGCCCCCGGACGCGGCTGACTGGGGGCGGCCATCATGTCCCGCCTTCGCCCCGCCTCCTGGTTCACGGTTCCTCCGCTCATTGGTCCTTAAGAATCTATGACCCGGATGTTCACGCCTACGCCGGGAAGCTCTGCGACCTGGAGACCGCCCGAGCGCCGAGCGTTCTGTGGCGCCCGGGAAGCTGCTGGCGCGTGGTGCGGGGTTTGCGTGAGGGTCTCGCTGGGAGTGCCGGAGCTTCCCTGGGGGAGACCAGACCAGCTGGTGGGCGCGCCGAGACTTCACTCACGTGTCTCCCTTAACCCTCGTGGCACCTCGGCCCAATGGTGCAGTGCTTGTCCCCGCGCTCTGGCGAAGCGCCGAGGCTCGCCACACCCGGCTGCAACAGTGGCCTCACCCGGCGTGTGGAGCCGCACAAATCCGGATTGGAGCCCTGCTCCTCTCCTGCTGGCCGCACGGAGCTTTCAAGTCACTGAACCCCCCCAGGGTTCAGCCTCCTCATTGGCAAAATAAAGTGACGGTCTTATCTGCTTCGCAGGGATGGATTACAAGGCTCGCCTGAGAGTGTTATTAACGCCTGGCACAGGGCAGGGCACTTAGTGAGCAGCGAATAAATGACCGTTATTCTTTCAACTGCAGTAAATGTCAGTGCGTGTCATCGGGGTTCGCATGGGGGCCATTCACATCGGAGAACAGGACAGCCCTGGGGCTTCATTTGGGTGGTGGAAACAGCTTTCCCCCCGCTCAGAAGACAGTATATAATAAGTAATAGTCACGTGGCGATAAATGCAATGAGAGAAACAAGTAAGAGACAAAATGAGAAAAGGATTTTCAGTATCATGTGCACTAATGTTTCCACCCCTTCCCAGAGACCCTGACACTCTTCTGTTTAAGTAGCAGCACCAGAGTCCTCCAGCATCCCTGGGGTAAATATTAAGTCCACATTCTCTTTCTTGCCATCCAGGCCCTTCTCCTTCCCACACTGCATCCCTTGCCAGTTGACCTATCCATCTGTCTTCCCAGCTGGGCTGTCAGTCCCCAGAGGTGGGGACCAGTCTGGTTCCCTCCATGAGCCCAGAGGCTAGCACAGTGCCTGGCGTGATGCAGGGACCTGGTGAATATTTGCTGAATTACTGCTCCCCTGCCGTAGGCTAGGGCAAACAGACAGACACTGCTTATTAAGATTGCACATTCCTGGGCCTCAGCCCTGACCTACTGAACCAACCTCTGGAAAGCAGAACCTGGAGATCTGAATTTTTTTAAAGTGTGCCAGGTAATTCTTTTGCCAACTAGGTTTAAGAACCCCTCATTTTAAAAAACTCTTTATGTCCATGTCTGACTTCATCACTAGTTTCTAACGTCTTTGAAGACATGGGGCCGCTAACCTGCTTATAAGGAACTTGGCCAGAAATGGGTGGAAGAGGTGCTCAGCAGGAGGGGGAGGCAGAGGCAGCAGCAGGGCATCCGCAGGAGGTGGGGGACAAGGATGCAGGGCCGTGATACAGGCAGGCAAGACGGCCTCCCATGAAAAGGGGAACGGTGTGCAGGGCCAGGCCTGCTGGGAGAGACGTCTGGACCTGGGCGTATGTTCAAGAGGCTGCAAGCTGATGAAAGAACTGGGCTATAAGTTAGCTGTTGACCCCAGGCAAGTCACACCCATTTTAAGGGTCACTTTTCTCCATTATAAAATAATGAGCTGAGATTGCTAAGGACCCTGCCAGTTCTACAAAGGATTTTTTTTTTAATTGGCTTGTATTTCACACTAGGAAGTAATATGTCCTGGGCTTTTGCAGGCTTTTAAGCCATTTTGGATCACCACTTGCCAGGGAATCATAATCAGATTAGCTCCCGTTTAGTGGTTACAACGCTGGCTGGCTTTATGGACAGACCTGCTGGCTGGGGTTCAGCCGTGATTCTACCACTGCTAAGCTGTGTGGCTGTAAGCAGGGCCCCTACCTCTCTGGGCCAGTTTCCTCTTTTGTAAAGTGAGGGTAGTAATGGCATCCACCTCACAGGATCGCTTTGAGGATTCAGTGAGTTAATAGATGTAAAGCTGTGCCTGGCCCAGGGAGAGTGCCCCCCCCCCCCCACAAAGATTAGCTGTCCCTATACCCATGTGCCAGGCCAGGTGCCAAGTGCTTTTCATAAATGGTCTTATTTAACCATCACAGTAAGGTAGGCTTTTGTAGAAGATGAAACTTAGGGCCAGAGAGCCTAAGTGAGTTACCCTAAATCCAGGTGGGACCCAAACAAAGGAGAGTGTGACATGGTCCCACCTCTGACTCTTAGCCACCTTGAATGATGCCCACGTGTCCCAGGGTCTCGGGGGGGTGGGGGCCGTGGAGGTGGAGTAGATGATGGCTCAGAAGCCTCCCGACCCTGGATTCCCCTCTTCTGGCAATTTTTAAAGGGGGGATGGTGGGTGGGGCATACATAACAGGCTGCAGCCACCAGGTGTCTGAGTGGGAGAAGCTCAAAACACTGCCCGGTTGTTACCCAGCAAGACTCCGAGTGCCCAGGGTTCAATGCCCACAGGCCCGGCCAACCTGCCTCTGGCCACCAAAGTGGGGCTTCACGGGCCTCACTGACCCCCAGCTCAGACTCAAAAGGCTGTTTTAGGTGTGAAAACTTGGACAGAGATCTCCAAAGATAATCTAGGAGACGGAACAAATTTTAAGCACAAGTCACAGAGACTGGACACTTATTCAAAAATTCATTCTCCTGGTTCCCTGAAGCTCAGTTTTCTCATCTGTAAAATGGGGATAGTAGTTCTTAAAGCATAATGGTACAGTGAGGATTTAATGAAATAAAGCATGGGGCCTGGCACACTGTAAACACTGAATAAACTAGATTTTCTTCCTGCATTTCCTTGTTATTCTCTTAAATAAGCCTCCTCTCAAAGATAAGCCATGACTTTGACCTGCATATGACAACAAGAGTCCTGAGCCAAATATAACATTTGAGAGCCCTATTGTGTACAAGGGTCAGGGTGGCAGAGGACACGTTAGGAACACAAAGACACAGCTCTACCCTCTCTGACGGTCACAATGTACATTCCCCTTTTTTTTTGGACTTGCTGCACAGCATGCAGGATCTTAGTCCCAACAACCAGGGGCGGAACCCGTGCTGTGCCCCCTGCAGTGGAAGCTCAGAGTCCTAACCACTGGACTGCCAGGGAATTCCTTGTACGTTAACATTTTAAAGGCTCTCAGAAATCCTGCAGTACATACACTTGTTTCGCTTTCTTTAACTCAGTATTTCCTGGGTTATTTAGTCTGTCTTAAAGACTTTTTGGGTTTTGAGGTTTTCTGTGGCTTTCAGTGGCACTGTTCACCAGAATTTCTGCTGTTCCTCTTTTGGGCAAAAGGTAGACTTGCATTTCCATGCCCCCATCCATGTGACTTGCTTTGGTCCACTAGCTGTAGGCAGGAGGGAGAGGTGTCACTCTGGATGGAGACCTTTAAGCACCGTGTTCCTCCCCCACCGCCCACCCCGACCCTCGAGGGCCTGGGACAGGCTCAGCCTGGGTCAGCCAAGTCCGATGGGCATGTAGTCTGAGGAGGGAACCTTTTGGGAGTCTGGGAGTCTTTGTTAAACACAGCATAACCCCGTCTATCCTAACTGATAAAATCCCTAGCGCCATCCGCAAGGACACAACGTTCCAGAAAATTTGGTTTACGAAGTGCTGATCTGGTCCCATCACTCAGAGAAATGAAGATTAGTGACTACACTGGTTCCCTGGATAAAGTCAAACCCCAAATCTCAGAAGCCACGAGGAAGGGACGCTGGGTCTTCACAGATCGCCGCAGAGGTCACCCTACTCTTAGTTTGGGGCACCCTGTGGTGTGGACTCCCTGGGGCTGCAGCCTTGGTCTCCTTATTCCTTTCCCAGAGGGCGGGCACCCTGAGTGAGGGGCTCGCCTCCATCCCCCATGTCCCCAGCGCCTGCTGCCTGAGGAGTGAAGGTGAGCCGGTCAGAGGAAAGAGTATGGCCACTGGCATGAGGCAGAGGCCCGGGGTGAGCAGGCAGGCCCCGGAGGACCAGGGTCCGAGCTGCCGGGGGGCACCGAGGGAGGGATGCCCAGGAGGAAGGCGGCTTCTCCGTGTGGGGAGGTGGGGGTGACTTGACCGGGTTTGAACCTAAGGATGGCTTGAGGCGGGGTGCAGGCCAGGGAGCCCGCCAGGAAGTCGTTGCAGCAGCCCAGGGCAGGGGCGGGCTGCCGACAAGGGAGCGGCTAACAGAGACGTTAAGTGGGGGCGGACGCGCGCAGGATCGGGACCACCTGGAGGAGAAGGTGGGGGGACTCAGTGCGTCCCCAGTTCCTGGCTCAGGTGACTCGGCTGTGGATAGAATCAGGGCAGCTGATGAGGGAGCTGAGGAGCTCTGTACTGGAGGGAGGATGCTGGGGGGCCGACGGGGGGGTAGGTAGGGGGGGTAGGTGGACCCTCACCTGAGCCAGAGACCGGAGGGAGGAGGGGGTTCCTTGGAGTGAGCGAGGCCTCCCCAGGAGTGGTTGTGTGCACGCCCCAGCCCTGGGGAAGAGCCCGGTAGCCAGGATGGAGTCGAGGAGTCTGGGGTCCCAGAGGAAGGAGAGGGATCCGGGAAGGAGGGTCTGGCCCTCAGTGTCCAGGACAGAGCATGTGGAGGCCACCTGGCCTGGCAGGGCCGTCTGGGGCAGCGGGACCATAAACCTTGGGGGTGGGGAGGTCGCAGGGGAGTTTAAAGGAGCTTGGCTGTGAGGCAAGGAAAGCAGCACTGTGGCTCCTCGTGAAAGATGCAGAGACGAGGGAAAGCACTTTAACGATCACATTTATTATAAATTATTCTCCGACGAAAGGAATACTTAGAAATTTAATATACAACGCAATTACATATTGCGTTGTAATTGCATTGCGTATGCCATAGATAATGGCATATTGGTAACCACCGTCAGTGTCCTGGCATACATCCTTTCAGTCTCTGTGCTACACATACACGCCCACACACGTCTTAATTTTTAACAAGACTGGGCTCATGCTTTGTACCAAGTTCTGCTGTTTACCAAATAGACTGTTTCTCCCTGGCATTCAACAGACTGCACACTGATGATTCCCCAGGGCATAAATGGACCATAAATAGAGGGAGGCTTTTATTTAACAAGGTGAGAGGAACTTGAGGATGTTTTACATGCTGATGAGAAACCAGCCACGCTGGAGAGGGGAGGGCCTTGGTGGGCGGGGGCGGGGGGTTGAGGATGTGGGGCGAGTGACTTCTGGGAGCAGCCAAAGAGGAGGAGATGGGGTAGCATTTAAGGCACAGGTGGGAGGGCAGCCTTGGCTGTTTCTAACAAAGTAATACACTTCCTTGTCTCACTCTCCATTTTTTAAAAATTATAAAACATATGCTCATCAGAAGGTTGAATAATTACAAAAAGTAGCAAGAAAATAAGTCCCATGTAATCCTATCTTAACATATTTCTTTCCTTATAATGATCACAGAACTGGTGTATAGGATACTATCCACACGGAAATATCCTGGCTACCATAAAGCACTGCTGAAGTGTGGTTGTACGTGCTTAGACCTACGCTGTGGTTCTGACGGAAAAGGCCACTGGGAACCCTGAGAGTCGGGCTTGGGGAAGGTATGAGGGTGCGTCACCAGGAGTCCAGGTGGGTGTCAGGCAGGCATCACCTCCCCCACTCCAGGCCAGCTCAGCATAGGGGACAGTGCTTTGTTCTGGGGCCCAGGTGGCCGGGGGAGCCCACCACTCACAGCCTTGCCTCTCTCAGGGCGGGAGCGCTACCAGCACGGGAGCGCTACCAGCACAGGAGCCCCTGGAAACTCGAGGAGCTCAGCTCTGCACTGCGTGACGACCCCGTATTTTCACAAGCAGCCGCTGCCTTCTAGGTGCTCACGATCACATCAAGGCTCACGCAGGCTTTGTCCCCAGAACCACACTCTCCTCTAAAGTGTATGTCCTCGCAGTGGAGTGCTGGGTTTGACCTTGCCGGTTCTTCAACTCCAGGATACATACACAGTGTGGGTGACAGTTGCAACTTTTTGGGCCAACATTTAGGATTCTGAGCTTACCATTGTTTCTTTTCTTTTTGTTATACTCAAATGCATAAATAAGAAAAACACATTTCATCTTGGGTCATATCACACTGTGCTTGCCAACAAATTACCACCCCGGAGAGAAGGTGGGTGCCTGCCTCTTTGCTCATCTCCATTAGGGCTCTGCAAGTGGAGAGGACAGGTAAGGACCTGGGGGTGCCAGGGTGACCGTCTTGTGCACTGGATTTTTTTTCTTTTTTTTCTGGCCACGCCGCACAGCATGCAGGATCTTAGTTCCCCAACCAGGGATCGAACCTGCGCCCCCTGCAGTGGAAGCGCAAAGTCTTAACCACTGGACCGCCAGGGAAGTCCCTGAACTGGATTTTTTTTTTAAGGCTTCTTCTATTAATATCTCACTGATTCCCATGATATATAATTCAACAGGAAATACGAAGATTCCCTTATAATTAATATAAAACTCTTTATCAAATATTTAGGTCAAAAAGATGTACCAGAATGTAAATAAGTTACCATCTTTTAATGCCCCCCCTAACCAGGGGTGTCCTTGGGAGGATGGCACCCCCCTCGCCCCACAGTAACTGCTTCCTGGACGGAAAGATGGGACCCTACTCCTTACTTCCTTCCAACCCCCAAGACTGCACAAAGGGCAGCCCAGCCCCCAGCCACAGGGTTCCCTCTACCCACCCCCCTCCAAACACCAGTCATTCTAAAACCCTCCACCAGGACAGCTGAGTGGGCGGCAAGTCCTCTTGGGGGTGATCGGCCTCCTCCACGTGGCCACTACCGTCATTTCCCAGAGCAAACCGGATCCCTCCGCTCCCTACTTTAAACACTTCCGCGTCTGCGAATAGCAAAAACAACCGTGGGCCCCTCTCCCGAGTGCCCGCCACGTGGCCAGGACTGTGCTAGGGGCTCCCCGAAGCCTCGCAGAAACCTAATGAGGAGAGGAGGGTCACCCCCACGGAACAGGTGAGGAAGCCGAGGCCCACGATCTTCAGGATAAGATCCCACCCTGGTCACTGACACCAGGCCCTTCTTCCTCCGAATTAGTTTTCAGAATTGAGAAAGCAGCAGCAGCATCCGGGCCACGTTAACGACGCAGATTGCCGGGTTCCATCTGGGGAGACCGTGATCCAGCAAGTCTGAGGTCAGACGGGAATCTGCATTAACAAGCACCTCGCCCCGCCCTCCGCCCCCCAACACACCCACACTCCGAGGGGCCCTGCCTGGCCCTGCCTCTCTCTCCGCACTCCACCCCCTCCCTGTGCTGCCAGCACCCAGAGCTACTTCCTTTAGGCAAACCAATGCTACCTGACCCTCCCGGACCCGCACCTGTCCCTCTGCCCTGCCCCAGCTCCATCGGCCAGCTCTCTCCTCCTCTGCCGTCAAAGTTAGGCCCAGTGGACGCGCTTCCCCGCCCCCTCCCTGGGCTTCACCGCATCCTGTGCAGCTATGTCTTGGATATTAGCTTTCAGCAGGTGCTCTGAGACCTCTGATTTGCTCAGCTGCCTCCCATAAGACAGGACCTCCTGCACCAGAGGGTGAGCTCCTTGCCACCTATCCGGGGCCCGACGACGTTTCTAGAATGGCACACGAGGCCTGAGCAGGTGAGAGGGTGCCTGTCGGGCTCACAGCCCCACAGCCAAATCATCTGTGTGGAAGCGGGGAGTGTCGCCGTCCGCGCGTGCGGGTTGGAAGAATTTCCAGACACGAATTATCTTAGAAAAGAGTGAGTTTACTGAGAACAAAGAGCAGAGTTAGTGAGGGGCGCTGCAAACACAGCGGGCCCGCTTCCTGATGGACCAGGGAGAGCCGACTCCCTTTGTGGACTAGTGGCCAACTTTTATAGCCTCAAGACAAAAGAAAATTCCTGCTGCCAGGATGGCATCAGGCGATTGGTCAGGGTGCTACGAGGTTGCTACATGGTGAATATTTTACCTACTATGGAGTCCGGTTTAGACTAGGAGAGCCCTAGTCTAGCCTAGACTATGGCTGTCCGGTTTAGATTAGGAGAGCCCATGGCAACAGTTGCTATGGGGGCTTGGTTAATTCCAGAGTTTTTGTCCTGTGTCCTTGACATAGGGTGTCCTTGATGTAGGGCTCCACATTCCCCCCCTTTTTATATATGGACCAAATCTTTGGCCCCTTAACACCCCGCTCATGACTATCTGCCTATCCCTATCTCGGGCCATAGGAACCCAGGTCATTGGGGAAAGGGGCGATGACCATTCCTAGCTTCTTCCTGCTGGACAGGGGCATCGTGGCGCCCTGGGTCCCAATGCCCGCTCTCTGTCAGGGTGTATTTATGGAGGGAGATGAGCGCCTGTGGAATGATAAGGCAGCTTGTTCCGACGTAGTCCATGTGCCAACTGGCTGGTACCCTTGTTGTTGCACCATCTGGAATTGAATCTTTTGAACCTGTCGGGAAATGAACTTAGATAATGCGTTAATAATGCAGGGGCCAAACAACAAAACAAGGGCTATCAGGATTAATGGTCCCAGCAAGGGCAATAGCCATGTCCATATCTGGATCCCCAGAGAGGAGAGGAGGCTGGAAAGCCAGCTGGGGCCCTGTCCTGCTCTCTCTTTTAAATCTTCTATTAATTTGATGTTTTTCTTTAGAATCTGGAGGTCTTCTTCAGCCTGGCCGGAGGTATTAATATAGAAGCAGCCTGTCTCATTTAGTACGGGCACAGATACCCCCCGCCTCAGCTGTTATAACATTAAGGGCCCTCCTATTTTGTAAAGCCACCTCGGCCAGAGAGCCTAGGGCTGACTGCTATTCTTCAGTGGCTGCTACCGTAGCCTTCCAAGGTTCATTGTCCATGATGGTGAGACGGAGAATGCCCCTCTCTAAGGGGTATGCCTGCAAACCAGAAGAGCCCTCTAAAGACGCTATGCATTATTTCGGGGTGATCAAGAATTGGGTTATCATAAGCATGTCCCCCCCAATCAGCGGTTCGTTTTTTTTTTCTCTCCAGGACAGGTCTTAAGGCCTCCTGGAGGAAGGACCCAAGGTTGGGAATGTCTCCTAAGGAAGCTAAATCCTTTGCAGTCATAATGGTCGCCTCTGGGACCACAGCAACAATTGTGCAGGAGCCCCTCCAAAGTGTGGGAAGATCCAGATTGACCCTGTTACCGCACAGAAATGAAAATCCGGTGCCCCTCAAGGATACCCCCATTGTGGGTCCCTAGAGCCGGGCCCTGACCTTTTGGGAGTTTTCCTCTGGAAATAGACTGGGGTCCTATGGCCTAGGATTATAATGGGAAGGCCAAACGCCGAGGAAGTAATCATCTATACATAAAGGGGAGAATCCGGGCTCTGACTGATCATGTGTGACAGGGGCATTGGCATAACAAATTTCTGAATATTAGCTGAATTATGTTGTATTTTGGAGGAGAGTCTTGTCGGGAGGTTAAACTAAGTAAGTGTCCGGTGGTCACACCGATCCCCACCTACTTAGTTTCCAGGGCCGAGCTATTTATGGGGATATGGTCTTCATTAATATATTTCTTAGTCACATTTTTCCTTGAATTTCCCCAACACAAAGTGAAATTACCTTCATGTACATCATATTCATCCTCCTCGGACTAGGGATCCCACTCCAGGCTAGTCTGATTAAAATTGAGGGTGGAGTTACAAAGAGAGTCATTTAGCCAGCCCCAAATGGGTCCCCATCCATCCAGGTTGGAGACAGTCCTTTAAATTATGTCTTTTCCAGTATGCATAATCCCCTGATTGTAGGTCATGGGGCATCTGATCTTCATCCGAAAATAGATTACTGAGATAAGCTTTAGAAACAAACTTACAGTGTCCTTTAATAATTCAATTAAACTTCTTAGCAACATAACATGACAGCAAGGAACTAACTGGGAAGTGAGTCTTGGTAACACAGACCTTAATTAACAAAGCTAGAATTTAATATTCAGTGAAACGTAATTTTTTTTTTTCATTGTGAGGGAATTAACCCTGCAGCCAGGGAAGGCTTTATCCCATCAAATAAAAAAATGAGCTTTGTCAGGGAGCTGGAAAAAGCCAAGCAGCAGTCTTGGATTTTCCATAGCCGTGACTGTTTGACTGACAGCTATTGTTTACCCATTTTAAATTCCCTGAATTAGGAGTAGATTGTTGTCATGTTTTAAGGACATCAAGATGGCGAAAGTCTGGCAATGAGGGGTTAATTTTTTTTTTTTTTAATTTATTTATTTATGGCTGTGTTGGGTCTTCATTTCTGTGTGAGGGCTTTCTCTAGTTGTGGCAAGTGGGGGCCACTCTTCATCGCGGTGCGCGGGCCTTTCACTGTCGTGGCCTCTCTTGTTGCGGAGCACAGGCTCCAGACGCACAGGCTCAGTAGTTGTGGCTCACGGGCCTAGTTGCTCCGCGGCATGTGGGATCTTCCCAGACCAGGGCTCGAACCCATGTCTCCTGCATTAGCAGGCAGATTCTCAACCACTGCGCCACCAGGGAAGCCCAAGGGGTTAATTTTTGTAGAAGCAGAATGAACTTTATCTATGCGTGCCACGATCTTCATAGATCATCGTGAAATAACATGTATTTACTTTACTAAAGTAACAAAAGATTTTAAAAGTAAATACAAATCACTTAAAGGCAAAGGAATTTACATAGTTTGTTATTAAAAGCAGCATTCCAAGAAAACTTTGTTCTCTTAACAGAGAGAGAACCAAATTTCAGCCTGGTCTCAATAAACTTGTTTATTTTTAAGTTTATTATCATATAGGCTTTTTGCTTGCGGAAATTTTCATAAGGAGTCTCAGACTGAACTCTTAAAAGACCTCTCAGGGCTAGGAAAGTCACACCAAGGGCTTGTCACAGATTTCGCTTACCAGATCTAGGTGAATTCCTCCCTTTTCAAGGTTCCCAAAATACCTTGAGATTTCTGTACCTGTTAGTGAGGTAGCCTTCCTAATTTATCTGATAAAGCTGCTGGGAACCTAAGAGTTTCCCATCTCTGGAGTGAGCAGACAGAGGAAAAATGTAAATGCTTCAATTTTGCTTACAAAGGTATAATTTACCAAATTACTGTAAGTCAGAATTAGTTTGAGGGGAAGGTTTTCCTTACACCTGGAAAATACAGATTCAAACCAGTAATTTTTCAGATAGAACCCATAAAATTATAACCATATTTACCAGTTCATTCAGTCCTTTGTAATTAATCCTTTTTGTTAACAGCTTTATGAAGCCATCAGGTTTTTCATTAGAATTCTTCATTCTTACCTAGTTATCATTATAGTCTGAAAGTCCGAAACTTGTATTTATCCAAAAGTCCTTTTTATAAATCTTCTTGAAGAGGAAGCATTTTTGCAAAGGCATTAGAGTGAAACTGTAAGTGTCTATAATGACAAAAGACTTAAGAAGGCACGTTTAAAATCTGATTACAATAAAATTAACAAAGTAACTTGGTTACTGTTATGGCAGACAACACTTAAGGAAGCAATAGTTATTTACTTAGCCAAGGTAACAATAAAAGATTTCAAAGGCAAATACAGATCACTTAAGAGGTAAAGAAATTTAAAATCTGTTATCAAAGGCAGTTCAACATTTTAAGAAATCTCGTCCTCTTAACAGAAAGAAAAGCCAAATTCAAGTTTTGCACCAGCTTACTTTTAAAATTCATTTACTTAATTAAATTTATTCTAAACTTAGTCAATCCTGACCATGCATAAAACTCTTTCCTCAGGGTCCACTTTTCACAAAACTTTTTATCACTTTCTGTATCCATCACTTTATTTTCCCATTCAGAAGCAGTCAACTCTAAATTAGACCTACTTCCTTTTTTCTTAATAAAATGTAATTCCATTCCTCACACCTTCTTTACTGAAAACACACATCCTACTTTCCTTAAGCAACCATGAACTGTCCTTTATAGCAGCACTCTGTAGATTGGTAAACATAAATCCAAGTAATGATTCCTTGAAAAATATGCTTCTTACAGAAAGTATCTCAGTGAACACCACACATTTAGTAATAGTTCTGAACCTTTTGTTTCTCTGTAAAAGGAAGCCAGTGTTCAGTAATTAATGTTTCAGTATCTTATTTTATTTGGAAATGGACTAGTTATTTAATAAAATTCCATACTTTAATTTAGCACAACTCAATGTTTTAAGTTGTCGAATATCTGGAGAGATTATTCTTAAGTAGACATTCCTAAAACATAATTATTCCTAAAAACTTCACGCAAAGCTCTAATCTCATTTGTATTTTCTTTTCTTTTTTTTAAATTAATTTTTATTTATTTATTTATTTGGCTGCGTTGGGTCTTCGTTGCTGCACGTGGGCTTTCTCTAGTTGCGGCGAGCGGGGGCTACTCTTCGTTGCGGTGCGCGGGCTTCTCATTGCGGTGGGTTCTCTTGTTGCGGAGCACGGGCTCTAGGTGTGCGGGCTTCAGTAGTTGTGGCACATGGGCTCTGTAGTTGTGGCTTGCAGGCTCTAGAGCGCAGGCTCAGTAGTTGTGACGCACGGGCTTAGCTGCTTCCCGGCAATCCCGGACCAGGGCTCGAACCCGTGTCCCCTGCACTGGCGGGCGGATTCTTAACCACTGCACCACCAGGGAAGTCCCCTGTATTTTCTTTTACTAAGTTTCTTCACATTGAGTTTTTTTCATTGCTGACAAATTTGTGACAGTTATAATAAGATCTTATTTAGTTTATATTAAACCTAGGCACAATAAAAGTATTATACTTAATCTTGATCGCTCTAAAGACATGTCTATATTAATTAGATCAATAAACTTAAACATTAATACCAGGTATTAATTTAATATTGAATATTCCCCAGTTCACGTGAATCTGAAATTTATTTAGCTTAATTTTTCTTGCATTTAGAATTGTTTGATTTGTAAGCACTTACTTTTCTTTTAAGCCAATTAAATAGAGCTCATTTACAAATTAACCTCAGCAATATTATCCAAGGACACAGACACATACTGAGACATACACAGATATCCAGACAGTCAGAGATCTCATAGTTTCCACTTGAGGCTTAAAATGTCTCTTTGCCTCTTTTTTTTTTCTCCTGGCTTGAAGTTCTACTAATTAACCCAAGGCTGAAGTCTCAGGCAAAGTGGGCTGTGTTTGTAGCTCAAGGACATGATAAGAGTTAACTTCAAGCTTTCTCCTAGGCATATTTTTGTTCTCTCAGGGTCAGAATTCTGAAAAAGATATTTCAACAAGCTAGCTTTCTCTAATTGCATATGCATAAAAACTGGTTTTGCAATTTCAAAAAATTTTTATCTTAACCAATTTTCTCCGGACTCTAAAGAATATTGTGGCCATCCTGACTGAAGGAACCTAACTTGTTTTGAATTTGGGAAATGTCAGACACGGGAAAGGGAACATGGACTCTACTAGTGCCCATGTCTCCATTTGCCACTTCCCTTAAGGGAAGCATATTAGAATCTGTTTCCTGGTGTTGGGCAGTCCTGGATCTTGTATGGGGAGGGGAGGGGGGCTTTCGCCCTGGTAAGGGGGTACCTACTGGGGAGCTGTGCTGAGGTGGGTGCAGGGGCTGAAGCAATGAGGGTTCATGGGGTGGGGGACAGGAAAGGTCCAGTAGAGGGTCGCCTAGGAGATGTGATGGAGAGGGAGGCAGAGGGGGTCGGGGGGATAAGGCGGCAACAGAAAGACACATGCGGCATGAGTCCCTCAGATCCAGATTCTGACTAAGGGCCATAAAGGTCTGGACGTAAGGAACCTCTGAGTTCTTTCCTTGTTTCCGGCAAAAGAGATCAAGTTGGAGGATCGTGTTATAATTTAGTGTCCCATTAAGAGGCCATGGTTCTCGGTCCCCCAGTTTATACTGGGGCCAAGCCGTGTTACGAAAGAAAATGAGCCTCCTCTTTTCGAGATTCTCAGGGTCAAATTTTCCCAGTTCCTGAGGATACAGCCGGGGGGTGAGTCTGAGGGAGGCTCCCGAGACGTAGCAGAACCCATTCTTAGCCTGTATGCCGTAGAATGGGGGTCCTGAGAGTCACCGGCTGACAGGCGTCCCCTTTGCCCCAGTGGTCTCTCCGTGCGACTAAGGCACAAAATGGGCCGACCATCCCAACAATCGCGTCCGACCGTGAGAGGTGACCCTGAGTGTGCGACTGAGGCACCATGCGACTCGGGCAGGGACAGAAAGAAAAGAGAGAGAGATTCCCGGGACCCACCGGGTGACTCACCGTTTGGCGATTCCCTGAAACGTGAAAAGGCACTCCTGGGATGGCTCAGAGGCAACGCCTAGGCTCCTGTAAGTCAATCCGGACCCAGAAGAAGGTGAAAGTAACAGAGAAGAAAGGCTGAGGAATCGGCCTCGTAGTCCTGCCGGGAAGGCGGCGGCCAAGGGGAGGGGGCTCAGTGTTTTGCTTGAACCAATATGCACCTCACGGTGCACGGAAGTTGGGGGCAGACGCTCTAACAGCCTGGTCGGTTCCGTGACCCCCTTATCCTTCACGGGAGTCTTCAAGCGGCAGGCGCCCTAATGGCTTTTAAATGCCTGACGCGTGCCCGCACGATACCAATCAGCCTAGTCCTCAGTCGGAAGGAAGACAGAGGGATCCTCACCCATCTGGACGGCAGTTACTGGGGCGAAGTGAGCCGTGGAGCCTTCGGAACACACCAGGATGTGGCCCTGGCCAGAGTTCCTCCGTTGCTTTCACGGCAGCTTGCCTGTTCTCAGAGAGTCCCAAGGAATGAGGAGAGGAGGTGGCGAAAGAGATCCCCCTGGAGGTCCCTGTACGGGCCACCAAATGTCGTTGTCCGAACGTGGGTTGGAAAAGAATTTCCAGACACGAAGTATCTTGGAAAAGAGTGAGTTTATTGCGAACAAAGAGCAGAGTTGGTGAGGGGCGCTGCAAATCCAGCAGGCCTGCTTCCTGATGGACCAGGGAGAGCCGATCCCCTTTGTGGGCTAGTGGCCAACTTTTACAGCCTCAAGACAAAGAAAATTCCTGCTGGCAGGATGGCATCAGGCGATTGGTCAGGGTGCTACGAGGTTGCTACATGGTGAATATTTTACCTACTATGGAGTCCGGTTTAGACTAGGAGAGCCCTAGTCTAGCCTAGACTATGGCTGTCCGGTTTAGATTAGGAGAGCCCATGGCAACAGTTGCTATGGGGGCTTGGTTAATTCCAGAGTTTTTGTCCCGTGTCCTTGACGTAGGGCTCCACAGGGGGCAGACGCATCATCACTCGAGAACAAATCCGGGAGGTCGCCCAGCACAGCCACTGGATGTCGCTGGGCATGTCTGGAAGCCACATCACCAGTCTGCAGGAATGAAACAGAGAGACACCCACGTTGTATGAGCAGGAAGACAAACCAAAACAAAAAGAACAAAACCAAACCCTAACCAAAGGCAGACATCTTACAACGATACCATCGTCCAGGTAAACTGCCAGGGTCACTTCTAACCCCGATGTGATAAATTCCCAAAGACAAGACAACCTAAAGGCCCAAAGGATAATTAGGCCATTTTTTGATTTGGGAACACTCAAGGGACTTACGTGGAAATAAAAGGAAAAGACCTTGGTTTTCCAGGATCCTACTCCTCTGTGGCAACATGGCCACCGATGCAGAGCAGCTTGCGGTCGAGAGCCACCCCCTGCGCCCAGGTCTCCTGTGCTTGGCCACGTGCGAGCGCAGCAGAGGAAGCCTCCGAGGAGGCCTGACCACTGCCCTCCAGACTCCCAACACCCAGGACATGAAAAGGACCCCACATCCCGGGCTTTGGGAAATGCCAGAGCAGCCCTCAACCCAGGGCAAGGCTGTGCGGGAACGGGTGGCTGATTTGGCAGGGTGGGGAAGGGCTCTGGGGAGGATGACCAAAGCTGGAGAACTGAGCTGGATTTTGAAGGACGGTTGGGACTTTAAAAGATGGACTGAGGGACATGTTGACTAACTTGTTAAAAAGAAAGCAAACACCAAAGTAAATCAGAAGAAAACTGAGGGAAAACAAACGCCCAGGAATCCAGCAGGCATCCCAGCGTTGGCCTCAGACCCCTCCAACATACTAGGAATAAAATCCCAAAATAGAAGTGCAGACCTACAGGAAGTGACAAACCTGTAACAGCAACGAGAAAGGAGGAGGGGTGGGCAGGGGCTTGCCAACGAGGCACCTTTCCAGGGTGTTCCACGCTGACTGTGAACTCCACCCCGATGTATAAGGAGCCAGGCCCCAGGCCCCAGGCCGAGGGCCTTCCACGGCTTCTGTCACTTAATCCTCGTCCCATTTCCATGAGGAAGCCACAAAGCCACGTGAAGCGCTCACCTCTGGACCACAGCAATCACAGACTCCACGGGCAGCGTGCAGGGCAGCACCACGTAGGACATGACCTTAATTGGTAAGAAGTTGCACATCTTGCTTATGTACCCATCTTGGTTTCTAATTGCTTCCCTCAGGGCTGAAAAATACAATTCGGAGGTCTGTCTCTCACCAGTGTAAAAACCAAACCATCTTCCCCGGGTGGTGCTTGGAATTTCTGTGAAATATACAAATCCTGGCAGCCAAAGAATCAGAAGCGTCCACAAATGAGATCAGGTGGGGAATGTGCCCAAGTAGCCCTTGGATCACCTACAGGGTACAGGGTCCCTTTTAAAGACTCTCTTTTAAACTGACTATTTTTGGAGTACACAAACTTCTCAAAGTGCCCCTGGCCCCAGTTTTATGAGCTCTTCTTTGCACCTGCAGCTGGATTCCATCTCTTCTGCCTGGAACCCCCTAGCCTTCTATTTTCCCTTTGTAATGACCTCGTGATGCCTCAAATCACATTAATCTGAGCAGCTGCTGGTTAGTGCAACTCCTGGGGTGTTAGTGCCTCAGGGGCAAGAAACGGCATCCCATTCGTCTTTGATTTTTTCTATTCTATTCTGGCCACATCCTGCCGTCCTGCGGTGTGTGGGATCTTAGTTCCCCGACCAGGGATTGAACCCTAACCCCCTGCATTGGAAGCTCGGAGTCTTAACCACTGGACCACCAGGGAAATCCCTGTCCCGTTCATCTTTGAATTTCCCCAAATGCCCAACTGGAAGCTGGACGGTGCATTCATCTATCCATTAAATAATCGATGACATGATAAAATAACCAGATTCAGTGAAGGTTCAAAACTGATTTTGTGGGGAGGGAGAAATTAGGAGGGGCTCCTCGAGAGAGAAAAGGCTTTGAGATGGGAGGACAGGCAGAGAACGGCGTTCTCAAAGAACAGGCCACCCCCGGGGGTTGCCTGGACTTTAGGAGCAGAGAGCACAGCCAGTTAACACAAAACTCAGCTGGAGGTTGTTTTCCTCTGGCCAGGACCCCATGGGAAGGGAGACTGGGCAAGGACCCAGGGGTATGGGAGGCCCGTGCTGGGCGGTGCGGGTCCCGACGGGCCTGCCCTGGTTGCTCCGCCCCATCTCTTCCCACGCCGCGGCATGACCTTCCTCCACAACACACAGGGAAGCCACCCCTTCTGCCTCATAAAGGGTCACAGAGAGCCTCTGCTGTCCCGCCCCCAGAGCCGGCACCTATGGTGAGCTTGGGCGACAGGGTCTCCAGGATGCTCTCGTCCCAGGGCAGGATGCTGAGGTGCGGGTGATCCAGCAGCTTGTCTCCCTCAGGCCTCGCCTCCCCGGTGGCCATGCCCGGGGAAGGCTGCAGGCTCCCGTGCTCCCAGGGGGCCTCGAGGACTTCCGACTCTGCTGAGGATGCACTCAGGCACAGAGGGGGCCTGTCACAGATGCCTGCGAAGGGCACAGAAACAAACCCGTCAGGCAATTTCGGGCGGCGGGGTCATTACTCACCCACACACACCTGCCCACCAAATTAGAGGGAAGCTGCAGGCCTGTTATTAGTACAAGGCGGAGATCAACGAGGGCAGGCAGTCCCAGCAGGGAGAAAGGAGTGTGGGGCTTTGACGCCGGATGGATGTGACGAGGGCTCCTGGCTCCATCACTCACCAGCTGTGTAGGCTCTGGAGCCACGTGTGGATTCTTGATGTTCAAAACCAAGGGTTATAACTAATTTATAGTAACGGAACCACTGGTTAAGCCAGCGGTCCAGGCTCTGCAGCAGCCATTCAACTGCTACCATTATCATCATCTCTGCTTTTCAGCTGAGGAATCAGAAGCACAGAGAGGTTAAGAGATTTGTCCAAAGCCACACAGCCAATACATGGCACAGCGAGAATTGAACTGAGATGTGATGTCAAAGATGGCACCCTTCCATCACACGGCCTCGAAAGAAGCATTAGGTCAAGGGGTTTGTGCAAGCCCTGCCCTAGGTGCCGGGGCTCAGGAGCCGATACCAGCGGGTGGTTCCTGCTCGCACACTGGGTGGGGGCGGCGGGACAGGTAGTTTCGGATGCCCATGCCTGCCTCGGCTCACCTCTTGCTTCCAACCTAAGATTAAAAGATCAGGGGCTGGACCTCCCTGGTGGGGCAGTGGTTAAGAATCTGCCTGCCAAGGCAGGGGACACGGGTTCGAGCCCTGGTCTGGGAAAATCCCACATGCCGCAGAGCAACAAAGCCCGTGCGCCACAGCTACTGAGCCTGAACTCTGGAGCCCAAGAGCCACAACTACTGAGCAAGCGTGCTGCAACTACTGAAGCCTGCGCGCCTAGAGCCCGTGCTCCGCAACAAGAGAAGCCACCTCAATGAGTAGCCCGCGCACCGCAACGAAGAGTAGCCCCTGCTCGCCGCAAGTAGAGAAAGCCCATGCGCAGCAACGAAGACCCATTGCAGCCAAAAATAAATGAATAAATAAATAAATTTTAAAAGAAAATAAAAGAGGATGCAAGAAAAAGAATTCACACAAAAAAGACCAGGGGCTGCCCCTGGATGCCCACACCTTGCTCCCAAGTTACGGCTCCCAGTTATTCTCCCCTGGATCTTTCCGGCCTCTTTTAGACACAGAGCTCACACCCTGGGACTTACTTTCCCTTAGGCATGTTTCAGAGAATCTGTTCCCAGAGGACACCTGGCCCAGCCCCACGCGTCCTCTGCAGGACCCCGAGGAGGCCAGCCTGGCCGAGGGAGGACCTCGCTTAGATCATTAAACCCAAACCCAGCACCGATGCTGCAAGCGCCCAGCCGCGTGCCAGTCTTTAGAATTACTAAGAATCACCCGGCGTCATTTAATCCAAATGTCTTTTGCTAGAGATGTGGAAACGGAGGCCCAGAGAGGGGAGGTGGCTTGCCCAAAGTCACCTAGTAACTTCTACAGGGTCCATCACTGTTATTTATTCCCAGGTTGCTCCCAAATTTCATCCCCAGTCCAGACTGCTTTCCAGAACGCCCTCCTGAGGGCCCGAACACTGAGCAGAGCCCCTCTCCCCGGGTCCCGGCTGCAGAAGCCAGAGGCCAGGACTTCATGCCTAAGTCTTCCTCCTCCAGAACCTCTGGTTGGTTGCCTCCAAGTCCTATTCCCTCGGGCCCCTTCCACCACCCTTGCTGCTGTGACCCCGGCCAAGCCCACGGCGGCCTCCTTGACCTCCTGGATGCTGCTCTCACCCTCTCTGCACTGCGGCCGGGGGGTGGGGGGCCTTCCAAAGCTCCCTCTGACCGCCCTCACTCCCGCTTCGGCAGCCCTCCGTGGCTCCCTATTGCTGTGGGATGCAGACCCTTTCACCACGTCCGTGAGGCCCAACCTTGTCCCTCCACTTTTCATTTACTGCCATTCCTGCCCCTCTCCTTTCTGTCCATCTCTCTGGGTGCCCCACGCCCGCCACTCCAGTTACACACGCCTTCTTTGCACCTCATGCTCATGTCCCCCATGCCTAGAATGCTCCTATTCACCCTCAAAGTGTCAACATGGATTCACATCCTCCTGAAGCCCTGCTTTCCCCTGCCTTGCAGATCCACTCGCTCCCCGTGTGATCCTACAGCATCCTGTATCTTTCTGCCAGGGCACTGAGCACAGCGTCAGCCTTCTCTGTACATATCTGTCGGCAACCATGTTGCAGCAAAAATAGAAAGGAAGTTTTCCCTCTCCTGAGAACAAGGAAAATAAAGGGAACAGTGAACAGGCTAGAGAAAGAGAAGAATCATCACCTGGCCTGAAAGAGTTCATCACTCCTAGTTTTTGTTTTTTAACTGTTACTAATCTGTACTTTCTGTAACTAGATCTGTACTTCACAAAGCTAACCTATTACTCTTTAACATAACGTGAATTACATCCTGCACTCCCTTGTAGCAAATCACCCCTTGTAGCATTTGCATTTCAGAAAAAAGGTCACAGGCCAATAACCCAGAGACAAATGGACCCAATTACCGGGCTGCCTGACATGATGCCTGCTGTGACTGTTTTGAAATAATGCAGGAAGAAGAAGAATGCAAGACCTTCACTACTTTGATCCTTATCATATACCCCGGACTGCGAGCCTCACATATAAAATCTTCTCTGCTTCCCGAAGGAGGGGGAGACACAGTTCTTGAGGCACTAGCCTCCTGTGTCTTCCCTTCTGCCTGGCAGAAAAATAAAGCCATCTCTCTCTTCCTCCAAAATCTCTTGTCTCCGTATTTCTGTTCATCCTCGGTGCACAGAGAAGCCGAGATTTCGGCAACAAAATACGGGCCCGTCCGGGATCTGCTCGCGGGCAGGCAGCCCCGCAGGGCCCCTCGGCTTGATCGAAAGCTCGGGGATCTCTCTCCACACCAGCCTCCTTCGGGAAAGCGGAGGGTTGGAGGATTTCTCTGAGGCCAGATCACCAGGGACTCCCTGCCGCAGGGCTGTGCCCCATCACACCCGGCCTGTCGACTCGGCGACGGAGAACGGGGGAGAGGCTGACCTAGCAGCGGCCGAGGCTCCTTTTGCCTTGGGGACACCTTCTCTTGCCTGCACCGGCCTGCACTTCCACTCCGAGAAAACACTGAATACTGGAGGATCAGAAAGAGGGCGTACGGAAGTCGCAACGCACCTGTCAGCACCTACGGTGAGCCTCCGGGAGTGCACTTCCTGACCTTTGACCGTCCCCTTACAGGAACTTCGGCTCCAATCTGGGGATTTCCCTGCAAAGGGAAATCCTGATGTGCAATTCTCCCTGCAAAGGGAGATTCTGATGTAAGGTGCCACTTTGGGGCAACGGTTCAGGTCTAGTAGGACTCAGAAGTCACATCTGGGCGGGTCTCCGCCATATGTTTCTCCTTTTTCTTTTTTTTTTATAGTAATCTTTTATTTATTTATTTATTTTTATATTTATTTTTGGCTGTGTTGGGTCTTCGTTTCTGTGCAAGGGCTTTCTCTAGTTGCGGCAAGCGGGGGCCACTCTTCATCGCGGTGCGCGGGCCTCTCACTGTCGCGGCCTCTCTTGTTGCGGAGCACAGGCTCCAGACGCGCAGGCTCAGTAGTTGTGGCTCACGGGCCTAGTTTTTCCGCGGCATGTGGGATCTTCCCAGACCAGGGCTCGAACCCGTGTCCCCTGCATTAGCAGGCAGATTCTCAACCACTGCGCCACCAGGGAAGCCCTCTCCTTTTTCTTTTTGAGCATCCATTTGCTGTTTCCTTTTACGGTTTATGTTTTATGTGTGACTTCCAGCTGACGAGGTGAAGGTTTATGTTTTGATTTGAGCGCACTGACATCTAACTTCTGTTACCAACTGCTCGAGCCAAAATGGGAAGCGCTTCCTCTAAGGTTCCACCCCGACCTGGGAACCCTTAGGGAAAATTTTAAATGACTGGTGGACCTATAGCTATGATCCAATGACAAAGAAATGGGTCTCCTACGATTAGATCTTTATTGCCACAGGATGGGAAAAATGGACTGAGGTTCCCTTATGTTCAGGACTTTATGCCCCTTTTATTATAATCCCGCTCTAGGTGGCTCCATAATCAAAAGCCTGAGGAATCAGAAAAAAAAACACAATCCACTCGCCTGACATTCTAAACGATCCTCTTCTAACTTCTCCCAACTCTCGGGGGACGGGGGTGGGGGGGGTGGGGGGGGCGGGGAGAACCAAGCTTCCCCCAGTCCTGCAAGTTTGAGCACTATCTGGTTTTAGCTGTGAAACCATGACCACAGAAAGAGAAAGATGATTTTTGACAGTATGGCCACAATATTCTTTAGACTCTGGAGAAACTTGGTTAAAATAAAACTTTTCTTAAAATTGCAAAACAAGTTCTTTTTGCATGTGCAATTAGAAAAAGCTAGCTTGTTAAAATACTCTTCTTCAAAATTCTGATCCTGAGAGAACAAAAATATGCCTAGGACAAAGCTTGAAGTTAACTCTTATCATGTCCTTGAGCTACAAACACAGCCCACTTTGCCTGAGACTTCAGCCTTGGGTTAATTAGTAGAAATTCAGGCCAAGAAAAAAAAAAAAAAAGAGGCAAAGAGACATTTTAAATCTCAAGTGGAAACTATGAGATCTCTGTCTGTTATCTGTGTATGTCTCAGTATGTGTTTTTGTCTTTGCATAATATTGCTGAGGTTAATTTGTAAATGAGCTCTATTTAATTGGCTTAAAAGAAAAGCAAGCGCTTACAAATCAAACAATTCTGAATACAAGAAAGGGCTTCCCTGGTGGTGCAGTGGTTAAGAATCCACCTGCCAATGCAGGGGACACATGTTCGACCCCTGGTCTGGGAAGATCCCACATGCCGTGGAGCAACTAAGCCCGAGCGCCACAACTACTGAGCCTGCGCTCTAGAGCCCGCGAGCCACAACTACTGAGCCCGCATGCCACAACTACTGAAGCCCGCGTGCCTAGAGCCCATGCTCCGCAACAAGAGAAGCCACCGCAATGAGAAGCCCACGCATCACAACGAAGAGTAGTCCCTGCTCGACCCAACTAGAGAAAGCCTGCACACAGCAATGAAGACCCAACGCAGCCAAAAATAAAATAAATAAATAAAATAAATAGATAAATACAAGAAAAATTAATTTCAGGGTTACGTGACCTGGGAAATATTCAATATTAAACTAACACCTGGTATTAATGTTTAAGTTTGTTGATCTAATTAATATAGACATGTCTTTAGGGCCATCAACATTAAGTATAATACTTTTACTGTGCCTAGGTTTAATATAAACTAATAAAGATAAACTAATAAACTAAGATCTTATATCTGTTACAAATTTGTCAGCAATGAGAATAACTCGATGTGAAGAAACTTTTAAGAAAAAAAACTGCAAATGAGATAAGAGCTTTGGGTGAACTTTTTAGGAATACTTATGTTTTAGGAATATTTACTTAAGAATGATCTGTCCAGATATTTGACAACTTGAAAATTTAGAGTTGTGCTAAATTAAGTTAAAGGATGGAAGCTTGTTAAGTAACTAGGCCATTTCCAAATAAAATAAGATACTGAAACATTAATTACTGAACATTGGCTTCCTTTTACAGAGAAACAAAAGGTTTAGAACTATTAATAAATGTGTTTGGTGCCACACTGAGATACTTTCTATAAAAAAGCACATTCTTCAAAAATCATTATTTGGATGTACGTTCATCAATCTACAGAGTGCTGCTATAAAGGACAGTTCATGGTTGCTTAAGGAAAGTAGGATGTGTGTTTTTAGTAAAGAAGGTATGAGGAATGGAATTGCATTTTAAGGGAAAAAGAAGTAGGTCTGACTTACAGGTGGCTGTTTTCTGAATGGGAAAATAAAGTGATGGATACAGAAAGTGATAAAAAAAGTTTGTGGAAAGTGGACCCTGAAAAAAGAGTTTTATGCATGGTACAAGTTTTCTTAAGATGTTGAACTGCCTTGGATGACAGATTTTAAGCTTCTTTACCTTTTAAATGATCAGTTCGATATTGCCTTTAAAATCTTTTATTGTTACTTTGGCTAAGTGCACAACTATTGTTTCACAGTGACATATGATCTTATCTGACTGAGTGTTCTAAACCCTTTTGATTTTTTTGATACAACTTCCCAAATCAAATTGTAATGAAGTTTCTTTGACCTCTAGCTAACTTTGGGGTGCTTCAAAGGGCCCCTGAAACATCCCAAAGAGAGATATTACACTAATTAGGTTCATTTGGTATGCTAAAAGTACATGGGAAGTATTGTCAAATGTGTAATAAATCTTCTTAGGTTATATTGTATGGTAATCATTATTAATATAGATATTCTAGAAATTACATGGAGTTTCAAAAAAATTCTGATATGTCCTGGTAAAATGTTATCAGTCACAATTCTAGTTATTATCTTAAGTGTCATATGTCACAACAGTAACCAAGTTACCTTGTTAATTACATTGTAATCAGATTTTAAACTTGCCTTAAGTCTTTTGTCATTATAGACACGGTTTCACTCTGATGCCTTTGCAAAAATGCTTCCTCTTCAAGAAGATTTATAAAAAGGACTTTTGGATAAATACAAGTTTCTGACTTTCAGACTATAATGCTAAACTGAATATAAAGAAGCTCTTCTTCTCAAGCTACTTATGGTTGACAACAATTTGGTAATTTACACCTGTGCGTAAAATGAAAACATTTATCTTTTCACTCTATCTGCTCCCTCCAGAGACTGGAAACTCTTAGGTCCCCAGCACCTTTATCAGATAAATTAGGAAGGCTACCTAACAGGTACAGAAATCGCAAGGTATTTTCGGGACCTTGAAAAGGGAGGAATTCACCTAGATCTGGTAAGCGAAATCTGTGACAAGCCCTTGGTGTGACTTTCCTGAGAGGTCTTTTAAAAGTTCAGTCTGAGACTCCTTATAAAAGTTTCCGCAAGCAAAAAGCCTATATGATCAATTACATTTATATAAATCATCAGGCCAAGTTTACTGAGACCAGACTGAAATTTGGTTCTCTCTCTCTGTTAAGAAAACAAAGTTTTCTTGGAATGCTGCTTTAATAACAGACCATGTAAATTTCTTTGCCTTTAAGTGATTTATATTTGCTTTTAAAATCTTTTGTTACTTTGGTAAAGTAAATAAATATTATTTCACACTGATCTATGAAGATCGTGGCACGCATAAAGTTCATTCTGCTTCTACAAAAATTAACCCCTCATTGCCAGACTTTTGCCATCCTGATGTCCTTAAAACAAGACAACAGTCTACTCCTAAATCAGGGAATTTAAAACGGGTAAACAATAGCTGTCAGTCAAACAGTCAGGGCTATGGAAAATCCAAGACGGCTGCTTGGCTTTTTCCAGCTCCCTGACAAAGCTCATTTTTTATTTGATGGGATAAAGCCTTCCCTGGCTGCAGGGTTAATGCCCTCACAATGAAGAAAAAAAATTATGTTTTACTGAATATTAAATTCTAGTTTTGTTAATTAAGGTCTGTGTTTACCAAGACTCACTTCCCAGACAGTTCCTTGCTGTTATGTTATATTGCTAAGAAGTTTAATTGAATTATTAAAGGCCACTCTAAGTTTGTTTCTAAAGCTAACCTCAGTAATCTATCTTTGGATGAAGATAGATGCCCCATGACCTACAACCAGGGGATTATACATACTGGAAAAGACATAATTTAAAGGACTATCTCCAAACTGAATGGAAGGACCCTTATCAGGTGCTCTTTTTTTTTTTTTTTTTTAGTTGTACAGACAATTTTATTAAGTGGCATTTTACAGAGGGTTTGGAACTTAGCCTGCAAGTCAAGAAAAATTAAGTAAATGAAAAAAAAAAATGTGGCAAAAAATGTGCTCCAGGCGCAACAAACAAACCTTTTTCTTTAAGAAAAAAAATGTGATCACAGTACACTACTTGGCTAAATTATTTTAAAAGGGAAACACAGTGCTTGCTTCAGCAGCACATATACTAAAATTGGAATGATACAGAGATTAGCATGGCCCCTGCGCAAGGATGACACGCAAATTCGCGAAGCGTTCCATAGTTTTACTAAAAATAGAACTACCATACGACCCAGCAATCCCACCACTGGGCATACACCCCGAGAAAACCACAATCCCAAAAGAGTCATGCACCACAATGTTCACTGCAGCTCCATTCACAATAGCCAGGACATGGAAGCAACCCAAGTGTCCTTTGACAGATGAATGGACAAAGAAGATGTGGCACATGTATACAATGGAACACCACTCAGACATAAAAGGAAACGAAACTGAGCCACCTGCAGTGAGGTGGATGGACCCACAGTCTGCCACGTAGAGTGAAGCAAGTCAGAAAGAGAAAAACAAACAAACACCGCATGCCAACACATACACATGGAATCCAAAAAAAAAAAAAAAGGTTCTGAAGAACCCAGGGGCAGCACAGGAACAAAGACACAGACGTAGAGAATGGACCCGAGGACACAGGGAGGGGGAAGGGTAAGCTGGGACGAAGTGAGAGAGTGGCATGGACCCACATACACCATCAAATGCAAAATAGACAGCCAGTGGGAAGCAGCCGCACAGCACAGGGAGATCAGCTCGGCGCTTTGTGACCACCTAGAGGGGTGGGATAGGGAGGGTGTGAGGGAGACACAAGAGGGAGGAAACATAGGGATACATGTGTATGTATAGCTGACTCACCCTGCCACAAAGCAGAAACCAACACACCATTGCAAAGCAACTACACTCCAACAAAGATGTCAAAAATACATAAGTAAATAAAGTAAAATATTTTTTAAAAATAAATAAAAAAATAAAAAGGAAACACAAAAAACAAAGTGAATGAAAGTTATTGTACACAAAAGGAGACAAAGCATAAGTAATTTTTTAACTTCTATCACACATGTTCCTATAAAAACTTCTCTCACACATGTTCCTATCACACATGTTCCCTTAGCTGAGGCTAAGTTCCCTCCTGATAGACAGTTGAGAACCCCAAGAGATAATTATCCAGAAGAGCAAAGTCTTGAGTGTTTCTCCCTGGCTACCGAGTCTGATCCATTCTGAAGGGTTTTAAGCCCATGAGAAACTGGCTACACGATAAGTTATAAATGGATATTAAGGCAACTTACTTACGACCATCTTAAGGCATTCAGGATTGTCTTGAATAAGTGGTTCAGCTTGTACTGTTTTACTTAAGAAATTCTTTGATAAAAGAGGAAACCTGACTTTAGCAAGGATGTCAACCATAAATGGCTGGCGGTTAGGTTCATCATATTTCAACCACCTGACTGCAGCATCATACACCTGATCCTGTGCCCTCACACTCAGAGGGTCCTGCTTGAGGAGATGTGTAACTCGCTTGACATCAAGTTGTAGAAATTCATCAGTTTTATAAACTTCAGTAAAATGCTGATGAATGAAGTCATCTGCAGTTGCTTTCAATTCAGGACAGTCTAGACACTGCTAGCACGCTTATACCAAGACAATTTGAAGCATCAATTTGTTCTTTCAAAAAATCAACACATTTTCTTCACAGGTTCAATCTAGTACTGGTTTGCTGCATCTAACAAAGACTGAACGTTGTTGCTATTCACAGAAATTCTAGTGGTATAAACGAATTCCACCAGTTGTTCAATGTCAGGTTCAGCATCTCTGAGTTCCACTTCAAAGGACTTTGATTCAAGCATGTTAGTTGTGAACATTAAGTTAAAAAAATGACTGGCTGCAGCAAGGACAGCACGATGAGCAGGTACCTTTCTTTCCTGGACCATAAGGGTCACATCACACAATGTTTTCTCTGGATTTATGTAGCTTGTCAACAAGGTTCTGCCCTCAGTCCCTCCCAGCGTGATTTCAGGTTGACCCTGGGTACCAAGCCCTGGGTAGACTGTAGATCCAACTATAGTTGGGTGGTGGATTTAAATCACTGTTTCCGCATGTTATTCACGATGCCCATGAAGCCCGCCAACAGTTCAGCTTCCTCTCGAGCAGCAAGTTTCTTCTCGGTCTTCTTCTTGCTGCTCTTCTCCACCCCGAGGCTGCCATCCTCCATCAGCGCGGTTCACGCCCGGGGCTCGCTGGGCCGGGCGGGGGGTTGCACGTTCCCGACACACCGAGGCCGGGACGGCGGCTGCAGCGCCCTGCTCCCAAACTGCACAGCCACTGCGGTAGGACAAGGCCCGGCAGCCCCCTCAGATGCACGCGGGGAGGCGACATCTGTGGCTCAGCTGCGTCTGCCACAGAAGCAGAGACCAGAGAAGGAGTCTGCGCGCCAGGCACTCTTAACTAGCTCATACACAGTAAAACTAAAGGGAATTAACTCCTGGATTAACTTCCACTCACAAAGGGCCCCTGCACTGGACTGGCCTATAGAGAGGACGGCTGACCTCTGAATCACCTTAAAACAACGCTCAAACAGAGGAGAAACTACACTCACACCAGGATGAGAAAAAGACAACATCAGAAGTAGACGGCTTCCCCAAGATCCTGGACCTGACTCATACGCTCATTTATAGTGTTCTCTTGACTTCTTGGACCTTTGCGTATGAATCAAATGTTTTTCTATCACAGGCACGATCCTATGCTAGATTTAAAAATCAATCCAATTGTTGGGTTTGCGGCCAATTACCTATGTCTAGTACTTCTGGGTTACCTGACTGGATTTCTCCACTCCAAGGCTCTAATTGGTTGACTCTTAGGAGATTTATCTTAAAAGGAAAATTATAGTCATGTTCAGGCCACTATTGATATTACTAGATGAGATCCCCTCACCTGACCAATTAATAATACCTGCTCTGACCCTGACCATAAATATGAATTTTCTTCTATTACTCCAAGTTCAATCAGAACAACAAGCAAAATTTCAGCCAAGGAATAAAACCTCCCACAATTATGGGATGGATTTATGTAATTACACCAGGCTATGGTAATTGAAGGTTAAAGGCTCCTCTATGCTGGGAACCGTTAAATCATACTAAGGATAATCAGTCTAGTAACACTAGGAAACTGGGCTGAGTACCTTATGGACAACGCCAATATATAATTTCCCTGAAAACCAGGGACTGGTACAGAACAGACTAAGGCAGATGACCTGGGATATACTGGGCTGCACCTAATGGAAGTTCTTGGCTTAATTCTTACTTATGACGTTATTAATACTGCCAGCTATGTTATTTGTATTTTGCCTATTTCAAAAAAAATATTGTTTCTTACGTTACCAAATGTGTGACTGAGCCTCCGATAAAATGATGATACATAGTTCCATATGAGATCAATGATTGCAATAGTCTAACTCTAGATATAAGAAGAAGCAACAAGAGGGAGTATTGTCCTGGACCATAAGAGACTAGGAATACAGGTGGTCCAGAGACTTTTGGATACTATTAAAGGCCTAGTCCAGTAATAGCACATGGAGTGGCCTATCAGCAAAATCTTCGCCAGACCTGGGAATGAGCGTTCCTAGCACCATGGGACAAAATGGTCATGAAATGCCCCAAACCATGGTTGAAATTACGACCATAAAGGGGCCCTGCCGACTGAAAACTGACACTTGCCATCTACTTCTACAAGGATTAAATCATGAGCTGCTGTAGCTAGTGACTTTCAATACCCCCTACAAGGAGTTCAGGGTGGAGATCTGAAATGAGGCCCTCTGTACTCTGGGAAAAACTGACAGGACAGGCCTTCAGATAGTTAAATACTTTCAGGAGAAGATTTTACGAGCCCCATTTCTTGCATCTTCTCATACCTAGAGAAACACTGACATCATGAATGGTGACACTATGGTGTGATTTTAGGCAAGTCCTTTTATTGCTAAGAACTTGAGTTCTCTGGGCTGTGTTAGATTTGGGATGCCACCAGCCATTCTCAAAACAACGTCTGCTGACAGCTAGTAACTGCAACCTTACTTCTTAAAGGTCTCCTCTTGTAACTACTATACTTCTAGACGATAAAATTGCTTTAGATCATATGTTAACAAAAAGAGAAAACACACATGTAGTGAGCAATAGCTCCTGTTATTTATATATTAATACCACATCAAAGGTTAAAACCTACTTTGATGAAACTAGATAACCAGCTACCTGGCTACAAGTCTCCCCAGAGTGCCAGGCCTAGACTGGCTTTCAGGCTTATTCTCCTAAAAAGAAATGAGATCTATTTTGTCTATTAACGTTTAGGTTGTCACGCCTCCCAATACTTCTAATGGGGTCTGTTACACCTACATCAATCACACTGGGCTAATAGAAGACGACATAAATTATATATATGACCACACCAAATGGCTCCATTCCTTTAAACAGGGTAACCCAAGCACTGACTCTATCTAGATCAGGATAAAAATTACTACCAAACACATGGCTCTTAATCCTGCTTGGGCCCCTGGCTACAATAATTCTTTTTTTTTTTTTTTAATTGATGGCAGATTATTATTTTTTAAAATTTATTTATTTTATTTATTTTTGGCTGCATTGGGTCTTTGTTGTTGCATGCCAGCTTTCTCTAGTTGCGGCGAGCGGGGGCTACTCTTTGTTGCGGTGCGCGGGCTTCTCACTGCGGTGGCTTCTCTTGTTGCGGAGCACGGGCTCTAGGCGCACGGGCTTCAGTAGTTGTGGCATGCAGGCTCAGTAGTTGTGGCTCGTGGGCTCTAGAGAGTAGGCTCAGTAGTTGTGGCGCACGGCTTAGTTGCTCCACGGCATGTGGGATCTTCCCGGACCAGGGCTCGAACCCGTGTCCCCTGCATTGGCAGGCGGATTCTTAACCCCTGCGCCACCAGAGAAGCCCTACAATAATTCTTTTACTAATCTTTGGCCTCTTTTTTTAAACTACTTGTTAAGTTCTGTCTCTTCCAGATTACAATAGGTTCACATCAAGATAATGATGATGCAAAGATTCCAGCCATTTCTCAGAACAGATCCTGCCAAAACAACAGAAGTCACCCTGGGGCCCTTAATAAGACAGGGCAAGAGCTCCATGACCCCAACTAGGTAGGGTCTACGAGCCCCTTGCCAACCTGAAGAAGCTACGGAAGACAGACCGTCGTCCCTCATCATCCCAATAAAGATTTCTTGGGGTTCACATCTCTCAGGGGGAATTTGAAATAGGAGATAGATGGGCCCCTGGGCCGGACAGCTGGTGTTTGTCAAGAGGAGCAAAACGGAAGTTTTGTCCTCAGCCAGACCAGAACCCGCCTGTTTCCCTTCCTCCATTGTTATGGAGGGAATGAACCAGCAGTGGGGAATTTGTTGCAGCACAAACAGAAATGAAGTTTTCCCTCTCCTGAGAACAAGGAAAATAAAGGGAACAGTAAGCAGGCTAGAGAAGAAACATAACCTGGCCTGAAACAGTTAAATCACTCCTAGTTTGTTGTTTTTTCTTTTTTAACTGTTACTAATCTGTAGTTTCTGTAAATAGATCTGTACTTCACAAAGCTAACCTATTACTCTTTAACATTATGTGAATTACATCCTGCACTCCCTTGTAGCAAATCACCCCTTGCATCATTTGCATTTCAGAAAAAAGGTCACAGGCCGATAACCCAGAGACAAACGGACCCAATTACCGGGCTGCCTGACATGACCCAGCTGTGACTGTTTTGAAATAATGCAGGAAGAAGAATGCAAGACCTTCACTACTTTGATCCTTATCGTATACCCCCGAGCCCCACATATAAAATCTTCTCCGATTCCCGAAGCAGGGGGGACACAGTTCTTGAGGCCCTAGGCTGCCGTGTCTTCCCTTCTGCCTGGCAGAAAAATAAAGCCATCTCTGTCTTCCTCCAAAATCTCTGTCTCCGTATTTCTGTTCAGCATCGGTGCACAGGGAAGCCGGTATTTCGGCAACAACCACGAGACTAAGCTCCAGGAGGGCAGGGGCCACATCCGTCTGTCCGCTGTGGAGTCGCCAATTGCTTGGCACCTAGATGGTACGCAGTAAACATTTTCTGAGTAGATAAATACATGTATGTCCCATGAACCACACCATCTCCTTGGTCTTGGACAAAGACTAATTCAGAGGATTAATGCATGAACCAACCTTTAGTATCAAAGAAAAATAGCCGCAAACATATTTGGTTCCACTCTAACATTTCCAGAACCCAAGTCCCCCAGCCTGGACGAGCCAGGATGACTCAAAGGCAGGAACCTTCCCCAGAACACAGCTGGGCTAGTGGGCGTGGCCCACACCCGCCTAGAGGGAGAGGGAGCTATTCTGATTCCTTCACCTGCGGCCCAGAAACTGTTTATCTTCCTTCTTTATCAAACTAAAGGTTCACAATTGTTCAAGCAGAAAAGAAAAACAAAGGAACTGCCTTCAGCACACAGACAGGTGACACTGCAGAGGGAGAGCTAGCCCTGGGGCTGTGACATCCGGGTTCAGGTCCCAGCTGTGCTCCCCAGTGAGTGGAGTGCGGACCTGGGCTGCCTCTCCAAGCCTCTGTTTCCCCATCTGTAAAATGGGGCAAATATTTCCTATCTCGCGGGGCTAATGAGAGGGCCGAGCGAGACGGTGGGTGAAGGTGCTGAGCGCTGAGTGATGGAGCCAAGACTGTTGACCAAGACTGTGAACAGAAAGCTTGTTAAAGGGGCACTTCAGTTGCCCTACTATACATACCCTTCTCTTCCAAGAACCTGACCGTGTCTAAATATCCTCGAAAGCATAGCTCTCCAAGCACCTGTGAACAAATCAAGTAAATTAACTGCAGGGGGCAGTCACTAAGCGCCATTCCTTTCAACATCACCTGAAGACGGCAGACCCAAAGCCAAGAATCCTCCAAGCTCCAAGCCGCTGCCATGTGCCCACCGCAGCCACTGCAGGGTGGGACAGGGCTCTGCTTTCCTGCAGGACTCAGCTTGAATGACACCTCCTCCGTGCAGCCCTTGCTGGCACCCCAGCAGGACGGGTGCTGGTTCCTCTGGTCTCCCTGGGTCCCTGGACGAGCCTCCACCCTAACAAATACCAGGGCCTGATCTACTTGTCGTGGGACAGTAAGAGCTGCCTCCTTTGCTGCTCTGTGTACAAACCACACGGGCAAACCAATCCTGCTGTCCAGCCTTCCCTCTCCCCATGAGCACACGCTGCCGTATACGTTGCATGGCACGGCCTTCCTTCTCCCCAGAACACTGGCACTGTGCAGATTCTACCAACTTTCTTACTATGTTAGGGTGATAAGGTCCACCACGCTACAGCGACAATCAAAAAAAGATTAAACTGGGAATTCCCCAGCGGTCCAGTGGTTAGGACTCTGAGCTTTCACTGCCAAGGGCCCAGGTTCAATCTCTGAAGATCCCACAAGCCAAAAAAAAAAAAAAAAATTAAACCACCAAATGCAGTGTAGTTCTTTTTTTTTTTTTTTTTTTGGCTGCACTGGGTCTTCGTTGCTACGCGCGGGCTTTCTCTAGTTGCGGCGAGCAGGGACTACTCTTCATTGCGCAGGCTTCTCATTGTGGTGGCTTCTCTTGTTGCGGAGCACGGGCTCTAGGCACACGGGCTTCAGCAGTTGTGGCTCGCGGGCTCTAGAGTGCAGCCTCAGTAGTTGTGGCGCGTGGGCTTAGTTGCTCACTCAGCAGGTGGATTCTTAACCACTGTGCCACCAGGGAAGTCCTGCAGTGTAGTTCTTGACCACGGATGCAAATAAGAATCATTGGGATAATTAAAAAAAAAAATCCTACTATCCAGGCTGCCCATACTTAAGCCATAGCCTCTGGAGGTGGGATCTGAACAGCAGCGCTGTTTAAATGCCCCCAGGCCCCCTCACCTTGAGATCCGCAGGGAATAGCACCCGGGTTAATAGGTAGATGTTCTCTGAGCAGAGGCGTAGACTGAGCTTGGTGAAGTCCACGTGAAGAAAGTTCGTGGACTTGACTTTGGGGCAGATGTCACTCTCCCCATAGAAGGGGGAAACAGTGATGGTCGTTTTGGTATCAAAGAAGGGTATGCTGTCACTCACTCCTCCATCTATGTATCGCTTTTAAGGGAGAAAAAAAAAAAAAGGACATACTGTCAGAAGCTCTGGGCTGGGGTTTTCTGTGTGTTTCAGATTATGGCCAGAGGCTTCTCAGAGCCGCAGGCAGATGCGGTGAGGGGCTTTGGGATCACTCTTTCAGTAAATCCCTACTGAGCATTTCTGTGCCAGGCCAGGCTATAGGCTGGCGCTCAGGGTCGCCACATGCGGCTGTGTAGTTTGCACACTGCACGAAAAAGCGCCTGGCCAAGAGGCAGACGGAGGCTGGCGTCTGGCCCACGTTGTGGCGGCCAAGTCCCGAGCCCAGGTGGGCGCCCCTAGGCATATGCATGTAATTTGCTTAGACCAGGGGTGCTGTGCACACTGGGGACAGAGTGTGATGTAGACCTGGCCCTAAGGGAGACAGATGGTCATGGGTTCAATTCCAGAGGCCCCTTGCTGCTTGAGGAGTTTTGGACAAGACACTTAACCTGTGAGCCCGTCCACACCTGGGAAATGAGAAGCAGCGCTGGGGACTTAAATGACACAGTGAACCTGGGACTTGAGCTCTCTCAAAATGGCATCTTATCCCGCAACAAAGGTGCATTTGGGGTAAGTACTGTGAGAATCAGTTTTCCTGTAGCCATATCCTTGAACAACCTTAGGGCCCACGGCCAGGCTGGGGCAGGCAGGTTTTGGTACAATTTGGACTGAGTCTACACCTAGGAAACCAACGTCTAGAATGATTCCCAAACCCACGACCATCACAGCCCAGCTGTTGGTGCCCACAGACAGGGGGGGCCTTCAAATATCACAACTGGGAGAATTTCCCCAGCCAATCCTTCCAAAGGGAGAAATCTCAGGGCACACCTTGGCCTAAAATAAGTCCAGAAAAGAATCAGGCACGTTCAGCCATGGCTTAGCTATCAAGAGATTCTTGCCTTGAGTCCAAAAATGATTAGATGTGCACACACAGCAGTATTTTCTAAATTGTTGCCATATGATTTCTATGGAAGATACAGGAAGGCATCAAAACCCTCACTGGCAGAAAGGGACACAGGACCAAATGTCGGGAATCTTTAGTTAAGACTGAGGAGGGAAGAAGCAGGTGACTATTTTTTTAATTATCATTTATTTTTTAAAATGAGTTTTTATTGGAGTAGAGTTGATTTACAATGTTGTGTTCGTTTCTGCTGTACAGCAAAGTCAATCAGTTATACATATACATATATCCACTCTTTTCACTCAAGGGATAAGGTCCAATGACTCCTCTGTCCTGTATAATTTTCCCTCTACCCTGAACTTTTCTACAGGAACGTTCTGAGTTTGCTCAGTGGAACCTCAACGCTTTGCTCTGATTTTCAGCAGGTTTCATCTGAGTACACTGAGAGGGGTGACTGTGTGTGCACCCAGCTGCAGCAGCCTGGGGTAAATGAAAAGACAACAACAATGACAAAACCACCCATATTTACCGAATACCTACCTGTGCCAGGCTCTATGCTGCATCTTCACTGCATTATCGCATGTAATTCCCACAACAACGCTACGACTGTGCACTATTATTAACCCTCATTTTTATTAACCCTCATTTGCCAGTTCAATCTCAGAGAGGTTAAGAAATGTGTCCAAAGTAGTCCAGCTAACGTGGGCTAGAGCAGACATGCGATTCTAGGTTTGTCTGCCGGGCTGACGCTGTTAGAATTGCAGGTGATCACTTCATGGTTCCAGGCCTCAGTTTTCTCATCTGTAAATAGGGGCAACTATGTGTCTGTCCCGGGGATGCTCTGGGGCATGAGTGAGGCTACGTGTAACCTGCCTTTGCAACTTGCTTTGCAACGTGAGGACCGTGCTGCTCTTAAAGCATGAACCAGGAGGGTTTCTAAAGTGCCTTCCTGCTGACACACTGGGATGTTGTGTCTTCTCTCCCACAGCTGCAACAACCTGAACTGTCTCCAGACATCGCCAGATGTTCCCGGGTGGGAGGACAGAATCATCTGATAACTGCTGCCCTAGAAGGAGGCTGCCAGGTGGTCCAGCACAGCCCAGCATCCAGTCCAGAGCCTGCAGGACAAACACCTCAACTTCTGTTTTTCCACCAGAGGCAGGGCTCAGGATTAGCCACGTGTGTTTACATATTTGTTGAATGGAACCAAATCGCAGTCCTGTCGGCAGCTTCTGCCCGAAGCCACGGGTTGAAAAGGATAGAGTCAGACCCAGAGAGGATTATAACCCTCAACCCCTAAGAATAAAGCCTTATTACCGGGTTTCCCTGGTGGCGTAGTGGTTAAGAATCCACCTGCCGATGCAAGGGACATGGGTTCAAGCCCTGGTCCGGGAATATCCCACATGCCGCAGAGCAACTAAGCCCATGCGCCACAACTACTGAGCCTGCGCTCTAGAGCCCACGAGCCACAACTACTGAGCCTGCATGCCACAACTACTGAAGCCCGAGCACCTAGAGCCCGTGCTCCAAAACAAGAGAAGCCACCGCAGTGAGAAGCCTGCACACCGCAAGGAAGAGTAGCCCCCGCTAGCCGCAACTAGAGAAAGCCCGTGTGCCCCAACGAGGACCCAATGCAGCCAAGAAAAAAAAAACCAAAAACTTATTACCTTAAGTGAGTAACTGACTCTTAAGCATCTTATACCTTAATAGGCCACTGGGCACCTGTTTCAGTGCGCATGTGAAGATTAAGTGAATTGTGAAAATGACTATACTAACCAAAGCAATCTACAGATTCAAAGCAATCCCTATCAAACTACCAATGGCATTTTTCACAGAACTAGAACAAAAAATTTCACAATTTTTATGGAAACACAAAAGACCCCTAAGAGCCAAAGCAATCTTGAGAAAGAAAAACGGAGCTGGAGGAATCAGGCTCCCGGACTTCAGACTATACTACAAAGCTACAAAATACGGTACTGGCACAAAAACAGAAATATAGATCAATGGAACAGGAGAGAAAGCCCAGAGATAAACCCACACACATATGGTCACCTTATCTTTGATAAAGGAGGCAAGAATATACAATGGAGAAAAGACAGCCTCTTCAATAAGTGGTGCTGGGAAAACTGGACAGCTACATGTAAAAGAATGAAATTAGAACACTCCCTAGCACCATACACAGAAATAAAGTCAAAACGGATTAGAGACCTAAATGTAAGGCCAGACACTTAAAACTCTTAGAGGAAAATATAGGCAGAACACTCTATGACATAAATCACAGCAAGATCCTTTTTGGCCCACCTCCTAGAGAAACGGAAATAAAAACAAAAATAAACAAATGGGACCTAATGAAACTTAAAAGCTTTTGCACAGCAAAGGAAACCATAAACAAGACGAAAAGACAACCCTCAGAATGGGAGAAAATATTTGCAAACGAAGCAACTGACAAAGGATTAATCTCCAAAATATACAAGCAGCTCATGTCATGCAGCTCAATATCAAAATAACAAACAACCCAATCCAAAAATGGGCAGAAGACCTAAATAGACATTTCTCCAAAGAAGGTATACAGATTGACAACAAACACATGAAAGGATGCTCAACATCACTAATCATTAGAGAAATGCAGATCAAAACCGCAATGAGGTGTCACCTCACACTGGTCAGAATGGCCATCATCAAAAAATCTACAAACAATAAATGCTGGAGAGGATGTGGAGAAAAGGGAACCCTCTTGCACTGTTGGTAGGAATGTAAATTGATACAGCCACTATGGAGAACACTATGGAGGTTCCTTAAAAAACTAAAAATAGAACTACCATACGACCCAGCAATCCCACTACTGGGCACATACCCTGAGAAAACCATAATTCAAAAAGAGTCACGTACCACAATGTTCATTGCAGCTCTACTTACAACAGCCAGGACATGGAAGCAACCTAAGTGTCCATTGACAGATGAATGGATAAAGAAGATGTGGCACATATATAAAATGGAATATTACTCAGACAAAAAAAGAAATGAAATTGAGTTATTTGTAGTGAGGTGGATGGACCTACAGTCTGTCATACAGAGTGAAGTAAGTCAGAAAGAGAAAAATACTGTATGCTAACACATATATAAGGGATCAAAAAAAAAAATGGTTCTGATGAACCTAGGGGCAGCAAAGGAATAAAGACACAGACGTAGAGAATGGACTTGAGGACATGGGGAGGGGGAAGGGGAAGCTGGGACGAAGTGAGAGAGTGGCATGGACATATACACACTACCAAATGTAAAATAGATAGCTAGTGGGAAGCAGCTGCATAGCACAGGGAGAGCAGCTCAGTGCTTTGCGACCACCTAGAGAGGTGGGATAGGAGGGTGGGAGGGAGATGCAAGAGGGAGGGGATATGGGATATATGTATACATACAGCTGATTCACTTTGTTATACAGCAGAAACTAACACAACACTGTAAAGTAATTTTACTCCAATAAAGATGTTAAAAAAAAAAATTCCCAAAATCAAAAAAAAAAAAAGATTAAGTGAAGAGCTTACCTTACAGATAACCAGCTAATTATTCTACACGAAGTTGGTTTTGCTGCCCAGAGAGCCTGGAAGGGGGCCAGCTATGGAATCTCTGTCTGAAGGCTGAGAGGCAAAAAGGCTCCGCGTTTGGGGGCAGGTCTCAGGGGCCCAGGGTACTTGAGCCCACTGCCTCTTTTTTTTTTTTTTGGACACTTAGCTTGCTGGATCTTAGTTCCCCAACCAGGGATCGAACCCAGGCCCTTGGCAGTGAAAGTGAGGCGTCCTAACCACTGGCCCACCAGGGAATTCCCTCAAACACAGTTTACAAGCGGACTTACCACGCCTCTGAAGGAAGGGGGGATCAAGCCACTGATGAAAGGCACGAAGGAGGAACAAAACAAGGCCTGTGAAGACAAAAGGGAGTGAAACCACAGCCCAGAGCAGGCTGCCTTTTGTTCCCCTGGGTCTTTATAAGCCTTCTCCAAGCAAGAAGAGCAACAAGCCTGAAAACACTCTTGGCACAGAGGAGGTGTTTTAATAAATGGTTGAATGAACATGAACCAACCTACACACTTATTATTTCAGGCCCAAGTATCAATTCTCTAACGACACCGTCTGCAGACTTTAGCTTCTTGCCCCTGCTCCCCACGAGGGTCACACTGGGCCATCAGAGACAGAACCAAGAGTTGGTGACTACCTGACTGACAGGGAAGGGGCTAGATCAGGGCTTTGCAAACGCTGACGTTCATCAGAATCACCTGGAAAGCTTGGCGAACCACAGACTCGGTGCCCCACCCCTAAGGTTCTGATGCTGCAGGTTGGAGGTGGGGCCTGAGAGCCTGCAATTCTAACAAGCTCCCAGGCGATGCCGCTGCTGCTACTGCTGGTCCGGGGCCCATGCTTTGAGTCGCGCCATGCTAGCGAGCATTAAGCAGGATGTAACACTGATGCAGTGAGAGAAAGGGCTCACGTGGGAACGCACAGGTGCTGGCTGCCTAGAAAAAGCCTCCACAAACAAGGTCAAGTGGAAGATGACACTGGCTGCTGAGAAGCTGCTGGTTATAAGCAAGCAGGCTGCTTGCTCGGAGGGACCTGTGTTAAGTGAAATGATATCCAAGTAATTCTCATAAAAGGCATCAGCCAAACTAAGTGGTATTTTCATAGTGCCAATGAGCTTCTCTGTGCTAGAGGCAAATAAGACACACTCCCACCCTTGTGGGACTTCACTGGAGGGGTCCTCATTAAGGAACAGGCATCACTGGGAGGAGGGACCCATGTGGGACAAGGTCCCTGGAGCAAGAGGTCATAAGCCAAGTCTTGAAGGATGGGGAGGTGTTATTTGAAACTGAAACTGTCCTGGAACACTCCAGTTTTGCACACGCTCTGGACCAGACTGCTGGATGCACTCAGAGTTGATATCACCCTGGTACAGGAAGCTAACCAGCATCGTGGGCAACCAGGTTATTTTGCATCTTAAGAAAAAAACGGGGCAGGTGGCCTACGACAGCCCTTTCTTTGTTGCTTCTGAAATGAAATGGTCTTTATGACTTGACAACACCCAGATAAGCAAACTGCTTACGTCCACGACTTCGTCTTTGGACCGAAAATCAGACACCAGCACATTTTCTCCATCGGCCACTCTGGTGAGCGAGATGACAATTCTGCCCGAGAGGAGCTGGTGGACGTTGTCCGGGAGGTATCTCTGGAGACCATCTCGGAGGTGCTTGCTCAAATTGAAGGCCGGGTGGAGGATGCCAATATTCCGACTCCTGGCGCTCCGGACAAGGTCCATGAGGGCCTGCAATGTCTGCTCTGGGCGGAGAGAGACAAATATACAAAGGAGTGTACCACCCTGGAGATGGGAATGCTTTGTGGCAGGACCAGAAACCTGGCGGCAGGGAAGCTGCTGACCTTTCCCTTTCTCTAGGCCTGGGCTGTCTGATCCGGCAGCCACGTGTGGCTCCCGGGCCTGAGATGCGGCTAGCCCAAACTGAGACGGGTAAAAGACACGCTGGATCTCAAAGGCTTAGAACAACAAGAACAACAACAAAATGTAAAACATCTCATGAATAATGTTTTATATTGATTAGATGTGAACATGATAATATTTTGGCTGAACTGGGATAAATAAAATTAATTTCACTTATGTCTTTTGCTTCTTCCATGTGGCTACTAGGAAATGTAAGATATGCTTATTTCTGTTGGTTAGCGCTGCTCTAGGCCCTCCCTGGCCACAGGAACGAGCCTCCAGAGGCCCAGTGAGCCCTCTCCTCACCTCCATCCCTCCAGCAAGGCCAGAAGCCAGGCAGTCACAGCGTCGGAGCTTGAGCACGAATGGGCCTCACGCTGCAGGGAGCAGAGAGCAAGTGCAGCCCTGGGCCTGAGTTTGAATCCTGCCTCTACCTCTTACTAGCTGAGCAACTAAAATAAGCCACTTCACCGCCTCTCTGAGTCTCAGACTGTATGTCTTTAATGTGGGACCACACTCAACTACCTTTTGGAAATACAGAAGATTAGATACACTACAATCTATAGGTGCTCAACCCAGACGCACCTAATGAACAACTAGACTTAACTTTTAACCTCTAATGTCAGAACTACCAGACCATCCAGTGGGCACAGGGCACGTGCATACTCCATCTGACCTCACTCACCGGCCTGGTCCCCTCTGGCTGGTCTGCGCTGCCCTAGCAGGCAAGAGTACCTGTCCCAGCCCGAGCCCTAGTCATCCGTAAATCCTGGGATGCAGAAGGCCGGACACACATCAGCAGGTCCCGACCCACTTCTGACCTCCACTCAGCTCTCCCTGCACATGTGGCCCCACTGAGCCCGGGCAGAAGGCACAAAATTGCACACAGCTGGCTGGTTCTGCCAGTCTCTCCTGCCAAGTCAGCCTGGGTCTGGAGGCGCTCTCAGGAGCCCCGCCCAAGTCACAGGCCCTGGGAAATGCTCCCTGGCGGTCCCCAAGTGAGACAGGCAGTTAAAGCAGGAAACTGGGGCTCCCAGAACCTCCAGAGTAGTTCCTGCCAGGACCTCCAGATCCACTTTCCAGGGACTTGGTGGTCCCGAGCCTCCCCCTGCAGGACACAACCCCAGGCTGCACCTGTCCTCTGCCTGTTAGGAACGCCCTCTACGCTGGAGTCAGGGCACCTCACGTGCTGGGGTCTGTGCATTTGAATCTGGTCCCAAATCAACATTTGACCATGTGGCTGTCTCCAGGTCACAACCCTGGGACACAAGGGTTGGCTTTTATCACTGCTCAAGCCCAAGATGACCAGTCTAATCCTCCTTGAGGTCACATTTCCTGCCCTTTGCTCCTCTCCCCCCTCGATGGGGAAGGCGGCCACGGTGGCCTCTCCCAATCCCCACCTCTCCATCAGCCCAGGGTCTGCTCCCTGATCCTATCCAATGGCAGGGCTGTGCTTACTGGCAAGGGATTCCTGCTGGCAGTGTCCGACACAGCAGTTCCTGGGTAGAGCAAAGAGTAAACCGTTAAAGAAGCCCAGACAAACAGGGGCTAATGAAAAGGTGCATTATCTTCCTGTCTGGGGACGTTTGGATGCCAACAGCTCCATGCTGCCACTTGCTCCAGGCCCTGCTCCCTGGCTAGGATCCCAGGCCAAGGATGTCATACCCTAGTAATTTAGGCCAGCTGGCCACAAGCCCCAATCCGCCCCTCCCACTGGTACCCACGAGTACAGAGATGCTTCATTAGGACAAGATTCAAATGCACAGGGCCTCGTTTCCAGGGCACTGAGCAGGGGTGTGGTGGGGAGGAGAGGAGGGGATGTGGGATGTCCAGCCCCCAAGAAGGGTCTCAAACACCGGAAAAGGAGGAGACAACTTTCCTACCTCCCCTCACCTCCCTCTCCCCCGCTCCACAAAACACCTCTCCCCAACCCCCTTTCAATCCAAACCAGCAAGTTGCCCTCTACCTGAGAGGCACCCAGCCGCCCCCAGCGCTCCCACGAGGGCTGGGCGGAGATCAAAGGCGCCCGGGGCCGGGGGTCTCCAGTCCCTCTGGTCCCCAGAGGGAAGAAGGAACCCACCCTGGGCCACAGGCCAAAGCCTCCTTCCTGGCCTGGCCGGAAGCAGGGCAAATCGGGCCTCCGCCCCCCGCTCCCCTCGCCCCGCGCCCCCACCCAGGCGTCGCGCTCCCTCCTCCCTGTCGCTCCTAGACAACCTGGCTCTCAGTCCCGGGCTGGGTCGGGGGGCTTTCTTCAAGCCCGGGCGCCAAAAGGGAGTCGGGGCGAGGAGGCGCTCCGGATTCCCACACCCAGAGGAGCTGCCCACCCGGCGCGCCCCCCTCCCAGGCCCGGCAACAGAGCTCCCCGGCGCGGGGCAAAAAGACGCACTGGAGGAGGCATCTGTCTGGGGAGACCCCGGGTGTGCCCCGCAGTTTCCGTTTCCAATCCCGGCTCCACCGCGCGCCCCCTCCCCGCGCGGAGCCCCGCGGCGGCCCGGACCTACCCAGCGGGACCCCAGAGAGGAAGAAGGCGCAGTGCAGCGCCCCGGCCGAGGCCCCGAAGAACCTGCGCGCGTTGCGGAGGAGGTGCGGGGCGCGCTCGCTCAGGCAGCGGGTCACCCCGATGTGGTAGAAGCCCAGGAAGCCGCAGCCAGCGAAGGACAGGCTCCAGCCGCGCTCGGGGTCGTACATAGCGGCGGCGGGTCGGGCGTCCGGGGTCCGAGAGCGCCGCGGCTCTGCCCGGCGTCCACTCTGGCTCTCAGCCGGCCCGGGTGCACTCACCCCAGGCATTCCCGGCGTGACGTCACCCGGCCGGCCCCGCCCCCGCTCGGACCACGCGAGGCAGCCGGTGGGCCGCCCAATGCGGGGGCAGCACGCGGGCGGCGGAGGGCTGGGAGGGCCTGGACCCGGGCAGAGGAGAGGGGAGGACCCGTGCCCGCGTGAGGGTGGAGAGAGGTTTCCGACGCTCCAATGACAGTGGGTCTCCTGGAGAGAAACAGCTCCCTTTCCGTTCCTTTTCATCCCTTAAACCAGGGAGAAACTAACAGTGGCCCACTTAGGTTCTTAATATCTTTTTGACGCTTTATCATTTCCCTTTTTACGAGTCAGCAAGCCTTCAGCAGACACCAGCATCTAAATAGAATTTCATGTCTTTGATTTCCTGCAGGTTTTTGTATGATGTCTTCAATTCATGGCAAGCGGTAGAGATTTTTCATTTAATGATAATGACACGAAGCTTCCCTTTCAAAGTTTCACTTCTAAGTAAAAACTGTGAATAACAGGTGCTTGGTGCTGGGAGGTGGGGTGGGCCGTGCAGGACCATGGGAGTTCTGGAGGCTCAGGCCTGGGTGATTCCTGGTGCCCTTAGGAAGTGTCTAGGATCCCCTTGACCTCTGTGTCCACACTGCACGGAGCATTTCCAGAGCAGCCCACACAGGGAGGTTAGGCCTTTGCCCAGAGTTGCACAGCCAGCAACCCAGGTTACTGGGCCAACCTACCCGCTGTTTTGTGGACAGAGAAGCCCCCTCCCTTCTCCACCAAGGCCCACATGGAGTGCAGAGTGTGGGCTTTGGGATCAGGCCCCACCTCCCACGCCGTGTCCTCGTCTGTAAAACGACGGGTGGAGATGCTGCCAGGATTCCAAATGTCACCTGTGAGGCCCCTGGACACATGGGTTATGCATGACCCTCCCACCCACAGAGCTTCCCAAGTCTGAGGCATCCCCTGCTTGGGCTGAACCTGTGCCTGGAGGTGTCAGGGGGCCCAGGATCAGGGCAGAGGCTGAGGCTGGGCTGCCTCAGGGACTGCAGACCCCCAGGGTGGGTCATTCTGTCTCCCATCTATGGACCAGAATCCCAGGGCGTGGATGCTGCAGGCCCTAGTGACCACCTGGGCCAACAGCGACATCACACAGACACTTCATAGATTGAGGCCCAGAGCGAGGAAAGGGCTGGTCCCTCTGTCTGTCCCTGACCATGTTGGCTTTGCTGGGTGGGGGGGGGGGAGGGGGGGCAGCGCTCATAGGCCTGTCTCGGCTGACTGCCCTCCACACCCACCCTACACTCAGGGCTGGGACAGGAATGAGATTTCTGGGTGGGAAAACTGAGCCTGTTGTCAGGGTCAGCTGGGGCCACAATCTCGCACCTCCTGCCCCTTACCTGGGACCCCTTCATCCTGCACCTGCCAGACCTCCTGCGTTGCATGACTACCCTTAGGACTAATGACAGGAAAGCCAGGCTCGGGGCGGGAATTAGAGGCTGTGCTTGCAGGCCCCAGATGAGTCATCCTGCCGCCAGCCACTGGCATTTGTATTCTCTTCCTATCCACAGACACACATTCATGGCAGGCCACCCTGGCGTGACCCAGATGTAGGTGGGAAAGGAGCAGGGCTGAGGAGTGACCTCCTCTTCGTGGCTGCATGTTGAAAGCAAGTGGACTCCCCCTTTGCCCAAGCAAAGAGAAGAAAGGACTGGGCAGGGGTCCCATGTCCCAGCGCTCCCTCGGGGCAGGCTGTGGCTGGGTCTGTGAGCTTTGACATCAGATGGCTGAACGCAAATGCAGGCTTCTCCACTCATTAGCAGAGTTAGTTAGACCTTGCAGGCATCATTTACCTCTTAGCTTAGTTTCCTTATCTGGTCCATCGGGGAGAAAGTAACCGTGTGAGGGTAAGCTGTTTTTTTGCGGGGGGCCATTCTGTACGGCATGTGGGATATTAGTTCCCCGACCAGGGATCGAACCCGCACCTCCTGCAGTGGAAGCGCGGAGTCTTAACCACTGGACCGCCAGGGAAGTCCCCAGGGTAAGCTGTTTTTACCCACCATGCTTCTGACACCAATTATGTCAACAACTTTTCCAACACTACTTCTACGACTCTCAGAAACACCAGCTGGGTGTCCAACGTTCTATTCAATTCTGACACTTGCTACCCAGAGTTAGCATGGACCCCACAGGTGAAGTCCTCGGTCCCACAAGACTGGCCCCGCTTCAGACGCCAGGGGCAAATCGGGTCCCCGGGGTACCCACACTTCTGTCTGACTTGGCGCCAACGTCAGGGCACCCCACGACTCCCCCCTTATGATTTGCTAGAAGAGCTCACAGGACTCAGAACTTTACTGGCAGCCGAAGCATTTAGGAATGAAGGGTCAAAGTTCCATCTGATAGCCTGGAGGCAATTAAGGTCGCAGGACACACGGTGGCATTACCCAGAAATAGCAAGTGTCCATTTTCTTGCTGCCCTTCATGTTCTAATTCATGGTACTTGTGATATAACAAGGGATGTTTTGGCAATAGCTGTACCTGAAGGCTGAGGAGTACTTTGCAGTATTAAGCAGTTGATGTTGCTATTAAGCTGGTATATTCACAGGCCTGGCCATAACGCATAAAACTTGATACTTTTTTACTTTGGCAGCTAGGTGGGTATGCGACAGTAGAATTGCAACTGATTTTATCTTGATAAAAATATTTAATAAGGTTTCAATTTTCAGCCATATTAAATAATTGAGATTTAAAACTTTTAGATCATTTTCACATATACAGAGAGTGTCCAGCTCGGCTCAGTTTGCCAGGGACTTTTCTGGTTTGGGCATTGAAAGTCCTACATCCTGGGAAAACTTTTGGTCCCAGACAAACTGGGACCGTGGGTCAACCCCACGACACTTGGAAATATCAGGGGTAGGTCTGCCTGGCCTGTAAGTCTTCAAGAGGATGGTCCTAGGATTATTCATCTTATTGAATAGGAAATGGCCAAACCCCTGGCCGGGAGACCAACGAGAAGGTGCAGAGAATGGGAGACCAGCTCGGAATATAAACAAACGCTCAGCGATCCTCATTGTTTATGGGTTGTCTATTTGCAAACTCACCTACTCGCTGAAGCATATTTGTAACTCCAGATTAATACTCACAGCTCTTTTTCGGCCATTCATGGACGTCTGCAGAGCAGCCAAAAAATCGGAGTTGCCCAATACGCGCATTCCCAGCTGCTGTCGAACAAGGCCACGGTGTCCCTTCTTGTTTCAGTCCCTGTTATAAACAAGGGTCCTTCTTGTGGCTGGTTAATTTATTTATTTCACATTTTGGTGCTTTTTCGTGGTGACTTTGCTGTTTAAAATGGGCCCCCCCAAAATAAAGGGGGCTTCCCTGGTGGTGCAGTGGTTGGGAATCCGCCTGCCAATGCAGAGAACATGGGTTCGAGCCCTGGTCTGAGAGGATCCCGCATGCCGAGGAGCAGCTGAGCCCGTGTGCCACAACGACTGAGCCCGCGTGCCACAACTGCTGAGGCCTGCGTACCTAGGGCCTGTGCTGTGTGGCAGGGGAGGCCACTGCTATGAGAAGCCCACGCACCGCCACGAAGAGTGGCCCCTGCTCGCCGCAGCTAGAGAGAGCCCGCGCGCAGCAACGAAGACCCAATGCAGCCAAAAAAAAAAAAAAGGGCCCCAAGCCTAGTGCTGAGAGCCATCCGGCGTTGCCAAGCTCAAGAGGTGGTGACAGCCTTACGGAGAAAATGCGTGTGTCGGGTGAGCTTCGTTCCGGCACGAGTAATAGTGCTGGTGGCCGTGAGTTCAGTGTTAATGAATTGTCAGTGTAGATCACGCAAGGTTTCTTTAAACAGAAGCACCCATCACACAAGGTTGTATGTTGATCACCTGATGAAAGTGTTGTGACTGGAAGCTCGCAGGAACCCCACCTTGTATTTCCCCTAGGAGCAGCGATTTGGAATTCACTGATGAGCTGGTGAATTTCTAGAACATAACGGCTGTGAAGAAGGCGGGGAGTGGGAGGTGCCGGGAACTCGGGGGTTTGTTTCCTCTGGGGGACTGGACGTCCAGAGAGCCCCCCGCTCTGGCTGTGCTGGCTCCACTCATCCCTCCCTGCGGTGCTGGGCAGGATGACGAAAGGCCTCCTTCACCCGGTTACCAAATCCCAGTGCCTGAGGGTGAGCCTGTGGGAGGCCGGATTCCTTGACCCTACCACCGTCCTGCCCTCCGTGGCCCTTCCACCCCCATACACCTGGCCTGCCATTTCCTAGCCACCCTGACCAGCCCCGTGCCCCTCACTTCACCCCTCAGCCCCGCCCCTCACCCAGCTTCCCAGCTCTGGCTCTAAGTCACTTTTTTTTTCAATCATGATAAAATATACAGAACATAAAATTTACCATTTTAACCATTTTTGAGTGTATTTGGCTTTCTTCAGTACTAAGTTGGAAGCAGGGACAAAAATGAGGGAAGCTGTCAGTGATTAATCAGGTCCTGGTCCTTTGAGGTCGATTGTTATGGGGTTATTGTTTGGCTTTCTGGGCTGGTTCCTGGAGATAGTGGTCTGACTTCCTACAAGTCTAACTTACCCGGCAGGTGTCCCGGGCTGGCTACTGTACACAATAGATTGGTTTCCTGGGCTGGTTGCTGCAGGTTGTGGGTCGGATTTCTCTTTTTATATGTGATCTGGCTATTGTCCATTCCTATATTCAGTCTCTGTGGGGAAGCAGACAGAAACTGTGCATACGCAAGACATGGAAACAACCTAAATTCAGATGAATGGATAAAGAAGATGTGGTACATATATGCGATGGAATATTACTCAGCCACAAAAAAAGAATGAAATAATGCCATTGGCAGCAACATGGATGGACCTAGAGATGATCATACTAAGTGAAGTAAATCAGAGAAAGACAAATGTCATATGATATCACTTATATGTGGAATCTAAAATATGACACAATTGAACTTATCTACGAAATAGAAACAGACTCACAGACATGGAAAACGAACTTATGGTTACCAAAGGGGAAAGGGGGCGGGGGGATGATAAACTCAGAGTTTGGGATTAGCAGATACAAACTACTATATATAAAACAGATAAACAACAAGGTCCTACTGTATAGCACAGGGAACTATATTCAATATCCTGTGATAAACCATAATGGAAAAGAATATGAAAAAGAATATATACATATGTATAGCTAAATCACTTGGCTGTACAGCAGAAATTAACACAACATTGTAAATCAACTATATGTCAATAAAATAAATTTTTTAAAAAAAGAAAAGAAACAGTGCTTACAATAAATAAACTACACAGTGTCAGGGGAAGTCTTTTACTGGGGTGACCAGAGAAAACTTCTTGGAATGTCAGTGCCCTAAAAACATGCGGGGTAAGAGGGATGAGCCTTATGAAAATGAGAGGGAGGGAGGGAGCCAGAAGGAGACACAGCTGAGCTGGATTAACGAGATCGGCAAATTCAAGTCTGGGCAAAGCTCCTCGAGGCTGGAAGATAGAGAAGGCGACAGGGGAGGGAGTTGCTGGGAGTGGGGCTGTGTGGGGCGACCAGGGGCCTGGGAGGGCCCAGTATGGAGTCTAGATCTGATTCTTGTGGCAGTAGGAAGCCCTCAAGGGCTTAGGCAGGGGAGGGACACAGTCTTATTTACAAATTGGGAAGATCTGCCTGGAGTCCAAACCTCAGTGGATAGGATTCATTAGGCTTGTAAACTTGGATGGGAAAGAGGTATTAATACATCTTCATTTGCAGAACTTCTACCTGAAATGTGGGATTTCCTTCAGACACAGATGTGGGAAACAAACTACAGTAATGCTCTTACAAGTACCTGTGACTTTGTTCCCAATAGAAATCACAGATCTTTCTACATCAAATGATGGTTGTAAATGTCAAGATAATATTTATGCTTATTACTTTGAAATTATGGTGTCTGAAAAGACCCCCTGTTAGATCTTTTTTTTTAAATAAGTATTAATTAATTAATTTATTATTTACTTATTGATTTTTGGCCAGCCACACTGCTTACTGGATCTTAGTTCCCCGACCAGGGATTGAACCTGTGCCCCATACAATGGAAGTACGGAGTCCTAACTACTGGACTGCCAGGGAATTCCCTAGATCTTATTTAATGCATGAACAAAGAAGCACATTGATTATGCTATCACAATTAAAATGTACTTTTATAATTGTAGTTGAAAATAAGTGGTGTCCTTTGTGATTCTATGAATTTTATTTCACATGTTTAAAAACATTCTTCTAAGAAGGGGCCATTGGCTCCAGGAGAAGCAGGTTGGGGGCGGCTTGCGGAGAAGGGGCTCTGAGGGGAGGAGGAACTGGGGGTGGGCAGGTCGCTTAGGGGCCCTGCAGGCACCCAGGAGAGGGGGGCAGCTCGGACTAGTGGGGTAGAGATGGCAATGGAGAGAAGTGGACACAGTTGAGGAGTACTCTGGAGGTAGAGAAAAGTGGACTTACTGGTGGATTGGAGATGAGTGTGAAGGGAAAGAGGGGACAGGGAAGGATTTGGAAAGACAAACTGGGGATCCTGCCTTGGCCACGTTGAGCTGGAGAGGCTGCTGGACCAGCAAGTGAGATGTCAAGTCACCAGTTGGATGTGCAGGTCTGGAGGTCAGGGCAGAAGCCAGAGCACACGATTTGAGGGTTGCTGGGGTAGAGGTGATATTTACAGTCACGAGACTAGAGGAGAACGTCCAGGAGGGGTAAACGGAGACACAGGGAAGACAGAGCCTGCAGTGGTCCCACGTGGAGGTCTGGGAGGAAGGAGAGAGCAGGTGTCCTAGACACCTTGAGACGAACAATGAGAGCAGGTAACTGCCCACCGGCTTTGGCAACGCAGACAAGGCCATCTCGAAGGTGGGCGTGGGGCTCGGGGTGTCAGGGAGGGACAAAAATCTCAGGGGGGATGGGTGGGGGAAAGCATGGGGACTGCCAGGGGCATCAGCTCTCTGAAGAAGGTGGAGGGACAGGTGGGGGTCAGTCGAGAGAGGGCCTTTTAGAAGAGACTGGTTTTAAAGTGTTTGCGTGCAGCAGGTGTGGGTCAAGGAGAGAGGCGCGGATGGTATGGAAGATGAAGGGGAGGTGGCTGGAGCCAGTGCTTAGAGAAGAGGACCCAGTGGGAGGAGGAGGGTGCCGAGGGGCGCTTTGGACGCGCTGGGAAGCAATCAACCACTGTGATGGGGACAGGCACCATGGGGACGGGCATGAGTGTTGTCAGCAGGGAAGGGATTGCGTGCTTTCTGGAAAGAACCAGGTCACTGACGAGGGTGAGGAGGAGGGTGCGGGTTATAAGGACGGTGCATAGAGGTAAAGAGAAATGGAGAAGGTGCAGAGTGGTCTGGAGATGCTGAGCCACTGAGACCCGTGCTCCTTCATTGAATGGGAGCCCGCAGGTTCGCTTAGATTAGATTTAGCAGCCAAATCTAAACCCAGACCTAAGCCTGTAAACGCCTCAAGTTGAAGAGACGGAAGCCTGAGGACAGCCAGTCACACGCAGCCCACGGGGCTTCCCATGTAAGGCCACGGCTCAGGCTACAGCCCACCGAGCACTGTCCTTGTTGGCTTGGCTTTGCTTCCCAGGTCTTCTCTACGAGGTCCCGCCCCAGCTCCTGTGGGTGGAGTGCTCCCAACCACTCCCCGTTTAGCACTCCCCCAATGGAATTGGATTTTGCTCAAAAAACTCAACATTTTAATTTTTATTGCTTTATTTTTGGACGTGCTGCATGGCATGCGGGATCTTAGTTCCCTGACCAGGGATTGAACCCGTGCCCCCTGCGTGGGAAGCGTGGAGTCTTAACCACTGGACTGCCAGGGAAGTCCCCAAAATTCAACAGTTTTAATATGCTTCAGTTTATCTTTGAACGAGCGGACCAGAAGAATGTAAGCTGAGGAAGGAGGGCAGTGAGGGACTGAAAGGAGATGTGGGTTCGTGGCAAAGCTGTAGGGTCAGTGTCTGGGGGATCCATGGGGCTGGAGCATCATTGGAGTTGGGGGGCAGCTTGTAGAGGAAAGGGTGGGCGTCCTGGGATGAGAGGATTGTAATGGGGTCCTGGCGTGGACGCGGTGAGGGTGTGACACAGGCGTGGGGTGGAGGGCAAGGGCATCTGAGGAGCCCATGGGGACTGAGACAGTGGAATGTGGACGTGCAGTGTCCAGGAATGGAGACCGGAGCGGGGTGGAGAGGAAGCAGCGAGCCAGGACACGAGGCCAGCAGGGGGTGTTGACGGTGACAGGGACAGGTCAGGATGGGGAAGTAGGCCTGGGAGTCAAAGCAATGGGAGGTTTGACGGAGGGAGGAGAGACAGCCTGGAAGCAGAGGTGAGCAGCGAGGAGGCTGCCTCTTGGTGGGATGCAGCATCTCCAGGGCAGAACAGCAGAGCGGAGGCTGAGGATGGGACGGGGGGGGCGCGGGCGTTGCTAATGGCCATGGGGAGGGGGCCAGGGTGGGAAGGGGCTCAGCAGGGATGAAGGACCTGCCGGGAGAGGGGCAAGGTTTGGCTGCAGTTTTCTAGCTGTCAAAGAGAGCGAAGTGGAGGGAGACCCTGACTCAGAGCTTGGTTTCGGAGGGAGGAGCCCAGGTCACCTGCTAAGTGGCAGGGCCTGAGGCAGGTGGATCAGGGTTTGTCAAAATCAGGGGTGAGTTCCAGAGACCTAATTCTCCTTCTTTTAACAGAGGCCGTGGTTGAGAGGCTCAGAGCCCGGGGACCCTTCAAAGGATGACTGACCCGCCCCCGGTTCTCCCCACACCTCAGTGCTCTCCGCACAGCGTTGCCTAGCGCTCTGCTTTTATATATATATATATATAAATTTATTTATTTATTTATTTTTGGCTGCGCTGGGTCTTCGTTGCAGCGCACGGGCTTTCTCTAGTTGTGGCGAGCGGGGGCTACTCTTCGTTGCGGTGCGCAGGCTTCTCACTGCAGTGGCTTGTCTTTGCTGTGGAGCACGGGCTCTAGGCGCACAGGCTTCAGTAGTTGTGGCACGTGGGCTCAGTAGCTGTGGCTCGCGGGCTCTAGAGCGCAGGCTCAGTAGTTGTGGCGCACGAGCTTAGTTGCTCCGCAGCATGTGGGATCTTCCCGGACCAGGGCTCGAAACCGTGTCTCCTGCATTGGCAGGCGGATTCTTAACCACTGCGCCACCAGGGAAGTCCTGCGCTCTACTTTTTAAAGCGCATCTGGCCCTCTGGGGCACCCCCAGCTCTTCTGGTGGGGGCAGGGGTGGTGTGGCACGAAACGGCCCCTGGGGGAAGGCCCACACCGGGCACGGCTGACTGTCCACGGTGAGGCCACTCGTCCTTAGAAGATCCAACCAAGCACAGGCTGGCACGGTTTTGAGACAAGGACTTCTCACCAAAAATCTGTAAGTGTTACATGTTTAACTGACAGCAACAGTGTGACAGCTGTCCTTCTGAGAGGTGCCTGCAGGCTGAGGCACAGTAAGACTCAACTGGCAGTGTCCCCATCTTTTTCCCAAGGAGGAGGAACCGATCGCTGTTTCGTATGTCGGGGGCTTTGGGGAGGGCGTGACTGTCACCTTGGGGAGAGGTGTAGGTTTGGAGCAGTGAGGGGAGGGGCATGTGAAGGCACCGGCCAGCCTCCCGTCCCTCCCGCATCACTTACTGTCCTCTCTAGTATTTAGAAGCCAATGCCTGAGCCACGGAATCACCCCCTCCTTGGCAATCAAGTGCAAACCTAGGGTTGCGGCAGCTCCGACTCTTTCCACACATTGGATCGGGTGTTGCCGTGACCCTGGCTCCGCTGGATTCTGTCATACCTGTGGGCCTCCCTCCAAGCAGCCTCTGAGGCCTTATCCTGGTAGAGGGGCTTCCGAGATGAGTGAGGGGAGATGAGGGAGACCCAAAGGTCCAGCCCAGGTAGGGCTGGCCTCGGGATGCAGGAAGGCCGCCGAGGTCCAGCCTGTACACGGTGGAGGGAACTCGGAGCACTTCAAACACCGCCCCGGGCTGTGGGCTGGTCTCGCTGCATCTTCACCCCCTACCTGTGCTTTCCCGGCTGAGCTGCAGCCACTCTTTGTCCTCTCTCGGGGGCCTTTTCCCCAGCCCTCCTCTACTCCCCTCACCAAGCCAGGGGGCCAGGCAGAGCCCAGGTGGACTGCTGATTACTGTGACCTGGGCAGGTCACACACCCTTGCCGAGCCTCAGTTTCTGCCTCTGTACAATGGGTGTGTGCTCAGCACACGGCACCTGGGGGCTCAGTGTTCAACTCAGCACAAAGCGCAGAGACCCAAGTCTCCCCGAATGTGGAATTTGGTGGGAAAATGATGGTGTCTGGACACTCTGCATCTTATCAGGTATCTAAGATTTGTGTTAGAGGAGAGACACCACCCCATCGCTGCACCCCAATCCCCTGACAAGTGAACCCCTGCTTGCTCCTCTCAGGAACTAGTGCAGGACATTCAGGTGGGAAAGGGGAACACCCTCAATTCAACCCTTCTGGACATTTCCCTCTTCAAAAGAGTGTTGCATCCACACACCTGGTACGGAGAGATGTCCAGAAACCAGGAGGCCTTCACCAGCCTTTACACATACGCAGAGGAGGCGCAGGTAGTTTTGTTCCCACCCATGTGAGTGTGTTTTGGGGGTGAGGCCCTGACGACTCGCCGCAGATGGGTTCTGAGCTGACTCTGGTGACAGGCCTTGGGGTCCCTGATGCTGTGGCCCCAGTGTGTGAGTCTGTGTGGAGGGCCCGGGGCCTGTTTGCTTGCTTTCCCTATTTTTATTTATTTTTTTTGGCTGCACCGAGTGGCATGTGGGATCTTAGTTCCCTGACCAGGGATCGAACCTGTGCCCCCTGCAATGGAAATGTGGAGTCCTAACCACTGGACCGCCAGGGAAGTCCCAGGGGCTTTCTTTAAACTCTTAAAGTGTCTGTGACCCCAAGAGGGTGAAGACCCACCCACTGTCCAGGTCTGTGCCTCGAGGCTGACATGAAGCAAAGCTCTGCAACGGGCGGGAGCAGAGAGAGGCCCAGGCGGGCCCAACCTCATCCCAGCACCTTCTCCAGGGGCTTCTGGAAGCCCCTCCGATGCCCCCCTCAGGCAGGATCAGAGGCAACTTGGGTTTTGCCATGTGACTCCGGGCCAGCCCCTTGCCCGCTCAGGGCCATAGCCCCACCCCATCAGGACATTTGCAGCTGGGCATGGGGGGGGGTGCCTCACTGCATCCCGCTTGGGAGTGGCAGCGCCCAGGATCGGGTGTAGAGGGAGCCTCCACAGGCCCCAAATGTCATTCGGGGTGGAGGGCCCAGTGCCGGAAATTGTGAAGGAGGGAGGGAGGGGCCTCAGCAGGACAGACCCCCGCTCCACCCCTGTGCCCTCTGGGCCAGCAAGCACCCTGACACCCAGACAGGGTGACGTCCACAGGGGCAGGGTCTAGTCAGCCCTCGGGGGTGCATGGGGGCTGATCAGGACCCAGGCCTCCTCACAGAGGCCCCCATCTCGCCCCAGACCTACTGCGGTTTGCGGATGGCATAGGGGTCATAAGTACCGGCTCTGTGACCTGGGGCACAGAGATGAGGCCCCCTTCCCGGGAGGGTCGCTGACATGAATGAAAGTCCACCTGGAGTGCCTGGAATAGTGTCCAGCAGGGAGTAGATGCTCAAGAAATGGTAACTGATGGTGTGACGGTTATTGCTACTGCTGCTATTTTTTTTCAGCATTGTACAGAATCATTTTGTTTATTTTTTATTATCCTTTTAACATTTTTTAATTAATTTTTTTTGGAGTATAGTTGCTTTACAATGCTGTGTTAGTTTCTGCTGTAGAGCAAAGTGAACCAGTTACACGTATACATATATCCCGTCTTTTTTGGATTTCCTTCCCATTTAGGTCACCACAGAGCATTCAGTAGAGTTCTCTGGGCTATGCAGTAGGTTCTCATTAGTTACCTGTTTTATACATAGTAGTGTATATACGTCAATCCCATTGTTATTACTATTAATATTATTGTTTGCCAGGAAATTTGCTGGGGATGCAGAAATGAATGCTTCGTGGTTCCTGCTCTCTGGAAGCTTATGGGCTAGTGGCCAAGACACATACATGTATAATCAAGGATAGGAAGTCCTATAACAGGGCAATAGTGATTTTAATAACAACAACAACAATAATAATAGTAGCTAGTATTAATGCTATTGAGAGCATGCTATGTAATGGTCCCTATGCTAGGAGTTGTACCTGGATTTTGCTTAATGCTCGCAATAACTCTATGAGGTAAGTAATATTGTTACCCCCTTTTACAGATGAGGAAACTGAGGCTCAGAGGTGGAGTGACTGAGCCAGGGCCCACAGCCAGCAAGAGGTAGAGCCAGAGCTTGAACCCAGGCAGTCAGATTCCTTCTTCACCGAGGGAAAGGCCACCTCAGTTGGGGAGGAGGAAAGGAGGTCAGGGAGGGCTTCTCAGAGGAGGTGACATTTTCTTGGATTTACACATGCACATCTTAGTTACCCCACCTCCCCCCTGGAGGCAGGTACACAGGTGGGCTTGTCCACATCTCTGTCCCCAGTGCCCAGTGCAGACCCTGGGGCAGGCCAAGGGGACGTGGTGACTCTGATGAAGGAATGCGTGAGGAGCCTCAGCCTCACCTCAGGCCTCGTTGCCAGCCTGTCTTGCTCACCAGGACAGCCCGTCGCCAGCCTCGCAGCAGGAGCATCGGGTCCCAGCCCCAAGGCAGGGCCAGTCCCCCAGGGACCAGAGAGAGGGCGGCCCCGCCAGCAGTGTGCTGTGAGGACAGGACCGCGCTGGGAGGGGGTGATCTCTCTGCTGGACAGCCTCCCTGGGGCCTGACAGGAAGAAGCCAGAAATGCGTGTTTAACTACCCTGTATACAATAGCGAGCTAGTGGGAACCTGCCGTACAGCACAGGGAGCTCAGCTCCGTGCTCTGTGATGACCCAGATGGGCGGGATGGGGGGTGGGTGGGAGGGAGGTCCAAGAGGGAGGGGATATAGGCATACATATAGCTGATTCACTTCATTGTACAGCAGAAACTAACACAACATCGTAAAGCAATTACACTCCGATTAAAAAAAAAAAAAGAAATGCGCCTTTACAACAGGGTGGGGTCCACATCCAGCTCCCACCCCAGCTGCCTTGGGTCCTCACCACCTTGGTCAAGCCCACCTTCCACAGACTCTCAGATCAGCCCTGCCCCACCACTCCCTCGCCCCCCGGCCAGTTATCACTGGCCCCTTCCTCTCACCGTGAATGTCTGTGCGTGCTGGCCCCCAGCCCTCTTCCTCAGTGTGACTGCAGGGCTCACCTTGGTGCCGGCCATCAGCCCGCCAGGTGACGGGGGGTGGGGCCCAGGTGGGGGTGGCGCGGAGATGTCAGAACCCACGTGTGTGTTGGGGTGGAGGGCGCCCAGGGACCACGAGGTTTGGGGAAAGCGCCCCAAGTGCTTCTGATGCGGTCCCCGCCCGCCCCAGCTGGAAATCCAATTAAAAAAATTGGAACAGTGTACGGTGCACTGAAAAGACTGGAATGTGTGTTTCCACAATGTGCGTTGGCACACAGACACAGAATTTTACTTTAAAAAACCCCTCGTATCTATTTAAAGTGACCTGGAGGCATTTTCAATGACAGCAACAGGTTCCCCTTGAAGAAACTTGGAGAAGAGCTGCAGAGGAAAGAGGAGGCAAAGCCAGCCTTGAGAACATGCGCCCCACTTTTAAAACATCGGAGAAAGATCCCCGCCAACGGCAAACTCAGAGTAACTCTGAATGGTGGTCGCTGTGATGACGGATCTTGGAAGAAGGAAGGCCTTCACAGACCGGCCTTCAGAAGGGGCACGGCTGAGCAGGAACAGCTGGCCTGCTTTCTGGAAGAGAAGGCAGCTGACTCGCAACAGAAGCCCTGGGCTGACCCAGCTGGCAGGGCACAGATGTGAAGGATGAGGTCATCTGAGACACCAGCACATGAGTAGCTGCCCCAGGGAACATAAAGAGCCTCAGGGAACACGAGACCCACTCGGATGGAGTTTCTGGGAAGAATCTGTGTCCAGAAACAGCCCTGAGATAGTGCGGGCCTGCCCTGTTACCCAGAGAGGCCGGAGGGAGAGGAGCTGCAGGCATGGCCACCTCCTCTGTGCCTGAGATTCATAAACACTCAGGAGGACGGAGCAGGGCATGTGGCTCCCTGGGTCCCTCGGGGAAGGCGGGACCAGGCTGGGATTGGCGCCAGCATCTGGGTGGCCTCAGGGCCCAGTGGTCATCACACAAGAATTCACCAGATGAGTTTACTTCTTAAAAGCAGGAGTAAAAGCCAGGGACCGTAGGAAACCAACTCAAAGGATTCTTTTTTTTTAAATTTATTTTATTTTATTTATTTATTTTTGGCTGCATTGGGTCTTCATTGCTGTGTGCGGGCTTTCTCTAGTTGTGGAGAGCGGGAGCTACTCTTCGTTGCTGTGCACGGCCTTCTTATTGCGGTGGCTTCTCTTGTTGTGGAGCACGGGCTCTAGAGTGCAGGCTCAGTAGTTGCGGCACGTGGGCTCAGTAGTTGCGGCTCACCGGCTCTAGAGCGCGGGCTCAGTAGTTGTGGTGCACAGGCTTAGTTGCTCCGCGGCATGTGGGATCTTCCCAGACCAGGGATCAAACCCGTGTTCCCTGCATTGGCAGGCGGATTCTTAACCACTGCGCCACCAGGGAAGCCCATCAAAGGATTCTTGACCTCTGCCAAGGAAGACCACAAGAGATAAAGGTCGTTCCCCAAATAATTCACTGGGGAAATGGGGGAGGGCGGGGCAGGCCGGCTGGCGGGGCTCTGACAGCAGTAGACACTGGAGAGAGGATGGCTGAACTGGGGAGCGAAGAGGCGGGATCATGATCGAGAAGGGAGTGTTGGTGGGACGTGGTGACCAGCCTCCGGTGCTCTGTGGATGTGTTCCTGTGCAAGACTGGCCTCCAGGTGACTATCTCCAGGAGACCCTGGACAGCCACCCCAAGGTTTGCAAAATCCAGTTCCTGAAGCACAAAATACACAGAAACTCAGCCCGACACCCAGGCCTCCTGCTGCCCCGCCCCCCCTCCCGCCCACACGGGCTACACTGGATTCTCATCCTTCCCTTCTCCTCCCTGCCCCAGTGCCTTTGCTCATACCCTTCCCTCTGTGCCTGTCCCCTCTTCCCTACCTGACGAATCCTTGCTCAATCTCCAAGGCCCAGCTCAAACAATGCTCTTCCTCTGGAATCCCTGGACATGTCTCCATGGAACGGCTGGCCCCTGAACTCCACCCTTCTGAACCCACACTGGCCATCCCAGCCCGTCCCAGCCCGTCATCCCTGCTTGTGTGTCTTCCTCCATGGATGGTGGGCTCCCTGGGGGCAGCCACCCGCTCACTCCTCTCAGAGACATCAGGGGTCTGGGAAGCAGTACGTGCCAGGAGACGTCAATTTCTTTCTTTCTTGGGTTCTAGACCTGCACTGTCCGATGTGATCACCACCAGCCACTTGTGCTACTGAGCACTTAAAACATGGCTTGCTGAAAATTTAATATCCTAATTGAGATGTGTTTTAAAAGCAAAAGGTTTAGAAGGCTTAGGGAAAAAAAAATAAAATCTCTTATTAATTCTTGTTTATATTTATTGCAAGTTGAAGCGATAATATTTTAGATATATTGAGTTAAATAAAATACATTATTAAAAGTAATCTTACCTCTTTCTTTTTACTTTCCTTTTTTAACATCTTTATTGGAGTATAATTGCTTTACAATGGTGTGTTAGTTTCTGCTTTATAACAAAGTGAATCAGCTATATGTATACATATATCCCCATATCCCTTCCCTCTTGCGTCTCCCTCCCACCCTCCCTATCCCACCCCTCTAGGTGGTCACAAAGCACCTTTACTTTTTTTAATGTGGCTAGACAATTAAAAATAATATATGAGGCTTGCATTATATTTTTGATGGATTATGATGTTCTAGACTTTAAGGGGGGCAAAAAAAGCTGCCCAAGTGGAAGATGGAAGAGGCATGGTATAAGAGCAGCCTTCATGACAAGGATCTGGCATTTAAATGGCTGGAAACTGCCTGTGAGACATCAGTATGATAAGGTTTACCAAAGGCTGATGAGACCCTGGGCCACATTAACAGAAGCAGAGTGTCCATAATGAAGGAGGTGAAAGTCAGCACTCCGGCTATCCCAGGAGCAGGAGTTTCTGTGCTGGGTCCTGCATCTTAGAGGGGCACTGACCACCTGGAACAGGTTCAGGAGACCCACCCAGACATGGACTGAGACACAGTGGTAGAAGGACCTGTTTGAGGTCCTGGGTACCTGTCTCTGCAAGGCTGTCCCTGGGCAGGAGTGAATCTGTTCTGAGGCCTCCGAGGGCTGAGCTGGAACCAGCAGCGGAAGGTGTGGGGAGTTAGACTCTAATAGATTGCTCTCATGGGAGAGAGGGCTCCTTTGTAAGCAGGAAGTTCCCCATCCACAGGGGTGCTCAAGCAAGGCTGGATGACCAACTGGGATAATGTTAAGGGGACTGGAGCATGAGCTGTGTCCCTGGATCTCAGAGTCCCTTGGGGTTTCAGGCAGAGCTTCTCTGGGGCCCAGCATGGCTATGCCTGTGGGGTAAGGTGGTCCTGGGCTTTGTCTGATGTGGTCCGATTCCTCCCCAGGGGCCAGAGTCAGCCGGGACCTCTGATTGCCCGCAGCTGGGGCTCATTCTAGAGACAGCCTGGGGTTAACTTGCCAGCAGACTAGGTGAGTCAGTTCAGGACAGTGTGAGCACCGAGGCCCACAGTCTCTGAGGCGAGGATGCTACTGACTCAGGCTTCCCAAGGCAGCTCGGTTCCTGAGTGGGACAGAAGGGCAGACAAAGAACCCAAGAAATGTAGAGTCCAACCCCAGAGCAGTGCCGACAGAGAGATTCAGTGGGTAAATAATAGGATATTTGCTCACGCACAAGGCATGTCTGGATGGAACTTCTTCCTATGGAAATTTTCAAGTATAGACCCAAGTGGAGAGGTTAGTACCACGCACTTCATGCACCGTCACCTGGCTGCAGCCGTGAGCCATGCACGTGTCCTGATGGGGCTGTGTCTGGGAGCAGGTTAGGGGAGCCAGGTTCCGTTTATAGAAGCCACGCTCTGTTCTGCTCATGAGACCTTTTAAACAATAGTGAGGAAGTGGAGCAGGAAATCCCCCCCCCCAGTGGGGTCAGCACCTTGCTGTGTGGGGTGGGGCACGTCACTCTCTGGGACTCACCTGCCTCAGCTAGAAATGGGGGGCCTGACCTAGACGTTTCCCAGACACCAGAGACATGCCCGGAGCTGAATTCGTTACCTGTCCCAAGTCTGCTCTGTCTCCCAGCTCCCCATCTCAGCCCATGACATTGTTGTCCACCCAGTCACACAGAGCAGAAACCTGGGTGTCATCCAGACTGCTCCCTCCCCTCCCTTTCACCCCCAGTCTCTTCAGTCACGGGTCCTGCCTCTTCTCCCTCCTGAATGTCTTCCACTGTGGCCATCTTAATCCCAGCCCCACTACCATCATCATCCCTGTTGCCTACTACACTAGTCCTAGCCTCCAGTTGCACCCCTTTTATTCTTCTACCCAGCAGCCACGTCCGGGGGGGATCACACTTACATTAAGATCTGGATTTTGATGCCCAAAGCTCTATCTGCTTGATTTAGAGGACAGTTCATTTCCCCAAATATTTATGAGATCCTCTGTGGGTACTTATACCCCTCAAAGTCAGTCCCCACAACAACCTTGTGGAGGGACAGGTGTGATCATGACACCTGTGCCTGCTGGTCTCCTTAGGTTAAGGGTATCGGCTGCTGTGGATGGCCGAGTGAGGGGTCCACATTGCTATTGCTTCCCAGCCTCCTCAGGTATAATCTGAGACTGGACCCCAACTTGGGGGGCAGGGAGAGACCAAAGAAAGAGGTAGGCCACTCCAGATCGATAGGTGGCAGTTTTAATAAGCAAGGGCACTTACTTAAAAGGCTTGCCTTGGGCAGCTGCAAGATAAGTAGGTTTCCACAGGCACCCAACAGAATCTTAAAGTTTATATAGAGGCCTCAACTGGGTTTAGTCACGAACCCAGTCCAGATAGCTCAGCACAATCAACACCACATTTCTAATTCAAGGCCGATTCCTTGGAGCCCAGGGTAATCTACGGATTCAATTCAATGCAATCCCTATCAAAATACCAATGGCATTTTCACAGAACTATATAAATATGTGCGTTTCACAGAACAAATAATTTTAAAATTTGTATGGAAACACAAAAGACACCAAATAGCCAAAACAATCTTGAGAAAGAAGAATAGAGCTGGAGGTATCATACTCCCTGACTTCAAACTATACTACAAAGCTTCTGTCATCAAAACAGTATGGTACTGGGACTTCCCTGGTGGCGCAGTGGTTAAGAATCCGCCTGCCAGTGCAGGGTACACGTGTTCGAGCCCTGGTCCGGGAAGATCCCATATGCCGTGGAGCAACTAAGCCCGTGAGCCACAACTAGTAAGCCCACATGCCACAACTACTGAAGCCCGCATGCCTAGAGCCCATGCTCTGCAACAAGAGAAGCCATTGCAACGAGAAGCCCGCACACCACAACGCAGAGTAGCCCCTGCTCATCGCAACTAGAGAAAGCCCGCGGGCAGCAACAAAGACCCAACACAGCCAAAAATAAATAAATAAATAAACATTTAAAAAAAAAAAAAAAAAAGACGTGACCGCTAGTGGACCTGTGAGCTGGACCCGGGCAATTGGAGGCTCCCACTCCCTTTCCTGTCCTTAGAATATGTCTTCTGCTTGCCCTCCCAGCTCCCAGAAGCTGCTCCAAGGACACAGCCTTTTATGTTTTCCTTTTTTTCATTGAGGTACAGTTTATTTACAATATTATATAAATGATAGGTGTGCAATATAATGATTCACAATTTTTCAAGGTTATACTCCATTTAGAGTTATTATAAAATATTGGCTATATTCTGTGTTGTACAATATATCCTTGTAGCTTATTTATTTTATATATAGTCATTTGTACCTCTTAAGCCCCTACCCCTATCCTGCCTCCCCTGATAAATGCCTCCATCTCTGCTCCCCAGGGGCACCAGCATTATAGTTCCTTGTGGATCTTCCCAGAGAGGTTCCATCCTTACAGTCTCATGTGTTTATATCTCGTATTATCCTCCTTTTTTAAAAAAATCACCCAAGGGGTGGAATTCTATGCACACCGTGGTACCACGCTGGTGCTTCTTCCTCGAAGGTGTGGCCCTTGCTGGTCCATGTACATCTGCTCCTGTTGCAACAGCCAGAGACTCTTTGATGCTGCGTTTGCATCTGATGAGTTTGGTTCTTTCTTGTGCCTCCTTTTTGTTTGTAGTGCGTCTTTTTAAATCTTTCCTTCTATGGTCTGAGTTGCTCTTTGCTGCGTATGTGTGTGATCCTTCTCATCATTTGGAAGGCCCATGGTCTGCCGGCAGTGATACAGGTAGGCATTATCAGCCCCAATCTGGTGAGGAAACAGGCTCAGAGAGGGGAAGTGACTTGCCTGTGGTGGCCCAGCCTGGGAGGTCTGAGTCGGGACGCAGCTCAGGTGTGCCGCCCCAGGCTCCAATCAGCTCCACCTCTGCAAGCCCTCTACCGAGAGAGCAGCAGGGCCCGGGGGGCAGGGGCGGGGTGGGGGGCTGGGTTCAGCCAGGCTGGAGGGATCTGGAAGCACATGGGGGCGTTCTGTCTCGGAGGAGTTGGGTTCACACCTGCAAGAGTGGGACGGCAAGGCTCTCGGGGGCGGTTTGTGAGCCACCTTGCCATGTGCGTGGGAGGCTACGGGTGATGGGTTGAGAGGTGATGAGGCCCCTGCCTGCTGGGCCCCAGGGAAGGAGGGAAGCGGTGAGATGATTGAGGAGGCTGCAGCGAGACAGTGGGGGAGGCTCAGTGATGCTCCGTTTCCGGCACTGGGAGAGGATGAGAGGGAGTGGAGAGGTGGCGGGCGGAGGTTGCTCTGGGTGATGGAAAATTCCAGGCTGGAGGTGCAGCTCCAAGAGGGACGGGGTGGGTGTGTCAGGAGCTGGGGGTGGGCTGGGGGAGGGCTGTCTCCTCCAGGGAGAGATGTGGGGAGGGACTGGGTGCTGACCTGGGGCCAGGAGAAGGACATGCCTCTCTGTAGGGGTCTCACTTTGCCTGGTCCTGTGCTGGAAACAGGCGCTTGCCCCCGGCTGGCCCATCCTGGAGCCTATTCAACGGGGGCTGGTGGGCGCCCTTCTGCATGGGACCAGGCACCTGGCAGGGCACAGAGACACGGGCTCTCAGTCGCCCGCTCTAGGGGCGCTTTCCCAGTGGTCTGTGCCGCCCACCAACGGGCTCTGCCCGCCCCACCCCTGCCGTCCCCCCCCCCCCCCCCCCCGGCACACAAAGGTGGCCCTGCTTCAGCCACACCTCTCCTTACAAGCAGGTTGCCATTGGCCTTGACGGCTGGTGAGACTGAAGGGCTCTGTCCTGGCCCTTCTTCCTCCTGCATCCCGAAGGCCTCCTAAGCCAAGCTCCCCGTGGTGCGTCCCACCACAGGGAGAGGGGTGGTGGTGACGGTGACCCCAGCCCAGTCACCATCTTTCATAAACAGGCACTGGTCAGTTGGAGGCAGCATTGCTATTCCCTTTCCACAGATGCAGAAACAAGCTCCCAGAGGGGCAGTGCACGTGCAGCCCTGCTGAGCCCGGCCTTCCACCCTGACCCGCCCGCCTTCCGCTCAGGGCGAGGGAAGCTGGAGCCAGAGGGGAAGCCCAGGAAGCTGAGCCTGGCCCTCAGCTGCCGCGGACACCTTCCTGGAGCATTGGGTCCTGGGTCCCAGAGGGGCAAACCTGTGCAGGTGGGGCCCCAACTCTCATCTGTTCTGACACAGCCTGGGCCCCACTGCTGACGCCCATGCTCTCTGCCCAGACCCCTGTCCGCTCTTGTCCTCCCCACTAGAGCCCCACCTGCCTCAGCAGCCTCATCTGGAATCACTGCCCTCCACACCCTCTGGTCCATCCCACGGGCCCCTCACCGAGTCCCGGACACACCTTATGCTTTCCCACCTCTGTGCCTTTGCTCTAGAATGTCCCTCTTGAATCTCTGCCTCCCACCATCCTCCCTCCCTTCAAGGCCCTGCGCTAACCCCTCCTCCAGGCAGCCTTCCCTGACTGGTTCCCTTTCGGGGGTGAACACAGCGAGGGAAGGGCAGGGTGCAGGGAAAAGGGCGCTGGCTCTGGGCCAGCCTAGGCTTCCCCAAGAGGCCCCAAGAGACTGCAGCCACTCAGTGTTCACATCTCTGGGTTTTGCCTTCGAGATTCCATCTAAAACACCCTCCTGCTCTCTCAGGATGAAGCTCAGGCACCCTGTCTGCTGCTGCGTCTCATCGTCAACCTTAATTTCACCTCCAGTACTTCCCTTTGTCCCCATTTCTTTCCTCAGAAAAAAAAATCACATCGTGGATGTATTTTGTAAGTCCTCATAAGTCTTTATTTTTTCCCGGCCACGCTGTGTGGCTTGTGGGATCTTAGTTCCTAGACCAGGGATTGAACCCGGGACCTTGGCAGTGAGAGCTCAGAGTCTTAACCACTGGATCACCAGGGAATTCCCCCATAAGTTCTTTTTGGATGGAGGTGGGGCACAGGAGATAAAGGAAGGAAGGAAGATTGGCTTTGGTGTTTACATCTATCAAATGGGTGGTCTCTGTCCACTCAGAGCCCCAGCTCTCACCTCGGGGGAGTTCCCAGGGCCAGGAGTCCCCTTTGTCCCATCTTGGGTGGGGGGCAGGGTCAGGTAGCTGCTCCTGGCCCCTCCTCAAGGCTGGGGCTGGGCTATGGAAGTGAGGTCAGCGCCCCAGCTATGTGACGAGAAGCAGCTGCACCTGGCACCCTAAGAGTGGGCTTGGTTGGGGGCGGGAGTGAAGGCTGAAGCTCTGAGTCACCGCACTCAGAAGTCCTCCCCAACCCAGGGCTGTCATGTGGGGATCTGCCCTGCTAACTGGACAGTCCCGGGCCCCCTGAGGCTGACCTGTTAGCAGGGTCACCCCCAGGGCTGGTTCCTCCCCTCTTGGGGGCCGAGTCTTGGTGATGCTGTGAAGAGTTGGTCCCCTCTTCCCTTGCAGGATTAGGGCAGCATTTTGGGGGCAGCCCGGGCCTGGAGGCCCAGCCCCCTGGCCCAGCTTGGCCCTAACTGGCTGTGTTACTCGGGCAAGCCCCTTGGCATCTCTGGGCTCCAGCCCCTTCATCTGTGAAAAGGGATAATAATCCTGCTTCATAGGATTGGGGGGCTGCATGGGAAAAGACTTTGCTCAGTGCCTGGCCCTGGAAAGGCACCCGAGGGGGGACCTTCCACCGTTGGTCTCCGGAGGACAAATAAGGAGGTTGGACCCTGTGTCCTGAAGGAGGCCTGGGGTGCCATCCCAGCCCCTCCCCGCTTCTCCATGGGCCTCTGCTGGTCTCTGTCTGTCCCTCTGCCCTGCACACAGAGAGCAGCGGGGGCCTGTGGACGGCACTGCCAGCCCCTCAAGTCCCATTTGTCCGGAATAGCTCGGACTCCAGTGTCTTACAGGCAAAGCCTCAGAGCTGGTGGCCTGAAGTCTTTTTATAAATACTCTGTGGAAATCATTCTCCTGGACTTCTTAAAGTGGGACTTGGGTGGACTCTCTGATTCCTATGCCTGCCCCCCAGGCCCACGGCCCTGTTGCCTCTGGACTTAGTCAGGACCTGCTGTGCCCAGGCTCCATGCTGGGCATCGGGCACACGGAAGGGAACTGGTGGAGGCCCCAGACCTGGGTCCACACCATGCGAGCCTGTGATGGAGGTAAATAGATCGCTTTGGACACACAGGGACAAGCATTTTCCAGTATTTGTTGTGACCGATACACTGCTCACCTTTACCCAAGTGTTGCTGAATTCACAGCAGCGCTTGGTCGTTCGGTATTTCCTCCATCAGTGGATGCTAAAACGACAATTGCCAGGTGACTCCCCAGGTGTGTGCGTGACGTGAGACCCTCATTCTTGAAAAGGTTGAGGTCTATGATGTAGCTCAATTTCCCCGACTTACAGGTGGGGAAACTGAGGTCCAGAGAGAGGCAGTGACTTGTCCCAAGCCTCAGTGGCAGAGTCCACTCCAGAACCCAAGTAGGCTGGCATCCACTTGTCAAATCTGGGTCTTGGGTCCTGGGTGAAATGCTCCTGGGAGATCCTGGCCCATCCCCAGGGGCCAGGTGCGGCGGTCAGGACTCCTGCAAGAGCTGAGGGCGGGTAGGGAACAGGTTCTGTCCACGGCCAAGCAAGCTTCATGGCCTCCTTCTCCTCCCCTTTTACCAATGGCCTGGGCCACGTGGCTTATTGGCGCTGTGTGTTTACAGCCTTTCACAACCTTCAGATAACTGTGCTCTCTCTCCGCCCACCCTGCCCCCACGTGGTCCTTCATGCCTCCAGCCAAGGCTGCTCAGGGCTGGGCTCTAAAGATCCACGCCCCAGCCCCTCTCCCACCCTGGGCTTCATCCAAGTCCCTCTTCCTTTCTCCCACACACTTGGGGTTTCCCCCCGACCTCTCCCATCGTTGTCTCTTTTTATACCGGTTGATACTGGTCGGTCAGGCCTTCCTAGGGCTCAGACCTGCACCCTCTTTTCTCTTCTCTTTTTAACATTAAAAGGGTAACAAGTAAATTTGAATAAGTAAAAGTTGCTATATTCTCCCAGCCATGAGTGATTCTTTAAAAGTGGGTGAGGGTTACAACCTGAGGTACAGGTTGTAACCCTCACCCACTGTTTGGGCTTCTGGCCCAAACACGAGTTCTCCAGAAGGACTTGGGTGATCGAGGCTGTTGGCACAGCTGTCGGAAGTGAAAAGGGGCTGCCAGGCCACAGGACGCCGTGGGCACCACGAGTCCTTGCCAGGCCTGCACCGAACGGGAAGTACCGGGTGACGCCGGCATAGACCGCTGGACCCCGTCCAGTGAGCAGCGTGGTTCCGTGACACCATCTCACGGAGCAGACTTCGTTTCCACAAGTTTTTATAACTGGGGTTGGGGGTTTGGGGGGCCAACCAGGGAGGACGATACTGTTGAAACGGCCTGTGGACGGCGGCCGGGCGGTGCTGGGCGGGAAGGCCAGGCTTCCCACCGTGAACAGGCACAGGAGTCAGTGGCATCAAATCTGCCTCCTTCGCTGCCCGTATTCTTCAAGTAGGAGAAGATGGGATGAGCACACCAGGCAGCATCGCCCAAGGCTCAGGGAGCGGCCACCGTGTGCCCTTTCCCGGCCCAACGTCCCATTCCTTCAAGCAGAGGACACATTGCTTGAAGCCGTCTTCAAGGCTCAGAAACCTCTTCCCACTTCTGTCTTCTTCTCTTCTTCTTGGTGGTGTCCCTGTCCCCACCTCCCAGCTCGCCCCTGCTCTCTGGCGCAGCTATGGCCTCCTCCCCGCCTCCCCCTCCCCCTCCCCCTTCCCCCCTTCTCCTCCTCCTCCTCCCCCTCCCCCTCCTTCTCCTCCTTCTTCTTTTCCTTCTTGCTCAGCTAGGGAGCCACTGGAGAGGTCTCCTCACTTTCACTCTCACTTCCACTTTGGGGCATTTACTGCTTCAGCAACTGCCTCTCTCTGCTGAAACTCTGAAAGAGGCACCGCTCTACCCTGAGTTAATCCGTGATCTCTGGTGAGTCTAAAGGCACCATCCAAACACTGATGCAGCCCAGAGAGAGTGAGGAATTTGGGCACAGTCCCACACACAGGTGGTAGGGGCTGAGTCTGGAACCCAGACCCCCCTCCTCCCACTGCTTTCCCAGGTCCCTGATCCAGCACAGCTGCAGAATGAAGTCTGGTTTGACCCCAAAGACCGGGTGTTGTGGGTCCAGCACCCCCGCTTCCTGGCTACCACTTTCCCTTGTGTCCTCAGTTTCTTCATCTGTAAATTGGGGGAGGGAACAACGCTTCTATCACGACTGCCAGAGATCAGGCGAAGAGCTGGTCCCACTCACCCCGGGCCCCATCACCCAGAAATCTGGACCTGTGATCTGGACCGAGGGCAGGCGTGTGGGGACGAGCCAAGGCGTCCCCAGCGTGCCTGCACTTTCGGGGCACACCTGGTAAACACCTGGGGAGGGGGGTGGGGGGGTCTCGGCTCGGGGACCTCATTGACTGGTGCGGCGGGTGACGCAGCCCGGGAGAGGGGCGGGGCCTGGCCTCTGGCCAGAACTTCACCTCTCAGCCGCAACTGCCACTCGATACTCAACCAGTGACCCTTCCCGGTGCGGCGCCCCATCCCTCTCCCATCCGCCACCGATCCCCCTCCCGGCCCTATTCCGGCCGCATCCCCGGGCGGGCCCCACCGCCACGAGCTACTTCGAGAAGGAGGGCAGCTGGAGCCTGTCCTTCGCGGGTGCGGGTTTCCTGGGTCTCTACCACGTGGGCGTGACCCGCGGCGCCAGCCGCTTCTATGGCTCCTCGTTCAGGGCGCTCAACGCCGCCAGCATCATCCGCGGCAAGTCGGTCGGTAAGTCCGGAGACCGCGTGGACCAGGAGCGCTGGGGAACATCGGTTCGCCAGCCCGAGTGGAGGCTGATTCCAACCCGAGAAGGTGGGCGCGGAGAGGGGTGTCTCAGGGCCTCGTGCCCGGCGCGGTGCCCTGCGCTCGCTACAGCCAGCCTGCTCCCACTTAATCCCTATGAGAACCCTGAGGACTCGGGACTATGGTCACCCCATTTCGCTGAGTTCGGAGCTGAGGCTCAGAGCCGGGAAGACTGTTCCCAAGGTCAAGAGGTTGGACAGAGCGTCTGAACGCAGGGCTGGGCGCAGAAATTCTGAGCTTTTGTGAGGGGAGGGCCCTTCACTCCCGTCTCGCCCAGGAGGGAGGTCAAGCCTTTGGGACGGGTGTGGGCCGGCCTCCGGGGGGCTGAGGACCCCCCTCCCTTCCCCACCCTGCAGACTTCTGCTGCTTCCACCTCCTTCATGCCCTCTGAGAGCATCAGGCAGCTCCTGCAAGACAAACTGCCCGCCCACATTCACATCCTGGCCTCCCAGCGGCTGGGCGTCTCGCTGACCCGATGGTCCAATGGCCAGACTTCATTGTCACTGAGTTCGCCACCTGCAACGAGGTCATCCAGGTGAGCAGGTGGTGAGGCCCAGGGCCTGGCGGCAGGTGGGTGAGCTCCATCTCCTACCAGAGTGACTTTCAGGCGCTTTCCAGAGCGGACACTTCTCTGGGGCCCTGGGTGGGGGGGTCAAGGGAGGGGTGGACCTCAGTTTGCAAATGATGGCGTTGAGATGCAGAGAGGGGTAGTCAGGTGAGTATGACTTCCTAGCCTGCTGTGGGGAGGCCCCTTGGCTGCACACGGAGGGGTATGGCTGGGGGAGGGGAGCAAAGTCAGTCTTCTGTAGTCAGGGCCCCCCACGGGCTTCTCTTCCCAGAGGGGTGCCTGCCCAGCCCCACCCCACCCGGGCCCTCCAGCTGCTTTTGGGGCAAACATTAATTATCTATTATGTGCCAGTCTCCATTCCAAGCACATTCCAAGTGACTACAACAGGAATGACACAGACAAGAATCCTTGTCTTCTGGGGGCTTCTATTCAAATGTGTGGGTGAAGATAACGACCACATCCTCGTGTAATGAAGTAAGAAACAATCCAGCACTGGAATAAAACAGGGGGATGTGACAGAGAGCCCCACTGTCAGGGAGGAGACAGGGACAGGCTGTGGGGTTGGTCAGGAGGGCCAAGTAGGGGCTGGGTCCCTGGGAGAGCTCAGACAGGTATAGGGCGAGGCCATGCTTCTGCCATCGCAGCTCTGCTCACCCTTCCCACGGGGGTCCCTGATGTAGAATCTGCTTCATCCTGGTGTCCCATTGCCCAGCACGGGGACTGTCTCTGAATGTGTGCTAACTGGAATTCTTCGTGTGTGCAGGGGAGGGGCCAGTCCTTTGTTGTGTGTTCATGTCCATGAGCTCCTGGGACCCCACAGTGCATCCCAGCATCCTGGCCTGTGTGGCACATAGTACAGGGCCTGGCACTTAGTAGGGGCTCAGGACCCATTACCTGCTGTCATTGTGATGATTAATCTGTGGGAACAAAGCTCTCACCTGCACCTCCATCCTGTCAGAGCTGGGATGGTTCTGCATCTCCCAGGAAGGGTTGGAGGGATGTTTCCAAGTATCCCAGGAGACAAGGTTCTGTGCTCAATGAGTCTGGTAAGCGCTAGGTCAGTGGTTTTCAACCAGGGGTGATTTTTCCCCCTGGGGACGTTTAGCAACATTGGAGACAGTTTTGGTTGTGACAACTCTGTGTGTGTGTGTGTGTGTGTGTGTGTGCGTGCTTGTGCATGTGGGCACAAAGTACTGGCATCTAGAGGATACAGACCAGGGATGTTGCTAAACATCCTGCAAGGCACAGGACAGCGGCCCTTCCTGCAGCAGAGAATTCTCCAGCCCCAAACGTCACTAGTCACTAGCGTCAGGGTTTCTGTTAAGCATCTTTTTCACTGCAGGACTTGTCAGAGCCTCTACTGGGGAGAGTAGACAATGTTTTCCAAGTGGGGAGAGAATCAGGATTTCTTGTTTGAGGTGCCCCTGGTAGGATCAGTGCCCAGGGAACGCACTTTGGGAGACATAACTAGATTCTCGGTGGGGAATTCCTGGCTGTTGGATGAAGGAGAAATGGTACTTGATGCCTGTCTGTCCTTGGGGGAAAAGTTCCTGCAGCAGTCCTGAGTCAGCAAGGGTCCTGTCAGCAGGAAGAGGAGGGCGGGTGTCAAGATGAACCTGTGTTCAAATCCCCCTTTTTTTTTTTTTTTTTTTTTTTTTGCTGTGCCTCACGGCTTCCGAGATCTTACTTCCCCCACCAGGGAATGAACCCGTGCCCCCAGCAGTGGAAGTGTGGAGCTCTAACCACTGGACCGCCAGGGAATTCCCTCAGATCCCTTCTTAACTTTGAGAACTTGGCTGGGATGTGGCGACGCCTCCCTGGCCCTCAGCGCCCCTCCCTGGACACAGCACTCCTGACACCCACCGGTGCAGGCTGTTCCGGGGTTAGACACCACGCCCAGAGCAGGTTCTGAACATGAGAAGCGTGAACAATTGTGTTGCCACTGACTTTTCTTCCCAGGCCTTGATCTGCACCTTATACTTCCCTTTCTACTGTGGGATGATTCCCCCCGAGTTCAGAGGGGAGGTAAGTGCGCTTGGGGGGCTCAATGACCGAGCCCTGCCTTGTGCTCTGGGCTGCCCGGGTCCCTACTGCTGAGAGGTGTGTGGGTGGAGAAAACAGTGCTTCTGGAACACTTATTGTGTGCCAGGGCCCCTCCCCCCACTGCTCCCAGGGTGCTCAGAGCATCCTGGACTGGGGTCCACCTAGTGGTTTGGGGCAGCTAGAGGTGACTGGCTGCAGCCTGTGTCCTGGGGTGGCTTCATGGCCGTGTGGGCGGAGGGCACCCTGAGGGCAGCACGGCCGCCTGAATTGCAGCGCTACGTTGACGGCGCTCTGAGCAACAACTTGCCCTTTGTGGACTCCCCCTCCACCATCACCGTGTCGCCCGTCCACGGGACAGTGGACATCTGCCCCCAGAGCAGCTTGGCCAGCATGCACGAGCTGAACGCCTTCAATGCCACCTTCCAGATCTGCACCAAGAACTTCTTCCTGGGGGTCACCTCCCTCATACCCTCCAGCCCCGACGTAGGTCGGGACCCCATGACCGGCCTTGAAGGTGTTAGAGGTTTGGCTGTGATCTAGTGCCCCCTTGAGTGAGACTCTGTGCCCCTGAGCCCTCCCCACAGCCTCAGGGCAGTCAGGACACATGTCCTGAGTCTCACAGCCAAGCCCTTGAACTCAGCCTGGGCTCCAGTTGTGTCCTTACTCGTCCCCCACTTCAAGGCAGTGCACCAAGGCCAACTCTGCTGAACTTCAGTTTAAGCCAGGCCTCTGCTGATGCTCTTCTGGGTCAGGCTCTGTGACAAGGTACTGTTGTCACCTCAGTTTCTTGGGGGAGGATACCAAGGCTCAGAGACGTTAAGCAACTTCTTCAAAGTCACACAGCCTGGAGGGAGCAAAGCCAGGCTTCAAATCCTCATCTAGCCCAGACCCACGCTTTTAAATGCTGCCCTAGACAGTGGCCAAATGGACCCTCTGTATGGTGGCAAGGCACAAGCACAGAAAAAGATGAACAGTAGACCCACATTTCCTGCTTTTTGCCCCTTGGTATTTCTGGAAGTATTTCTTGACAACAGTTTATCATCATAACACGTTCCTCCACCCCAGTCACATCCTGGCCCTCCCCATTCCTTCACACCTCTTATGGTCCTGCAGTATTTTGTAATTTATGAAACAAGGTCCTGTTCATTTTAGCTGATCCTCCCTACACCCATGGGGTGGACAGAAAATCTCAGCCCCATTTTATAGACAAGGAAGGCGAGGCTCTCAGAAAGATAGTGTGGACGTCTGGAGGTCACACAGAAAGGAAAGGCAGAGCTCCTTCCTGGACCTGCGGGTACTTTTCCCCCACGAGTGGGGCTCTGTTTGAGACAGGCAGGGCTGGGCCTCTGCACTCCTCTGCCATCTCAGGCTGGTCCTGGCAGTGAACATCAAAGGGCAAAGGGAACCACCATGTATTGATCTACAGGGAACCAGGAATCTCTGGCTAGGCCTTGTTATCCTATTTCTCAGGGGATGGAACTGAGGCCAGCGAGAGCAGGGTCTGGAGCAAGAACCCCCAGCCAGGGAGTCTCAGAGGTAGAAAGTGAATGAGGCTGCGGGGAAGAAGGCAGCTGAAGCAGATCTGTTCCACCTGAGGTCCTGGGACCCTCTCTGCCCAGTGCTGGGCAGGGACCCTCAGGGTCCTTGAGCCCTGCTGAGGGGTCTCTTGGGAAGCATAGGCTGCCCTGGGATCACTTCCAGTTGAAGATGAGTCTCTGGCCTGTGACCGCCAGCTCGAGGCGCAGGCCTTCCCCATCCCACCCTGACCTGTGTGTTGGCAGGTAGTGGCCGACAACTGCAGACAAGGCTACCTGGATGCCCTGAGGTTCCTGGAGAGACGCGGTAGGTGGCAGCCTCCACAGTAGCTGGGGATCGCCCCCCACGGGAGTGCCAGGTGAATCCCGCTTTTCAGCTGTTTGAGTTTTTAGCGACCTCGGCTCACTCATTCTCTTCCTCAGCGTCTGCTCTACGTTTGGCCTGAGCTGGGGACACAGAGAGGAATCACACATGCGTCCTACTCTCAAGCTGCCCACCACCTGGTGCGAGGGAGACAGATCCAGAGAGAGCATTTCCCCAGGGTTATGGAGGGATGATCAGAGCTGTGGGAGCCCAGCGGGGGCACCTAAACCAGCCCAATGGGTTGGGTGGGCAAGGAGGGCTTCCTGGAGGTGGTGACGTATAAGCTGGGTTTTAACTAGTTATGAAGACTATAGAAAGATTGAGGATGGAAAGGAAGAGGGCACTCTAGGCAGAGGGAAGAAGGGCAAGAGCAAAGGAACAGAGCTTGGTACCTTGAGGGCACATACCTCAGTGGGGCCACAGGAGAGAGAGAGAGAGAGAGTGTGTGTGTGTGTGTGTGTGTGTGTGTGTGTGTGTGTGAGTGACAGAGCACTGGGTGGGCCAGAGAGGCTTTCTTAGCTGGAGAGCTTGGATGTCATCCCACAGGGCAATGCTCTTCAAAGTGGTAGAGCTGAGATTTGAACTCAGGCCGTCTGGCTCCAGAACCTTTGCCCTGACCCCTACTCTACAGCCCCAAACACACAGCAGCTGGAAGCATTTGCTGAGCACATAATATGTGCCCAGACCTGGGCTTGAGCTTTACATATTTATCACATTTAATTCCAGACCTGGGCTTGAGCTTTATATATTTATCACATCTAATTCTCGGAACAACCGAATGCAGCAGGTCTTAATTTTCCCCTTTCCCAGGGAGGGAAACCAAGCATGGAGCTGTTAGGTCACAGAGCCAGCAGGTGGTGACCGCAGGATCTGAACCTTGGGCTGAGTCTTCAGGGCCTGGGGTCTGTTAACCACTAGCAAGTGCATAGGAATCAGGGGGCAGAGCAGGGCCGGGGAGCACAGGACGAAGTCATTCAGGACAAGCCACGGGTCCATCCATCCTGTGGCAAACGGGTCCCCAGAGCTGGGGAGGTCACTGTCACCGGAGGCTCCAGATGTGCTGACCTGTTGTATCCCTCCTCTCCCCGACCCAGGACTCACCAAGGAGCCAGTGCTGTGGACGTTGGTACCTAAGGAGCCCCCAGCCCCAACTGATGGGACCCAGGATGCTGACGGTGACAGAGGCCAGAAGGCAGGCCTGTCTCTCAACTGGGCAGTGCCCAATGTGCTGGTCAGGGATGTGCCCGACTTTGAGCAACTCTCCCCGGAGCTGGGGACTGCTACTGCCCCTCCCGTCCTGTGCTTGCTCACCTACCAGGTGCCCTGCACGCAGGGGCCTGGGGCCAGGGACCCTGCCCTGAAGGTGCTCGTGGTCTGAAAGAGGACAGGACTCATTTATCGACAATCTACTAAGTGCTAGGTGTGGTGCTGGGGCTCCTTTCATGTTGCCCCCTTCACTCCTCACCACAACTGGGGGCCCGTTTTTCTTAGCCCATTTCACTGATGAGGAAACTGAAGCTCAGAGAGGGGAAGGGGCTCCCCAAGGTCTCAGAGCCTGCAATTGGGGGATTCGAACACATGTCTGTGTCTGAGAAAGCCAGGTCTTTGCCCACTGCCCAGGGAAGGGCAAGAGGTGCTGAGGGACAGAGGAGAGAAACACACAGAAGGTTCTGGACTCTCCAGATGGAGATGGACTCATTTCATCCCCCCCAATAATACTCTGAGGATGGTACTGAATTGTCCCCATTGGACAGTTGAGGAAACCATAGCACAGAGAGCTTAAGTGACTTGCCCAAGGCCACACAGCTAACAAACCATTTAGTCAGCTCTCCTGCTCGGTGACGTAAACGTCACAATTGCCGCAACAGGAAAGGATAGGCACGTGTAATGGTGGTGGGAGTGGGAGTTTGAGTGGCATCTAAGTGAGACTTGAAAGGAGGAGTTGGCCAAGCAAAAGAGGGGGAAGATGAGCATCCAGGTAGCGGGCACAGCAGGTGCAAATGTCCTGGGTTTGGTGGGGGAGGGTTGGAGGCCCCTGTGGCTGAGGGAGGGGTGGGGTAGCCGAGACGAGCCTGGGGAGGCTGGGAGGGTGGGGCAGGCGGCCTTGAAAGCTGCAGGAGGAGAGAGATGGAGAGCCCCCGGGGTGGGGGGCGACCCCTCCTTTTCAGAGTTCGCTACTGCTCTGAACTCTGGGTCTGGTGTTTGCTGTACTTAGCCAGGAGGAGACAGGCTGACACGGTGGGAGACTGGGAGGAGAGATGATGGTGGTCGAGGCCAGAGCAGGGACAAGGGGGTGGGCAAGGGGATGAGGAGGGCACCTCTTTCTGAGCAGGAGACCACACAGGGCACGCAGAAGGGGGCCTGGATCTGCGCTGAGCCCCTGAGGTCCAAGCTTGGGGCTCTGGTACTCTGGTGGTGTCTCTGCAGCCACATGGGGGCACCAGAGAGCCTCTCAGACGGGGCACTAGACAGACGCCGCAGGCCCCGCCCTTACACACATCCCTTAATCCTCACCTTCCCCAGGGAGGTAGGGCCTGCCCGTGTCCCCATTTTTCAGAGGAGGTGACCTAGGCTCAGGAACAGGAAGGGACCCGTCCTAGGCCACATGGCAGGTAACGGGGTGCCGGGTCCTGGGACTGTTGTTCGTGAACCCCGAGTCGAGGCTGGTGGTGTGTGCGTGGCCGAGCCGTGGTCTGGAGGCCGGGATTTAGGCTCTGGCTGTGCCCCGGCCAGGATGCCGGGCCCTTCCACTCTGGTCCGTTAAGGGGCTGTGGGCTCGGGAAGTGGTCACGTGGTCACAGCTGCTGTTATTAATACCGCTGATGTGTTGCTGTTAGCCAGGGAAGTATGGGGGGACACTTGTCCCACCCTGGGGGCCACAGCAGACTTTCCAGAGGGGCGAGAGAGATGGAAGGAGCGTGGGGAGCCCGACAGGCCTTGGATCCATCCTGGCCCTGCCACTTCCCGGTGACAGGCTTGGGCGAGTCACTTCTCCACTCTGAGCTCCCGACAGGCCTTGGGTCCATCCTGGCCCTGCCACTTCCCGGCGACGGGCTTGGACGAGCCACTTCTCCACTCTGAGCTCCAGTCTGCTCATCTGCGAAAGGGGCGCACTCTGTCACTTCAAGAATAACAAGGGAGCCTGGTAGGGGTTCCATAAATGCAGCTGCTTCCTCTGCAGACCGGCTGGGGGTGGGGTGTCCTCCATGGCCTGTGCGAGGTAGAGAGGGGCTCGGGCTATCTTCCCTAAGGGTGACCTTGAGGGGGTGGCTGGGGGAGGGGTGGGCAACCACGGCCTCTCTTGTAGCGCTGAAGAAAGCCTGTCTGAGGGACCACCGCACCTGGGCTTCCTTCTGCCAGGCGGGGCCGGGGTGGGCGCTGACGTACCTGCTGCTGTCTTGCACGCTGCCCTTTGAGTATGTCTACTTCTGGAGCAGAAGGTGAGGCCCGGCCAGGGGTCCTGGGAAGGGCCTGGCTCGTTGAGACCAGTGCCCGTGGCAGGAAGGGTGGCCAGCACACTGCGGGGGCAGAGCCCGACTGGTGTCCCTATGCCGCCTGCTGTTGGCTGCACGACCCCGAGGAGTCTGGTGGTCTCCTCTGCAAGACGGGACTGACGGGGAGGCGGGGTAGCAGCTGTGACCCATCAATACATCGGAAACGGGGCTGCCCGGTCAGTGCCTGGCCCCTCCTGCCTCTAGGATCTTTGGCCCACTGTTGCACCTGTCAGAGCCTCAGAGAAAATGTGATGTTTCTGAGGATAACTCTAGGGGCTGGTCTGCCTCAGATTAACTGTGTGGCCCGGGCCAGGTACCTTGACCTCTCTGGGCCTCAGATTCCTTTTCTACAAAGCGAGGCCTTTCCAGGGCAGATTGGCTGTGGTTAGGCCCTCACTCACTGTTCTAACTCTGCTGGTTAATGGATCACTCTGCATTGTTTGTTCATTCATTCCATCAATTGCTATTGAGGGTCTACCAAGGGCCAAGTCTGGGCTGGGGGCTGGGAGGCAGCACTGACTCAGACCCAGTCCCTGGCCTTGTGGAGCTCACAGCCCACCGATCATCACATATTCACCTGTGCAATCGACCTGTGCCTAGGGATACCTAGAGAGGTCTACCCTGGCTGTGGATTCCTAGGAGAGGTCTACACTGGCTGTGAACTGGGACAGTTCACAAGAGGGACTATCTGGTCAGTAAAGGTTACCTAGAGGAGATATCTTTTGAGCTATCATCTGAAGGATGAGTAAGAGTCCTCTAGGCAAAGAAGGAAGGGAAAAGCGTTCCAGACGGATGAAAGAGCATGTGCAAAGGTCCTGGGGCAGAAGGCAGAAGGGATTAAGGCTCATCTGAGGAACAGAAAGGGGGGCTGCTGTGGCTGGGGCCGAAATGTGTAGTGTGTACAAGGTGGGGCTGAGGAGGCTGGCAAGGGCTAGACAGGCAGGAGTCTGTAGCCAGGTGAGGGGTGTGGTCTTTATCCTGATGGTTGCATGAAGGCAGTGAAGGGTTTGGGCAGGAAAGTGTCATGGAGAGATCTGTATTTTTAAGACTTCTCTATTCCCTACAAGAAGGTCTATGACAGTGAGCCACAAGTCTCTGTCCTGCTCCGTGCTGAGTTAATGATTAGGTCATCCCTGCTGTCTAAATTGCTGGTGACCCAAAGCTGGGAGACAGCTTTCTGCTGACATGAATTTTTCTTATGCTGAGCTTCTAGACTGAAACCACAGGTTGAAATCAAATAGGATAAATGCAAGTGCTAGCCTTTGCAGTTGAAAAAAAATCCATTTATGAGCATTGATGGGGAGGCCCGCCCAGACCGCAGGGAAATTCATATTTGGTATTTTCTGTAACCTACAATCTCAGTGTGTAGGCTGCAATAATAGAGGCAGAAGGTCCAGAACAAAGGAGGGGACAGTCCACTGTCACACTACACCCTGTGGACTGACTGTCTGCCCAGTTTGAAGCCCTGATTTAGAGGCCCCTTGAAGGGCAGTGCTTTGGGAGGGAAGGCCCTGCAGTGTCCAGTAAGTCTGAGACGGTGCCTGGCCAGGTATCCCCTCAGCCACAGTTGGATGATGCTGCCCTCTGCTGGTCCTGAGTGGCCACGGCAGCCATGGGAGGGCGCTGAGCAAGAGAGGACCAAGGTCAGACGTGTGTTTAGGAAGTCGCTGGCTGCCGAGAGGGTAGTGGATGAAGGGGCATGGAGGATGGAGGGCAGGGGCTGGTCTGGGGAGGAGAGAGAGGAAGGGACAGAAACACGGAGGAGGTGAGGTAACGGTCCTCACTTGGCTGTGAGAAACTGAGGCCCAGAGAGGTTCCCTGACCCACCCAGGTCACACAGCTGATGAACAGGGGAGCGGGCTGCATCCCAAGCCAGCCTGACCCCAAAGCCCCGCCCTTTCCACCCCTGGGCTTCCCACCTGTGCCCTGTGGAGTTGATGACCCAAAGGGCCCAGCGGCCTCCACCAAGTTCAGACTCCATCGGGGATCAGTCCCCGCCCTCAGGCCTCTGCAGGTGCCTGTGAGTCCAGCCTGCTCTGTGGTGGAGCCAACACCGCTGGTGCTTCATACCCCCCCTTCCCCTTCCTTTAGCCCCAGCGCCTCGTTGCAGGGCCCCCCGGCTCTGCTCTGGACCCGTGGGGAGGGTGGGCTTGGCGGGGCTGCACGCTTGGGCTTGGCCGGGTGGTGAAGCTGTTGCCGCCTCTCCCTGCAGGGTGGTGGCGTGGCTGCCCGACATGCCGGCCGACCTGCGGTGGATGCGGGGCTTGCTGAGGAACTTGGTCCTCAAAGTCTATTCCAGGACGAAGGACCAGCTCCTCGGGCCGGTCAGGTGAGACGGGCAGACTGGGGCAGAGCAGGAGTGGCTGAGCTGGGAAGGGAGGGCACCAGCTGTTTCCCCGGACCCTGGGCAGGCAGTCACACCATCCGTTTCCCTGTCCATCCGTCCGCACAGCCCCCAGCACATGTGTTTTGTCCCTGCGGTGGGCCAGACCTGTGATGGCCTAGATGCAGCAGCTGACCCGTCGCATTGGTCAGTCTGGGGGGAGTCACTATGCCTGCTTCACAGAGACGGCCTGAGCTCACAGAGGACGAGTGGATCTCCCTGCTCTGCCAGATCCCCGCCGGTCCTTCTGCCATCCTTCCAGACATCTCCACGGGCCCTGTGTGGGGTCTGGGTTGGGGCTGCCCGCCTCTCCCCGACCTGCCCTCCCTTCTGGCTGGAGGCCCCGGCAGTCCTCCCACACCCAGTGGAAATCAGTGCAGCGCTCCCAGGGAGTGGCACCCTGGAACCTTCCTGCAATCCCCGCTCAGCCAGAAAAAGGGCTTATTGCAGGGTCTGGGAGAAGAGAGATCCAGGCTTCACCCGACCCCAAGCTCTGAAAACCACGTTCGCTGACTTCTTCTTCCTCTGCAGTCTACTCGTCACCAGCCCCCTCCAGCCTGAGGTTGCTCCTCCCACGGACCTGGCCAAGGAGCCCAGCCCTGCCCGTCAGGCCTGAGGGGACCAAGCTGGACCAGCCCAGAGACTGGCCTCTCCTGAATTCCATCGTGGCCCTGGTCCTGTGCCTACATCTGCCCCCAGTCCTTGAGTCCTGACCCATCTCCCCGAGCTCAGAGCCCGGCCCCTAGCCCAGGGTGGGCCCTGGAATTGTCAGCCACATGGAGGACCGAGAGGACAGAGACTCTTGTCCCAGGCCTTGTGGGCAGGTGGCCTTCAAGGGCTGGAAGAGGGCCCCCGAGTCCTTCTGTAGCCCCCGCTCCTGGGGCCCCGGGTACTTCTTTTCTGGGCAAGGTGCAGCCTCTTAATCCACCCCGGGTCGCCATGTGCCCAGGTCACCATGTGCCCAGGTCACCCTGCGTCTGTCTCATCAGTGGGAGAAAGGAAGGCGGGAGCTGAGACACACATCTTGGTTCTGGAATTTCCACATGGGGGGACTGGGGGCAGAATCTCCTGAGAAGAAGGCTTTGGGTGCCGTTGTAGAGCTGCTTGCAGGGCATTTCACAGAAGATGGAAAAATGCCACATGCTCATATCGGATTGGGGAGCAAGTTGAAATGATGGGGTGGGGTGTGCCTCCCCTCACATCCTTTCTCTGTCCTGCACCAGCCCTCGGCGGTGACCCATGGTCTACGTCACTCTAGAAACCTTGACCTCTGACTTTCTCTGGGTCCATCGGCAGGGAACCCCTGACTGGAGATGAGAGGGTGGGAGGAGAGAGAGGGATTAAAATCTTCTCAGAATCCCAGCTGCATGTGCTTCTGCTGGGGTTCCAAAGGCCCCTGGATGCCACCACACAGCGCTCCCCGCCCCTCGTTCCTCAGGGAGGGTTGGGGGGGGCAGTGCCTCCAGCCCCGCCCCGCCCCTCCCCCTCACGGGCACCAAGGATGCTGGGGCACCAGACCGCCTCGGGCCTCTCCTAGAAGTGGCTGCTGTTCCTGTCCTCAGAGCAGAACCCACACTGCGCCCCTGGCCAGGCCCTGTAGAGACACTCAGCCCGAGAAGGGGTGGGGAGGGTGCAGAGAGGGAGGCGGGTGTGAGAGAAAAAGGAGCAAAGGGGTAAATATGTGAGCAAAAGACATGTTCATCCATTCATTTGACTTACACTTAATGAGTTATAGGCTCTGGGGACACAGCTGTAAACAAAACTGACATTCTGGTTTGGGTGCAAGAGCAGATGCTAAACAGCAAATGGGAAAATGTGAAAATAAGATCGTCCCGAGGAGTGGCAGTGCTGTGAGGAGACAGGAGGCAGAGGATGACGGTGGGGAGGTTTTCAGGAGGAGCAACATGGGACCAGGTGGTCTGGGAAGGCTTCTCAGATGAGGTGGTATTTGAGGTGAGACCTGAGATGAGAAGTGAGAGCTGGGGAAGAGCTTTGCGAGCAGAGGGAACAGCGAGGGCCAAGAGGGAACAGCGAGGGCCAAGGCCCTGGGTTGAGAATGAAGTCGGTCTGTTCAAGAAACCGAGCAGCCAGTGTGGCTGGACCATGAGAGTGACGGGGTGCACTGTGGGTGGGGCGTGGAGGGCACCGTCGCTGTGGTAAGGGGTTTGGATTGGGCATCACTGGAGGGTCGAGAGCAGAGAAGCAAAAAGGTGAGTGAAGAGTGAGTGGCGTCCAGGAGGGCCTGGGGATGGGGGTGGGGGTGAAAGGGAGAGGAGAGGGACAGAGAGTGAGGGCCTGCAGGAGGGTCTCCAGCTCCCGACCCACCTCCACGAGCCGAGGGGGCTGAGCTGGCCTTTGCCCCCTCTTGCTGTCAGCTGCATGGGGGCAGGCACAGATACGAACCCCTGCAGCAGGAAGGGGGCTATCCTCCCTTGAGTCAGGTGATCTCCAGGCCCTGGTGGTCCTCTCTGACCAGAGCTGGGATGCTCTGTCCCCACTCCCACGTTCTGGGCTTGGGATTTCCTCTGCCAATGGAGAGGGAGGCCTGGCCACGTGGGTCTCCAGATTAAGGATTTAGAGGCTCAGGAGGCCTCTGAGAATATTCTTGCTCCCTTGTCCTTTGTCCCCATCAAGGACACAGGCCTCTATTCCCATGGGCATCAGGCCTCCCCTCATTACCACCTCTTTCTTCAGTTCTTTGGGGCTTGCCCTGGGACCATCTTTGTCCCCATTGCTTTGTTTCGTGTCTTAGATGGGGAGAGAGAATCCCACCTTCCTCTCCATCATCCTCCTTCACTCAGCTGCATGTTGTTAAATGTTTCTGGCTTACTTGGCTGAATATCTCAGTTACTTATAATAGTCTGAGAACTTCTCTTTGGTCTTTATTATTTGTGGCTCATGTGTCAAGGTCATCTATTCTCAGCTTGATAATTGCAGAGACTTTTCACAAGCATCGCTCATGGTACTTCACAGTCCAAAAGTACTTTCCTGCTTTCTCTTTTATTTAGCTCTTAGACATTGTCTCACGTGGCTTTCCCCCATTGATCCCAGCTCTGCAGTCTGAGCCCATGGACCCTGCCTGCTGCCTCTGCCTGGGGGCAGCCTGGCAGGGATGGAAGGGTGGTGACCTGGTCACTCTGAGGCTGCTCTTCCCCATGGAGAACAGCCCATGCCTTACAACCACTCCTCAGGGACATCCCCAACCCAGGCATGCTACGCAGGAAGCGCCAGCCCCTTGTTTGTCCAAGTCCCTCTAGGCACATGGGGTCCAGCACTGCCCTCAATGTAATATGACCAGCACCGGGCCTGAATTGCCTTTCACCTCCCACCTCCTGGTCACTGCACCCTATTAATGTGGCCTCAGAATGAATGAGCTTGGTTTGAGCAACCCCTGTGGATTTCACTGAGACACCATCCACCAACAGTGCCTTGCTCTCCCTTTAGGCTAAAGATGGTTCAGCTGACAAAGCAGACAGCCCAGGAGCTGATCCAGGTCAGAGCTCCCTGATTTGTTACCTTTACGGCCTCCTGACACAGCCCTGAGGTGTTACAGAGCAGAGGAGGGGGTCCTGGGTTCTGAATTCAGGTCGACTCAGGTTTGAGTCCCATCTCTGCAACTTAGCATTGATGTGACCTAGGGAAATCCCCTTACCTGTCAGAGCCTCAGTTTCCCCCTGCATAAAATGGACACAACAGCACATACCTCATGGAATATTTACTTGAGAAAATTAAACGCTCCTTGCAGACTACATCATATGGTAGGGATTGCCGCTCAGAAAGGGAGAGCAGGGAGTGAGAGTGCATTAGCTACACTTCTGCTTTGTGTTAGGCATCAGACTAGGAGGACCACTGGGCCCCCTTGGTGCCTCATACTGACCCTGGGTGGGGGATAGTCCAGACAAAAGTCAGGGGAGCTGAGATGGGGGCCAGGACCTTTATGATGTCAGAGCCCTCCTGGACCCTGCACCATGGTGTCCCATCATGTGTGCTAAAGTCATGGGGCCATCACCCTCCTCTTTCTCCTGGGGTCCCAGCCAAGGACCTCTCAGGGCCCTGGGGCCCTGGTAGAGCCGTGTGGCTCCATTCTTGAGCCACATTTCTGGGCTGGCTGCAAGCCCCCCGCCCTGGCTTTCTGAATGCCAATTGTCTGCTGTGTGTGTCCTGATGCCTGAGGCAGATCTCTGCCCCGAGGAGCTCACATGCCTCTATTGCTATGTCTGTGGAGGTAATAGGGAATCTAACCCTCACACGTGCACACCACTTACAGTTTTCAAAGCCAATCATCTCAGTTAATTCTCACAGCAACTCTGGGAGGTAAGCATTATTCTCCCCCATTTTAAGGGTGAGGAAACTGAGGCACAGAGAGGTTATGTGCATCGGTAAGTGGTAGAGCTGGAAATGTCCAAGTGTGTGCTCCAGACAGCAGAAAGATCCCTGGAGCATCACAGCTTCATTGTACACCTGCTGTATGATGCTGGGCAAGTTCTTTCCTCAATCAATTCCTCATTTCTTTGTCTTTAAAATCACTAGTTGGCTTCTAAAGGGCCTCCAGCTCTGCTCTGAGCCCATCACATAGACAGTTAATACCACTGTGGTCAGAGGGAGGAGAGATGATTCCAGGAGGGGATTAGCCACAGAGGAATAGGTTTCTGAACTGGGTCTTTACGGAAGCCTAGAATTTAGATTGGCAGAAAGCCATTCCAGGAGTGGGGGCTGCAGATGCAGAGGCAGGTTGGAGGTAGCAAGTTAAACACACAAGGAATCTGAGGCTCAGAGTTGTGACGTGCCTTGTCCCGGGTCCCACAGCAAGTCCGTGGTAGAGCTAGCATTCAAGCCCAGGTCAGGCTGTGGTTCCATCCTGTCTGCACACTGGAATGCTAGGTAGAAATATTGATGCTCAGGATTCTCCTGCAGAAATTCTGATCTTGAACTAGACCTGTCTGGGCAGGAATGTGGTTGGAGCTTATAGTCCCTGGGCACTGGTGTCCTCAGGGGCCATCCTGTGGGTATGACCACCTGCCTGAGCCAGTACCCTGTGACTCAGACTTCCTTAATGTCACCTGTGGCAAGCAGGCTGGTATGTGCCAATCTGTGTCTGGGGTCACGTGATGCTCGTGGGTGACCTCTGCCCCAGCACTAAATCCTGGCTACGTTAGGCAGCCACAGATACCTCAAACCCTCTGAGCTTAGCATCCCACCCATAAATCTGAGAATGCACACTAACTGGATATTCGGTGATGTTAAGGAATAATCATTGCTTTTTAGTTGTGTTAATGTATTGGGAATGTGTTTTCAAAGAGTTCTTATCTTTTAGAGATCTGTGTCAAAATGTTTGTGAAAGAAGTGATATAATACATGAGTTGCTTCAAAATAATCTGAGTGGGGAGGGGTGGGTGAGAGCTGATGAAACCTGAGTTGGTAACAGTTGACAGTGGGTGATGGGTACACATTGATATAGAAGTTCATCATAATATACTCTTTAATTTTGTATATGTTTGACATTTCCTTAATAAAAGAGGATGCAACCTTAAAGATTTGATAGTACATACAAATAGGAAAATATGCATCAAGATAGAACATAAAACAAAGCACAACCAGGGCCCCTGGGTGTTGTGGCTACCCAGAGTGCCAGATTGGGAGGGCGTTAGGATCTGGTGAGCTGTGCGCTTTCAGCACCGCGGACAGCGACCGGCGCCGGCTTCCCTGCCTCTTTGCAGCCCTAGCGATCTCAGAGGGCAGAGAACTTCCAGATCCATATTACTTGGGAAGAGTCTCTGCAGGACAAAAGACCATCCAGCCTCTTACATACCCCCAGACATGGGACGTTCACTGCCCACGGGGAAGACCAGGCCTTGGTGGACGGTTTTGGCTCCTAAGAAGCTTCTGTTTCCTGCTGTTTAAGGATACCTTTGTCAAAAATGAATCAACCATATATATGTGTGTCTATTTCTGGGCTCTCCATCCTTCCATTTATTTATGTCTATGCTTATGCCAATCCCACACTGTCTTGATTTATAGTTTTAAGGTAAATAGCTTTATAGTAAGTCTTGAAATCAGGTAGCGTGGTAGTGTGAGCCTTCCAACTTTGCTATTCTTTTTCAAAGTAGTTTTGACTATTCTAATTATTTTGCTTTTCCGTATAGATTTTAGAACCAGCTTGTTAATTTCTACAAAAAAGCCCATTGGGACTTTGCTTGGGATTGCATAGACTCTATACATGAATTTTGAGAGGAACAGGCGTCTTAACAGTGTTGAGCCTTCCAATTGATGAACAGGGTATATGTCTCCATTTCTTTAGGTTTTCTTTAATTTATCTCATCAATGTTTTGCAGCTTTTGTTATACAAATCTTTCACATTTTCTTAGATTTATTCCCAAGCACTTAATGTTTTTTGATGCTACTGCAAATGGTATTTTAAAAATTTCAATTTTCAATTGTTTGTTGCTAGTATGTAAAAATAGAATTGATTTTTGTTTGTTGGCGTTGTGTCTTATGAGCTTGCTAAACTCATTTATTCACTCTAGTCGCTTTTTTTGTAGAGTTCTCAGGGTTTTCTACGTTAACAGAGGTTTTTCTTTAGATTTCTATTCTGAAAAAATTAAACCCAAAGAAAAGGTACAAGAAGTAATACAACTGTGGTAGGCAGAATAAAACCTCCCCCCACCAAAATATGTCCATGTCCCAATGCTCAGAACCTATGAATATGTTATATGTCAAAGGGAATTAAGGTTGCAGATGGCATTAAGGTTGCTAATCAGCTGACCTTAAAATAGATTATCCTGGATTATTTATTGGGTAGACCTAATATAATTATAAGGGACCTTAAAAGTGGAAGAGGTAGGTAGAAGGAGAGTCAGTATCAGAGTAATATGATGTGAGAAAGACTAAACCCGGCATTTATGGCCTTGAAGATGGAGGAAGGGACTGACCATGAGCCAAGGAAGTGGGTGGCCTCTAGCGGCTGGAAAAGGCAAGAAACTGGCTTCATCCCTAGAGCCTCCAGAAAGGAATGGTGCTTTGCCGACACCTTGATTTTAGCATAGTGACACGTGCATTAGACGTATGACCTACATAGAACTGTAAGATAATAAATTCGTGTTGTTTTAAGCCACTCAGTTTGTGGTAATTCGTTACAGCAGTAATAGAAAACTAATACAACAATGAAATTATACCATCACCTACATTCACCAACTGTGGCATCTGCCACATTTTCCTTCTCTCTCAATGTATATATACACATGCACTCACATAGTGTCATAATTGGTCTTTTTTGTTTTTGGCAGAACCGTTTGAAAATAATTTGCAGACATAATTCTACACTCCCAAATACTTCAGCATGTAACCCCCAAGAAAAAGAACATTCTTTTACATACCCACAGTACAGTTTTAAAACTCATGAAATTTAAAATTAATACAATATTACCAGCTAATATAGAGTCCATATTCATATGTTGCAAATTGTCCCAGGAACGTCCTTGTCAATTATCTTTAGTCTCCTTTTATCTAGAACAGTTCTTTCAACTTTTTTTTTTTTTGTCTTTCATGACATTGACATTTTTGAAGAGTACTGGTCAGTTGTTTTACAGACTGTCCCTTGGCTTAGGTCTTGTATTTTGTCCTCATTATTAGATTCAGGATATGAACTTTTGGTGGGAAAACCACATAAGTGATTCTGTGTCCTTCTCAGTACATCATATCAGGAGGCACAGGTGTCAGTTTGCCATGCAAACTGGTGATGTTAATTTTGATCATTTGGTTAAGATGGTGTCTGCCAGATTTCTTCTCTATAAAGTTACCCTTTTTCCTTTGTAATTGATAAGTAATATGTGGGTAGATGCACTGAGACTGGAAAGATACATTTTCCCTGACGATTCTTCACCCATTGATGGTTTTCGCTTCACATGATATACTTATCTGATTCATTATTATTATTATGGCTGCAAAATGGTGATTTTATAACTCCATCATTCCTTCTATATTTCTTAGTTGCCATTTTACTGGAAAGAAGACCTTTTTCTTTTTTCCTCATTCATTCGTTTTTCTTAGTTTCAGTATGGAAGTTCTTTTTTCCCACTGTTCCTTTCCTAATTCATTTTAACGTATACCCATTAAAAATATTTTTGTTTAGCTTAAATACATATATGCATACACAAAGTAAATTGTTATTTAGGTATAAAGTACATACAGAAATCTTGTGTACGCCTCAATAATTTTTTTACATGTACAACTATATAGGACATAATTTGCAGGTCCCAGTGCAAGATTAAAATGTAGGGCCATTAATGTAATGGCATTAAAACATGTCATTAAAATTACTAAAATATAAAACTTTTTGCTTTCTTCCACAATCTCTCAGCCTGTCATGGTGTTTTAAATTTTCTATTTAATGCCACTCTCTCCAAAACCGGGGTACTCATGGGGTACCTGCAGACCTTCACAGGAGCCTGGGGGACCCAGCCCATGACTTCCAGAGCAGCCCATCGGCTGTCCATGTCCTTCTGTCAGCTGTGGGGCTGAGGCATCTTGCCCTGGCTGGGAGTGAAGACCTCAAGCCAGGCATCACCCTTTCCCACTGGCCTGATGTCCCAAGGGAATTGCAACATCCCCACCAGAGAAATGGATACCTGAATTGATGGTGGGAGAGAGGCTCATCTTTGTTGATTCATCCACCAAATGTACTGGGGTGCCGCCAGTTTAGGACAGAGAAGACAGGGATGGTTTCTATCATGCCCCACTCTGAGATGCCATGGGGTGTCAGCATCAGACCTGACCCTCTTGGCGCTGGCCCCAAGTCCCCATGGTCACAGGGTTGGAACACTAGAGAAAAGAGGAGTGGGCAGTCAAGACCTTGGAAGGTGGCAGGAGGTGGGACCTCCCATGAGCCAAGGCTCCAAGCCCTCAGCACATGCCTCATTGTCCATCAGACTTCACTTATAAAGCACAAGTTCCAAGATAAAATTATTAAGAATTTTAAGATGCTGACCACACACAGAGCATTAAACCCCAAGTGCAGGGCCCTTCTGACTCCCCTGGTTGCATGACCATGAAGTAGACCCTGTGTCTGCATCTGTATCTATATCCACATCTATATTCATCTATACTTATGCCTATATCACCTTGTGGCCATCACTGAGAGCAAGATATAATGTTTCCAATACTCTGGAGGGTACTCTTGTGTCTATTCCCAGTCAACCCCCTCCCGCAGCCCCAAATTAAACATTTTTCTGACCTCTGACTATAGATTAGTTTTGTTTGTCCTTGAATTGTATATGAATGGAATCATATAACATATTGCCTTTTGTGTTTGGCTTCTTTTGCTCATCATTTTGACTGTGAAATTCACCTGTGTTGTTGCATATACCAGTAATTCTTTTTTCAAATCACTGTGCAGTAAGAATTCCATTGTATGAATATATCACAATTTATCCAGTCTAATGTTGATGGACATTTGAATTGTTTCCAATTCTTGTCTAACATGTGCAAAGTGCTCCTAATTTGATCTTTCAAACTAGCTCCTGTGTTCTTTTGACCTATTCCCATCATTTTTAACAGTTTCTTCTTATTTTTTTTTTGCCCCAAAAGATATTTTAGGCTCATCTTGTACTTTCTTTGCCCAGCTGTGGAATTAGTCTTTTCTCCAAGAAACCCTGGTTCCTTTTGGTGGGAAGTATTTAGAAACCAAGATTTGGACACTGACTGTGCCTAGTATTGCTGGAATACAGAACCTCAAGGTCTTTTCAGCAAAGATAAGAAATAGATAGTTTTTCAAATAATAAATTCATGTCAATACCTTAAACCCCAATCTAAAACGACAGGGATCGTCCATGCTCTTCCACAGTGACAACCTCATCTGAAACATCAGCTTATTCATTCGCTCAATTCCTCTAGCCTTTGGCTACCTGTCTTTGTGCCATTACCTAATTGTTCTTAACAATGTCTTGGTGCTTGGAATCTTCTCTTTCATTTTCGTAAAGACATCCTCGGGACTTCCCTGGCGGTCCAGTGGTTAGGGCTTCGCGCTTCCACTGCAGGGGGCACAGGTGAGTTAATGCTCTCCTTGTTCTCTCCATCCACCGTGTACAAGTGGCCCACGCCTCTCAGCCCACGTGTGTGGCTCCCTTGCCAGATTGCAAATGTCTCAGTCCAGGGGAAGAAGGAGAGAGAGCAAGTAGGTCCTGTCCACCTGCTCTGCTCTGGATTCTCGCTGGTGTAGTTTTCTCTGTCCTCTCAACTACAGTACCTAGGGGTAGAGATTATTGTTCCCTTTTCAAAGCCAGGGACACTGAACCTCAGAGAATTAGACCAGGACATTATCATTTTCATCTTTGTGTTCCCCTAGGCATACAGTAGGTGCTTAATACAGGCATACTTCAGAGATATTGCAGGAATGGTTCCAGACCACTGCAGTGAGGTGAATATTGCAATAAAGCTAGTCACACGAATTATGTTTACACTGTACTGTAGTCTATTAAATGTGCAATAGCATAATTTCTTATACAAAAGGAATGTACATGACTTAATTAACAAATACTTTATTGAGAAAAATTGCTAACCATCATTTGACAATGCAGGGTTGTCACAAACGTTCAATCTGTAAAAAACACAACATCTGCAAAACACAATAAAATGAGGTATGCCTGCGTCTGTTTCTTGAGTGAATGGATGAGGGGTTGTACTAAAGCCTCTATAGAATCCTGTTGTTCTCAAAATGTGGTCTGCATAAGAAGTACTTTTTAAATGCAGATTTGCGGGGCACTATCCTAAGAGCCTTGGATATCCTGAGGTCTGCGGCTTGGCCCTGAGAATCTGCAATTAACAGCCCCCTTTCTGCCCTCAGGATATTGTGAAGCATGTTATTCACAGCTCGCATTAGGATCTGAAATTATCTCGGTTGTTCACCAATGTAAGCTCCAAGAGGGCTAGGCTTTTGCCAGTCTCGCTGGTCGGGAACCTCGACCAGAGTCTGGTACAGATCGGATGTTCCCTAAATATTTGTTGAATAAATGAATTAATCTTTAAGGTCACTTCTAGCTGGAGTATTTCTGTGTTGAACGCTTGCTGAATGACGGAGTCACTAGGTTGGCGAATGTACGAGTGATGGAGGTGATGCGGACAGAGGGCTGGGAGGAGGACAGCGGACAGAGGTCTTGGTCGGCCCTCGGGGCGGGTGGGTGGCTGCTGCCGGGTGTGGGGTGGGTCGGGCCCGAAGGCCCCACTACGGCAAGTCTGCGGAGGGCAGCCGGCGCGCGTCGGGCGGGGCCATGACGTCATACCCGCGGAGCGCAGCTTCCACGCCGGCTTGGGCGCCGCGGCGTCGTGACGTCACGGCCACGGAGTGCCTTCGCTAGCGCCGGTTGGGGCGGGGCGCGGGCCGGGCGGCGCCGTGACGTCACGCCTGCAGAGCGCCGCGCGGCGGCTGGGGGTGGCGGGCGCGGGTGAGGGGCGCGGGCCGGGAGCGGGCGGCGCGGCTGCGGGCCCGGGCGGTGGCGGCGGCGGCGGCATGGCGGAGAGCGAGGCCGAGACCCCCAGCACGCCGGGCGAGTTCGAGAGCAAGTACTTCGAGTTCCACGGCGTGCGGCTACCGCCCTTCTGCCGCGGGAAGATGGAGGAGATCGCCAACTTCCCGGTGCGGCCCAGCGACGTGTGGATCGTCACCTACCCCAAGTCCGGTGAGCCCCGGGCAGACCCCGCCCGGCTCTGCGGCGCGCCCGCGTAGACGATGCGCCAGCGCCGGGGGCTTCCCGTCGGGGGCGCAGGGCGAGGGCGCGGTGCCCAGAACCCGACCGGGCGGGGTGGGGGGTGGTCGGCCCGCGTTTGGGGAAACCAGCCTTTGCAGGTGGGCCCCGGTGTCCATGGCCAGCTAGCGTCCTGTGGGGATGGAGCCAGTTTGGCAGGAGCTGCCAGGAGGATAGGCCCAGGCCCACCACCCTTCCCTGCTTCCCCTCCCGTTGTCCAGCTGGCTGTGTGACCTTGGACAGTCACTTAACCTCTCTGTTCCTGGGCCCGGTTCAGCCTTTGATGAGTGCAGAGTCCTGGTGGTGATCTGGGGAAGGGGATAAAACGGGCATCAGGGCTGTGTGCGTCCCTCATTTCCTGCGTGGGCACTGGGTGGGGGATGGGACTGGCCGTGCCCGGAATACGTGCCTGGTGTGTTCCCCTGTTTCAGGGCCGCCTGCATCACCCTGGTGTCGGGCAGGACCCAGGGCATTCACATTTCCTAGCGTTAACTGATGTCATTTTCATGACAACCGTGTAAGGTAGAGGTGCTCATCCCCACTTTACAGTCTAGGCACTGAGGCTCAGAGAGGGGAAGTTGCTTGCCCAAGGTCACACAGCTGATGAGTGGCAGAGCGGAGATTTAAAGCCAGGCTGGTCTGTGCCCGGGACCTGATATAAGAGATTATCGTGTAGTGCCTTCTGAGGTTTGTAGGGAAAAGAAGCAGCTTTCCTGTTTGAACGTTCCTGCGGGTTTCGATTGCTGCCGCTGAATGGGAGAGGCAGGGAGACGCCTGAATCCAGACGGTGCAGTGCGTCTGACGCCTGGTGTGGAGGGTGGCAGCCTGGAGGTCGTGTTGGAGGAGCAGGGTGGTAGGTTGCTGGAAGAGCTGTACACTTGGCTGTCCCAGCTGTGCAGGGTCCCAGACACCCGAGGAGTAGGCCCGGTCCTCCGAGGAAGGTTGGAGAAGGGGCTGTCAGTGGAGGGTGGGGAAAAGTCTGGAGGTGCTGCTGAGCCATCCTTGGGGAGAAGGAAAGGAAGGAGGTATGGGGATTCAGAATTGGTCAGATTTTAGAGCCACAGATACCATTCCTACATGTAAGACCCCCCCCCCCCGCCACCCAGCTGGGTGTGGTGGGGCTGTACTTTGGACCCTCATGTTAAGTGGGATCAATAAAGACTAAAAATTGCCTCACGTCAGTTTAGGGCAGGGTTTGCCTCTATATGAATTGTGAAAAACTTGGTTTGGGGCGCCCTTGAGGATTTCGGAATTGCAGTTGAGCACTTGTGGCTCTGTGTTCTCCCTCCATTTCATGGCAAGGAGATGGAGGGTGAGAAGGTAAGTGGCTGGCAGGCTGGGGGAGGACCGGGCTTAGAGCTGAGTTGAAACGCATGTACTTGGGGCTCCTGGGGGATGCTTTAGAGGGGCCCTGCACTGGGGGCCTGCTGGGGTTCTTTCTGGGCACCTCGATGGGGAATGAGGTGTAGGGTTAAGGAAGTGTTCTAGGTAACCAAAACTCACATCTTGTTTGTAACTTGCATCTTTCAGAGACAAACAAAAACATATCCTAGAGTTTTTCACAAGGAGAGTAAACATGTGGCTCTTGCTTTTGGTGACGGAGAATCCAACGGTGGCCAGAGATCCTTGTGTGGGGTCCCTTTGCACAGAGCCCTAGAGAGCCTCCTTTTTAAAACCTAAAAAATTTTTTCCACGGAGCTTATGGCCTTTCCAGGCCCTCGTTGTTTGTCCGTCTGCCCCCTGCCTGCTCCTTTTATCTTTTACCTTCTACCTGAGGGCTGGGCAACCTGAAGACTCCCTCGTTAGAACTATGTGTAAGCCAGGAGCAAATGACAGTAGTAACTGCACAGCTGACTACCTGCCGTGCTTTGTCGCCCTGTGTGTGTTCGTCATCTCAGCAAACTCCCTTCAGAGCTCTCTGATCAGAGGTGGTCTCCCCTTTCACAGGTCGGGCACGGAGGCTCTGGGAGGTGAAGTGACGTGCTCAAGCTCACGTGCCCGATATGAGGCTTGTTTGAGCTGACCACGAGCCCAGGAGTAAAGGAGAAGCAGAGTCCTGGGTTTTGTGTAGGCCAGTATTTTCTGTCCCTTTTTGCTTTCTTCCTGGTTCTCGACCTTGGCCCAGTCCATCCTTCTCATCCAGTTTGTGGGATGGTGACAGAATAGGTGAGAAGTTTTCTCAGGAAGGATGACCTACACTAGCTGAAACCAGTGCTTCTGAAGATCCCCCGTTCCCCCAACCCGCACTGCCTGTAAAGTTCATTACACGAAATGATCACGAAGGGGACTGAAGAATTGGTCCCAAAAATCTGCCCGAAAGGTTTCCTCTCAACCAGAGCAGGAGGGCCCTGGAAGTCATCTCCAGTGGCAGCTGATGTAGCAGGAGGAGCGGTCTGGGGGGCAGGATCTGGGTTCTCCCAAGTCCTTGCCCTTGGGTGATTCTGAGCCCCTGTTTCCCCTGCTGTGAAATCCACATCATAAATTGCATAGTTGCAGAGGCCACTCTGGCTCTGGGATCCTTGGAGGGACTGTTACTTTGAACACAGGCCATTCGCACTTTGCGATGGGACCTGGGATGCCCTAGGAACGATGAAGCGGCCCCTTGGCGAGTCCCGTGTGCCAGGTGCTCTGCCATGTTAATCCAGAGGCTCAGAGAAGGCAGGAACTTGCTCAGAGTCACACAGCTGCTGAAGGACAGTCAGTCTAGTCAGGTCCCCTGGTCCACAGCCAGCCTTGCCCCTTCCCCTCCAGAGGAGGGCAGCCAGACTCAGGCCTCAAGGCGGAGGGAGGATCCCACCTTCTCTTGTGTGCTTTGGGATGGAAGTCTCAGGACACTTTGGGATTTTAGGGTTTTTGTCAGTGCTCTGAGTCACATGAACTTCAGGTGGCCCAGTTCACGTTTCCTTTCCATTCCCGTCCCTTCCCTCCCCCCCCTTCTCCTCCCCACCAGGAGTGGATTTGTAGGAGGCACTGGTGCTTAGAGATTAAGAGCCTGGCTTTGGAGCTGGAAGGCCTGGGTTTGAACACAGCTGTGCTACTTACCTGCTGGATGGCCCCGGACAGATGACATCACCCCTCTGAGCTGGGCTTTCCTCGGGGATAGGAGAGACCACCTCAGCGCCTTGCCGGGTGGCGGTGAGGATGAGTGAGATGATGGGCAAGGGCTCCTTCCCGTCCCGGATGCGCCGTAAGCACAGGAAAGGGTCGCGCTATTGATGCCAGCTTTCACTCCCTGAGCACCCGCGGTGCCCAGACGCTTTCCTAGGTGCCGGGGGTGCAGAGAAGAGTCCCATCTGGTGCCTGTCCTCAGTGAGCGCTCAGTCCGCTGGGGGACAGGCAGCTACAGGGTGGTTGGTGCTGGGACTGGGGCGAGTCGGCAGGACTAGCAGAGGCCCCTTCCCTTGCCTTGCAGGGACCACGGCGCCCCTTGTGTTTCCAGTGCCCGAGTCTAGGAGGTCTTAGTGAACTTGCAGGTGGCCCCAGGGTCCCTTGTCCCCTCTGCCCCCTCTGGTGGGGAACTGGGGTTCACAGGGCAGGGGACGTCTGGTGGTAAAGGTAGTAATAAGTGGATCCTGCTTTTTTCCCACAGCACTCCACTACTTCTAGAACTTTTTTGTGTTTCTGACGTTTGAGCTCGGGTGACAGGGTAGGACTGTGCTGTCTGATACAGGAGCCTCTAGACACAGGTGGGTATTGAAGTTTAATGAATTGAAATGAAATAAAATTAGAGATTCAGTTCCCCAGTGGCAGTCGCCACATTTCACGAGCTCAGGAGCCGCAGTGGCTAGTGGCTCTCGTGTTGCACAGCACGGATGTCAGCTATTTCCATCATCACGGAAGTGCTATGGGACGGCGTTGGTTCACACCATGATGCCAGCAGTGGGAGCCCATTGTGCCTTCTGAGGATGACCCTCCTCATTGTCGCTTGTTGATCGTCATTCGTTCTTATAGCCTCTTTGGTCCCAGGATGTTGGGTGTTGAACCCAGTTGTGTCTGGGAGACGTCTCGTGTCTGTCCCCGGGGTCCCCAAGGTCGCAGAGACTGGCTCTGGAACATGCCCCATGGCTCGGCCGGAGCGCCCACCTCCTGACTTTCTTTTCCTTTTGGTTCCCACGTGTCTTGAAGTGCATCCTCGTTCTCTTGTCACTGATGAGGAGGGAAGCAGCGCATCACTGCTGGGGAGGGGGGAGCATCTGGCCCCAGCTCTAGCCCTGTCACTGTGCGACTGCAGTTTGCTCATGAAAAATGAGAGGGTTGGGCCTGATGGGTTCATGTAAGTCTTAAATGTTAAGACACCCTGGGGCGGGGAGGCCCACAGGCCCCAGGCTGGATGAGCTCTTCATTTTCTTTGACTGTGTGTGTCACCATGCCCAGGAGAGGGGGGCTCGGGAAGTGTCATGACTGAGGTGATGCTGTCCTCAAGGAGCTTGCAGTAATACTGGGAAGACAGGCCCCTGATGCCGAAAGCTGTCTGACAGGCCAGGGCGGTCATTCTCAGGGTCAGGTCAGGGGCCCGGGAAGGAGGGCTCAGAGGAGGAGGAGGATCACTGGGGGACTGCATGGAGGAGGTGGGGGAGGTGGGCCGGGAGCTGGACATGAGGGCAGGTGGGATTACCGATTACAGCTACTGTCTCTACCTTGTCTGAGCCTCAGAACAGTCCCTTGTTCTTGTGATTGTTTCCTTTTTTGGATAGAAACAGGCCCAGTGAGGGGAAAGGGCGGTATCAGCACGTGAGTGTACAGTTTTCACTTGTAGACGGTGGAGAGGAAGCAGCCACAGGAGGAGCTGGCAGAGGGACAGTGGGGATGGGAACCGGCGCCTACCCAGCATCCATTCTGTGCCAGACGCTCCCCGGGTTTTCACATACAGTTATCGCATTGCACTTTCCCACAGTCTGGGGAGGAGACTGGTCTCAGATGCGGATCAGGAAGCAGGCTGCAAGATTTCAGGGAGGGACTTGTCACCCACCCTGAGCTCACGTTTGTGCCAAGATCAGGGTGACTGTCCCTCCCTTCCAGCTACACAGGGTGATGAGTGCTCCCCAACCCAGCACTTAGTTCCCCGCCTCCCGGGAGAGCGTGCAGAGGCCTGAAGATGTACCAGGAGGTTTTGTTCAGGATAATTGTCGACTTCCTCTTTCCTCTCCCCTCTCCCTTCCTCCTCCCTCTTCCTTCCCATTGCTCTTACTCATTATGTTTGCACATACTGAAGAGGGCTTGGAATTGGGGAAGGAGGTGGCAAGTCCAGGTGCCTGGGATGGCCAGGGGGACATCCTTCTCATCACTGTGTGGGGCTTGGGAGAGAGAGCCTCGAGAGGCGCCCACAGGGTTCTGGAGAAAGGAGCAGGGCCTCTGGGAGGGGCATCTTTCTGATACCAGTGGAATAGGAGGAGACCCCCAGCCCCACTCTGAGCTCCAGGGTCTCATCGGGCTTCTCATTTCTCATTCCTCCTAGACAGTGACGACTTCTCTGCACTCTCCCACCCACCGCCCCCCACACGCACTTGGTACTTGCTTCTGTGGCTCCTGCACCCAGTAAGCTCTCAGATCCGTCCACCCCCTCAGCCCTCGAGACAGTCTTGGGACTCTTCCTCTCTCACCTGGACTATTGCGTGGCCTCCCCCCTTGGTTCACCTTTCACTCTGCAGCGAAAGTGACCTCTTAGAAACACAAACCTGACCTCGGGCAGTCCCTCGTTAGACCTCTTCACTGACTCCCCATTGCCTTCAGTCAACGGTAGACTCCACTCTGTAGCCCATCCTCTTGTGGTCTCATTTCACCTGTTCCGCCCCCTTTCTCAGCAGCCACGTAGGACTGTCTGAACACGCCTGCTTCTTTCTTCCCTCCAGTCTTGCTCCCTCTGTCTGCTGTGCTCTTCCCCTCCCCTCCCTTCCTCTCCTTTTCCTTCCCTCTCATTACCTGATGAGGACTTCCCGTTTGCAAACTCCTCTCATCTGTTCACTGTGGGACTGAACGTCTTCCTGTGCCTCGCTCCTGTCTTTCAGCACTTTAGAGCTGCCACTCCATTGTCTCCTGGCTTGCATCGCTTCTGTTGAAAAGTCAGCCGTGATTCTTTGTTCCTTTTGGAATGGACCTTCCCCCCCCCCCCCCCCCCCGCCCCGGTTGCCTTCAAGATTTTCTCTGTATCTTTGGTTTTCAGCGCTTGAATACTATGTGTCTAGCTATGTATTTTTTCAGGGAGGGGGATGCTTATTCTGCTTGGGGTTCTCTGAGCTTCTTGGATCTATGGTTTGATGCCTTTCCTTCTTTTGGATGAATTCTCAGCCATTATCCCTACGAATATTTCTTCTGTCTTCTCTTCTTTTGAGATTCCAATTACATATGTGTTAGATTGTTTTATACTATCCTATAGTTCTTGTATATTCTATTTTTTCCACCCTTTTTTTCTCCTTGTGTTTCAGCTTGGGTAATTTCTGTTGACCAATCTTCAGGTCAACACATTTTTGACCAGAGATGTATTATGGCCACAGACGTTAGTTTCTGCAAAAATCCCCCGGTCAGTAATGTGTTAACTGATTTCTTCCACTGTGTCAGGTCTACTGATGAGCTCACTGAAAGCATTCTGTATTTCTGTTATTGCATTTTTGTTTTTCCTCTAGTATTTCATTGTTTCGATAGCTTCCATCTCTCTGCTGAAATATTCATCTGTTTATGCATTTTGTCCACCTTCTCCATGAACTCCTTTAACATTTTAATCAGATTAATTTTAAAGTCTGATTCTGTTGATTGTTTTGTCTCTTGACTGGGAGATTTATATATATATATATATTTTTTCTTTCCTTTTCTTAATGTGTAGTACTTTTTGATTGAATGCTGGACACAGTGTGCCCGCATTAGAGATTGGAGTCAGTTGTATTTATGCTTGGAAATGGGCCTGGCTTTTCTTGCCATTAGTGTAGGTGGTGAGTCAGCCTGGTAGGAATAGGGCTGTGTTTGGGTTCTGTTGTCCCTCTGGGCACTTGAGTGACGACTGGTTTTAATTCCTGTAGCATCACCTTGTGCTTCACGTGGGAAGCTGAGTTTCCAGAGAGTCTTTCCTCAGTGTTTCTGCCCTACCCTCAGCTTTTGGTCTGAGTCTTAAAGGGGTTTCTCCCCACACCCTGTCCCCTACCTCAGGGGTGGACTGCTGTTACTTGTTGCTCTGTTGCTGGCTGAGAGGGGAAGGTTTTGAGGGGGAGGTCCTCTGTCACCTGGTCCAGCTGCAGCCTTAGGCAGGCTCTGGGTTCCTGGGTCTTGGTAGGGCTTTCTCAGTGATACCCCTTAGTGGCAGCCAGCTCTGCCTTGATGGTGGTGGGTCTTGTGCAGGAAAGAGTTTCACATTCTTCTTTCAGCATTTGGGGGTCTCAGAGCTCAGGGGCAAGTTCCTACCTCTCCCACAGGGGCAGAGTTCTTTTCTTTCACCCAGTCTCCAGCCATGTTGGGTCTTCACCAGTGCCCTGGGGGATAACAGGTTTTGCTGCCCCTCCCCCTGTGGCTTAATGCCTTCTTCCCATAGAGGAGAAGAGTCCCAGCAGGTTTCTTTCCTTTTCCTGCAGCCATGATGTTGAGGAACACTGTCTCCACCCTGCCACCCCTCATCTTTCTCACGAGCACCTAGTAGGTCTGCAGAAGAGAGTCTGTTTGGTGCCAACTCTCTCCTTGTGTCTCTTGCTCTGCAAGCCCTCAGTCAGCCTTTGCACTCTGTGGAAATTCCACCTGGATTCTTCTTTGCTGCGTGCGTGGTGCCTGGCTTCTCTTCCTCCTGGTCTGTCCTCCTGGGATTCCAGCCTCTTGGCTGCCCTGCAGCTTCAGCTCTCTGATGGACTTGAGTCAGGTGGGGGTCTGGTAGCTTATCTGGCCTTTGCTGGTTAGTGTCGGGCCATGCTCCTCCCAGCTCTCTGCACCCTGGCTGGAGCGGCACTGCTACCTGCTGTCCTGATGGTCAGGTGAGGCGGTGGGCGTGTCTGCAGCTTCTGGGGGGTTGGACAGGGTCTGGACAGAGTGATTCTCTGCTGTTAGCAGGGAGTGGGGACCCAGCTGGGGCTTCTGGAGCACATTAGGGCAAGTGCAGGGGCTGTCAGGAGGCAGAAGCCCTCCCGAAACATGCTTTGCAGACTTTCTGGGGTTTTCCGGAAGCTAAACAAGTCATTTCCAGAGGGGCTGGAGAGCCAGAGAGGCTTGGGCTTCCAGGTGGCTCTCATGAGGCTCAGCTCAGCCTGGCATGAGCCAGGGTCTCCTGGGCCCCCCACTCCCACCAGCGGCAGGCCGTGGTCTGGGTGATGGCACAGATGCTCGAGTCTGCATTGATCCTTCTCAAGCCTCAAGCAGACTGGGAGCTGAGAGGGTGGCCCGTCTCTGTGCCGGGGACGGAGGCGGGGGGATCCTGTCATCCTCAGAGCTTCATGGCCAGAGATGTCCCTTATCAGGTGAGGAACTGAGGAGGCCCGAGGAGAAGCGGGCCCGGGTCCTGGGGGCAGAGCCCACGGGGGCTGGCTCCGGGGCCCCAGCACGTGGGTCCTGGCGTTTGATCCGTGGGCGGTCCTCCCCTGGGGTGCGGTGGGCAGACCTGCTGGGACGGGCTGAGTCTTCCTGGGGTCCAGGCCTCAGGAAGAGGCCGAGCCGGGATTTCAGATGTGGCCTCTTGAAGCTCGTGCCCACGTGGTCTTGTCGGTGGTGGTTTTGCCTCCCCCATGGGAGGGGCGAGGCCCGGCACGAGGAGGGGATGAGCCTGGGGCCTGGAGACCTGGAAGTGAGGCTCGGCGTGGAGAAGTGAGGTGGGAGGAGGTCTCAGGAGGCGCGGCAAAGAGGAAGCCAGGAGCGGTGCCCTCGGGAGACGGGTGGGCACAGCACGGGGGTCTCCCTAAAGAGGTGGAGGCCGGGCCTCACCCATCAGCTCCCGCTCCCCAGCAGTGGAGGGTGCTTGGGGCCCAGTGAGAGCGGGTGCAGGAGCTCCTCGTGTGGGGTCTGCCCACCGCGCTCCAGGGCGCCGAGGTGGGTGGGTGGGCGCTGACAGGGTCTGCCGGAGGAGGTGTTGTAATGACCTGGGCCCGAATCCGATTTGGGGCAAGGCGCTCAGCCTTCCTGAGTCTCCGTGCGCTCCTTTTCAGATGGGGTGATGTCTCGCTGGGCTGTTGCGAGGACTGGACGTGGTGATGGGCGTGGAAAGCCCTGATACGCTGCTAGCCCTTATTTTCATTTCTTCTCTTTCGTTTCGGCTCCACCTGGAGCATTTTCTGCCTGTGGCTGCGTAAGAGGCCGCCCAGACTCAGCACCTAAAGACAGCGGTTATTACTGTAGCCCAGGGTCCGCCGTCCTGATCTCAGCCCGTGCATCTGCGGGCTGCCTGGGGGCCCTGCTGCAGGCTGGTCGTGGCTGGGGCAGTTCTCGTTCAGGTGTCCCTGGACCAGGAGGCTAGCCTGGGAATGTCCTTCCCTTGGCAATGCTAGAAGCACAGAAGAGCAAGTGGGAACGTGCAAAGCTCTGTGCTGTGCCTTCGCTTCCCTGCATTGGCTACAGCCAGTCCCTGCCGTGCCCGCGATCATGGGGACCCTCTTCTGGGAGGGGCTGTGAAGCCTCAGGGCAGACAGTGTGGATGGGGCAGGGTGGAGAACTGGGACTCCTACTGCTGTACCCCCCGCCCCTCCCTGATGCGCTACATCTCACTGCTCCATGCTCCTGTCCTTCGGGTCCCAGGTCGAAGGCTGCTGTTTAAGAGGAGCCTTCCCAGACTTTCCCAGACCCTCCTGGAGGTGGGGCCTCTCCCTCCTGGGGGAGCCGCCCGCTCTGCCTGAGGGGTCGGCAGACTCTCGGTAGGGGGCTGTGTGCGGGGTCCTGAGCGTGTGTCCGCATCTCTGAACCCAGGAACCCGAGAGCTCAAGGCCCAGGAGAATTTCACCGTAAGGAAACTGAAGGCTGGAGCCTGGTGACTTCGTCAGGCCCCCAGAGTCGCTGCAGAGCGGGGCTGGGAATGTGGGCCCCAGATTGCCAGGCCTTAGCAGCAGGGACTGTGGCAGCCAGGGCTGTCTGGAGAGGGGCAGCCTCGCCCCCTGGCTGTCGGTCCAGCTGTGTCACAGCAACTGACATCGTCTCCCAGGAGGGACAGTCACACCCCGTGGCCAAGTCTGTTTCCCCTCTGTGTCCAGCAGGGCCCAGAGCACAGGCCAGGCTCACTTTCCAGGGTCCAGCCCCTCCTCCCTCTGTCTCGGCCTTGCTCCATCCCCAGCTGGGAAGTGGTGGGGTCTGAGGGTAGAGCTTTAGCCTGGAATTGAGAACGTGTGGCTGGTGGCCTTGGTTTTGCTGCTCACTTGCTTTGTGAGCCGTGTGTGGTGTGTGTGTGTATATGTGTGTGGTGTGTGTGTGTGTGCATGTGTGTGGTGTGTGTATGGTATATGGGTGTGGTGTCTGTGTGTATGTTGTATGGGTGTGATGTCTGTGTATATGTGTGTGTGGGGCACATGGGCGTGGTGTGTGTGTGTGTGTGCATGTGTGTGGTGTGTGTATGGTATATGGGTGTGGTGTCTGTGTGTGTGTGTGTGTTGTATGGGTGTGATGTCTGTGTATATGTGTGTGGGGGGCACATGGGCGTGGTGTGTGTGTGTGTGTGTGTGCTGTATGGGTGTGGTGCTGTGTATATGTGTGTGGGGGGCACATGGGCGTGGTGTGTGTGTGTGTGTGTGTGTGTGCTGTATGGGTGTGGTGCTGTGTATATGTGTGTGTATGGTACATGGGTGTGGTGTCTGTGTGCGTGTGTGTGGTGTGTGTATGGTATATGGGTGTGGTGTGTGTGTGCTGTATGGGTGTGGTGTCTGTGTATATGTGTGTGTGGGGTACATGGGTGTGGTGTGTGTGTGGTGTGTGTGTGTTTGTGTGCGTGTGTGTGGTGTGTGTATGGTATATGGGTGTGTGTGCTGTGTGTGTGCTGTATGGGTGTGGTGCTGTGTATATGTGTGTGTATGGTACATGGGTGTGGTGTCTCTGTGTGTGCGTGTGTGTGTGTGCTGTATGGGTGCGGTGTCTGTGTATATGTGTGTGGGGGGCACATGGGCGTGGTGTGTGTGTGTGTGTGTGGTGTGTGTATGGTATATGGGTGTGGTGTCTGTGTGTGTGTGTGTGTGCTGTATGGGTGTGGTGCTGTGTATATGTGTGTGTGGGGCACATGGGCGTGGTGTGTGTGTGTGTGTGTGTGGTGTGTGTATGGTATATGGGTGTGATGTCTGTGTGTGTGTGTGTGTGTGCTGTATGGGTGTGGTGTCTGTATATGTGTGTGGGGGGCACATGGGCGTGGTGTGTGTGTGTGTGTGTGGTGTGTGTATGGTATATGGGTGTGTCTGTGTGTGTGTGTGTGTGTGCTGTATGGGTGTGGTGTCTGTATATGTGTGTGTGGGGCACATGGGCGTGGTGTGTGTGTGTGTGCGTGTGGTGTGTGTATGGTATATGGGTGTGGTGTCTGTGTGTGTGTGTGTGTGCTGTATGGGTGTGGTGTCTGTATATGTGTGTGTGGGGCACATGGGCGTGGTGTGTGTGTGTGTGCGTGTGGTGTGTGTATGGTATATGGGTGTGGTGTCTGTGTGTGTGTGTGTGTGTGTGCTGTATGGGTGTGGTGCTGTGTATATGTGTGTGTGGGGCACATGGGCGTGGTGTGTGTGTGTGTGTGTGTGGTGTGTGTATGGTATATGGGTGTGGTGTCTGTGTGTGTTTGTGTGTGCTGTATGGGTGTGGTGTCTGTATATGTGTGTGGGGGGCACATGGGCGTGGTGTGTGTGTGTGTGTGGTGTGTGTATGGTATATGGGTGTGGTGTCTGTGTGTGTGTGTGTGTGTGCTGTATGGGTGTGGTGTCTGTATATGTGTGTGTGGGGCACATGGGCGTGGTGTGTGTGTGTGTGCGTGTGGTGTGTGTATGGTATATGGGTGTGGTGTCTGTGTGTGTGTGTGTGTGTGCTGTATGGGTGTGGTGCTGTGTATATGTGTGTGTGGGGCACATGGGCGTGGTGTGTGTGTGCGTGTGTGTGGTGTGTGTATGGTATATGGGTGTGGTGTCTCTGTGTGTGTGTGTGTTGTATGGGTGTGTCTGTGTACATGTGTATGGGGGGTACATGGGCGTGGTGTGTGGGTGTGTGTGTGTGCGTGTGTGTGGTGTGTGTATGGTATATGGGTGTGGTGTCTGTGTGTGTGTGTTGTATGGGTGTGGTGTCTGTGTATATGTGTGTGGGGGGCACATGGGCGTGGTGTGTGTGTGTGTGCGTGTGTGTGGATGGTATATGGGTGTGGTGTCTCTGTGTGTGTGTGTGTTGTATGGGTGTGTCTGTGTACATGTGTATGGGGGGTACATGGGCGTGGTGTGTGGGTGTGTGTGTGTGTGCATGTGTGTGGTGTGTGTATGGTACATGGGTGTGGTGTCTGTGTGTGTGTGTGCTGTATGGGTGTGGTGTCTGTGTATATGTGTGTGTGGGGCACATGGGCGTGGTGTGTGTGTGTGTGCCTGTGTGTGGATGGTATATGGGTGTGGTGTCTGTGTGTGTGTGTGTGTGTGTTGTATGGGTGTGGTGTCTGTGTATATGTGTGTGGGGGGCACATGGGCGTGGTGTGTGTGTGTGTGCGCCTGTGTGTGGATGGTATATGGGTGTGGTGTCTGTGTGTGTGTGTGTGTGTGCTGTATGGGTGTGGTGTCTGTGTATATGTGTGTGGGGGGTACATGGGCGTGGTGTGTGTGTGTGTGCGTGCGCGTGTGTGGTGTGGTGTGTCGAAGCCCTCTGGTTCTGGAGTCAGACTGTTCTGGGTCCTGGGTTCACGGCCCGCTCGCGTCTGTGGCCCCAGGCAGTTCGCCTCCAAGTCTGCTCTGTCGCGTGTGAGACGCGGTGGCGGAGGCCGCTGAGCGGGCTGTGCGGCTCAGCTGGGGAAGGGGCCGTGTGAGCTCCTGGCACAGCACCTGGGACGCTGAGCGCTGTCCTCGGCTGTCCCTGGGGGCCTGCCGGGCACCTCGTGTGAGCCGGCGTGGGCCTCTTGCCCTGGCTCCCATCCACTTGCAGCCCGAGACGGGAGCCGTGCCCGTCCTTGTTGGGCTCCGTGCCCCCTGGGTGTCAGGACTGTCTCGGGAGCTGAGCCAGCCCACGTGGATGTTCCCAGGACGGGGAGGTGCTCAAGGAGAGCGGCTCCCTTTGTTCCTTCCTTTCCAAGGGGCGTGTCCTGGAGGCCTTCTCAGTGCCTGTTGGGTTAGCACGTGCCACCCCTGGCGAGGGGCCTGCGGGACCCCAGGCCCGGCTGGTGTGGCAGCTCCGTGGGCTGCAGCTTCAGGCGCGCAGCTGTTGCTGTGTCTGAGGCAGCTGGACTGAGCGCGGCTGTGGCACCTTGATGTCCGGGGCCCGCAGAGTGCCGTGGGGCAGACTTGAGCCCGCCTGCTCATCGCTGCTTCCTCTTCCGACCTCACGGCGTGGCGATCGAGGAGTGGGAAGCTCTGAGGCCCTCCTCCCAGGGAGGAGGAGAGGTGGTGACTGTGGATTTTGGGAGCTCAGATATGGTGGCTCAGTGTTAGCTGACTTAGCAGGTAGAGAACCTAATGCCAGCAGAGGGGAGGGCAGCTGGCACGTGAACCCCTTCGCTGCAGGGCCCCAGGAATCATGCGCCTGGCCCCTCAAGGTGGCCGCCGTGATACAGGGAGGCTGAGAGCAGGCAGCTGTTGCAAAGACGGGTTTCTTTGGGGGAAGTTGATCCAGAGAAGCTGTGGGCTTGGGGATGCCACGCAGAGCTACAGGCTGGGGTACAGTGCTGAATTGGAAATGGGGGTCGAATGAAAGCTACACGCTTGAAAGGGAGGTTCCCAGCGCCCTCCCCTCCTTGGCTTCTGGGGTGCCTGTGGTCCCCCAGGGCAGAGAGTGGAGGCATCTTCTCTGGAGAAACTGACCCCAAAGAAAAGACTTACAAATACTTGCGTGTGGGCATCTCCCATCTCAGCTGTGAGGGCACCCAGGCTGGGCTGTGTTTACAGACCCATGAAGCCCTGCAGTCAACAAGCCTTGTCCTGGACAAGGATGGACGCAGATGGCTGCGTCCAGTGGCTCATTCTTACCTGTGGATGGACTCAGGGTCTTCAGATCTTAACGTCTCCAACGTGAAGGACAGAGACCTGCAAAAACAGAACAAAACAAAAGGCAGCAAAAGGAGCTTGGAGGAATCAAAGACAATGTACAGAGCAGAAGAAAACCTAAAAAACAAAACACCACCTGCACTCCTTTTTTTTAAAAATTCTGCTTCTAGTTGCAAATCCCTAGTATGTAGGACTATGATTGATTTTTTTAAAATTTATTTATTTATTTATTTGGTGCGTTGGGTCTTCGTTGCTGCACGCGGGCTTTCTCTAGTTGCGGCGAGCAGGGGCTACTCTTCATTGCGGTGTGCGGGCTTCTCATTGTGGTGGCTTCTCTTGTTGCGGAGCACGGGCTCTAGGTGTGTGAGTTTCAGTAGTTGTGGCACGTGGGCTCAGTAGTTGTGGCCTGTGGGCTCTAGAGCGCAGGCTCAGTAGTTGTGGCTCACGGGCTTAGTTGCTGCACGGCATGTGGGATCTTTCCAGACCAGGGATCGAACCCGTGTCCCCTGCATTGGCAGGTGGATTCTTAACCACTGCGCCGCCAGGGAAGTCCTACCACCTGCACTCCTAACTCTGTAATATCGTCAGAGAGTGAAGACAGGTATTGTAGTTGAAATTTTAAAAACTCAGTTGTGACGTTTGGGTGGTCAAGCAGAGGAAGTATCCCAGGAAGTAGAACAAAAATTTTTACAAATTGATGACAAATGGGAGCAAAAAGATAAGAAAAAATGGAAGATCTCAGAGTTGCAGAAGGAGAGAACAGGGAGAATGGGAGAGAGAAAGTTATTGAAACCAGGATTTCCAGAACTCCAGGGCCGGAGTTAAAGACTCCCCTTGTGTCTGAATGTGCCCCCAGGCACCGTGATTGAGTAAGAGACCCTGCTGAAGCACTTAACTGTGAAATTTCAAACCTGAGATACAGAGAAGATTGCAAAGCTTCCCGAGATAAGAACGGCCACGTTCAAAGGACTAGGAACGAGGACCTCAGAGTTCTCGACACAGCATTGGCAGCTGGACGGCGGGAACAGTGCGTTCAGGGTTCTGAGGGGACGTGGTCCCCAGCCTGGAATTCCATACCCAGCCCAACTGCCGTTCCCGAGCGAGGTAGAAACAGGCGCTTGTAGTCACATACCGTCCCACACAGTTGTCACGGTCAGGAGGCAGCTGGGGGTGGGCTCTGCCACCGTGTGCATGGACACCAGCGAGGGGCACACGGGTCAAGGACGCAGTCCATCCAGCCAGAGGGAGATTGCGGGAAGACAGTCGTGGGGCGCTGAGGGGCAGGGGCACCACCCCAAGAGATAAATGGGATTAGAGCACACCTCCTGCATTTGGCCGTATGGAGAGGGTTTGCCACAGAGCTGGGGAAGGAATTATTAATAGGTACATAGAACACCAAGCAAGCAAGCGAAGGAAACACAAAATCTTGTGCAAAAAAGGCAGTGTAATCACTGCATGATGTACTTTGAATTAGACTGAAAATTGTCCCGGGACCGTGTCGGGGGAGGGAAGCCTGCAGGAGGGAACGTGGCTGGGTCGTCATCTTGCTCAGTCAGAAGTCAGTAGCCCATCAAAACATACAGGTCGTGAAACAATGATGTAAGCACGTCAGAAACCTGAGGGTAAGAGAAGAATTAGCAAGCGTTTGCTGTGGACGTGGGAGTGGGGTGGGGAGGGGAACTGGATTTTCTGTCCTGAGTCTTTTGACTTTTAAACTAGGTACACGTGTGACTTTGGTAAATAATTAAAGTGAAAATAAAAGAATTCCAGGACTTCCCTGGTGGCCAGTGGTTAAGAATCCACCTCCCAATGCAGGGGTCACGGGTTTGATCCCTGGTCCGGGAAGGTCCCACATGCCGCGGAGCAACTAAGCCCGTGAGCCACAACTACTGAAGCCCGCGCGCCTAGAGCCCGTGCTCTGCAACAAGAGAAGCCACCGCAATGAGAAGCCCGTGCACTGCAATGAAGAGTGGCCCCCGCTTGCCACAACTAGAGAAAGCCCGCGCACAGCAACGAAGACCCAACACAGCTGAAAATAATAATAATAAAAAAAAGAATTTCAAAGGGTTCCAGCCCCAGGATCCTGGTGGTTGGGGGCTCAGTTCTGACTGGTTCTGACCCTAGAGTGCTGGTCCCCCCGTCCCCGGAGTTCTGGTGGGAATTTTGATGAGCTCCACCCCAGCCCTGTGGCAGGTCAGACTGGACTCTGGATCCCTGGGGAGTTCCGCCCGGAACCACAGTGGTTTCCTACGGGTCTTGGCCTCAGAGGTCTGGTGTCAGAGTCCCTGCCGACGCTGAGGTGCCACCCGGGCGTGATTTCACTGCTGTCAGCAGAAACACGTCCGTGAAGGATTGCATCACGTCTGTTGACTTGAAAACGAGCTGTTGGGAAGCGTGTGGCTTGTGTTACTCCCTGCCAGGCGGTCCCGCCCACCCGGCCAGCCCTGTGTGGTCCAGGGTTGGAAGCCTGGCTGTGCTCCGCCTCGCCTTGGACTTGCTGGGTGGCGGGCTGGCCTCCCGGGCGCCTCTCCCCGGGGGCTTCGGACGCAGGGGGATGGTGGGGTGGGGGCTGAGGCCCCGCTTCTCCCGCACCTGCGGGAGGGGAGGCCCCCCAGCGTCCTGCTGGAGCAACGTGACGGGCCTCGCACAAGACCCTCCACCCGTCCCCCCTCCCCCGGGGGTGCTGGGGAGGCCGCGTAGGGAGGTGGAGACGCACGGACGTGGGCTCCCCGTCCGGGGAACTCTCCCCTTTCCAGCTCTGTGACCTTGCACTGCAACCTGAACTCTGAGCTTCCTTGTCCATGCTGGGGGTGCTTGTAAACCCTTCCTCTGCCGTGTGCAGCCCCGCAGGTAGAGCGCCTCCTGTGGGCTCTAACGAGGCTGGTCTTCCGGTGCAGATATTTACTGGAGGCACGGATGGAGCTTGTGGAACTGACATGTCGATATTGATGTAAGACATACTAACGAGGTCTGTCTGGGTCATTACCTGTAGGGGCTGCAGGGGTGGGCGTCCTGAAGACCTCCCTGGGAGAGGCCTATTTTGGTGGAAACTCTGCGCACAGTCCGATTTCTAAGCGCACGGACCCGCCCAGGGCAGCTGCCCTGAGCTGCCGGGTGGACGGGCCTCACCAGGAGGAGCCACCCACCGGCTCTGTAACCTTGGGCACAGTTAGGCCTCAGGAGCCTCATGTGTAAATGGGGGTGGTGGTCCCCGCCTCTCAGGTTGGTGTGAGGGTCCTGTGGTTGGGGGACAGAAGTTCCTTCTGATTGAAGAGCCGCCACACCACTTTCTTCCTTCAGGGCCTTTACTCCAAAGCCGTCTCCTCAAGGAGTCTTCCTTGATTGACATATCCCCTTGAACAAACCCAGGGTTTGTTCGTGCATTCAGAACAGGTGAACTGAGCCTGGCCATGTGCTGGCTGTCCTGGCAAAGAGCCAGACAAAACCGCTCGTGCCCTGTGGAGGGCGGCGGGGTGGGAGCCCACAGAGGACCGTGCAGGCTGTTCCCGGACTGTCGCTGCAGCGGGGACCGGGGCCAGGCGAAGGGTGCTCGTCATGTGGCTGGTCAGGGGAGCGCTCACACCTGGAGGAGCTGAGGGAGTGAGGAAAGGGCTCCGGGCACGGGACCAGCCAGGAGGCCGGTAGGAGCTCTGGAAAGGGAGAGAGGCGGGTAGAGAGGCGCCGGGCATGGGGCGTGGAGTGTGGCCGGCAGGTCTGCAGGCCAAGTTGAAGACCTTGCTTTACTCCTCAGAGGGTCCTCGGAGGTGCGGGGTCCTAAGAGGGACGGGGTGCCCTCGTAGGTCCCTGTTGGGATGGTCAGGTGGTCCTGGTTGCTTTTGTTGGACTGAAAAGAGGGTGAGCAAGGCAGAGGGCTGCGGGGCCTCCAGCAGCGCCCCTGATGGAAGGGTCGGCTCCGCGCTCACCTTGATGGTAGGTGGGCAAGGCGGGCTTTGGGGGGGGCAGGAGGCAGGGGCACCTGGTCTGGCGGGGCGCTGGGCGGCAGGTTCCACGTGGGCCGGTGCGTGCGGGGGTCAGCGTGGAGCTGGCCTTCGGGGCGGGGCTGCTCGAGGCCCCGGGGGAGTGTGTGCAGCTGGGAGACGAGGGGGCAGCGCTTTCAGGGGGCGGGGGGAGATGAGGAACCAGCAGCAGGGACCGATTCCCCCGAAGCGAAGGGACCGGAGTGGTTGGGGAGGAGGACCTGGCCAGCGTGTCTCTTCTGAGGGGTCAGACGGGCTGATGACCGGGCAGGCCCTGGCTGGCTGCGGTCCCGGAGTGGAGCTGAAAGCCTGGACGGAGTGGGGCCGCGCAGGGGCTGGGGGAGCGCAGAGAGCCGCCTTTCTCCCCGGGCTCCCTCTCTGCCGCCCCGGGGTGCTCGCTGGGGCTCTGCCCTTGTGTGGTCGGCCCACCACGTGTCCCGACCCAGGCCCCTGCTTTTCCTTCCTGCACAGATGCTGAGATGTTGGGTTTGCCTGCCGTGTGCTGTGTGCCAGGCCCGGGGGTGTTGGCGGGGAGACGGCGCTGTCGCCCCTGGAGTGAGGCCGTGCAGTTGGTGTGGTAATTGGGAGCGTCGTAAGCAATTCGCGCCGGGCGAGGATGAGTAATGGGGGACCTGGGGGTCCGGGAAGGCCAGCTTGCTGGAGGAGACGACTTGAAGCTGCTGTGCACAGGCTGCGGGGTGAGGGCCAGCAGGGAGCCTCCCGGGGAGGGGAACCCGCACCCCAGGGGGCTGGTGCAGAGAATAGGTGAAGGGACCACCAGACTCCAGTGTATGGACACTGGGAAGCTGCAGAAGGGTCTAGGCTGGGAGCCATCCACCCTGAATCTGAAATTCGCTGTTCATAAGGCACAGAAGGGCTGTCCTCGAATCCAAGCCGCGTTGCTGGGACAGCCCGTGGGGTGATCTGAGAGGAAGGAGTTGGTGGGCAGGGCTGCAGCTGTGGTCCCACGAGCGAGGGAGGTGTCCTCGACACACGCACGAGCGCTCCTGTTCTCCGGAGGGCCTCTCTCCGTCTTTGTGGCTCTGGGGTGTCACTGGGCTAAGTTGTCCCGTCTCCATGCTGGCTGGATCCCCTCCGTCTTTCTCGGGGAGCAGGTTCTGCTGACCACAGCACTGGGCAGACAGGTGGTTTTTCCTCTGAACTGAATTATGACTTGTATGTGCATACTTGCATGTAACTGCCACCAGACCAAGATAAAGAGCCATCCCGGCACCCCAGAAACTCCTTCATGTCCTCTTTGAGTCGATAACCTTCCCCCAAAGAACCACTGTTCTCACCTCTGTCGCTGCAGCTTACTTCCCCATTCCGGAACCCAGTAGGAATGGGAACATGCAGAATCACACAGCAGACGCCCTTTGGCGTCTGGCTTCCACTGCTGCCTGGCGTCGCATTGTCTGAGTATCCTGGCTTATTCATTCATTCTGCTGCCGACCGATGTCTCCGTGGTTTCCCAGGTTTGCCCTTCTGCGTAACACTGCAGGGTTGTTCCGGTGTGCTTCTATCGGTGTTGTCTTGTACATTTCTCCGGTCACAGGGCATACCTGCGTTTCACTTTAGTAGGTACCAGTAGACATAGTTTTCATTGTAAATCATAATTGGCTGGCGAGTCATTCCCCTGGACCTTCATCACGCCTGGGTAAATGAAAATTCAGCTTCTGGAAGCCCAGGACTGAGAAGCGTCCGCTCATGACAGTCCTCAAACCCTGGGGAGGCAGGCACTGTGGGTCCTATTCACGCCTCACAACAGCCTTGAGAAATCTCCTGCCTGCGTTTAGTGCCAAGAAAGCAGGAGCTCAGAAAACCTGGCTCACCCGCGGTCACCCCGAGAGGTGGGATTCGGGCCAAGGTCTCACGCCCAGGCCGGTGTTCTTCCACTAGACTCGAGGTGCTCCTGGGACGCTGCACGCCCCCCAGCTCTGCGGCCCTTCAGCCCTTTTTCTGGGCGGCAGGCGCTGACCCGAGAGTGGGGCTGGCCCTTGGCTTCCTCTGGGCGCCCCTCACTGGGCTTCTCTCCCTCCAGGCACCAGCTTGCTGCAGGAGGTGGTCTATTTGGTGAGCCAGGGGGCCGACCCTGACGAGATTGGCTTGATGAACATCGACGAGCAGCTCCCGGTCCTGGAGTACCCGCAGCCGGGCCTGGACATCATCAAGGTGGGCTCTGGGCAGGTGGCAGCAGCCCACACGACCCCCGTGGGGCCTTTCCACGGTTGCACCCTGAGTGACGGTTGCTCCTGAGGGGTTCCTGGGGGCCTCGTGGGTGGAGGGAGAGCAACGAGCTCCCGGGACCCCCAGGTAGCTGGCGGGGGTGGGGGGGAAGACTGATGGGCCTGAGCTGGTGGCAGTGACCCTGGAACTGAACGAGTGGGTGACGTGGGTGGCTTGGAGGGGGAAAGGAGGCAGATGCCAGGAGTAGGGGAGATGGGGGGGAGTGTAGGGGTGAGGGGCCTCCCGCTGTGGCTCATCCCATCTGTTGAGGGTGGGATGTGTTTGCATCGAACATTTGGTGTCAAGAGTGAAATAAACATTATTCCCAAGTCCCATCCTTTCTACCCCTCAGACAGATCTGGAGTTTTTTCTCTCTATCCTCCCCTCTGCCACCTCTTCGTTCAGGCCTCATTTCCTGCGTGGCCCGCCTGACCCTTCTCCCACTAGACGAGCATCCTGAAATAAGCTCTGAGAATGCCCCCCACCGCCGGGTCGTTGTCTCGCGTAAGCCGGTCTCTGCACCCCAGCCTCCAGCGTTGGCCCACCTGCGTCCAGCCCCTCCCGCCCCTGTGCCCGCCACGGTGCTGCAGCCCGTGTTGACCCGCCGCTGAGCCTTCCAGTAGAGCTGCGTGGGCCCCCGCCGCGGGCTGCCCTGCTCTTGGCTTTGGGGTCCCGCCGAGGACTAAACTGACTGTGATGTCACAGCCCTCGCAGAGCTGAGGTCCCAGTGAGGGAGCCCCCAGGACAGGAAAACTGAGAGTCCTAGTGGTTGAAGGGTGGCCACGCCAGACGGGAGCAAAGTGGGACAGGGCGGGGCCTCTCGGGGAGCGGCGGGGGGGACGTCTGAGTCAGGGAGTGGAGCGCTGGCTGAGGGAGGGGCCGGGCCGGTCCAGGAGCTGCAGGAGTTCTGTGCTGAGGCTGTCTGCGGGGCCCCCTCTCTGTGGCCGCTCCAGGCTGCCATCGTGGCCCACGTCCTCTGAGCAGACCCCTGACGGTACACTCTGACTCAGGCCACGGGGGCCGAGGACGGGGACCGCGTCGGCCCGTGTCTGCCCCCAGGGTCCAGCCTGGGCGGGGCTGGGGGGCCCTGTCTCAGGTGAGAAGGTTGTTCGGGGTGCAGGTGGTGCCGGTCCTGACTCGTCTGCGGCCCCGTCCGCCTGGGCCCCAGAGAAAGGCTGAGATGAGCGGCGTGTGTCCTCTGAGCGCCTCCCCTCTGCCCTGCTGCAGGAACTGACGTCCCCCCGCCTCATCAAGAGCCACCTCCCCTACCGCTTCCTGCCCTCAGACCTCCACAGCGGCGACTCCAAGGTAACTCCGCTCCCGGCTGCTCCCCGCGGCCGCCGGAACCAGAGGCCCATGTGCCAGTCCAGACGGTGGTCTGTCACAGGCCCAAGTTCCCAGACAACCTCAGTGTGCTAAGAGCGCTGGAGAGGCTGTCCTTGACCCCGTGTCTCTAGCATTTTATCTGTGCTGCTCACTTTCGCTTTTCCTCACAGCTGAACTTGACCAGCCAGAGCCCAGCCTCTGCCCATTGAAGGCCTGAGGACTCATGGCTGCTTTCACTGTCTCTGATTTTTTTCCTTTTTTTCTCAACTGCATTAGACGTATGAGGCCTATAATTCTCATCACCAGGGCCAGGTCTATAAGTTTTCTGTCTTCCGCTGATTTTAAAGTAGTGCTAGAGACACCCCAGTGTTCACAGTAGCACTATTTACACTAGCCAAGACATGGAAGCAGCCTGAGTATTCATCAACGGATGAATGGATAAATGAGGTGTGGTTTACATATACAGTGGAATATTACTCAGCCATGAGAAAGAACAAAATTTTGCCATTTGCAGCAACATGGATGGACTTGGAGAGCATTATGCTAAGTCAGACAGAGAAAGACAAATACTGTTTGGTATCACTTATATGTGGAATCTAAAAAAAATACAACAAACTAGTGAGTATAATAAAAAAAGCAGCAGACTCACAGATATAGAGAACAAACTAGTGGTTACCAGTGGGGAGAGGGAAGGGGGGAGGGGCAGGATAGGGGTAGGGGATTAAGAAATACAAACTATTATGTATCAAATAAGCTACAAGGATATATTGTACAACATGGGGAGTATAGCCAATATTTTATAATAACTGTAAATGGAATATAACCTTTAAAAGTTGTGAATCACTCTATTGTACACCTGTAACTTATATAATATTGTACAGCAACTATACCTCGATTAAAAAAAAAAAGGAGTGCTAGAGAACAGAAATATACTAAAACACTCAAGTAGTTGTCCTAGCTGATGCTATTGCGTAGACAGGAGGGCATCTCTGCTGAAACAATAATAGAGAAAAGCGTTTGGCCTTGGTGCCTGAGGGGCTGACTTTGCTATTGGAAACGGGGTCAAAAGAGTGGGTTGTAGGTCAGCGGAACCTGCACAGGGCGGCCTACCCGGGACGGAGGACCGCAGACTAACCTCGTCCGTCCCTCTGTCCGTCCCTCTGTCCCCCCTCCCTCTTGCAGGTCATATACATGGCCCGGAACCCCAAGGACCTGGTGGTGTCCTATTACCAGTTCCACCGCTCCCTGCGGACCATGAGCTACCGAGGCACGTTCCAGGAGTTTTGCCGGAGGTTCATGAACGACAAGCGTAAGTGTCTGCGCGATGTTACTGCTCGCTGAGCGCCCGGGAGTCCTTCGCGGGGCCCGCAGTTCTACAGTAGCCGCGGGGTTGGCCCGCTTTCCCGCTGGCGGGCAGAGGAGCTGGGGCTGAGGGCTGTCAGGAAGCTTGTCTGAGGTCGAGCTAGTGCCAGACAGAGCGGGTGTCCAACGCTGAAGCCCTTCTCTCTCGCCACATCCTTGGGGTTCTGAGAAGTTCCCTAATGAAAAGCATCCCTCTTGCTGCCTGGATTCTGAGCAGTGAAAACGGTGGCCCAGATACCGCTGTTATCGGTGCCTGAGGCCAGAGTGGAGGCTGTGGCTTCATGGGAGAGCCCTGTGGGCCTTTAGCTGGACTTGAGGGTCAGGCTTGGCCCCCAGCCCCAGGCCCGTGTGACAGGCAGGGTGTGCTCTGGGGGAGGGGTAAGGCAGTGCTCTGGCCGGGAAGCTTGTTCCAGGGGAGAGGGGTGAGCTGGGGCCGAGCGAGCCAGGGCCCTTCCATGTCTCCCCTCCCCGGGGCGGAGTGGGCCAGGCAGTGGACTGGGGGGGAGCCGTCCCCTTGGCAGTGGGGTCGGCAGCTCATCACTACGGTTCTGTTCCCCGCACCCCCGAGGTGGCTCCCCCATCGCCAGCCCTGGCTTCTCTGGGCACCCTTCTGTTTAGAGTTTGCGCCCAGGAGGGTTTTGAAATGGGTCTTACGTGCCTGTTAATTAAACCTGCACCCAGACTCCTCTGCACCCGAGTCTAAAAATACACTTCCTGTTTTATTTCCCAGCTCAAGTAGCCCTCAGCCTCGCTGTCCATCTGTTGTCCAACCCAGTCAGGGCTTCTGCAGCGAGGTCATGGGACGGGAGTGGGGTAAGGTGCATAATGGCGGTCCAGGAGTACAGCGCCCCAAATTTAAATGGGTGGCCCGACTGGAGCTGCCTCCCGAGCCTGGCTGAAGGCCAGGTCCTCCTTAGTGCGCCGCCAGCACCGCCTAAAGGCCCTCTCTTCCCTGCCCTTGAGTCTTTGCTTCAGCTGGGACTGGGAGGAGGGGCCCGGGTGGGAGGGGACAGGCGTAGGTGGCCCCAGCAGCTGTACCCTGAGGCCCCTGGAACCTGCTAAAGGCCTCTGTCCAGCCTCCCTTCCCCCCAGCGCACCCACCGCCTGGCTCAGGCCCCCTCGTGGTCTGCCAGGCATTTGGAGCAAGCCACTCCTGTGGTTCCCGAAGCCGTATTTCTAAGTCCCACTTTGCATCCCTGCCTTTATAGAAGCAGTCACCTGCATGGGGGCAACACTGTCGTAGACAGCAGTGTCCACCAAGTTCAGACTGCCCTGCGGTGCAGGGCTGAAAGCCTCCTGCTCGGGCCAGAGCCGTTAAAAGTTACCTAGTACAGGCCTCTCCGCGCTGTGAAGGTCACAGCACTGCCCGGCACGGAAGTTCAAGGCTGCACACACTGGCTGTGGTCCCGCCAAAGCCTCTGCACCCATGTACTTAGCCTCCCCAATCCTGTTTATTCTCTGCGCTCCCGCCCCATTCCGGCTCTCGAGGAGGCTTGCCTTCTCTGTCCGAGGTCCTGAAGAACTTGAAGAATGAAGTGCAGAAGGGGCAGTGAAATGATGCTGTTCGCTACCAGAGCGAGGACACGCTGCCCGAGCCCTGTGTTGGGGGTCGTGACCTGCACACTGCAGGGCTGGGGGGCCCTGGAGCCATGTGCCTGGGGGACAGGAGCAGGGCGGAGGAGTCCCTGTGTGTGACCTCTGTCCTGTCACCCCTGTCCCCGTGCGAGTGACCCTGTGCTCACGTCCTCGCTGTCCCCGAGTCACCCCCCGTCCAGCCTCCCCGTCCCCGTCCCCAGCAGCCCTGGCCGTCTGTCTGCGAGTGTTCTCTGGGAAGGAGCGGGGTTTTCTTACCTCCGTGTCCAGGCCCAGTGGACTGCTTGGCCCCAGGGCGCGGCTCGCCTGGTCTGCGTGCCAGCTGTGGGCCCAGACTTGGGAGACTCCGCTCGGGGCCCCGAGGTCATCAGCCTGTCCGTGAGCTGCGCAGGCCCCTTCCTTCTCTGGACTCGCCGTTGTCCTGTCAAGCGGGAAGGCTGGCCTGTTACGTCCTGCCCTGTGCGTGCACGGAGCGGGGATGTGCCAGGCCTGGAGTCCAGGGCCCCGCAGCTAGAACTTTGCCGTGGGAGCGCCGGGGCCCAAAGAGGGCCAGGATTCACCCAGCGGCGGGTCTCCAGCAAGGCCTTTGGCTGAAGCCTGCCCTGTGTTGGTTCATTTCCACCCCCTTACCCCCCCCCCTTCCAGAGCTCCCCGCCCTTCGCTCTGCATGAAGTGCTGGAGGGGCGCCTAGTTGGCCCGAAGAGGGCCTTCTGGTCCCCAGGGCCCACCCCTCAGCGACCCCTGACCTACGCCTCCATCCCTCAGGACCTCTCGTCGGACTGTGGGGCCCAGGCTGCTGCTGTGCTGCCACCTGCTGGCGGGATGGCAGGCTGATGTTGTCAGGTCGCGCTGGCTGGGACCCAGGCGTTAGGTCACCCCTGTTTTCCCAGCCTTGGTCACGCGTGTAAGTGTAAGAGGTTGTCGGCACCTTGAGGTGTGCTTGTGCGGGGGCAGGAGCAGCCCTGCCACTCAGGGGACTCCGTGCTACAAGTAGGACCCTCGCTGGCGCCTTGCCCATCCCACCCCGTGGAACCTTCCACCAGAGAGGAGGACGCACAGGTGCCGGCCCTCAGGCCCTCCTGTACGCGGGGCTCTCGGCGCCACGGCAGCCCTGGGGGGCGGCAGAGAGGCTCAGGGCCCGCCGGGTCTCACGGCCAGCGAGGAGATGAGGGGCCGGCCGCCTCTGTCCCGAGCCCTTGTCCTTCGCCCTCCGCCCTCTGTCTGACCTTGCCACCTGCTTCTGACCTGCTCCGCGGGCCCCCGCGGCCACTTCTTATGTCTTTAAGGCCCATTTGCAGGCCTTGCCTCTGTGCGCCGCTTCCCCTGCTGTCTCTTCCTCTCAGCTGTCTGCCTAGCCCTCACTGATCCTTTGAGGCCTGCCCTTGTCCGCGGGGCCTCCCTCCCAGTGCTGGTCACTCCATGTCGCCGTGCCAGTCTCCTTGGGGCTTTGCCGCCAGGCCGGGAGCTCCACTGCAGGGCCCAGTGTTTGCGAGCTGGACGGGCGCTCGGGCGAGAGAGGACACAGGCAGCAGGGCCACCACCCCTGACTGGCCCCTGTTATCCAGCCGGACCTGCTTCCCGATGCCCAGCAGGCCCAGGGGCCCCCATGTTCTTCGGCCGAGACCTTCCTCTGATTAATGTGGAAGCCCCCTCGGGAGATGTCCTCATGGCGATGGGCACATCAGCGTGAATCGGCAGTGAGAATCAATCGTTTTTATGAAAAACGTTGCGAAGCAGCCTGGCCACACTGATCTGTGTCTCTGCCTGTGTGACCTCAACCCCACACCAAGGCCCTAAGGAGCGTGGGAAATGCGAGGGCTGGGGTGTGGGTGTGACCTGTCGTCCCGTCCTGCCCAACCTCGTGTGCCAGGACAGGGCCCGCTGCCCCTCTTCATCCCCGCGCCTTCCTGGTTCTGCCTGGTTCCAGGATTCTGTCTGTGATGCGCTTGCCTCGCAGGCCCCGTTCGCAGCTCTGCCTAGAGCCTCCGCACCCCATCCTAGCCCCGACAGCAAAACTCACTGGTCCTGTGTCCCACTTCCTCTGGGCGTCATTCTCTTCCCGGTCACCCCTTGTTAGAGAAACTCATGGGTGTCGGGTACCGTCCATACCCCCGGAGAACAGAGGCTTCCACGTAAGAGTCGGGGCTTCTGGGCAGCCGGGAGGCAGGGGCCGAGGCCTTGGGCAGGAGGCCAGGGGACGTGGCTCATCTGGGGGGCTGCCGGTGGAGCCCAGGGCTTCCTGAAGCACAGCTACTGGGCAGAGGAGGGTAGCCTTCTGGCAGGGAAGGCAGGGAGCAAGGCCACCTCACACATGCCCGCTCCCTCCCTGTGACTGGTCACCTGTCCCCTTGTCTCCACAGTGGGCTACGGCTCCTGGTTTGAGCACGTGCAGGAGTTCTGGGAGCACCGTATGGACTCGAACGTGCTTTTCCTCAAGTACGAAGACATGCACCGGGTGAGTGCCGTAGGGGTGAGCGCCACAGGGGTGAGTGCCACGGGGGTAAGTGCCGTAGGGGTGAGCGCCACGGGGGTGAGTGCCACGGGGTGAGCGCCACGGGGTGAGCGCCACAGGGGTGAGTGCCGTAGGGGTGAGCACCACGGGGGTGAGCGCCACGGGAGGCAGCTGCCGGCCCCGCCCTCAGTCTCACAGCCGCCGCCCCCAGTGCGGGCGGGCGGGCGGGCGGGCGGGGCCTGCAGCGCCAAGACCCTGGGCATCAGGGGTAACAGTTGGACTCAGGAGTTCCGGGTGGGCCCAGGGTCCCCCTGACCAGTGTTTCGCCTCCAGCCGGTGCTGGCCCCCCGGGCCTCTGCCCTGCCCTGGCCCCCGGCCAAGCACAGCTTCTGGGTTGGTGGCACGCGGTGCTTTCGAGAGGCCCATTTATTGTTTTTCTGCTTCAGCAGCAGTGGAGCGATAGCCGGACTCACCCTGCTGCCACCCAGCACCCTCTGTGTAGGTGACCAGCTTGGGGCAAAGGGCTGAGATGGCAGAGTCTGAATTTCTCGTCCCAGCCTGTTTGCCTTAGGGTGGCAATTCTCAAAGTGCTGACAACCCCGGCGGGTGTACCTGTGAATCGATTCCTGTGACGAGTTCTTGAGTGCCTGGCAGAGGGTGCCGGGCACTAGGTGGTGGTTGAGTGCATGTGCCAGGCTGGGTGGTGGTGCTGGGGCAGCGAGGCAGGACGTCTCCTGTGCCCTCGGGACAGCGAGGTCTGGAAGGGGGGCCGGCACGTCCCGTCCCGGTGTCAGCACCGTCGTCCTCAGCACGTTGAGAGCCTCGCCGTGCGCCGCGCGTGTGCGAGGTCCCCTTGGTCCTGCAACCCCGCTGCCCCCTGCCGGGTCTGAACCCTGCCGCTGCCCGAGCAGAAGTGCTGACGCCTCTCCTTTCTCAGGGCGACAGTGCGAACCTGCCCCAGCCCGGCCCTCCTCCCCGCAACGTCCTTCCCTTTCCTCAGCTCCTCTTTGCCGAGGGACCTCAGGCTTGTCTCCACTCCTGAGCCCCTCCAGGGCAGGCTCACCCCGTCCCCAGGCTGCTCTGTCAAGGTCAACACGACCCCCGTGTGTCTGGGTCCCTCGGTCCCGCCCTCCTAGCAGCAGGTGACAGGCAGTCGGTCACACTTGGTCCTGCGTCCCGCATCCCCGGATGCTCCCCTTGACTCCTCCATGGCAGCAGCCCTGCCTCTGCCCCCAGACCTCAGCTCTGGTCTCCTCCATCCACACTCTCTCCCCTGGTGGCCTCAGCTGGGCCTCGGGCCCCCAGGCCCGATTCGGACCCTCTCCAGGCTCATCTCCGTCCACCCACCGCACCTTTCTGCCTGGGTGTGTGGTGCAGATCGCAGACGTAACGTCTCCAAACCAAACTCCGGAGGGGTCCCCTCGGGTCCTCCGCACTTGCACCCGTCTGCATCCAGGGCAGCGGCTCTGTCCTCCACTGCTCACGCAGAAGTCTGGACTCATCCTTGACTTCTCCCTCTCTCATACCTGGCCTTCATTTTCCAAATCCCGTTGGCTCTACTTTCAAAACGTATCTCTTATGTGACTGTTTCTCCCCAGTTCTGACCCCGTCTCCCTGGCCCAGGTCGGTGTCACTGTGGCCTGGGTTTTCGCAGCCTCCCTGCCTCTTCCTCCCGCCCCACCCCCCCCAAACACGAACAGTAAAATGCACTGGATGATGATAAATGCTGAAAAATAAAGCAGAAAAGGGAAGTGCTGGGGAGGGGGGGTGGCAGGTTTAAGTGCAGGTCAGGGAAAGCGTCACTGATGGGGACAAAGACCTGAAAGAAGTGAGGGAGTGACCCATGTGGACACCTGGAGAAGAACATTCCAGACGGGACACAGCAAACTAAAGTCCCAGAAAGAACCCGCCTGACAGGCTGAAGGAACAGCATGGAAGCCAGCGTGGACCCGGCTGTCAGGCCCCTGCAGGTCGGGGTGCGGGTCTGGGTGTCTGCCCAGAGGGACGTGGGCCGGAGTGAGCAGGTGGGCGGGGCCCCTCTGGAGGCTGTTGGGCTGCGCCCGTAATGCTCCGCTCTCAGGAATGGTGCGGCGATGGGGCCCAGAGATGGCTTTATGTCAGCGAGTCAAGTAGAGCTGAATCTTGCTTCACACCAAGCCAGCTCCCCATGCCCGGTGGGGTGGGCCGGCCCTGAGGCCTGCCTGGGGTCCCTAGGGTCTCCCTGTTCTCCTGAGCGCCAGTCTAGATTCCAGCGGATGGCGTGGTGGGACGGGGAGAGAGTGAGCTGGTCTTGCTCCTGGCGCAGTTCAAAGGGCTTTTCCTTCTTGCTGCTGTTTAAGATGACCGCAGCTGTATCAGGACCTCACGTCTGCTTCCGTGGGACCTGGGTTTGAGTTCCAGGTCTGCCACTTGAGAGCGGCGTGCCCTTGGGCAGTTTCTTCACCTGGATTTTATTTCCAGACGAGGCCAATTTCAGGCTTGTCCTGAGGACTAAGTAAGGCTGTGGATACAGTACCGGAAGTCGTGTTCTGTAAAGGCGCCACCTCCGACAGGCTCCCGCGCTCTGCTCTTGTCTTCCAGGACCTGGTGGCGATGGTGGAGCAGCTGGCCCGGTTCCTGGGGGTGCCGTGTGACAAGGCGCAGCTGGAGTCCCTGACCGAGCACTGCCGCCAGCTGGTGGACCAGTGCTGCGACGCCGAGGCCCTGCCTGTGGGCCGGGGTACGCGCCCCGCCTGCCCCCCCTCCTTCCCTCTGCCTCTGCCTGGGGCCCCGGCGGCCTCGTCCCCCTTCCTGCCACTGTCCTCGCGCGTTCTGGACCACAGTCCCCCCACGTCAGGGTTCCGCTGCCCTGAGCCTCGTTTCTCCAGAGCCCTGTGTTCTTCGAGGGGCAGGAAGGTAACCCGAGAAGTGTCGCTGAGGCTCCCCGGAGCTCCCCGCTGGAGCTGGCCTTGTCACCCCGCGCACGGTGTCGGAGTTCGCGGGCCTGGCTGCCGGGATGTCTCAGGCTCTGTGGGCAAGAGGCGTTTCAGGCGGGCGCCTTCCCAGATGCCCCACCGGGCAGACCCTGGGGATGGGTTGGGGGCTGTGGTGTTTAGGAGCGCAGTGCGTGCACGTGGCCTCCTTGAGCTCCAGCTGGCCCGCGGGAGTCGAGGGAAGAGAGTGGGGAGAGTCCGTGTGCGGAAGGGCCGTTTCCCTCCATCCGCCAGGGGAGCTAGCAGCGCGGGGAGGAGCAGCCGCGTCGGGGGAAGGGGTGTGTGTGGTGTGTGTGTGTGTGGTGTGTATGTGGGGTGTGTGTGTGTCTGGCGTGTCTGTGGTGTGTATGTGGTGCGTGTGTGTGTGTGTGTCTGTGGTGTGTGTGTATGGTGTGTGTGTGTGCGCGTGTGTCTGTGGTGTGTGTGTGTGTGGGGTGTGTGTATGGTGTGTATGTGCGCGCGTGTGTGTGTGTGTGTGTGTGTGAGAGCGCGAGCGAGCAGGAAGCGCAGGCCTCAGCCGTCACAGAGCTGGCGCTCCCTCCTGGTGCGAGAGCTGCGTCTTGCGTCTTGCGCGTGAAGCAGTTGGCGGTGAGGCAGGAGTTCCTGGCAGGAGCCCTCCCCAGACCCGCCCGGGTTGCTCTCCGTGCCCTCGGGGCTTGTGGCATTCCAGGCTGCTCGACTGTGGAGCGCTCGGGCGTTAAAATCCCCGGCACCGCTGGGAGCTGCCCGAGGCCTGGGAGCCACGTCTTCAGCAGGAGTCGCGCCTGACTCGGTGCTGTGGACGCGAGGCTGGTTCCTAGCTCCCTCGGGCGGTGAGAATGTCCGAGAGGAGGGCCCGAAACGACGCCGGACTCTGCAGGCAGCTGCCTGGAGCGGAGAGAAGAGCCGGGCTGCGGCCTGGCCTGGCCAAGCTCAGGCCACGCCTTTGAGCTTCTCTGGCCTTTGGTCCTTCCTCTAAGGAGGGCGGGTCATGGCTGCCAACCCGCTTGGCTCGCAGGGCTGTTCTGAAGGTCAGGGGGCGAGCGCCTTCCTGTAAAGGCAGGTGGGCCGCTCTCCAAGAAGACACTAACAAGCCACGTCACCCTGCCGTTTCGTTCCTGGCTGCATCTTCACAAATGTTTATTATTTAAAGTTTATTTGCTCTTTTTTATTTTGCTTTCGCTGTGTTTTGTCATCCTTGGGTGTGACCTTCTCCAGAATCCCCCCTTCGGTTCATTTGTGTGGTTAAGAAGTGTCGAGAACATACTGCGTGCCCATATGCTTCTTCCGATGTGTTTGCTTTATCATCGTTTACCTTGGTTTTGCTTTATTTCAGTTCTTTGATTTTGTTTTCTTTTAGCATATTGCCTCTTTGCTCAGAAGACCTCCTTGCGTTGGTGAGAATGCAGGGGCTCGAGTAGCCAGCTGCATTGCTTAGATTTGATTCATATCACAGCATAAATTGCACTGTCTTGATTCCAAATCCTAAACCAGGTGGGTGACTCCTTTCATGAGCTCTCAGCTGCCTCAGCTGAGAAAAATAGTCATGGAAAAATATATTTATCGTGTGATTGGTCTAGAAGCTTTTAGTTTTGTCCCTTAGGTATCATTAGAGGGTACCAAGAACAGTGTCTCTTGTTTTTTCCTCTCCAACACTGACGTATAATTTTTCATCACCGAAGAGAAAATCCTTGTCACTTTGGATCTATTAGCTCAGCATTTGCAGGGTTGCAGTTTCATATGTGAGGTCCTGCCAGGACAAGGACGACTGTTAATAACAGAGCTAACAAAGGATGTTTGCTGGAGACGGTCAGAGCTCTGATCTCAGAGATGCTGACGGTGAATAGAATTCTAAACGGGCATTTCAGTCCCTCGAGGCGGTTATATAAAAGCACAGCCCCGGCTCTCCGGGTGACGCGTTCACAGCTCCTGTAGGTGGGAGGGCGGGACCCCCACTCGTGACATCTTCACAGTCGCCATTCATATGTGACCAGAACAACTGAAGATTTTGTAGTTAAGGAAAGTGGGTTCAGCAGTTTTCGTCATTTTGAGCTCTCTCTTCCCTTCATAAAGGGATGGGTAGGCCCGTCCCTGCACATCAGTCTGCACTCTCCAGGCTCCCTCACATCTGCCAGGAGGAGGTCGCATTTTCTGACCAAGCCTCGCTGAGCTGTGGCTGCGATGGAGTGGCTCGGGGGCCTGGGACTCGTTTTGATGTTGAGTTGGGAGCTCTGACTGTTTTTCTCCCTTTAAATTCCTGCCTGACGATGCACGAGCAGGCTTCTCGAAATCTTCACCCTTGACCTGGTCAGGCGGCTTCCTGCTCACCATAAAATGTTCTACCTTTTTGGATGATTTTTTTTTTTTCCTTTTAAAATTCTCCAGAAGCAAATCCTGCCTTGGTGGAGCTGTTGAGCCGTGAGTGAGTAGTGGTGTCACGAGGACCCAGATCCACATGGTGCCCGGAGCCGCAGATCTGTTCCACAGACACTGTCTGTCCTCTGCGGTGTTGTGACTCACCCGCTTTGTGCCTGGTGCTGGGGACTCAGTGGTGGATGGCAAGGCCCGCAGCTCTGCACATTTATGGTGCTGGGCGGAAAGCACATCGGGATGACCAGACTCAGGGAAGAGGGTTCAGCTGGTCTGTAGTTCACGTGGCCCATCCTGCCCCAATAGACCAGGTTCAGAAGGGTCCGGGAATAGATCTGGAACCTTCCAGATCCATTTCCTGTGGCTTGGTAGCTGGCCTGACAGCAGGTGAATTCAGCACATTCTGCTCTTGTTTGTGTTTTAGGAAGAGTCGGGCTGTGGAAGGACATCTTCACTGTCTCCATGAACGAGAAGTTTGATTTGGTGTATAAACAGAAGATGGGAAAGTGTGACGTCATGTTCGACTTTTACTTATAATAACAGCAACAGCAAACTTGCATGCTCACAGTACCCAGACACTAATAGCTCAAAGTCCCGTTTGCACTCATTTGTTACTTGCTGGACAAACTCTGGAAGCGGTGTAAGACACGGTGCAGAAATGGAGGAAGTGGGGTTATTTCCGATCCAGAGCAGCTGTCTCACCTTTGGAATTTGAAGTCTACATGTCTGATTACAAAGATTGCGGTTCTGATGACCTGGACCATACGTATCCTGTCTGTAACATATGCAGCTAGAATGTCTACCTTTTACAACCCACATTATTTATTGTATTTTATAGAGCTTTTCACTGGAAATCTAAATAAATGTCAGTAAACCAAATAAAAGTTCATTTCCGAGGGACTCAGGAGCGAGCCACACCCGAATGGTAGGAAGATCTCAGGGTTGACTCTTTATTTTTGTAGTTTTCTTCCGTAAGGCACAGCCATTCGGTTCTTGTCTGGTTGTGAGACGCTGGTGAGGACCGAGGGTGAGTCGGGTGTCGGGGGGACCTTGTTTCTTCTGGTGTCGTTCAGTTCTCAGTAGTCGCCCTGGGATACAGCAGGAACTGTTCACTGGGGCGTTTTCAGAGAGGATGCCCTCCTGCCAGCGACCCCCGGCCAGTGGCTCCGAGGCTGATACGGAGGACCCGGCGGGACAGGCGCGCGACGCGGTGACCGGAGAGCCCACCACAGAGACACTGAGTCCACTCGGAACCTGGCTTTTCGTTCTGCAGTCTTACTTTCATTCCCCAAAGCAGAAACTTGCTTATGTTGGCAAACAGATGATTGATGGTAAATTCTAGAACTCCTGGGTCTTTACATACCATTCATTGTTCCATCTGGGTCTGCAACTCTGCGCCCCAGAGACCCGATGTGCAAGCGTAGCGCCCTGTCTCACCCAGACGGGGCTGGCGATGTCGCCTTCGGCGCTGTGTCCGAGGGAGCGGAGGTGTGGTCTTCACTGCCCCACCACTCGCTTCGTTAACTGGCCCACGTTAGTTTGGAGGAGCGATGGAAGGGCGGCCAGGTGAGAGCAGGGCCGGCAGCCAGTTTGTACGCACGCTGCCGCCGCGGTGGGACGGGGCCATCCCGGCTGTCTGTCTGGCTGGGAAGGGCCCGGAGTGGTGGCCGGAGGGGTCGCCACCGCGCACGCAAGGGCTCTCTTCTGCGTGGCGTCTTTGGAAGGTGCGGACGTGCGCTTTGTTACTCGTTGAGGAGGGCATCCGGAGCAGGGCAGGTGGTACTCGGCGTCTCGTGGTGGGCTTAGCTGCACCTTTTCTGTGTATCTGCGAGGGAGGCAGCTTTCTGTGAAATTTCTTTTCTATTTTTCTATTTCTAGTACTGTATGGATATTACTGAGCTCCACACGTGGTACTTCTGTGCTTGCATCTTTAATAAAGACATGTCCCATGCCTTGTGTCCAGCTTGTGCTGACGGGTGGAGACGGGGGCCCTGCGTGGTCCCCTCAGCGCTTCAGGGCAACGAGAGTGAGCCCTGCTGACCTCCGTCCCTGGGGCTCAGAGGGTCTTGGGCCCGTGTCGGGCCGGGTCACTCAAGACTCAAAGTTCCAAGGGTTGAATTTCCCTCACTGTTTGTCCCTTCACCTTTGATATCTTTTTTAAGCTGAAGTGAAAGGAAGGGTGGGGGGAAAGGAGAAAAGCATCGGAGAGGTTTTGGTGCACCTGGGGGTCCAGGGGTCTCGGTCTCTGTCTTGGAAGGTCCCATTTTCAACAAGGTGGACGGTGGTATAGAGACCAACCCGGCTGATTGCACTTCGCCCCTGTGAATTCCAGAGTCCATCTAACCGATTCCTTGTGGAAGGAAAGTCCAGGACATTGTTGTACTGAATAAAGCTTCGGCTTTCTGGAAAGTCATGTTTATTTTCAAATGGACTAGTTCCTTTAGGTCTCAGGTGAAATCCTGGAATTTATTTTGGTACCTGGGATGACCCTAGACCCCCAGGCCCCAGGTTTGTTAAAGGAATATCCAGTCTGCTATGTCCCAGGGGGTCTGCTCCCAAATCACTTACAAATCACCTAAAATAAAGCAGACAATAAAGGTAGAGCCACTGGATCAAGAAGCAGGGCAGTGCCATACATTCTTGGTGCTATTTAGTGAATGTCCACTCTGGCCCTGCCTAGTTGATGTTTCACCACATCCTATGGACTCACTGAGTACCCACTTGAGCACTCGCGCTGCACGGGGCCCTGCTAGAGGCATTGGGGATGCAGTGATGCGGCAGAGGGCCCCGGCCTGCGTGGTGTTCACGCTCTCGTGGGGAGATGATGTCACGAAACCTGGGGTGAGTACAGGCTGTAAGGGACCGGCGTGCTCCTGAAGGACCAGGGGAAGCCCAGTGCAGAGATGCTGCTTGAGCTGAGACCAGGAGGACATGAGGGACTCAGGCTTGGGGCCGCCTGGGGGAGGGGCGGGGCCGGGGGAGTGTGCTGGGCAGTGCCCGGAGACTGGGCGGTAGGGACTCAGTTTGGAGGGAGGCCAGGAGTCAGCTCACAGAAGGCCTCGCAGGTCGTGAGGGCTGGATTTTGTACAAAGAAATGAAGGCACAAGAGGGCTTAACTGAAGGAATGCTACCTGGTTTGCATTTTCAACTCTTAGCTTGGCTCTAAGCGTTCTCGGGCCATGTGTGCTGGGAACCAGCTCCTACCTTGTGCACACGGAGCAAAGTCAAGGGCAAAATGATTCAAGGCAAAAGGTGCCGTGAAGCCCACGAGTAAAGCCAGTTCGGAGCGTGGAACGACCCATGGGGTAGCATCCGGGCGTGGATGGGATTTGAGGGGCCGTGAGGTGAGGAACGTCTGGACAGATGGAGAGGAGAGAGGCCTGGGCAGATGGCTGATGTTACAGACACCCATCGGGATTCCTGCACGTCACGGGCCTCCAGTGAGTCCCTGGTGGCCTGGCCTTTTGACTCCACAGACCAAAAAGATTCCAGAAAGTATCTGGGGCACCAGCATAGGGCTTTACTCCCAAACAGCTGGATTCAGCCACAGCCCCTCACCAGCTGGGACCACCCCTGTGCCCTCCGCCTGGCCCTGACACTGTGCCATTCGGGACATATCACCCTTCCCCCACTCACCCAGTTTCTTTGTCTGAAAGGCCCAGGAGGGCCTTCCTGGCACAGATTTGGTGGCCCTCCCACCTAAGCACGTAGGCCACTTAATTTCTCTGATCTGGTGTCATAATTTATGTAACGGAGGTTATCTTCATCCTGCTTACCTCATGGGATGGTCCTAACAAGATCTAAGTGGCTTTGAGAGCATGAATACAATTCGCAGAATTGATGGTCTGTGCCTGGCACTGCTGGTGAGCACCCCCTAGTGGCCAAGTCACCGGTGACAGCCGAGCTCCTCCGTCCGCAGCGAGGTGCCTCACTCCGGATGTGGCCCTCAGGCCTGTGGATACAGGCGAGGTGCACAGTCCGTCCCGGGAGGTCCCACGTGAGGGACAGTTTTACCACCTTTCTGAGCAGAGTGACTGCAGTTGGTAGCAGGTGGAGGGAGTCCTTGGGTGTCCCCGAGGACTCTGGGCCGCGGATGCCGTCCTCCCGTAGGGCTTGGCCCTCCGCCCTACCCGTGCAGCAGCATCTGCCACCCTTCACTGTAGAACGAGTGTTTTCAGACTGGGACGGTACGTCGGCCAGATGGTCCAGTCTCGCCCAGCTGAGGGATGCCCCCTGACATCCCCGGACACCCATCCCCGACAAGCTCACCACCTCCTGGGACAGCCATTCCACTGCTGGCAGTCCTCTCCGGCCACTTGTGCAGAGCCCCACCCCAGCCCGGGACGGCCCCCGTCTCTGGCCTCCCGCGCCTGAGATGCCCAGCCCTGCCTTCACCTGGTGAATGTCTCCCCTCCACGCCCAGGCGTCCCCTGCCTTCCTCTCATCCCGCCCGCCTCACTGCTCTGCACTTGTCTCCGCACGTGGGCAGTGACACCCCGAAAGCAGGACCGTGCTGTGTCAGGCTTTTCCTACGTCGGAATTTGGCATATGGTTAGCGCCTAATGAGTGAGTGGAATCTTTCATTCTTGGAGTGGGTTTTGTTTTTTCTGAAAACCATCTGCCCTGTCCCTTCTATGCACTGTTCTTGGTCCTGCCCTTGGGGGCCGTAACCTCCCAGGCAAGAACTAGGCTGGTGCCCTGCCTCCTCACCAATCGGGAACAAAAGGAGTGGTACGGAGAGCCAGCACTCCGGGGGTGCCGAGCAAGGAGAGGTGATTGTAGGGACAGCAGGGAGACTGCTGGATGTAAGAAATACGGTGAGAGCTGAGTCTGCAGCAGGTGGGATGTGGGTAGGGCAGGGGCCAGAGACGGGCATGCCCGGTGGGGAGAAATAGGATGCACTAAAATGAGTCAGGCAACCGGTTCTAACCCAGCTCTGCCACTATTGGTGGGACCAAGGGGGAGGTCCCTTTTCGTCTCATAATGAGGAGGTCTCGTATCAGGTGTCTTGAAAACCCATGCAGCTCAAACATGCTGCGACTCTTCAGTGGTCAAACTGTCTATCAGTTCAACCCGAGAGGAGCTGATCAATGGGAGAGACCGTGAATTTTTAGCCAGTGATGGACTTCGCCAGCGAGGGCAAAGAGAATTTGTTACAGAAGCACCTGTCACACAGCTTGGGCCCACAGCAGCCACCGCCAAGGCGTGCTGAGCCTTTGCCAAATCTACACATCAAATGACAATCTGATTCTCACACTTGGATCCCTGTAAGCTAGTTGGCACCCGATGTCTGAGCTGCAGTCCTTAAATCTGTCCCCTCACCACTGACGGAAGGAATCTGTGCTCTATTAAAAGCATTCTTTAAACACCAGAGAATGCTAAGTGTGTTTAAAATATAAAAAAATCAACCAGAAAATGCATTTCCCCCTCTTTAAAGTTGTCATCTTTGCATGTATCCGTGGTGTTGGGCACCAGCTGGGAACAGAAGCCTTAAAATATCACGAGCAAGGCCATCTCTGCAGAAGGAGACTCCCAAGGCCAACAAGACTCTCTCTTCTCCAATCTTTTGCATCCTCGGAAAACTTAAGTGAATTGGTTAAAATCTCCCCCACCTATTTTTGCTGTCTCTCATTTCCCCCCTTTACAATCCATAGTACATGTGATTTCCAGAAAGTCTTTTTTACTCAAATACAGCTGGTAGCTTGCAGCCCATCTCACTCTGCTCAAGAACCACTGGCTGTCTGGGCCTCTGTGCCGCCCTCAGGCTCTTCCCTCTGCCTGGATTGCCATCCCCAGCTCAGCCCGGATTACGCTGATTTAAGGTTGAAGCTCAGCACGGGCAAGGTCTACTCCAAGAAACCCCTGAAGTCTCCTTCCCACGCCCACTCCTGTGCCTCTCATAACAGACCCCGGCCCTGCGACCATCTGCTTCTTGAGGCTACGGCCACGTCTCTTTCACTTTCCTTGGTGCCGAGAAGTTAGCTCAGAAGAGACCGTCAGTGACGTGTGGGTGGCCTGAACGGTCCCACCACCCGTTGAATTCAGCCTTCCCTGGTCATCTCAACACAGTCTCAGACTCTGCAAGCACATCGTCTGTGACTCACCACGTGCGCCCTCTCTGGTCCGGCCACACAGCTCACTCCTACACGCCTTACGCGCTCTTCCCCAACTCGGCTGGACCATCTTGCCCTCTTGGAAAGCCTTCCCTGCTATTTCCAAGTGTTGCCAATTCATGTCCACCACCCGCCGCGAGCTGGGCTCAAAACAGTCTCCGGGAGGCTGTCGTGAATTAACTTAGCTCACTGACGCTGCCGTCCTGTAGGTACCCAGGTTTCCATTTTTACCAAAGACATCAGGAGGGTTGCCAATTATGGCAGACAGACTGATTTTCAGGGGCTGGTGGCTACCTCTCTCCTGGGTCCCTACCACACTTGGGGGTCTCTAGAGGAGGAGAAGGCTGGAACCTTCCTTAGCCCAGAGAATGAGTGACTGGGGTGTCCCCACTCTCGCTGTGAGACAAGATGTGACAGCAAGTACCTTTCTCCTTAGAATGGAGTATGCCAGGAGTTAGAGCCTTGAATTCTGAAAGAGTAATAACTCCCTATAATAGGGTATTGGTTTACATTTGTTAAGAAAACACTTTGTACCTGTTTTCAAGTTTCCTTTCCAAAGTGTGTGTTTTCAGCCCCAAGCAGACCATAAGTAGAGACTGTGCCTCATTCATCACTCCGTCCCCATCCTGTGCTTAGCACAGAGCTCCAATCCTATCAGGTAATCAATAGATGCTTGTTACCTAACTAAAGGCAAATTAAATGCTAAACAGCACTAATTACAAGCTGTTGCAAGATCCTGGCTCTCAGCAAAGAGAACTACTTGTGATTGTCAGGGGTTTGCTAGTTGCCCAGGTGTATGAAACATGTAATTGTTATTTTCTAACTGCTTCTTTGTTCCAGAGGGTGGGCCGTTCTTCTCAGATTGCTGCAATAAAATAACCGGAGGGCAGGATTCATTAAAATTCTAAACACCAGTATTCTACACTATGGAATCTTGTTCAGGGGTAAGATAAGTGGATTTTGATTCCTGTTTTCATGAACGGAGACAACCAGTAACTGTGAAGGGAAATGAAGAGCTTCCTCATTTACTGGCACGTGAAGGGGGAGATGCTACTCCTAGCCTGTGTAGTCTCTCCACGGACGATCCTAAAATAGGCGCAAAAATGGCCCCCTGTTTACAAACGATAATCAATTATTTGTAGAGACAGTGTTTAAAATCTGCAATTTAGTTGCTGGCTGACTGAACTAAAATGAGCAGCTGCGACATGTGTCAAAGTAAATATCCGAGAGAGAAAGCACCTATTTTAGTAGAGAAAAAATAACCATGGTGGCTTTTCCAAAAGAGCTACTTATACCTCATTTCTTCTTATTTAATTTTATTTTCGCCTAAGGATTGCTCAGGAGATTCTGGTCTTCATTTTATGAGGTCACCAGAAGCACAGCAGTCAGGGAAATCTCTCCTAGCAGATTTCCCAGGGATATTCTCCGCTTCCCTTCAGATGCATTATGTATCCGTGTCACACGCTGGCTCTTCCCTCCTTCTTTATGAATAGACGAGGTGGAAATGTCTGAGGGGTAAATCAGTTCCTGCTGCTTATTTCTCCACATGAAAGCATAACTTCCATTTATAACATCATTGTTGATTACCGTGAGATAATAACAGGCTTGATCGTATAGCCTCGTCTCCTAGGTGTACTGAATTGTGGCGAAAATGTAGCCGTGAGTACTCAGAACCCGCAGGGCAGACACAGCTCGCCATGATCCCGAGTTTCTTCGCGATCACTGAGGGAATGAGCTGTCTGCTGGCTGCCGCAGGTGTAAAAGCATTTCCCTCATCTTTCCATGGTTTGCTTCTCCAGATTATCCTCAAAGGTTTTGAGCAGCAGGTTCCTACAATGGGTTGTGTAGTCGAGGCTGACAACAATTTCTTGCGCAGTGTTTCTGGTTTCCGTGGTACCGCAAGGTATCTTGGACAAGGTAATGGGTTCAGCCCTGCTGGAAGCAGACCCACTTCAGGGCATCTAAGGGAGTGTTCTTTGGAAGATGTGGCCAAGGAGGAAAACTATCTCCCACAGCATCCTCCTTGGAGCCACTGTCACGTTACAGAACTCTGGTCTGTTTGATCAGAGAGCAAACCTAATCTAATAGACTTTATGGGCTTTTATTGGGACAATAAAAAAGTAAGGTGAATTTAGGCTCTTGTTAAAAACAAAACAAAACAAACAAAAAAATGAAGTTAACTCTTCACGTGGAAGTGGAAAATTTCCAGGCACAGGGAACAACACTTTGGAGTGAAGATGCTCTTAAGAAATAAATAAATAAATAATAAAAGAGTCCTAGGAAAAACCTCATGACAGACTGATTTAATCAGATATTTAAATACATGGAAAAAATCATCCTTCTCTTCAAGGAAATAAGCAAGGATTCTGAGTTTCAAGGATTTTGAGCCAATTCTAGGCTATGTTGACCCAATCATACACCACTTATGCTTTACTGTTGAGTTCAGATCCGTTCAAAAGACATTTATTAAGTCCCATGTTTGCTCACACAGCCAACTATTAGCATTTTCCCCCTACAATTTTCCCTTGGAAAAGAGTGTTACTAAAATCTAGAATCTTTACAAAGACTCTAATGTAGCAGCTTATCTCAGTTAACTTTATTTTGAACAACAAATCACCTCAACTATTGCTGGATTTGAACAAGGGGACACCTGATGGAATTGGAGAGAAGGAGAGAAATTTAACACAGACTTAGTAAATTCCTAATGTCCTATCATTACATTTTTTGGTGTTGGATGTGTTAGGTGTTATTTTAAAGAGGCCTTCTAAAGTGAACTTTAAAAAACAATACAGTGAGGGACTTCCTGGTGGTCCAGTGGGTTAAGACTTCATGCTCCCAATGCAGGGGGCCCAGGTTCGATCCCTGGTCAGGCAACTAGATCCTGCAGGCATGCTGCAACTAAAAACATCACCGTGAGATAATCCTGGAGATTACAAACAAATAGCCACAGAATGGTTTTGTTTTTTTTTTAAACAACTGTCCTGGTGTTATATGAGTAGGTAATTGTGGCTCTCAGAGGAGAGGAGACAATATTTGAAGACATAGCGCTGAGAATTTTCCAAAACTGATGAAAGATATTAAGCCACAGATTCAAGATTTGCCACCCTAGATCCAACAGACACTGTACTGAGAGGATGTTATAAATAATATTATGCCAGTAAATTTGACAATTGAGATGAAGTAGACAAATTCTTTGGAAAACACAACTTACCAAAATAGACACAAGAAGAAAATAGAAAATCTGAGTAGTCTGACAACTAACATAGAACTTGAACAAATTACTAAAAGCCTCCCATGAAGAAAACTCCAGGACCAAATACCTTCACCAGTGAATTTTCCCAAATATTTAAAGAAAAAAACAAACAAACACAAGTATCACACAAAATTCTGAGAGAAATGAAAGAGTAGAAGCACTTTTCAACTTATTCTATGAGGCCAGTGTAATCTTAATGTTAAAATCTGACAAGGACATTACAAAAAAGGGAAATTACTGGTCAATCTCTCCTATGAAAATGACCAAAGGTTGGCAAACTTTTTTTTTTTGGCAAAGGGCCATTTTTTGGCAAATGCTTTTTGTAACTATTTCAAGCTTTGTGGGTCACACAATCTCTGTTGCAACTACTGAACTCTTCCATTTACTGCAAGGGCAGCCATAGGCAGCACATAAATTAATGAGCATGGCTGTGAGTGTCCAATAAAACTTTGGGTGTCCAGTAAATAGACAAATATCCTAAACAAACTATTAGCTAATTTAATCCTGTGATGTATATACAAATACTAAGAGTTATTCCAGGAATTCAAAGTAATTTCAACATTAAAAATTCACCACACTAAAAGAATAAAGGAGAACCACCAAAGGATCATTTCAATAAATGTAGAAAAAAGCGTGATAAAATTCAACACTTGTTTAAAATAAAATTTCTTAGTGAACCAGGACTAGAAGGAAAACTTAATCTGTTGTACCTACAAGTAAACAAAACCCTAAAGCCAACAGCGTATTTTATGGTGAAATACTGAAAGCTTAGAAATGAGACAAAGATGTCTGTGGTCACCACTACGATTTAGCACTATGCTGGAGACCCTGGTCAGTGCAGTATGTCAAGAAAAACACATAACATATTAGAATTAGAGAAACAAAACTCATTATTTGCATATCACAAGATTGTGTAACTTGAAAATACAAAAAGAAGCTTATTACTAATTAGAATTTATAAGTGAAAGTCACTCAGTGTAAAGTCAATATACAAAATCAATTGTATTCGTACATACCAGCAACACACGACTAGAAAAGGAATTTTACAAAATCAGTACGCTTCATTACAATTATGTGTCCATTACAGTCCAAGTGCCCATCAACAGATGAATGGATAAACAACATGTATTTCCCTTGTTTTTTATTTTCTGTACTTCCCGATGCTTTGACGTCTTGGGGTTTTGCTAACACTGGAGTGACTGCTCTTCCCAGGGTTAGCCAACTCCTACAGATAATAAAGGACTTGCTGAAATTATTCAAAGTAACCAAAGCTAAGCCTGCTGAACCTGCCTTGCTTTTCCTTCGGAAACCACAATAAAGGCTCTGCCTATGTTCTCTCCTCATAAGACAGGGTGGGGCCGGTGAGGTTGGAGAGAATGGATGAATGAGATCACAGTGCACATATTCTGGCGTTAGAATGACAAGACTTGCTGCAGCACGAGACATGAGGGAGGAAGCAATGATCATTAAGTGATTGAGTGGTACCATTTATTGAAATGGGTCAGAGTGAGGGAGGTCGGCAGATCAAGGGCTATGTGGATGGCCGAAGTCCAAGTGGTCTTCAACACATACCAGTGGAGGGGGTCAAGGCTGGCAGTAAGTATAAGAGGACCACCTAGGTCAGAGTCAGAGGGACCCTAATGTCCAAAGGCCATACAGAGGAGGAAAATTACCAGTGAGGCCTGAGAATGGAGTCGCTGGTGATTCAGGATGAGGCCCACAACCACGTGATATTATAGTAGCCGATAAGAGTGAGTTTCAGGTAGGAAGGAGTGATTAACTGTGTTGAGTGCTACTAAGAGGTCAAGTAAGGTAAAGTCAAGTATAGAAATATTTATGAAAATTGACCAGGTGTCAGGGAATAATACAGCCATGCCTCTGTTAAGACTGATCAAGAGTTAACAGCAACTGAAAGAGAGACAGCATGTGTAGACGACTCTACTGAGAAGTGGGTTAAAGGGGAGAAGAGAAATGGGGTGGAAACTAGAAAAGAATCTTTTCTGTTAAAGATGTGGGATACTAGAACATGTTTCAAGAGGGAAGGAGGGAAGAAAAGATAGACAGAAACACAGAGAATGAATGAATGAATGAATGAATGAGATTGTTGGCTATTATGACAGAGAGGCAATAACTTAAGCCACCAGTCCCCAACCTTTTTGGCACCAGGGACCAGTTTCGTGGAAGACAATTTTTCCACGGACCAGGGTGGGGAGGGGGGCGGATGGTTTCCGGATGATTCAAGCGCATTACATTTATTGTGCACTCTATTTCTGTTATTATTACATTGTAATATATAATGAAATAATTATACAACTCACCATAATGAAGAATCAGTGGGAGCCCTGAGCTTGTTTTCCTGCAACTAGATGGTCCCACCCTGCTGTGCAGCCCGGTTCCCTACCAGGGGTTAGGGACTCCTAGCCTAAGCCCTTCTGGTCTCAGGACCAAGCATCAGGATTCATTTACACTCTTGAAAAGTACTGAGGGTTCCCCAAAGCTTCTGCTTTTTTGTGATTTATATCTATCACTATTTACCATACTAGATAGTGAAACTGACAAAAAAAAATTTAAATACTTGTTTACTAATTCATTTAAAATAACAATAAACCCATCACATATTAACATTCTAATGAAAAATTATGTTTTCCCAAACAAAAAGAATTAGTGAAAAGAAAGGCAGTTTATATTTTTATAAATCTCTTTAATATCTGGCTTAACAGAAGACAGCTGGATTCTCCTATCTTCTTTTGCATTCAATCTGTTGCAACGTCACACATCATGTAGCTTCTGGAAAACCCTGCCGTACACTTATGAGAAAATAAGAGTGAAAATGCAAGTAACATCTTACTATTACTATGAAGATAGTTTTGACAATTATGGATTCTCTGAAAGGGTCTCAGGACACCCAGGGGTTCCCAGACCACACTTGGAGAACTGCTGACCTAAGCAGTGAAGTCCAAGAGATGGCAAATGGTGATGGGGTTTAGGACACAAGTGGCAGAAGTAGCCTCTGTGAAAAGCAACCCTTCACCTTTTGGAACAAGAGCAGAAGAAGAGATGGGCGCCAAAGCAGTTGGGAGGCAACCATGTGTTCCCTTCCTCTTCTATTTTTTTGGCCACACTGTGAGGCATGTGGGATCTTAGTTTGCTGACCAGGGATCGAACCTGTGCCCCCTGAGTGGAAGTGCAGAGTCTTCATCAAGGGACCACCAGGGAAGTCCCATCTGTTCCCTTCTTATGGACTGGTTTTCTCAGTGGGACCTGAGGTGAGGTCTTTCACTCAGTGCAGGAGGTCTGAGGAGAGAGAGGACATGGATTTACTCTCTTGGTGAGTAGGAAAACTCGCTTACCAGTGACGGACAGTCAGACTGCCAAGAAGGACCATAAAACATCCTTCTCCGGGGCACTCAGCAGGCCACCCCGTAACTTACCTGCTGACAGAAACGTGTGGTGGGGATTCCTCAGCAAGGCTGAGCCTCTGGGCCACTGCTTCTCTCCCACCGTGAGTGGTATGGCAGGGTGATGAAGAGCAGGACATGGGACCTATCCTGCCTGGGTTCTAATCCTGGTCTGCCATTGACTAGCTGTGTCCTTGTACCCTCTCTGTGCCTCAGTTTCCTATCTGTAAAACGGGAGTAACTATAGTACCTACCTCATAGGGCTGTTATGAAGATAAAAGATTAAATGACATGTAAAGTGCTTAGCTGGGTGCCTGGTAAGGGACGTGCTCCTGAAGGGCCAGCGATAACTACTGTCACTGCCACTATTATTATCGAAATGACTTACTGAGCTTCCACTCAGCCTGCGAGTGTGGGTAAGAATTGGCTTACCTGATGACTATCTACTTAACTATCTACGTGTGGCCCTGAGCAGGCTGCGGATACAGGGGTGGGCAGAGCAACCTTGTCCTGCCTTCACCAGGTCTCCTGAAGGAGGCCAGCAGGACACAACCAGACACACCAATTAATGCAACAATCACAATCGCCCTAAGTGCTAACATGTAGAAAGGGCGTAGCACGTGGTTGCGGCTTTAGATACATTCCTCCCTTCATCCTGATACCAGGTCCTGAGTGGGTACGCTCGGTTTTTACAAGTGAGGAGTCTGATTTGCAGGAAGGGACTGGCTTCCGTGTGGCCACGCGGCTCGAAGCGGTTCTGTGAGACCCGTCCGACAGCTCGCGCGAAGGCCACGTTAACAGAAACACGCGCCCACGACGCCAGAACTCCGGCCGAGCCCCCGCGCCCGGGGGATAGGATTTCCGGCGGAAGTTCCTTCTGCGGGGGCGGAGCCACCGGCAGGCTTGGGCACGCCCATCCGCCCCCCCAGTCCGTAGTCGATTTGGCCAATAGGAGCTCCGCTTCTTGCCAGGTGCAGAAACTTGTTCTCCAATCAGCGAGCGCCATCGTCGCTCGGGCAACAGCGTCCTAGAGACGCCGAGTGGGCTGGGCCTCTGAGGCCGGGGGCCTTGGGGTCAGCGCTCAGAAGTGGGTCGGCGCTCAGAAGGGGCCCCGCGAGGCGGAGGGTTGAGAAGGGGCCGGGGTAAGACGGCGCGGCCTCGGCGAGCGCGCGCGAGCCCGGGGGGCTGAGGAGGGCCCGGGCGGGCAGCTCTGGGGGTCCCACAGCCCCGGGACGCGGAGCGTCCCCTCCCCGTCCATGGCATAGGGCTGGTGACCCGTTTACTCGTTCCATACGTGTGTGTGGCGCGCCTGCCTGTGCCAGGAGCCGTTGTCGGCTCTGGGGCTACTGCAGTGAATAGTACCGTCTTATTTGCGTGGGGGAAACCGACTATAAGCAAAGTGGAAGATGGCGAATCTGCCTCCCTGCATCTCTTGAGGGTTACATCGCTCCAATTTACAAAATGCTTCATGTCCCTTATTTCATCTGTCCCCACAGCAGTGTTTCGAATATTTTAAACTCCGCCTTATAGATGAGGACTTGAACTCCACGGGGTGAAGGGGGTTGTCCCCAAATCACACAACCGGAAGTTGCAGAGTCAGAATTCAAACTCAGCACTTATGTCTCACGTCAGAATCTCTGGTCTTTCTGGAACATTCTTCTTCCTCAGGCCGCACGAGTTATCCCTGCCTCTCTCAGAAATGTTGTTTGGAAGCACTCTGTGAAATGTTCAGAGATTCTTTAAGACTGTTGGTTAAATCACCCCATACTTCCTTTTCCTTCTCTCCTGAAAATCTTTGCCTTTCAGGATGACTTGCCCCTGTTAAGAGGACTCTTACTTCACTTTCAAGAGGAGTAATTTAATAATGTTTCTTAAGTTGTATGTGCCCCTAAATGAGTAGACTTACAGAAATGCTGAAAAGACTTTTTTTTGACTTTCACATACTGCTGTTCCTTCATCTCTTTCTTTTATCCATTGTCTTCAATTCAACATTTACTTGGCTAAGTTCTGGGGAATCGAAAGTGAATCAGGCAAGGATTTTGATTTTCCGTGAACATATTTGTCTCCCACTCAGGCTTACTGGAAGCTTTAGGAGGGCAGGGATTTATTTCAGCTACCTGTGCTCTCCCTTTCCCTATACCATCAGTTTAGTTGTTGGCTTATGGCAGGTGCTTGTAGATATTTGTCAAGAAATGCTTACATGAGACTTTAAATTTGCTGTCCATTTTGTCTTCCGTTTCCCAGACCTTTTCCAGCTGACCACCTCTTCCTGTGCGGAGATCTCTACAGCGCCCATGCTGTGACCCCTGCAGCTGAGTGGCACATGGAGACAGAACCAGCTCCAGAAGGATGCTCAGAAGTCTGGCGCCCGCCCAGAGCAGGAATCCAGTGGGAGGCCATTGGCTGTTAACCAGACAGTTGCTTTAATAAAGCCTCTTTACAGGTATGGAGTGAATGTTTAAGGTTAGTAGATGATAATAGTCACTGAAGTTTTTCTTGGATGACTCCTTCCCCTGCCAGGATTGAAAAACAAGCTGTACAATACAGATGAGAAGGTGTGAGTGAGGCAAGAAGCTAACAGTCGCTTTCTTCCTTTAAATACCACTAGTGAGCTGACCTTTTTGTACAGCATACTTATCTAAGAATACCCCAGGTCTAGGCTTGTGCAACTATGTAGGTTGAATTCTTGTTCTAGTTAAATATGAATTCACCTTCAACGCAGTGCTATCTAGGATATCCACGCCATTTAGGAGAGGAGATGCAAAGGAAAGGAGCATTTGAGAAAACTCTGTGAATAGAGATAACATACGAACATGATGCCCTTCCAGCACGAAAGAGCTTCGTTTTCCACTTTTTTCTCCGGTTTCAATCTTGTACTGCTATTTTGTTTAATTTGTTTCAGGCGCCATTGTTTTCTTTTCATCTGTTTTTCTGCAGTTTTACTGTGTCTACTACTACTGCTCCTCCTGGCTAATACTTATTGAGCACTTACCATGTTCCAGGCACAGTTTGGGACCTCACATTACCTTTTTAATTTAGTGCTCACTTCCTGCATATGAAAAAGTACAATTACTATTCCCATTTCATAGATGAGGCAGCAGGGATGCAGAGAAGCTAAGGCACAACAAAGCTGATAGATGGTGACGTGTGGCTTCTGCTTCAGGACTGCCTGGTGACAGAGGCTGTGTTCTTTTTTTTGTTTTTGTTTTTTGGGCCCTCCGTGCGGCCTGTGGGATCTTAGTTCCCTGACCAGGGATTGAACCCGGGCCCTCGGCAGTGAAAGTGCAGAGTCCTAACCACCAACCTCCAGGGAATTCCCAGAGCCTGTGTTCTTGACCAGTGCTCTTACACTCTCAGACATGTATGTACTCCAAAAGTCCCACTGGGCTTCGAGGTGACTTGTAAAAATATATACAATATGGTAAAATAGGAAAGTAACTTCAGGAGGAAAGAGAATACTCAGATCACCTGTAATGGTTAATACAGTTGGGCTGCAAATTTAGCTGTGAGCTTCTTTTTTTTTTCATTGAATGAAAGATTCTTTAAATTCTATAGTGTTTTTTAGTTTTCAAAAGTTTCACACACATGATTTCATATAATCCCATAATAACCCCTTTTTTCCCCTCGCCTCTATATTGCCCCTCCCCCCTTCCCTCTCCCCACTGGTAACCGCTAGTTTGTTCTCTATATTTGTGAGTCTGCTTCATTTTTGTTTTATTAGCTGTGAGCTTCTTGAACCCAGGAGAAGAAAATTAAAAAGAAAAAAAAAAAGAAATTGAATTCATTTTTTCCAGGCAAATAAGGCATTTTAGTTCCTTTGGAAAAAAAAGAAAGCATTTCTAATGCCTCCATCTAAAGGACATTTCTCCTGGGGTTCATCACCAAGCCCTGGATGGCCGGGTTGACTACAGAGTGACCAGGGTGTAGGCTCAGTGTCCTCACTATTAAGGGAGAGAATGTGGATGACTGTATTTGCGTAGGATTTTTGAAATGAAAATTTTTGGAACAGTAGTATTCAGGAACACCTTCTGAATTTTGTTTTTCTCCTGGGAATTTGTAAGTGGTCTTATCCTGGACCCTGGGTTGGTCCCAGTCATTTGTTTACTTAACAGTTATTTATGGAGCACCTGCTGTATGCCAGGCCCTGTCTAGGCATTGAGGACACTGCAGTGATGGTCAGGTCACTGTCCTGATATGCCCGGTGCCTCCACCTTGTCGTTTTCTCCCGCTGGAGTGTTTCTGGAGAGACTTTGGTTTGCCTTTCTTTGTTGTCCTACGAAACCCGGAGACGCCCCTCAACACCTTACACCGTAACGGTCTCCCTGCCTTTGACCCTGGGCTCTGGCTGATTCATGTTTCTGTGCCTTCCCAGAACCTAAAGTTCATGACAACTGTCCGCGAGTGAGCACAGCCTGCTGTGTGTCAGGCTCTTTAGATACATTATCTGAGTCCTGTCATAGCCTTCAGGGTGTGGCACTGAACCGTCGTGGGTCACTTGCCCCTTGAGAACCTGGTGGAAGCCATGTATCATCTCTCTAGAAAAATCACCTCACACACACTTTGGCATTTAACCTCTGAGAGTTTGAAGATCTAAAAATGCACACATGTGTAGCTTGTCCCTAGATTCCAGGTTATGAATAACGTGCTCTAAAGAGAGATATTATCTCCATTTTGCAGTTGAGGAAACTGGGTCAGGAGGAGGTTAATTAACTTGCAAGTTTGCATGGTAGATAGTGGAACCAGTTTGACTCCATGTCTTCTTGACTCCAAACCCTTTATTTTCTCCACTGTCCAAAAGTAGAGATGCTCAGGAAATGATGGAGTGAGTGTATGCAAGGTCTAAAAGGGGAGCTTTAAAGTGTATGTGCCCCAAAATATGACAAAACATCCATTTGATACCAGAATAGACAAGGAGAAGATTTTTCTCAAGTATTTGGATTTAACTGCCAAAATTTTTTGTGTTGCTTGCAACTTTTTCCAGTTTTGTCAAGTGATAATTTTCCCCCCATGATACCAGTTCCAACAGTTTTTGCTTCTGATGCCATTTCTGTTTGGCTGTGCACATTTCTTACTGTCGTGTTGAATTATGTTTTCTCTGGATGCCAAGGCAGATGGATGGCACTTTTGTTATGATTCTGATATAAATAGCATCTGTTAGAAACTGGACATCAATACTTATCTGGCAAGTAAAACAAATATATCAGTGGAATAGCCTTCTAATCATGTTTTTGCCTGTGGTTAATAAGTGCATCTGATGGTCTGTGACTCGGTGCTTGTTTGGGGGGCATTGGTTTTATTATCCTTGCTATTTTCTACCTTACCTTACAAGTTTTGATGTAATCGTATTTATTAATTCTCTCTATGTAGAAAACCTAAACTGAAGATGGTGCAAAGCCAGGGGTGACCTAAAGGGCTCATGCTCAGAACATGGCTTGGCTTTCGAGATCAAGGGTGAAATTAGCCCACGCTCCTTACCCTTGCAGTGTTAGGTGTTGATAACTGTGGTCCATTGAGAACAAAGATTAATAGAGTGCTTCCTGCGTGCCAGGCCCCATGGTAGGTGCTGAGTACAGGAAGATGAGTGCAGCTGATTCTCTCCACTGGAAGGGCTCACTGACTAACTAGCAGGGCCCACAGATAAACAGCCAAGAGAAAAGTCTGGAAGCAGAGAATCAAAGTGAAGATAGATGTGGGACTAGAGGGGTGGACTGGGAGGTATTAATACTTTATTCTTGATGTGCCCCGCCCCCTAGCAAGGTAATGGAAATACGGGTGCCTTTGACCTTTTTGTCCTTTTCTTTTCTTTTTAAAAAAATATTTATTTATTTATTTGGCTGTGCCGGGTCTTAGTTGTGGCATGCAGGATCTTTAGTTGCGGCACGCGGGCTCCTTTAGTTGCGGCGTGCGGAATCTAGTTCCCTGATCAGGGATCGAACCTGGCCCCCCTGCATTGGGAGTGTGGAATCTCAACCACTGGACCACCAGGGAAGTCCCTGTCCTTTTCTTTATTAAATAAAACAATTGGCAAAGCAAAACTATAAGACCAAGTTGGCTGTAAAGGCATGATTAGTTTTTTTAAATTTTTATTTATTTAATTTTAATTTTATTATTTTTAATTGAAGTGTAGTTGATTAACAATGTCGTGTTAGTTTCAGGTATACAGCAAAGTGATTCGGTTACACATATATATGTATATTCTTTTTCAGATTCTTTTTTTTTTTTTAATAAATTTATTTATTTATTTATTTATTTATTTTTGCCTGCGTTGGGTCTTCGTTGCTGCTTGCGGGCTTTCTCTAGTTGATTATAAGATATTGAATATAGTTCCCTGTGCTATACAGTAGGAACTTGTTTATTTTATATATAGTAGTTTGTATTTGCTAATCCCAAACTCCTAATTTATCCTTCCCCCATTTCCCCTTTGGTAACCATAAGTTTGTTTTTTATGTCTGTTTTGAGTCTATTTCTGTTTTGTAAATAAGTTTGTTTGTGTCATTTTTTAAAGATTCCACATAAAAGTGATATCATATGCTATTTGTCTTCCTCTGTCTGACTTACTTCACTTCGTATGATAATCTCTAGGTCCATCCATGTTGCTGCAAATGGCATAATTTCAATCTTTTTTATGGCTGAGTAGTATTCCATTGTATAAGTATATGTACCACATCTTCTTTATCCATTCATCTGTCGATGGGCATTTAGGTTGTTTCCGTGTCTTGGCTGTTGTAAATAGTGCAGCAGTAAACATTGGGGTGCATGTATCTCTTTGAATTAGAGTTTTCGCCTTTTCCAGATATAAGGCATGATTAGTTTTAAGGAGGATAGGAAGGCCTCATGAAGGAGGGGCTCTACCCTTAGTCTTGAAAGATGAATTGGAGTGTGGTGGAAGAGGAGGAAAAAGCATGAACCCATACTCAGAGGTGAGGGACTACATGGTATATTCATTCAGATTCTGTGTAAAAATGCAGCAGGCATGGAGCTGTGGTGTCTGGAAGAGTCTCCTGGGGCCAGGTTATTAATGATGTGAATGATCTTACATCCCACAGTTAGGAGTTTGATTTCAGTCTGTATACCCTGGAGAAGTAGTGCAAGTACATGTTTTTGGTTGTTTTTTTTTTTTAAATTAAAAACAATGTAGTTTCACAAAAAAGTTGCAGAATCAGTACAGAGAGTTCCCATGTGCCCCCAGCTTCCCCCAGTGGTAGCATCTTACAGAATAACCGTAGCACACTTAGCAAACCAGCACACTGTCTCTGCTACAGTGCTAGTAACAAATAGAGACTTTATTCAGATTTCACCAGTTTTGACAGGCACTCATTTTATTTCTTGGTGCATAGTCCTGTGAAATTTTAACACATGTGTAGTTTTGCCTTGCACGTTTCTTAAGCCAGGGAGTAATGTAACTGTATCTGTGCTTTAGAAAGATAAATCCTGGCAACAGAGGAGGATGGAGTGGAAAGGAGTTGGAGACCTGGGTGCATCTAAGGGGCTCTTTCTGGAATCCAGATGGGTGAGGACGAACGTGGGCAGTGACGTGAGGGATGGAGAGGGCGGGGGGGGTCGATGTAAGAGGTGTTGTCCAAGTAACATTGACAGCACTTGCTGACTGCTTAGAAGGAGTGCCGGCGGCCAGAGTCATGGAGAAAGAAGCAGGCCTGTGACACCATGAAGGACTCTGGTCTTAGTTTTCTAAGGGCAATAGGAAGCAACTGGAGTTTTTAAAGCAAGGAAGTAACGCGAGGAGATCAGTATTTTAAAATGATTGTTCTGGCTGATGTGAGGAAAATGGAGGGAACCACAGTGGTGTGTGTGTGAGATCGTGGTGTGTGTGTGTGGTGTGTGTGTGAGATCGTGGTGTGTGTGTGGTGAGTGTGTGTGGTGTGTGTGTGGTGAGTGTGTGGTGTGTGTGTGGTGTGTGTGTGGTGTGTGTGGTGTGTGTGTGTGGTGTGTGTGTGATGTGTGTGGGATGTGTGTGTGGTGTGTGTGTGGTGTGTGTGGTGTGTGTGGTGTGTGTGTGTGGTGTGTGTGGTGTGTGTGTGTGGTGTGTGTGTGATGTGTGTGTGGTTGTGTGTGGTGTGTGTGTGATGAGTGTGGTGTGTGTGTGGTGTGTGTGTGGTGTGTGTGTGTGATGTGTGTGTGGTGTGTGTGATGTGTGTGATGTGTGTGTGTGGTGTGTTTGTGTGGTGTGTGTGGGTGGTGTGTGTGGTGTGTGTGGGTGGTGTGTGTGTGGTGTGTGTGGTGTGTGTGTGTGTTTGTGGGGGGTGTGTGGGGGGTGTGTTTGTGTGGTGTGTGTGTGGTGTGTGTGTGATATGTGTGTGGTGTGTGTGCGATGTGTGTGCGGTGTGTGTGGTGTGTGTGGTATGTGTGTGTGTGTGTTTGTGTGGTGTGTGTGTGGGGTGTGTGTGTGTGGTGTGTGTGTGGTGTGTGTGTGGTGTGTGTGGTGTGTGGTTGTGTGTGGTGTGTGTGTGGTGTGTGTGTGGTGTGTGTGTGATGCGTGTGTGGTGTGTGTGTGGTGTGTGTGTGATGTGTGTGTGTGGTGTGTGTGTGTGGTGTGTGTGTGATATGTGTGTGGTGTGTGTGTGATGTGTGTGGTGTGTGTGTGGTGTGTGTGTGTGTGTTTGTGTGGTGTGTGTGGTGTGTGTGTGTGGTGTGTGTGTGGTGTGTGTGATGTGTGTGGTGAGTGTGTGTGGTGTGTGTGTGATGTGTGTGTGGTGTGTGTGTGGTGTGTTTGTGTGGTGTGTGTGGTGTGTGTGTGGTGTGTGTGTGGTGTGTTTGTGTGGTGTGTGTGGTGTGTGTGTGATGTGTGTGTGGTGTGTGTGTGATGTGTGTGTGGTGTGTGTGTGGTGTGTGTGATATGTGTGTGGTGAGTGTGTGTGGTGTGTGTGTGATGTGTGTGTGGTGTGTTTGTGTGGTGTGTGTGGTGTGTTTGTGTGGTGTGTGTGGTGTGTGTGTGGTGTGTGTGTGGTGTGTGTGGTGTGTGTGTGGTGTGTGTGTGATGTGTGTGTGGTGAGTGTGTGTGGTGTGTGTGTGGTGTGTGTGTGGTGTGTGTGTGGTGTGTGTGGTGTGTGTGTGTGGTGTGTGTGTGATATGTGTGTGGTGTGTGATGTGTGTGTGGTGTGTGTGGTGTGTGGTGTGTGTGTGTGATGTGTGTGGTGTGTGTGTGGTGTTTGTGATGTGTGTGGTGTGTGTGTGGTGTGTGGTGTGTGGTGTGTGTGGTGTGTGTGTGGTGTGTGTGATATGTGTGTGGTGAGTGTGTGTGGTGTGTGTGTGATGTGTGTGTGGTGTGTGTGTGGTGTGTTTGTGTGGTGTGTGTGGTGTGTGTGATGTGTGTGTGGTGTGTGTGTGATGTGTGTGTGGTGTGTGTGTGGTGTGTGTGTGTGTTTGTGTGGTGTGTGTGTGGTGTGTGTGATATGTGTGTGGTGAGTGTGTGGTGTGTGTGTGGTGTGTGTGTGGTGTGTGTGTGATGTGTGTGGTGTGTGTGTGGTGTGTGTGTGTGGTGTGTGTGTGATGTGTGTGGTGTGTGTGTGATGTGTGTGTGGTGTGTGTGTGTGGTGTGTGTGTGGTGTGTGTGTGTGTTTGAGTTACGGGAAGAGAAGTGGTGCTCATTGTGTTGACCTAAAATACCTCCACCTGAGAAACCTAAAATTTAGTGTGAAATTCCTATGAAGGCCCCGCCGAGGTTTTGGACAGTTTTCCAGTAGCTCACGAGGTCGGGTTATGTGCAGACCCCAGGGCTCTGTCCTACGGCTTGATAAGCTAAATAAGAAAATCCACCTAACCCTGCTGCTCTCTTACTTTTCAGAATTCACAAATTCAGAAATAGTTTATCTTGAAGCCAATGAAACAAAACAGCACCAAAACAGATAGTGCCACCACCACCAGCACCGCGTGGAGTAGAGCCAAGGCCAGGCGAGCGCTTCTCTTTCCCCAGCGCCTGTGTCAGCAGACGGGTCAGAGGAACCTGGCGAGTTCACTGTGTGGTGCTGGGCTCAGGCCTCGAGACAAAGGTGCTCAGAAAGTGGTGGTGATACCACGATCACTTCCATCTGGTTTGTTTCAGTTGTTCACGCAGCAAGTGTGTTCTCAGTGCTGATTCTTGTGCCACAGTTGTCTTCTAGGAACTTACATATCATATCAACAAGCATCGGCTTATAAATTTTAAAGTTGAATGTCCTTCGTTTGGTGCTGCACGTGACCGCAGGTGTTAGCTGGCTATGGTGAACTCGGAAGATGCTTCCGCCAGGCCCGCAGGGCTCTGTGGACAGTGCAGATCCACGTGTCTGGCTGTAGGTGGCGGCAGCCGCACGACTTTCCATTACGGAACTTGAGCTGGGAAACCGTCTCATCTTCCCTTTGCCAGCATCCGAGGACTTGCTGGGCCCCGGCTGCACTATAAATAGGACACATTCAACACTCCTGGTCTGCTCACAGGAGCCAGGAGGATGCAGTCGTTTCCATCGATTACATTTAAAAGGCTGCCAGTGAAACCGTGTTTGAGCAGGGAACAGCTGTTTGACAGCCGACGTGTGGTCAGTTTCTCTGACGCAGCTTGTTTTTCTGTTGCCTGTTGCTGTATCTGTCATCACATTAGGTGTGGTGGTGAGTCTGAAAATATTCATTAGGTAAGAGTGAATTTCTGAGGCACTTTCTGAAACTAGACTTCTGTGTCCATGATAGAGAAGGCGCGTTACAGACAAAAACAAAATAAGCCTTTTCTTTAGGATCTGTGTTCTGGAGCATCAAGGAATTCATGCTGATATAAATGATCCCAGAACCACAACACTCAATTCAGTTAAATTCAGTAAGCATTATTTTTTGGACCACCGTCATCAGATGTGCTCCCTGCTCTCGCGGCACTGATGGTCTAACAGGGAACATAGACATCAAACAATCATAAGGGTCATGGGTGTTAATTAAGAAAAACTTTGACCCTGGTCACTAGTTGTCGGCACAGGGGATGAGAGTGAGAAATCACAGATGATGCCGAGGCTTCTACCTTGGATGGTGGGAAAGAGCGTGACGATCCTAAACAAGACCAAGGAGTGGCAGGGTGTGTGTGTGTGTGTGTGTATGTGTGTATGCGTGTGTTTGTGTTTGTGTGTGTGTGTGCATTTTTGGAGGAGAGTGCTGTTTGAAAGACGGGGCTGTGAAAATCCTTCCTTCATTAATTTGATAAATGCTTTTGGAGCTCCAGTGATACTGGGTACTCTGGAGCAGGGGGTACAGTAGTGCAAAAACACTGTTTTATTTCATGGAGCCTATAATCAAGTGTATAGTTTCCCAAATGAAAGTATAGTTACTCATTGAGGTGAGTGCAGTGCTGGGGAAGGACAGGCTGTGATGAGAGACTCTGCCAGGAGGATGTAGGCAAGGCAAGCAGGGTGCCGTCTCTAAGGAGGCCATGGCCACATGTGGATCAGGAGGTGAGAGGAGTCAGCTGGGTGAGGAGTTGGGGGAGGAGAGGATCTGGGCAGAGGGGCCCATGGGGACGGGGGAAGCAGGTGGGGAGAGTGACAAAGGCAGGAGCTGGGTCACATGCTGCCTGGTAGGCCCCGGCAGGCAGGTTACATCTAACATGCTGTGATATGTTTATTAGCGAACATTTAAAGTAAAGATCAGTGTCTGCACCAGCCCAACATAGCTGTTTTTGTCTGCAAGATGAGGCCCTGTAGACCCTGGCCTCCTGTGAAAATATGTTTTTATATCATGTTTATAGCATATACCCCACTGTACCTTTTCTCTTAACATTGAGCTAAACATGTTTTTCTGTTTTGACATATTCTATATCATTATTATAATAGTGGTAAATAATCACCAGGTCAAACTTTGAGAGGCTTGTGTTTTATTTTGAGTTTGATTTCTGAGCTGGTGTGGGTGAGTCTTGTAGTGCACGTGGGTAGACTTGAAATTTATGCTGCAAGAGAAGGTATTTGTGAAAATGAGGTTCGGGAGGAAGGTGAGAGCCTGCCTGGGGGTTTGAGGAGACCCTGACATCGGGGGAGACCCTGGGTGCAGGAAGGCCGAGGCTCAGACGCGAGGGGCCACCGGCTGGGGAAAAGGTTGGTTTATAACCAGGGATTTTTCCGCTAAATTGAATTCAGATGACTGGCTAAATTGTTTTTTATGATGCCCTATCATTTGGAATATATTTGTAAATCAACTTGCATTCTTATAATTCCTATGTTTAGGACAGTAAACGAGGGGTTGCCAGCCGATTCTAAGATCTTAAGGGAGTGTGAGACCGAGATGGGGGAGGCAGACTGGGCTTCACACGCTGGTGTCACGAACCCCGGAATCCTAATATTTGATGAGATATGTATGTAGATGACTCGCTTTTAATTTTCTACATGTTATTTTGCAGAATTGTTAGACTGTTGCAGAATTGTTAGACTGTTCTGTGAGGTATCCATTCTTGAGAATTGACAGATGTTCTTACTACTCTATTAATATGTGCAGACTTCATTGTTCTTATCCATGTGTTTATGTGAGCACGCACACAGACCACTCACATGTACCTGCGTGAGTGCAGACCCCTAGCACAGTTGGGCAAAAAGCCTAGGATTAAATTCAGGCGACTTTGGGTCTTGGCCTCCTGAGTAGATTTGGCTTTTCCCTGTGGTGTTTCATTTCTCCACCTCTAAAAATATGGATAATGGTGTCTAACTCACAAGGTTGATGATTAACCAATGGCCAGCAAAATAGGTTATTGCAAGGTAATGCTAGTAGAATCACCTAAATGCAACATGTGCTGGTCTTTTAACTTCATTTTCATATCAAGCCGGGAACTTTACACATGAGCCTCCTTAAAAACTATAGACTTGTACTTAGAAATCAACTTCAGCTTCTTCTAAAGCAGTGGTCCTTCTAAAGCTTGTTAAAACACAGATGGCTGGGCCACCACCCCAGAGTTTCAGGTTGGTTGGTCTGGGTTGGAGCCTGAGAATTTGCATTTCTAGAAAGGTCCCAGGTGATGTTGATACTGCTGGTTCAGGGACCACATTTTAAGAATCACTGTTTTAAAGCTGCATGTCTGCTTCAATAGCCTTTAAAAATTTATTTATTTATTTAATTATTTATTTTTTGGCTGTGTTTGATCTTCGTTGCTGTGTGCGGGCTTTCTCTAGTTGTGGAGAGCGGGGGCTACTCTTTGTTGCGGTGCACGGGCTTCTCATTGCAGTGGCTTCTCTTGTTGCGGAGCATGGGCTCTAGGCACATGGGCTCAGTAGTTGTGGCTCATGGGCTCTAGAGCGCAGGCTCAGTAGTTGTGGCGCACGGGCTTAGTTGCTCCGCGGCATGTGGGACCTTCCCGGACCAGGGCTCGAACCCGTGTCCCCTGCATTGGCAGCTGGATTCTTAACCACTGCGCCACCAGGTAAGTCCTCAATAGACTTTTAAAACTAATTTTTTTATTTTTATTTTTTAAATTAGAGACTACTTTTATTTTTTAAATAAATTTATTGATTTATTTTTGGATGCATTGGGTCTTCGTTGCTGTGTGCGGGCTTTCTTTAGTTGCGGCGAGCGGGGGCTACTCTTCGTTGCGGTGCGCGTGCTTCTCATTGCGGTGGCTTCTCTTGTTTTGGAGCACGGGCTCTAGGCACGCGGGCTTCAGTAGTTGTGATGCATGGGCTCAGTAGTTGTGGCACGTGGGCTCAGTAGTTGTGGCGCACGGGCTTAGTTGCTCCACGGCATGTGGGATCTTCCCGGACCAGGGATCGAACCCGTGTCCCTTGCATTGGCAGGTGGATTCTTAACCACTGTACCACCAGGGAAGTCCCCAAAACTAATTTTTTTAAATAGAAAATAAATGCATGTAGAAAATAATGGTTTTAGTAACAATAGAAAACCATGTTATGTCTGCTTGAGGAATCTAAAAATGGAATAATAGCTCCTGTCCTCTTGAGATGAACTGATGAGGACATCTCTTGGGCAAAGTCTTTAGCGTAACCCCTGCGATGGGGTGATGCACTTCAACTCTCATCAACTCTAGGAAGCCAGGTGTCACTGAGTTTCTGCAAGCTACGTCAGGGTAGTTAGACGTCCTGTGGGGGTACCTTGTTCCTGTTCTTTTAAAACGTGCCATTTTCTTTACATCCCAAGTTAGGTCTTGAACTCCTGGGGGCTGGGTGGGCCCTACTGCTCTTTCTGTTCCTCCACTCTCGCCAGTGTGTGGCCTGCAGCATTCGCTGAAGAACGAGCTGTTGAGGGCAGAGTTGGTTGGGAAATGCGTACACCAAGAACGTGTAGGTGTAACGTCCACATAGGCTCCGTTTCCAGAGTGATCCAGATTTGGCTTTTCCGAATATTCGTATTGTAATTGAAGTCTCGCTAGCTTTTATGATCCTGCAGTTGGTAGAAATTAGAACTGGAGAAGACCCAATGGGTCATCCAGACCGTTCTCCCGCTGGAAGAGGATTATTCCCTGCAGGGTACTCAGTAGCATTAGGAGGCATTACTTTTCATATGATTACTATTTTTTTTTTTGTGCTGTCTTCAACTAAGTGTTTCTTGAATTGAATCTCTTTGTATTCAAGTAATAAAATGCACAACAGGCAGTACATTTCTGGGTGATTATCTCACTCCTCAGGTGGTGTAATAAGGCATGAGGCCAAAGCCCTGGCATGCCTTATTGTTATTAGGAAGGGAATTTATGGATAAAATAAAGTGGTTAACTGCATCAGCCATAACCACAACGAGGAACGCAGTTACGGCAGATCCCCCCACCCCCGTGCTTGGAGAGCAGGTCAGGCGGGAGACCAGAACCTTAGCCGTGCAGGCAGCAATGGGCTTGCCAGAGACTCGCCACTGCCTTCAAGGAACTTGTTGTTAATTTTGCAAAAAGCAGCAGGAAAGCCTTGGCTGTTGACAGCAGTGCAAACTTGATACCTGGGAAGAGCCTGACTCTGGACCCAGCTCGGGGTTTAGCATTGTGCTCCTGGGCAAACCGCTTGCCTGCTCTGAGCACCCGTTTCCTCACCTATGAAACGGGAAGAGCAGTAAGTGATTGGGCCTGGGAAGGGTTAAATGATGGGTTTTTCATCCATCTTAAGCACATTTCCTGGTTCAAAGTAAGTCCCTCTTAAATGCTAATTGGATTTGAATCATTTTTTTCCCTTCTTAAAATTCTTCCTAAGCTTGAGTCTCTTGTCTCGTCTTCGGTCTTGCCCAGTTGTCTCACGTGCGCAATCATCCCCGCCATCCGTGGTGCTCCTTCCCAAGCACTCCTTGCCATGTCATCGCGTCCCTTGCACGTGCCCTCACCCTGCCGTACCACATGTGCTTTTCAAGACTCTGACCCCAATTAAACCCCACTCAGTGGCCCTGCCGTGCAGCTGAATGTGGCTGGAGAAACGCAGCGCCGCCACGAGTGCGGGCCCATGGGTTCCTGTCAACGGGCCTCGGGGGGGGCTCTCAACGCTCCTGGCCGTCCTGCCACTTCTCCCGCTCGCTTTCCCTTCTAGACGACGGTTTCATTCCATGTCCTTTCCCCGTCCTCACTTGCTGCTGATGACCCAACTTTCACCAGCAGAAGGGAACTGCCACACGCCCTCCTCTCCGCATTCGTTCACACGCTCTCTCTTCTCCTGGTCATGAGGCGTGAACGGTCTGTGCGCCGAGAAGAGGCTCAGCCACGAGAGGAGACCCTGTCTCCGCAGGCAAACCTATGGGAACCAGCCGTTCTCTCCCTCCTCTCCTGCTTCATCCCTCTTGGCCCCGAGGCTGGGTCGCGATCACGAGTATTCAGACGGGCTACTGATTCTCCTGTGTTAAGGACGGTTCTCTCTTGACCCCATCCCTCCTCCGGTTCCCACCCTTCTGCTTTACAGCAGAGTTCCTTGAAACAGGCGTCTCTATCTGCTGTCACTGATTCCCCTCTGAGTTTATCTGAACTCACTTAGACAGGCTTCCTCCCAACCACCCAGGTCCACCAGTATGGCTACTATTAGGGTCATGAGTGGTTCCCGCCTGGCTTAACCCAAAGGGCAGTTCTTGGTCCTCATCTTACGTGATTATCCCTGTAACCTTTGACACACAACATCCTTGACACACTTTCTTCACTTGGTTTCCTGGACACTCCAGTCCCCTGGTTTTTCTCCTCTCTCACTGGTCACTCTCGCTCAGTCTCCTTTGCCAGTTCCTCCTCATCTCCCTGAGCTTTGAATGTCGGCGTACCCCAAGGCTCGGCCTTGGCAGCTTTTCTTTTTTTACACCTACTTTTCTGGTGGGCTGATTTGATATCATGCCTTTATGTACATTGTATGCTGACAATCCCCAAACTTCTGTCTTCATCCCTCATACATCCAACTGCCTATTCAGTATCTCCACTGGGCTATTGAATGAGCATCTCAACTGTAATATGTCCAGAAGGAATTCTTGATCTTCCCCTCCACACCTGACCTACCTATGGTCTCTCCCAGCTCAGTTAATAGCCATTCAATCCAGCCTTTTTCTTGCCTGCCAGGTCACGTCTGTAAGGAAATACTTTGGCTATTCCTTCAGAATGTGTCTGGAATCTGATCATTTTTCAACACTTTCTCCAAAAGCACCCTGGTCCAAGCCACAGCTTCTCTTGCGTGGATGATTGCAGTAGACTTGTAACTGCACTTCCTGTTTCCTCTCTTGCCTCTGTAGATCTATTCTTTTTTTTTTTTTTTAGCATCTTTATTGGAGTATAATTGCTTTACAATGGTGTGTTAGTTTCTGCTTTATAACAAAGTGAATCAGCTATACATATACATATATCCACATATCTCTTCCCTCTTGCATCTCCCTCCCTCCCCAAATGTAGATCTATTCTTGACACACAGCCAGAGGGATCCTTTAAATGCGAAGGCCAGGTCATAACCCTTTGTGTAACCCGCTTCTCTGTACATAACCCTCCAGCGGCTTCACACATCACTCACAGCCTGAGGCTCGCGGGGGCCCGTGTGGTTTTCCTCCAGCCAGCCTCCTGCTGCCTCTTTGTCCTCCTCGCGGCATTGTTCCCTTTCCGGTTCCCTTCAGATCTCTGCTCAATGTCACCTGTTTTCCTCCTCTGCTCCGTTTATCTCCATAGCCCTTACGCATGTGTATAATTTACTTACTTTATTTACTGTATGTCTTCCATTACTAGAATATAAGGTCCATGAGGTCCATGATTGTGCCAGTTTTGTTCATTGACCCCCAAGCTTCTAGAAGGAGATTAATAAACATGTTTTGACTGTATGAACATGTACCAAGCCATGTTCTTCTGGAAATTTACCTATGTTGTGATTCTAGGTTTCAGTTCAGTTAAATGTACCTAGTTGAAGAAGGATGTATGTGGGACTCTGGATGAAGCTCTCAGCCTCACATGGCATCAGCCCTGATACGGTCCCTGCCCACAGGGACCTGCCAACGGATGGTGGCAGATAAGACAGGTCCAGACTGATACCATGCCAGGTAGTCAGGGCTGCCCGAAGAGAGGGAAGCAGAGCACTGGCCAATGTGGATTTCCTATACATGAAAAAGTTCTGATTCATTTCTTCAACCCTGTAAACTTGAGATTCTTCAGATCAAGTGCTTTAGAGGTGTTGCCTAGCCTGATTTTCTATACTCGTATAGTGCCATGCACATTCATCTGTTTTTGAATATTATTCATTACGCACTTGCGTTTAAATGTGAAGCCCAGTAGGGAATTTTTTTTTTTTTTTTTTTTTTTTTTGCTGAGAAGGATAGCCAAGTTAGGAGCCTCAGACAATTGATGGCTATAAAACTTCCCTGTAGAGCTGGAACTTAGGCTTCCTCATTCACTTGAGGCAAGGGAGAGTTTTGTTTCTTGCTCTTATGCTGAGAGCGGCCAGAAAGGAACGAGCAGAAAATTTGCCCTGATTTTTGAAATGCCAATGAGCCACAGACTGGCAGAATCTATGAGTTATAAATTCATAATTGCATGTAATAACGTGGTGACCACTGAGCGCCAGGACCTTCTGCTGGCGGGCATGGGAGCGCAGCCAGGTTCGCTCTAACAGTGGGGGCGTGAGCCTGGGTGAGACCCACAGCGCCCAAGATAAACAGGACATCCCCCGGGACTGTCTCTGGGATGCATCTGGTTCTGTGTCCGACCTTGGCCTTGCTTCCTCTAAGTGTTTTAATCACATTTTCAATAACCATCAAGTAAACATATTACCTTAAAAATTATTGAGAAGGCACCCCCTATGCCAGAGGTGTCCAGGGGAGCAGCTTCTCTCTTTGCCCACCAAGTGCTGCTACTTCTTCTGCCCTCCTCCCCCTCCCTCTTCTCCTCCCCCTCCTCCCCCTCCCTCTTCTCCCCCTCCTTTTTCTTTCTAATTCTGATGTAATTCACATACCATAAAATGAATCCTTTTAAAGTATACAATTTCGTGGCTTTTAGTATATTCACAAAGTTGTGTGACCATCACCACTACCTAACTTTTGTCACCCCCAAAGAAACCGCATACCCATTAGCAGTCCCATTTCCCCCTTCCTTTAGCCCCTGCTAATCACTAACCTACTTTCCGTTTCTATAGATTTACTTATTCTGCACGTTTTATATCAATTGAATCATATAGTATATGGTCTTTTGGGTCTACCTTAGCCTAATATTTTTAAGATTCATTTTTGTTGTAGCATGATTCAGTGTTTCATTCCTTTTTATGGCTGATATTCCATTGTATATATGTACCACATTTTCTTTATCCATTTGTCTGTCGATGGGCATTTAGGTTGCTTCCATGACCTGGCTATTGTAAATAGTGCTGCAGTGAATATTGGGGTGTCTTTTTGAATTATGGTTTTCTCTGGGTATATGCCCAGTAGTGGGATTGCTGGGTCATATGGTAATTCTATTTTTAGTTTTTTAAGGAACCTCCATACTGTTCTCCATAGTGGCTGTATCAATTTACATTCCCACCAACAGTGCAAGAGGGTCCTCTATTCTCCACACCCTCTCCAGCATTTGTTGTTTGTAGATTTTCTGATGATTCCCATTCTAACTGGTGTGAGGTGATACCTCACTGTAGTTTTGATTTGCATTTCTCTGATAGTTAGTGATGTTGAGCAGCTTTTCATGTGCTTCTTAGCTATCTGTATGTCTTCTTTGGAGAAATGTCTATTTAGGTCTTCTGCCCATTTTTGGATTGGATCGTTTGTTTTTGTATTTTGGAGATTAATCCTTTGTCCGTTGATTCATTTGCAAATATTTTCTCCCATTCTGAGGGTTGTCTTTTCATCTTGTTTGTAGTTTCCTTTGCTGTGCAAAAACTTTTAAGTTTCATTAGGTCCCATTTGCTTATTTTTGTTTTTATTTCCATTACTCTAGGAGGTGGATCAAAAAAGATCTTGCTGTGATTTATGTCAAAGAGTGTTCTTCCTATGTTTTCCTCTAAGAGTTTTATAGTGTACAGTCTTACATTTAGGTCTCTAATCCATTTTGAGTTTATTTTTGTGTATGGTGTTAGGGAGTGTTCTAATTTCATTCTTTTACATGTAGCTGTCCAGTTTTCCCAGCACCACTTATTGAAGAGACTGTCTTTTCTCCATTGTATATCCTTGCCTCCTTTGTCATAGATTAGTTGACCATAGGTGCGTGGGTTTATCTCTGGGCTTTCTATCCTGTTCCATTGATCTATATTTCTGTTTTTGTGCCAGTACCATATTGTCTTGATTACTGTAGCTTTGTAGTATAGTCTGAAGTCAGGGAGTCTGATTCCTCCAGCTCCGTTTTTTTCCCTCAAGACCGCTTTGGCTATTCGGGGTCTTTTGTGTCTCCATACAAATTTTAAGATTTTTTGTTCTAGTTCTGTGAAAGATGCCATTGGTAATTTGATAGGGATTGCATTGAATCTGTAGATTGCTTTCGGTAGTATAGTCATTTTCACAATATTGATTCTTCCAATCCAAGAACATGGTATATATCTCTCAATCTGTTTGTATCATCTTTAGTTTCTTTCATCAGTGTCTTATAGTTTTCTGCATACAGGTCTTTTGTCTCCCCAGTTAGGTTTATTCCTAGGTATTTTATTCTCTTTGTTGCAATGGTAAATGGGAGTGTTTCCTTAATTTCTCTTTCAGATTTTTCATCATTAGTGTATAGGAATGCAAGAGATTTCTGTGCATTGATTTTGAATCCTGCAACTTTACCAAATTCATTGATTAGCTCTACTAGTTTTCTGGTGGCATCTTTAGGATTCTCTATGTATAGTATCATGTCATCTGCAAACAGTGACAGTTTTACTTCTTCTTTTCCAATTTGTATTCCTTTTATTTCTTTTTCTTCTCTGATTGCTATGGCTAGGACTTCCAAAACTATGTTGAATAATAGTGGTGAGAGTGGACATTCTTGTCTTGTTCCTGATCTTAGAGGAAATGCTTTCAGTTTTTCACCATTGAGAATGATGTTTGCTGTGGGTTTGTCATATATGGCCTTTATTATGTTGAGGTAGGTTCCCTCTATGCCCAGTTTCTGGAGAGTTTTTATCATAAGTGGGTGTTGAATTTTGTCAAAAGCTTTTTCTGCATCTATTGAGATGATCATATGGTTTTTCTTCTTCAATTTGTGAATATGGTGTATCACATTGATTGATTTGCATATATTGAAGAATCCTTGCATCCCTGGGATAAATCCCACTTGATCATGGTGTGTGATCCTTTTAATGTGTTGTTGGATTCTGTTTGCTAGTATTTTGTTGAGGATTTTTTCATCTATATTCATCAGTGATATTGGTCTGTAATTTTCCTTTTTTGTAGTATCTTTGGTTTTGGTATCAGGGTGATGGTGGCCTCATAGAATGAGTTTGGGAGTGTTCCTTTCTCTGCAGTTTTTTGGAAGAGTTTCAGAAGGATGGATGTTAGCTCTTCTCTAAATGTTTGACAGAATTCACCTGTGAAGCCGTCTGGTCCTGGACTTTTGTTTGTTGGAAGATTTTTAATCGCAGTTTCAATTTCATTACTTGTGGTTGGTCTGTTCATATTTTCTGTTTCTTCCTGGTTCAGTCTTGGAAGGTTATACCTTTCTAAGAATTTGTCCATTTTATTGGCAGAGTTGCTTGTAGTAGTCTCTTAGGATGCTTTGTATTTCTGCGGTGTCATAACTTCTCCTTTTTCATTTCTAATTTTATTGATTTGAGTCCTCTCCTTGTTTTTCCTGATGAGTCTGGCTAATGGTTTATCAATTTTGTTGACCTTCTCAAAGAACCACCTTTAGTTTTATTGATCTTTGCTATTGTTTTCTTTGTTTCTATTTCATTTATTTCTGCTCTGATCTTTATGATTTCTTTCCTTCTGCTAACTTTGGGTTTTGTTTGTTCTTCTTTCTCTAGTTCTCTTAGGTGTAAGGTTAGATTGTTTATTTGAGATTTTTCTTGTTTCTTGAGGTAGGCTTGTATAGCTATAAACTTCCCTCTTAGAACTGCTTTTGCTGCATCCCATAAGTTTTGGATCATTGTGTTTTTGTTGTCATTTGTCTCTAGGTATTTTTTGATTTCCTCTTTGATTTTTTCAGTGATCTCTTGGTTATTTAGTAACGTATTGTTTAGCCTCCATGTGTTTGTGTTTTTTACGTCTTATTCCCTGTAATTGATTTCTAATCTCATAGTGTTGTGGTCAGAAAAGATGCTTGATATGATTTCAATTTTCCTAAATTTACTGAGGCTTGATTTGTGACCCAAGATGTGATCTATCCTGGAGAATGTTCTGTGTGCACTTGAGAAGAAAGTGTAATCTGCTGTTTTTGGATGGAATGTCCTATAAATATCAATTAAATCTATCTGGTCTGTTGTGTCATTTAAAGCTTGTGTTTCCTTATTAACTTTCTGTTTGGATGATCTGTCCGTTGGTGTAAGTGAGGTGTTAAAGTCCCCCACTATTATTGGGTTACTGTCGATTTCCTCTTTTATAGCCGTTAGCAGTTGCTTTATGCATTGAGGTGCTCCTATGTTGGGTGCATATATATTTATAATTGTTATATCTTCTTCTTGGATTGATCCCTTGATCATTATGTAGTATCCTTCCTTGTCTCTTGTAACATTCTTTATTTTAAAGTCTATTTTATCTGAGTATTGCTACTCCAGCTTTCTTTTGATTTCCATTTGCATGGAATATCTTTTTTTCATCCCCTCACTTTCAGTCTGTATGTGTGCCTAGGTCTGAAGTGGGTCTCTTGTAGACAGCATATATATGGGTCTTGTTTTTGTATCCATTCAGCAAGCCTGTGTCTTTTGGTTGGAGCATTTAATCTATTCATGTTTAAGGTACTTATTGATATGTATGTTCCTATTACCATTTTTTTTAATTGTTATGGGTTTGTTTTTGTAGGTCCTTTTCTTCTCTTGTGTTTCCCACTTAGAGAAGTTCCTTTAGCATTTGTTGTAGAGCTGGTTTGGTGGTGCTGAATTCTCTTAGCTTTTGCTTGTCTGTAAAGCTTTTGATTTCTCTGTCGAATCTGAATGAGATCCTTGCTGGGTAGAGTAATCTTGGTTGTAGGTTCTTCCCTTTCATCACTTTAAATATATCATGCCACTCCCTTCTGGCTTGTAGAGTTTCTGCTGAGAAATCAGCTGTTAACCTTATGGGAGTTCCCTTGTATGTTATTTGTCGTTTTTCCCTTGCTGCTTTCAATAATTTTTCTTTGTCTTTAATTTTTGTCAATTTGATTACTATGTGTCTCGGTGCATTTCTCCTTGGGTTTATCCTGCCTGGGACTCTCTGTGCTTCCTGGACTTGGGTGGCTGTTTCCTTTCCCATGTTAGGGAAGTTTTCGACTATAATCTCTTCAAATATTTTCTCGGGTCCTTTCTCTCTCTCTTCTCCTTCTGGGACCCCTATAATGCAAATGTTGTTGCGTTTAATGTTGTCCCAGAGGTCTCTTAGGCTGTCTTCATTTCTTTTCGTTCTTTTTTCTTTATTCTGTTCCGTGGCAATGAATTCCACCATTCTGTCTTCCAGGTCACTTATCTGTTCTTCTGCCTCAGTTATTCTGCTATTGATCCCTTCTAGTGTATTTTTCATTTCAGTTATTGCAGTGTTCATATCTGTTTCTTTGTTGTTTAATTCTTCTAGGTGTTTGTTCTTTAATTCTTCTAGGTCTTTGTTAAACATTTCTTGCATCTTCTCAATCTTTGCCTCCATTCTTTTTCCGAGGTCCTGGATCATCTTCACTATCATTATTCTGAATTCTTTTTCTGGAAAGTTGCCAATCTCCACTTCATTTAGTTGTTTTTCTGGGGTTTTATGTTGTTCCTTCATCTGGTACATAGTCCTCTGCCTTTTCATTTTGTCTATCTTTCTGTGAGTGTGGTTTTTGTTCCACAGGCTGCAGGATTGTAGTTCTTCTTGCTTCTGCTGTCTGCCCTCTGGTGGATGAGGCTATCTAAGAGGCTTGTGCAAGCTTCCTGATGGGAGGGACGTAGTGGTGGGTAGAGCTGACTGTTGCTCTGGTGGGCAGAGCTCAGTAAAACTTTAACCCGCTTGCCTGCTGATGGGTGGGGCTGGGTTCCCTCCCTGTTGGTTGTTTGGCCTCAGGTGACCCAGCACTGGAGCCTACCTGGGCTCTTTGATGGGGCTAATGGCAGACTCTGGGAGGGCTCACGCCAAGGAGTACTTCCCAGAGCTTCTGCTTCCAGTGTCCTTGTCCTCACGGTGAGCCACAGCCACCCCCCGCCTCTGCAGGAGACCCTCCAACACTAGCAGGTAGGTCTGGTTCAGTCTCCTATGGGGTCACTGCTCCTTCCCCTGGGTCCCAATGTGCACACTACTTTGTGTGTGCCCTCCAAGAGTGGAGTCTCTGTTTCCCCCAGTCCTGTCGAAGTCCTGCAATCAAATCCCACTAGCCTTCAAAGTCTGATTCTCTAGGAATTCCTCCTCCCATTGCCAGACCCCCAGGTTGGGAAGGCTGACGTGGGGCTCAGAACCTTCACTCCAGTGGGTGGACTTCTGTGGTATAAGTGTTCTCCAGTTTGTGAATCACCCACACAGCAGTTACAGGATTTGATTTTATTGTGATTGTGCCCCTCCTACCGTCTCATTGTGGCTTCTCCTCTGTCTTTGGATGTGGGGTATCTTTTTTGGTGAGTTCCAGTGTCTTCCTGTCAATGATTGTTCAGCAGTTAGTTGTGATTCTGGTGCTCTCGCAAGAGGGAGTAAGCGCACGTCCTTCTACTCTGCCATCTTGAACCAATCTCTCTAGCTTCAGTTCTTAAATTTAGGTCTTTGGTTGATTTTGAGTTAATTTTTTTATGTGGTATGAAGTGGGGGTCCAGTTTCATTCTTTTGCATGTGGATATCCAGTTGTCCCAGCACCATTTGTTGAAAAGACTATTCTTTCTGCATTGAATGATCTTGCAGCCCTTGTCAAAAATCGGTTAATGCTGCATTTAAGGGTTTGTTTCCAGGTTCTCCATTCTATCCCATTGATCTGCATGTCTGTCCTTATGCCAGCACCACACTGTCTTGACTACTGTTGCTTTGTAGTAAATTTTGAAATCAGGAAGTGTAAGTCCTGTAACTTTGTTTTTATTTTTTAAAGATTGTTTTGGCTATACTGAATCTCTTAAATTTCTATATGAATTTTAGGGTAAACTTGTCAATTTCAGCAAAAAAGGCAGCTGAGATTTTGATGAGCATTAAATTGAATCTGTCGATCAATTTGAGGAGTATTATAATCTTATCCATAAACATGGGATGTCTTTCCATTTATTCAGATCTCCTTTAATTTCTTTTCAGTGATACTTTGTAGTTTCAGTGTACGAATTGTGTACTTTTTGTTAAGTTTATTCTTAAGTATTTTATTCTTTTTGATACTATTGTACATGGAATTGTTTTCTTAATTTTATTTTCAGTGTGTTCATTGCAGTTGTGTAGAACTACAATTGATTTTTGTATATATATTTTTTAAATTTTTAAATGATTTTTGTATATTGATCTTGTATCCTGTACCTTACTGAACTTGTTTATTATTTCTAATAGTTGTGTGTGTTTGTGTGTTTTTGTGTGTGTTTGTGTGTGTGTTCCCAAGGATTTTATATGTACAAAGTCATATTATCAGCAAATAGAGATAGTTTTACTTATTAGTCTCCAATCTGGATACCTTTTATTTATTTTCTTGCCTAGTTGCCCTGGCTAGAACCTGTAGTACAATGTTGAATAGACATCCTTGTCTTGTTCCTGATCTTAGGGGAAAACTTTTATCCTTTATTCTTTTATCATTACGTATGATGTTAGCTATTGGTTTTCACTGATGCCCTTTGTCAGGTCAAGGAAGTTCCCTTCTTTTTCTAGTTGTTGAGTGTTTTTATCGTGAAAGGGTGTAGGATTTTGTGAAATGCTTTTTCTGCATCAGTTGAGTTGGTCGTGTGTTTTTTCTTGATTCTATTAATGTGGTGTGTATTACATTCATTTTTTTTTTAGGGGCATATATTTTAATTTAATTTTTTATTTTTTTTAACATCCTTATTGGAGTATAATTGCTTTACAATGTCGTGTTAGTTTCTGCTGTATAACAAAGTGAATCAGCTATATGTACACATATATCCCCATATCCCCTCCCTCTTGCATCTCCCTTCCACCCTCCCTATCCCACCCCTCTAGGTGGTCACAAAGCACCGAGCTGATCTCCCTGTGCTATGCGTCTGCTTCCCACTAGCTATCTAATTTACATTTGGTAGACTAGGTAGCTAGTGGGAAGCAGCCGCATAGCACAGGGAGATCAGCTCGGTGCCTTGTGACCACCTATGTTCAGCCATTCTTGCATTCCTGGGATAAATCTCACTTGGTCATGATGTCTAATTCTTTTTAATGTTGCTGGATTCAGTATGTTTGTGCTTTGTTGAGGATATTTCCTGTATTCATAAGGAATATTAGCCTTTAGCTTTCTCTTTTGGTGTCTTTGTCTGGTTTTGGTATCGATGTCATACTGGCCTCATAGAATGTGTTGGGAAGTGTTCTCTCCTTTTCTGTTTTTTGGAAGAGTTTTTGAAGAATTGGTTTTAATTATTCTTCTTTAAATACTCGGTAGAATTCACCAGCGAACCCATCTGGTCCTGGGTTTTTTTGCAAGAAGTTTTTTGACTGCTAATTCAGTCTTTTGTTTTAGGTCTATTCAGATTTTCTGTTTCCTTTTTAGTCAGGTTCAGTAGCTTGCATTTTTTAAAGAATTTTCCATTTCATGTAGGTTATCTAATTTGTTGGCATACAATTAATTGTTCACAGTATTCCCTTAGAATCCTTTTTTTGGTGAGGTCAATAGTAATGTCTTCTCTTTCATTCTTGACTTTAGTAATTTGAGTGTTTCTCACTTTTTCCTGGTCTGTCTAGCTAAAAATTTGGCAGTTTGCTGATCTTTTAAAGAGCTAACTTTTAATTTTGTTGGCTTTCTCTATTGTTTTTCTAAATTTGATTTTATTTATTTCTGCTCTAACCTTTATTATTTCCTTCATTCTCCTCACTTTGGGGTTAGTTTACTCTTATTTTTCTAGTTTCTTGAAGAAGAAGGTTAAATTATTAATTTGAAATTTTCCTTTTTAATATAGACATTTACAGCTATAATTTTTACCCTAAGCACTGCTTTAGCTGCATCTCATAAGTTCTGGTATGTTGTGCCTTCATTTTCATTCATCTAAAAGTATTTGCTAATTTCTCATTGGTTATTTAAGAGTGTGTTGTTTAATTTCCACATATTTGCGAATTACCTCATTTTTTTGATACTTATTTCTAATTTCATTCCCGTGTGGTTGGAGAACATACTTTGATGTTTTCAATCCTTTTAAATTTATTGAGACTTGTGTTATGGCCTAACAAATGGTCTATCCTGGAGAATGTTCCATGTCCACTTGAGAAGAAGGTGTATTCTACTGTTGTTGGGTGGAGTGTTATATAGATGTCTGTTAGGTCTAATTGGTTTAAAGTGTTGTTCAAGTGTTCTGTTTCCTTGTTAATCTACTGGCTAATTGTTGTGTCCGTACTGAAAGTGAGCACTGAAGTCTCCAGCTATTATTGTTGAAGTGTCTGTTTCTCCTTTCAGTTCACCAGTTTTTACTTCATGTATATTGGGGCTCTGTTATTAGGTGCATATATGTTTATTTTGCCTTCATTTATTCTTTCTCTAATGCTCTTTCTTTCTTTATGTAGGTCTGAGTTTCTGACCCATATGATTTGTTCTTCTCTCTGAAGAAGTTATTTTAGTAATTCTTACAAGCAGGTCTGCTTACAAGCAGGTCTGCTGGTGACATTTCCTCAATTTTTGTTTGTATGATCAAGTCTTTATTTGTCTTTAAATCTGAAGGCTATTTTGCTGGATACAGAATTATAGGTTGGTGGGTTTTTATTTTTCCTATTGACAGTTTAAATGTTTCATTCCACTCTTTTCTTGCTTGTATGGTTTCTGAAGATAGGTATGTGTGGGCCGTACTTTTTTTTTGTTGCATGTCTCATAAAATTTTTGTTGAAAACTAGACATTTTAAGAAAGTGGCAGTTCTCAAAATCATATTCTCCCTCCTTTCCGTGTTTTGTTTGTTTAGTGACTTTTCTAAACTAACTTTGTAAGGTCTGTATTGTTTGTCACGTGTGGCCACTGAAGTCCCTGACTGGTTAGCTTATTGGTCAGTGTGTGATGGGACAGAGGTTTCCTTAAATGCCTGGACACAACAGTCTTCCAGTCTTTGCCGAGGGGCTCTTGGTGTGTGTTGGAGCATTCTGTCAACACTCAGCCAGGCAGTTTACAGCCTCAACCTCCACCTCCTGCTTGTGCAGAGCCTCAAGGTCAGCCAGAGCTGGGAGCTTAGGGCCTTCTCAGGTCTTTCCTAGGCAAGCACATAGCCCTGGACATGCTCACAGCCTTCTAGATTCCCAGGAATATGTGGGAGCTTCTCAAAGCCCCTACGGACGTCTCACTCCCCAGCTTTTCAGTTTAAGCTTTTTGGTTAGGCTATTATTTGCTCTGTCTGTTATCCACCCGCTCAGGCAGTTAAAATTTTAAACAATTGCCCCTGAATTTTTTTCAACAAATGCCTTTTGGCAATAGCTTGTTCTCACTGGGCAAGCTCTGAATCAGTTCAAATAAAGACAGCCTTGTGAGAGGGGTCTTTCAGGGAGCCGTCAGGTAAGTCATATAATGAAAATTTTCTCATAATGGGGCTTTGAAGGCGTTTCAACCCTGTTCTTTCCCTTCCAGTGACTGGCAGTCTGCTGGGTTTTCCCTGTGATTGTAGGATGTTGGTTTCAAGGCTATTGCAGATTTGGGGGTGAGGGGAGATGGGAATAGGGGAAGTTAAAATGCCATAAAACTTGGTGTTCATTCTGAGATTCTGGCATCTCTCATGAGTAAGCACTCCCCAGATTGCTGCAAACCTTTGGTTAATTTCCAGAGTTCTGAAACAGCTGATTCTGACAGTTTTTGCCAGTGTTCTCATTACTTTTTTGGAGATGATTTTCAGAGGTCCTTACTCCACCATTTTTGGTGCTGTTTTCCCCAGCTGTGCCTCTGACTTGTGTGTTGGATGTTCAGTGAGGCACTTCAAGAGAGCTCAGAGTACCCAAACTTTCCACCCCTGCTGCCCACCTCCCCAAGAAATGAGTCACTGGTAGTTGAGGTGCAGGTGGGTTTTCCTATCCAAATGCCTCTTTGTTGTCCCATTTTTGAAGATTATTGGATCTGCTATAAAAGTGAGTCTAAAATCACAATTCTGTGTTCCCTTTAAGAATAGTCTTTGAAACATTGGCAAGAAGGTCATGACTAGCGGCATTTTTACAGTCTCCAGCTGCCCTCTCAGAAAAGGAATAGATAGGAGGTTGGCCACATTTGTAGGATGTGCTTGAAGATAATGTAACCTATTTTTTTTTTTATTTTTATATATCACAGGGATTTAACGTGCAAAATGGCGGTTGTACCAGATTGGCATACTTTGTATCCTCACACACAAAAATTCACGCATTTAAGACCCCACTCTTCACCATGTAGAGTGTATTCAAGGAATGGTTTCCAAAATATGTTCAGACCTTCTTCATGTGAGTATTCCTGAGCAAATGATACTAACAGTAGATATCATTATGTATGTTTAGTATGTACTAGACTCTGTACAAAGGCCTCACATGACATTTAATCCTCACGGTAAAGCTGTGAAATAAATTCTGTTATTGTCCCAGTTTTCTTTATGGGGAATCTGAGATACAGGTTTATCAAGCCACTTGCCCAAAAGTTGCATAGCTTTTAGGTAGCAGGGTTGGAATTTGTACCCAGACAGTGTGATTCCAGGATCCATGGAATTAACTACTATGTTATCTAGTATACTGCCTCCCTCCTCAGTTTCTTCTTAATTAAAGACTATATTTTTTGAGTAGTTTTTTTTTTTTTTTTTTTTTTGGCCACACTGTGTGGCTTGTGGGATCTTAGTTCCCTGACCAGGGATAGAACCTGGGCCACGGCAGTGAGAATGCCGAGTTCTAACCGCTGGACCGCCAGGGAACTCCCTGAGTAGTTTTAGGTTTACAGAAAAACTGAGCTAAAGTACAGAGAATTCCCATACACCTCTTCACTCCCCATCCCCAGTTTCCCTTATTACCAGCATTGGCATCAGTGTGGTACATTCATTAGAATTGATGAGCCATTATTGACACATTATTAGAGTTCACACTCTTTGTGTTGTACGTTCTTTGGGTTTTGATAAATGTATAATGACATGTGTCTACTGTTACTGGTTCATACAGAGTAGTTTCACTGCCCTAAGAATCCTCTGTGCTCTGCCTATTCATCCCTCCCCCCCGCAATCTCAGGCAACCATTGGTCTTCTTACTGTCTCCGTAGTTTTGCCTTTTTCAGAATGTCATTTAGTTGGAATCATACAGTCCATAGCATTTTCACATTGGCTTCTTTCACTTAGCAATATGCACTTAAGGCTCCTTCATGTCTTTTCATGATGTGATAGTTCATTTCTTTTTTTCTCTGAATAATATTCTCTTGTATGGATGTACAACAGTTGATTCACTACTGAAGGACATCTTGGTTGCTCTCATGCCTTGGCAATTATGAATAAAGCTGCTATAGACATTTGCATGCAGATTTTTGTGTGGACGTAAAATTTTAACTTATTTGGATCACTCAGTTTTAAAGCAATAAAATTTGACATTATAATTTCCCAAAAAAGGGTCTTTTCATTTGTTCATTCCTCCCTCCCTCCCTTCCTTCACAAACATTTTCTGAGCCCTAATATGCGACAAGAACTGTCACAGGGACGGAGGATAAAGAGACGGGTCCAGTAGAGGGTCTGCCCTGGAGGATCCCACAGTCTTGAGAGGGAGAGGAGGAATTCCAGCAGAACAATACCAGTGCCGGTCCAGAAGCACGTACAAAGCGCTGTGAGTGCACAGCCTGAGGAAACGGAAGGACTCAGAGGGACGTAGTGAAAGGATGGACCGGAGGAAAGGCATTCTAGTCAGAAGTCACGCTCGCCACCTGTGCTCACCTGCATCAGTGAGAGGCCACAGGCATCTACCAGAGAGACTATTTCAGGTGGGCCATGTGTCTGTCCAAATCTCAGGAAAGAGGGGAGAATGGATGTTGAGGGATAACTGGCAATTTCCAACACAAACAGTTGTCATCCAGAATAAATCTCTTCCAGCCCAGTAGCTCCACGCCTAGAGTATACTTTGGGTGTATCTTAGTTTAACTAGCTTTCTGACAGTACAAAGAAGAATGGAGTGAAGTGGGATTACTGGATTAAAGGGCATCCACACTCGTAAGGCTCGTGAGCACCACCGAATTGCCTTTTGGAAGCTTGTACTGCACATCCCCACAAGTAATATTTAAAAGTACTTGTTTCTCAGTAAATGCTGGAGAGGGTGTGGAGAAAAGGGAACACTCTTGCACTGTTGGTGGGAATGTAAATTGATACAGCCACTATGGAGAACAGTATGGAGGTTCCTTAAAAAACTAAAAATAGAACTACCATACGACCCAGCAATCCCACTACTGGGCATATACCCTGAGAAAACCATAATTCAGAAAGAGTCATGTGGGGCTTCCCTGGTGGCGCAGTGGTTGAGAATCTGCCTGCCAATGCAGGGAACACGGGTTCGAGCCCTGGTCTGGGAAGATCCCACATGCCGCGGAGCAACTGGGCCCTTGAGCCACAACTACTGAGCCTGCGCGTCTGGAGCCTGTGCTCCGCAACAAGAGAGGCCGCGATAGTGAGAGGCCCACGCACCGCGATGAAGAGTGGCCCCCGCTTGCCACAACTAGAGAAAGCCCTCGCACAGAAACGAAGACCTAACACAGCCAAAAATAAATAAATAAATAAATTAATTATTAAAAAAAAAAAAAAAAAAGAGTCATGTACCAAAATGTTCATTGCAGCTCTATTTACAATAGCCAGGACATGGAAGCAACCTACGTGTCCATCATCGGATGAATGGATAAAGAAGATGTGGCACATATATACAATGGAATATTACTCAGCCATAAAAAGAAACGAAATGGTTATTTGTAGTGAGGTGGATGGACCTAGAGTCTGTCATACAGAGTGAAGTAAGTCAGAAAGAGAAAAACAAATACAGTATGCTAACACATATATATGGAATCTAAGGAAAAAAAAAAAAGTCATGAAGAACCTAGTGGCAAGATGGGAATAAAGACACAGACCTACTAGAGAATGGACTTGAGGATATGGGGAGGGGGAAGGGTAAGATGTGACAGAGAGAGAGAGTGGCATGGACATATATATACTACCAAATGTAAAGTAGATAGCTAGTGGGAAGCAACCGCATAGCACAGGGAGATCAGCTCTGTGCTTTGTGACCACCTAGAGGGGTGGGATAGGGAGGGCCGGAGGGAGGGAGATGCAAGAGGGAAGAGATATGGGAACATAGGTATATGTATAACTGATTCACTTTGTTATAAAGCAGAAACTAACACACCATTGTAAAGCAATTATACTCCAATAAAGATGTTAAAAAAAAAAAAAGTACTTGTTTCTGAATATCCTAACACAGAATATTATCTCTTACATTTTGTCCATTTGATATGCATAAACAATATTCTGTTGTGATTTTAATCTGCATTTCTCTAATGGTGAGGTTAACTTTGATTGTCAAGTTCATCAGGTTTATGTCTTTCTTTTGTCAGCTGCCTGTTCATGTCCTTTGCCCATTTACCCACTGTGGGTTGGTCTTTTTAGTTATTTGTATGAGCTCTCTGTATTAAAAATATTAATCCTTTATCTGCCTTATGTGCCATCAGTATCTTATTTCATTTGTCATTTGCCTTTTATTTACGTTTTTTTTAAGTACTGAATTATTTTTTTCTTTTCTAAATAAAAATTATATATAGAAAACAAATATATTTAAATAAAAATTATATACATACATATATAATGTCTCCTAGCACCCCTTTTCTCTCCAGAGTTGGTCACCATTAAGTGTTTGGCTGGCCTGTCTCTCATGCACGTCATGCATGCACACACACGTGTAGATATGTACTTATATAACTCATATTAAAGCACAATTCATGGGTGAATCTGTGAGCCACAGATATTAGACACCCTGTTTCCTTTTAAGATGTTTTTTGCTTTATGTTTATGTTTCAATTTGAATAATTTCTGTTGACCTGACTTTCTATTCACTAGTCCTTTCTTCTACTGTGTACAGTTTTGCTGTTAAACAAATTAAATGAGCTCTTCGCTTTGATATTGTATTTTTAATTTCTAGCTTTTTCATGTGCTTTAAAAAAAATAGTTTCCACTTCTCTGCTGAAATTCCCTAGTGTTCAGCATTTTGTCAGTTTTCCCTTAATCTCTTTAACATATTTGTCATTCTTGGTTTAAATACCTGATCGTTTCTACATCTGTTCTCTCTGTGGGTCTTCGGATGATTCTTTTTCGCTCTTGATCAGGTCACCTTTTCTTTGTTTACTTGTCTTGCAATTTTAAAAGGATTTAACACCAGACGTTTGTGTAAAAAAGAGTAGAGACAAAAAAAAAAAAAAAAAAAAAAAAAAAAAAAAAAAAGAGTAGAGACAGAAGTAAATCGTATTTACCACCAGAAAAAGGAGTGCCCCTCTGCTCAGGCTTCCGGTGAGGTGGGCTGGCTCAGTTTAATTTCTCAGTTGAGCTGTGTCTGGATTTGGTTGCAGTTTTGGTTAGATTCACGTGACCCCTTGTTTCAAATGCTTCCCTTCAACAAGCCTTGCGATCTGAGCGCTGCTGAGACTCCAGCCATCTCTGCTTCACAGTCCGGCTGCCAGCTTGGCATCCTGTGGCGGGCCCTCTGCTTTCCAGCCCTCCTGCCACTTTTGGAGGGTTTCTGGGGAGCTCTCTTTGTCCTCCAGCTCAGCTGCTAGCTCCGCGCACCTTAGGAGGTCGCCCTCCGCCCTGCCGCCCTGCCTGCAATTGCAGTGGGCTGCTGAGGTGCACTCGGTGAGGGCCCCGTACGCATCAGAGGGGTTTGCCGCTGGTCTGTACTCAGGCACGGTGAGCAGCTGCCTGACACTTAGGGAAGACCCTGCATCCCTCGGGGCATATCACACAGCTCTCCCGCCTCACTCCCAGCTTTGGGGTGCTTCCTGTGCAACGTGTGAAGGCCCAAGGGGACAGGTGCAGACTCGCTCTGTGACTGAGGCTCTTGGGACGCAAATCCACGGGATCGGTCCACGTGGCTACTAAGTAATTGCTTGTTTTCTCCATACCCCTGTGTAGAGTGAATCTGCTTCTCTTCCCAAGGCTCTGCAAGGATGAAAGGAGTCATGGGTGTTTTCTCTCTGAGGAGTGGCTGGTCCTTTCTGGAGTTTCGTTTATTTGTACCCTCAGTTCTTTGGTGGGTTTCAAACCCCTCTCTTTTTTTAGCTTATCCTACTTGTTCTCATTGCCAGGGTCAGAATGACAATCTGCTGTGACTTTCTGTATCCTAAACGGATGTAGAAAATTTTGTCAAATTCCCCTCCAGAGAGATCGTATCAATTAGTACTCTCCCACCAGCAGGTTGTGCAAGTTTGGCTACCGATTTCATTTTAAATTCCAGAAGTTGCATTAGGCTTGTGAAATAAAAAGTCTGCCCTCAAGTGAACTCAAGTAGTTTCAAAGCAATATTTCTGATACTTCAAAATTAGAATTATTGATTGCCAAGATGGGGCTGCTTGGAAAGCAACTGAAAATGCGCATGAAAAGTCTGAAAAAAGACTTCAAGATGGAGACATAAAGACATAAAGGGGTCCCTCTGTGAGGCTGGCTGCAGGAGGAGGAATTCCAGGCTGGGTGGGCAGAGGGAGAAATACTCTTCACCAGCTGATGTGGAGCCCTGCAGCTCCGCCATGCGACTCAGCTGCTTCTGGGGTTCGAAGCGACAGTCAGAAACGCAGAGGGATGCAGGCAGCCACTCCTGCACACCGAGCATCCTTGGAGTTCTTGTGGGAGATTTAAGTCCCTTCTCGCCCAGGCTCTGTGCCCAGCCCTCTTCTGCCTGTCTGTCTTCTCCTGGGTGAACATCTGGTTCCACATCCCGAAACGCCACCCGTCACAAACAGCAGCTCCGTCGTGACCCCCGTCCTAAGCTCCCCGGCTGCCCCCCACCTCGTTGGTTTGCGCTGCTGCCTTTGCGGCACTTGGCACCATCTACCGTTACCTCATCACTCATTTGTCTGTTTCTTGTTTTGCTTCCCCCTCCAGAGTCTAAGCTTTCCAAGAGCAGAGCTTCCCGTCTCATTCACGGCAGTGCCTTCAGTGCCTAGAGCAGTGGCTGAAGTATGACAGATGCTCAGAAATATTTTTTGAATAAATGAAATTCCACACCCTTAAAAGTCAGTGTTTGGAAAGGCTCTCTTCTCTCCCTGCCTGCTTCCCTAAGGCTCCCACACAGACAGATCTCACGCCCGCATCCCAGCCCCACCCTCTCTGACCTCTAGATTTATGTGTTCAGTTTTCAAATGGACATCCCCACTTAGATACCCCAAACGGAGCTCATTCGCTTTCCAGCCAACTTTTCTGTTCCAGGTGTCCATTGCTATGGACAAACTCGACCAAACATAGAGGCTTGAAATCGTAACAATCGTGTATTTTGTTGACAGATCTGCAATATAAGCGGGTCCCAGGGATGGCTTGTCTCTGCTCTGTGCACGTCAGAGGGAGAGGTGCCAAGGCTGGGGGCGACTTGACATCTGGGGCTGGAACCACTTGGAGGCTGGCTCCCTCGAATGGCCAGCAGTTGGTGCTGGCTCTTGGCTGGAAGCTCAGTAGGGGCCGTTGGCCAGCCACCTACACGTGGCTTCTCTGTGTGACTCCTTGACCTCCTCACAGCATGGGGACTGGGTGAGCATCTTAGGACCAGACAGAAGCTGTAGTACTTTCTGTGACTGTGTCTTGGAAATCACATAGTGTCAATTCTGCTCTAGTCACAGACTCATCCGGATTTAAGGGGAAGGAACATACGCCCCACTTTTTGATGGGCAGAGAGTTAACACGATATCGTAAGAGAAGCACGTGTGGTGGGGATCTTACTGTGGCCATCTTGGGAGATCCCATTGGCCACGTCGTCCGTGTTTGCTTTCTCACCGCTCACCCAGCCACCCACGCCAGGTGCATCAACTTATCCTCTTCTCCTGCCTCACCCGACACGTCAAATCAGAAGGTTCTGTAGACTCTACCGCCTCTATTTTTTTTTTTTTTCACACACACTGTATTTTATTTTTACAAGAGATAAATAGACTGACACCAAGCATTGTACATGGATGACCACAACAAAAGCAACAATGATTGCAATTACCAAACATGAAACACACTCATACTATGTCATAATATTGACATTCAGTCCAGTAATCCTCCACTGCAACAGCCCCTTTACTTTGCAGTGAAAATTGATTTGTATATTCTTTGCCTCTGAGTTCTTGTGGGATTTTTCCTTTTTTTAAATTCAACCAGAAAGTCACAAAAATTATACTCATCCTCATCAGTTCACTCAGTCCCATGTAATTAATTTTTTTTTTTCATCTTGATCTTTTGTTAGCACTTTTATGAGCTCATCAGTTTTTCATTAGAGTTCTGAAAATGCTTATTCATTCAGTTCAGCAGTACAGTCAGGTACCAGAAACCTGTACTTGTCAGAGTCTTTTACATGAATTTCCTGAAGATGAAACCCTTTTATAGGAACATATTTACAAAAGCATCAGAGTACACCCAGAACTGTCTGTAAATGACAAAAGACTTAAAAATGACCACGGTTAAAGATTTGATGAAAGTTCATAATAATGCAGTTGACAAGAAAATTAGTTATTTCTGAGATATACATTTTAAAGTAATAACTAGGATTATGACTTATAACATTATACCAGAACATATAAGATTTTTAGAAATTTCATGTAATGTCTGAAACATTTATATTAACATATTTCCATACAAATAACCCAATGAAAGTTTAGTATTAGTTGTTTTGTTTGTTTGTTTATACTGCAGGTTCTTATTAGTCATCAATTTTATACACATCAGTGTATACATGTCAATCCCAATCGCCCAATTCAGCACACCACTATCCCCACCCCACCGCAGTTTTCCCCCCTTGGTGTCCATATGTCTGTTCTCTACATCTGTGTCTCAACTTCTGCCCTGCAAACCGGCTCATCTGTACCATTTTTCTAGGTTCCACATACATTACCGCCTCTATTTTAACATCTCTTTTATTCATCCCAGCTTTTCACTCGCCGACCATCACATTAGTGTGGACCTCACTTAAGACCTGTCTGAGCTGGCTCTAATTACCCAGCTTCTCTTATACCGTCACTCTCCTCCCCTTTCTGTTTCTCTCCCATGTGATACCAGAGTGAAGTTTAAGAATGAAAATTGGGTTGTGTTATCCTCTCGATGACAATCCTGCTGTAGCATCCCATAACCAGAGCACAAAGCCAGAGGACAGGACCGCCGTGCCTTGGCTCCTGCTGACTTTCCCAGTCTCCTCTCCTGGCTGGTGCCTGCTCTGCGTGTCCCCTCCTGGCTGTCCTCCACAGCAGCCCCACTTCCAGCCCCTCTCGCTCTCAGGGAACACAACATTGCAGTGGAAGTGTCACTCTGTCCTCTTAGAAGATTTTCCTGAGACCCTCATCCTGTCACCCCAAACCAACCACTCTATGTTCTGGTTCTCCAGTGTATCCCAGTTAAGTAATCCCCTCCCTGGGGGAGGCCGTGGGCATCGTGAGCTGAGCCATCCCCAGCACCGGGCACAGGCCTCATGTGTGCACGGTGAGCAAGCATCAGGGAAGGTGGGTATCAGTGACGGCCAGCACAGCCCCTGGAAGGATGGAGGTGGTCCCCAGGATCCGCCACGCTGCTTCTCCTGAGGTTAGGACCCGTAAGGTCTTCACGGCAGGTGTGGGCGCTGGTATGTTCTCTGTTACCGCCTCAAACGGAAGGCAGCTCAGCCATCCTACAGTTGTGAGCAGATCCCTCACTGCCTCTGGGTAGGTCCACGTTGGCGCTTTGAATCCATCCTCTGGCCCAGGTCACCCCAGGACTAAAGCCGTCACTGTCCTCATGCCAGGAAGCTTCCATAGCTTGATAAGAAATTCTCATTTAAAGGGAAATAACTAGAATCATCCTCCCCTAGCTTCTGCTGTGAACAGTTTGACAAAAAATGAGGCAATGTTCGAGACATTTAACGTGTCCAGAATTTACTATGTAAGACAGAGGTACTAAATGAACTATGGTCACCAAGCCTTTGCAATCTCATTAATATATATAAGAGATTTACCAAGCTACCATGGTTCTTAGTCTCCTCTTTACCTAGTAGGTTATAAAATATCGAAAGGGACTAATCACGTCTTCATGTTTATGATACTGATGGGCACCATGAGTTAATTTGTAGTTACTGTGTTTGTCTGTAGGGTGTCAGCTGCCCTTTGGTGACACGGGGACTCCGGGACCTAAACCATTACAGCTGGGACCCCTTTCCCCACCAGGAAGTGCAGGCGCCCTGCAAGCTCATTAGAGAACTAAACATTCTTCATCATCCTTTAGTATCCAGGGATTCTCACCTCTTCCTTGTCTTTGAAAGGAAAAGGTTGTAGATTTAAGAATTACATGTTTTTCCCTCAAAAATTGGCAAGGGGATGAAAAGTGAATATGATATTTTGAAGATTTATTTGAGATAAAATTGATTCTTAACTAAGTTTTATTTCAATATCCATGTTTTTCACTTGTAGTGACATAGGTCCTTTATAGGGAAGATTATCTTTGCTTTTTTTTTTCTAATGTTATTACTATTATTTTATATTGATTGAAATGGAAATTTCAGAGGTGCAGCAAATGACTGCAGATTTGCCATTGCAGGTCATCTACTTGTAAACCTAGATATAGTAGAAGAAATACTGTTTAGAAGTTTGTTGGATTCTAGTACACAGTGAAATGCTTTTTATTGTCTTAGCTTTAAGAGCATTTAATAAATAGCTGTCTCTCTTTTATAGCCACAGCTGTTGCAAATCCAATACTGTCGTCCTTAGATGTTAAACGGATTTTATTTCAAAAAATTAATGATAAAGGAGATGAGTTGAAGAAAGCCTTTCACCTGCTCGACATCAGTAACAACACGACGGTGACAAAGAATGAACTGCGAAGAGTCATCACAACCTTCCTGCTGCCTCTCACAAGAGAACAGTTTCAAGATGTGCTGGCTCAGGTACAGTGTGGAAAAGACTCAGAATCACCCAGTATGGAGGAGGGGGTGCAGTATATTACAGGAGCATGTAACCTCGTCTGGCTTTCCCCCACTGTCCCAAATAGAGTTTTGTTTGTCACAATTCAATTAAATTCTGGCAGGTTTGGGACAGTTATCATGTGCTTGGGTCATATTTTGTGTGTAGCACTATTATAGTCATATTAGTTTATTTTTTAAGGCTTCCATATAAAGAGTATTTGGTCAACATGTACTTTGAAACTTAGTGTTCGCGTTTGTTCTTACCTGAAGTGGTTATTGAGCATCTACTGTATGCTCAACCCAATGCAGAGCAATCAGACAGTTTTCAGCTATTATTTCTTCAAATATTTTTTTCTACCTCTTCCTCTGCTCTCTCGGACATTTTGATATTGTCCTCCAGACCCCCGAGGCTCTGTTCATTTTATAAAATATTTTTCCTATCTATCTTTCAGATTGCATAATTTCCATTGATGTGTCTTCAAATTCACTGACTCTTTCTTAGCATCTCCATTCTGCTATGAAGTCCATTCAGTGAATTTTTAATTTTAGACATTGTATTTTTCAGTTCTAGAATTTTCATTTGGTTCTTTTTTATAATTTCTATTTATCTGCTTAGATTTCTTGGTTTTTCTTTCAATTATGAGCATATTTCTTTTGACTATGTTAAGCGTAGTTAAAATAGCTGCTTAAAAGTCCTTATGTGGTAATTCTAACATCTGGATCATCTCAGGGTTGGCCTGCTTTGATTTTTTTTTCTTTGAGAAGGGTCACATTTCTCTGGTTCTTCATTTTTGAGCATATTTGGATAATATCTCAGACTAGTGCTATCCAATAGAAATATAATGTGAGTCACATAAGTAATTTTACATTTTCTAGTAGCTACATTACAAAAATAAAAAGAAATAGGTGAAATTAATTTTAATAATATTTTTATTTGACCAAATAAATATATCCAAAATATTATCTCATTTCAACATGTAATCACTATTTAAAATTGGTAAGAAGATATTTTACATTCTTTTCTGTGTACTAAGTCTACAGAGCCTGGTATGTACTTTACACTTACAGAAGACCTCAACGCTGACACTAAATTTCCATTGGAAATACTTTATCTGTATTTAGATTTCATAAAATTTGCTGTTGAAATATTAGATTCATATACCCAGTCATTCCAAACTTAAAAGTTTTCCCAAAATGGAGTTAATTTTAGAATTTAAATTAATTAACATTACATTTAACAAACAGTTCAGTTCATCAGTTACCCTAGCCACGTTTACAGTGCTCAGGAGTCACATATGGCTCTGGCTGTTCATTAAACAATGCAGTGCTAAACATCACGAATGCTGTGCTGTGGAGACTCTGGATTCTGTTATATTCCTCCGAGACTTTTGATACTTTTGCTTTGACAGGCAATTAACTTGCAAATTCTCTCTCACCTGCAGTGGGCAGTCGTTCGTATCTTGATTCAGCTTGTTGGTCTTTTGCTGGGACTCTTTTGAGTCTGACCTACACACACGTGGTTCACGTGCCAGCTGGAAATGTGGACAGAGTGTGTACACAGAAAGTGGTGCTCCTCCTCTTTCAGGTTCCTCTCACATTTTTAATGGTTGTGGTTGCTTTGGGTTCAATGTGCTGGCTCTTCAGGCCAGAGAGACAGCGGGTTTTTTTAGGGGGCGGGGTTTACCTGCTTTGTGCTGGGCACTGACTGTGGCCTGATCTTAGGTTCAAAGCCACTGAGAACAGGAAACTCCCTCCGTACCTGTCCCTTCTTCTAAAGTTTTAAGTTCCTCCAAAATCTGCCTGCTTTCTTTCACTCTTCAGAACCTTTAGAGAGTTATTTTTTGTATTTCGACAGAGTTTATGGATGTTGTCTGTGGGAGGTTAGTCTTTTGAGAGCTTTCTCTGCCAGAACTTCTTCTGCTTTATTGTTTTTAAAAAAGCAATCACAAAGTCACAGACAAGTTGGAAGTATAGTGCAAAGAACAATTTTCTCTTTCGTAAGCCATTTGGGGGTAAGCTGCTCCATTACCTCAAATATTTCGGTGTATGTTTCCTTAAAACCAGAGCCCTGTCCTTTACACCCACAATCCAGCCGTCATGGTAAGGACAGTAATGTCAACTCATGTCAGCCGTCTCAGCCCCAGGCCCCAGGTCACGATCATGCAGTGCATTTGGCAAGGCTCCTGTAGCCTAGAACACTTCTTCAGTCTTTCCTTAGTCTTGACGACCATAACACTTTGAAGATTGCAGACCTGTTATTTTGTAGAGTGTCCCTGACTTGAGTTATCGGATGTTTCCTGACGACTAGATTCAGGCTTGCGTCTTTGGCAGGAATGTCACAGAAATGATGCTGTGCTCTTCTCAACGCTTTTATGAGCTTACAGGTGATTTCAGTCTGTCCCATTGCGGCTGATGTTCACTGCAGTCACTTGATTAAGGCGGAATCTATCAGACCCCTCTGTCTTTTTCATGGTGGAGTGCTCTTTATCCACTTTGCAATTAATAAGCATTTTGTGGGAGAAACTTTGAAACTATGTAGATATGCCATTCCTCACCAATCTTTCATGTATTCATTTATTGTTTATACGTTTGCAGGGACTCAAGATTTCCTGTTTTATTATGTGGGTTATGATCCATTACTTTCATTATTTATTTTGATGTTTCAATTGTCCCTAATATAGCCAGTAGGAGCCCCTTCATGCCGGTTTCTGTGTCCTTTTGACATGTCCCCATCATTCTTTGAGCACTTCCTTACTTTCTGATACAAGATATCATAAACTCATCTGTACTTTCCTTGCCTCGGTCCCAGAATCATCCGTTTCTCCAAAGAGCTCTGGTTCCTTTTAATGGAACAAGGTATCCAGAATCTGGGATCTGAGTATACCAGAGCTGCACATTGCTTCAGGCCCTCTAAGTGGGCAGAGCCCTAGGGGGTATATTCCATATATAAACATATATACACATTTACATACATTTACATCTACATGTATTTCTATATCAATCTATATATTGAAAACCGTGAGTTCACACCAATACCACCAATTCTAACCCAGTACCTCAGGGTTCATTGTAATTTTCTCACTTTCTATATTTGTAACTACCATTTCAGACAATGAGCCACTTGGCTTCTGTGTTCTGAGTATATTCACTTATTTGATCAGCCTCCCTGGCATGTGACTCATCTCCCATGTGCAGCAGCTCCACCCCCAGGTGGATGCCCTCTTCCTCCGACCCTGCTCTGGACCACGGCTCCCCCATGTTGCAGACACCACTTTTGTCTGCCCCATCTAGTGACTGTAGGACTGAATTGTGAGGGAACAGACAGGGAAGGAGGGAAGGGGAGGAAAGACGAAGAGCTTTTCTCTTCTTCTTTTAAAAAATGTTTCCCCTTTATTCACTTCCAGCATTTCACAAATAGTATATATTGATTCTTTTACGTATCACCTTTTATTGTACCTGCATTTTAAATAAAAGCTTTATTAATATATAATTTACATATCATAAAATTCACCATTTAAAAATGGACAAGTTCCTGGTTTTTCATATATTCACAGAGTTGTGCAACCATCACCACCATCCAATTCCAGAACATTTTATCACCCCCAAAAGAAACTTTGTATTCATTACCAGTCACTCCCCACTCCCCTTCCCCAGGGGGCATTAATTAATTAATTAATTAATTAATCCCAGACATCCATTAATCTATTGATACCTTAAGTCACAATAGATTGCCTATTCTGGACAGTTCATAAAATGGAATAATACAATATATGATCTTTTGTGACTGGCTTCTTTCACTAAGCATAATGTTTAGTTATGCTAAACATCCGTGTTATAGCATGAATCGGTATTTCATTCCTCATTATGGCTGAATAATATTCCACTGCATGGATACACCACACTTTTTCATCAGTTGATGGATCTTTGGGTTATTTACACATTTTGGCTTTTGTGAACAATGCTGCTGTGAAATTTCATGTACAAATTTTTATGTGGACATATGTTTTCACTTCTCTCGGGTACATACCTAGGAGTGGAATTGCTGTGTCATATGGTAATGTTCTCTTGCTTTTAAAGAACCTTTGTCCTCACAAATATCACATCAGTTTCCTCATAACCTTGATTTAACTGTTCCTTTCTTTATACCAAGTGGAAAGTTAAAATATTATTTCCTGCTGCTGTCTCCCTATATTCATGATCTAATCTTAATTTAAAATTTTGACAGCCTTTCCAAGCTAATCAGCTATGCAAGAAGAGGAAAAGTACAGAAAATGTGAAATGTGTATCCGTTTTTTAAAAGCTACATCTGTTTTTAAAAGAAGTCACTGAGAACTGTAGAACTTCAGAGACTTTAAAAAACAGGTTCTGATTATCTTATAATCAGGACGTTTTTCTAGAACCTTGAGCTCCTGTGACCCTCCTGTATAAACCAAGGAGACTGGAGTGTGGTGCCTTTTCAGGAGGCCAAGTTCATTGGGAATGAAGGGCAGGGCTTCTCTTCTTAATCCCTGGAGTTCACAGTGTGTGTCCCTTTTCTAGACCTTTTAATGACTAATCCATGTGGTGATACAAACTTTCTTTTTCAATAGTTAATATAAGCCTAACTGGAAATATATAAAACAGGTAAAATATTTCATGGGAATCTCACCCTTAAAATTAGCAAAGAATTTTCCAGTTATAGTTAATTTACTTTAGCTTTAATTTTATTTCAAGAACCACGTCAAGAATGTTTGAACGTCAGGGAGTTTTGATGATTGATCGGGGCAAGAGTGATGAGGAGGCATTGCTTGTAACCTGCCCTATACCTTGGTTTCATTAATAGTAATACGAATTTTTTTTAAATGTGGCTTCAGTCTCTGAATATTAATATAAACATTTTAAAAGAAGTTGAATTGGTAAATAGATTCCAGAGAAGGAAAACTAAGTTCTGTTCTGGTCCTGGTGGTTGTGCTGGGTTGGGGAAAGAGAAGTCTTTGAAGGTACTTATCAACATACTGGATGTGGATTTACAAACTACACTCCCCCAGCCCCAGTCTAAGAATTGCTTTCAGTGATTCATCAGTGGACGGTTTTGATTCTCCAACATTTTTGCCAGAATAGCAAACACTGGAGAGGCGATTTGGGTTGTCTAAGCGCTTAGTTTTGGAGACCAGTCATTGCAAATGTGTATCTGCCACATTAGAATTTGCATTAGACCATAAGTAGCAATATGAAATGTGACAAAAGCTTCAATAGATTTAAAAAAAATTTTTTTTATTTATTTATTATTTATTTTTGGCTGCGTTGGGTCTTCATTGCTGCGCGCGGGCTTTCTCTAGTTGTGGTGAGCGGGGGCTACTCTTCATTGCGGTGCGCGGACTTCTCATTGTGGTGGCTTCTCTTTTTGCGGAGCACGGGCTCTAGACGCATGGGCTTCAGTAGTTGCAGCATGCCGGCTTCAGTACTTGTGGCTCGCAGGCTCTAGAGCGCAGGCTCAGTAGTTGTGGTGCACAGGCTTAGTTGCTCCACGGCATGTGGGATCTTCCTGGACCAGGGATCGAACCCATGTCTCCTGCATTGGCAGGTGGATTCTTAACCACTGTGCTACCAGGGAAGTCCCAGCTTCAATAGATTGATGGATTTTAAGGCAAGGTGGTTAGTGCAGTGAGATGAACTTGGGCTCTGGAGTCACAGATTTCTGTGACTAAATGACTTAATGGCAGTGCCATGCAGGGAAGTCACACCTGTGCTCTGTGAAATGTGGAAAATTTCAACCTCCTCAGAAGGTAGTTTGGGGCTAAATGAGTTAAAACCAAGAGCAGTGCCTGTACCCGTTTATAAAGTATGAGCTCTGCAAATGTAAGTTTCTTCCCTTCCATGTTAACTCTTATCACTACCAAGACCAGGAGGGCATCCAGTCTGGGAAACTGCACGTTTAATCTGTTCTTGCCCTTCTTCTGTAAAACTAGGGAACCTTTGAAGTGTCTACCCAAATTATATCTACTAAAAAATGCCCTATCAGAAATCCCAGTCCTGGGTGTCCTTTCCAGGAAAAGGCTTCACAAAGGCCCACCCTGTGAGCCACTCTCCCTCTGGGCCCATTTCCTAGTTATACATGTTTTAAATAGCAAGGAGAAATTTGTCCTTTGGGGAAGACTGAGATAACCGTGCTAGGCTTTGAGGCTGGAACTTTAAGGGCTAAGTAAATATCAGACTTGGTTGTATAGGCTTGGGAGCCATTCAGATGTATGGGAGCCATTCAGCTGTATGGGAAATTGTACTTTGTGTATTTGCATGAAGCTTAATAAAATATATTTATATTGATTATATATTTATGTTAATTTTAATTTCATAATGCTTTTTGGGGGGAAATAATTATTTTCACTTTTAAAAAAATTTGACTTTTTATTTAAAAGTAATTTCAAACCTCCAGATAATTTGTAAGGATAAGAGTGGTACAAACAGTAGCCATATACCCTTTACCCAGATTTGGCAGTTGTGAACATTTAGCCTCGTTTGCTTCTCCTGTGATCTTTCATTCATATATATATGCAAACAATATATATGAAATACACAATGTGTACATAATTTTTTTCTGAACCGTTTAAGAGGATGTTGCTTATATTAATGGTTCTTTAATTCTAAATACTTCAGTGTGTATTTCCTTAAGAATAAGAACTGTTCTCTTACATAATCACAGTACAGTTAACAACTTCAGTAAACTAAACATTGAGATAATAATACTTTAATTTAACCTACAGTCCATATTAACCCACTTGAACCAATGATGTCCTTTATAGAATTTTAGATTTGAAAATGATTTTTTTCTACCTTAAAATTATATGAATGTACAGTAAGAGGGTAAATTGTGCTGTGGCCTCAGACTTTTGGGAAATATATATATATATATTTATACATAATACACATATATGAAAATGCATATACATATATAAAATATATATTAGAATATATTTCTATTAATTTTACTTTATCTTTTAGATAGACCTAGATTTTAGATAATTTTGTAGACAACTTGTTGGCTTTTAACTGAGACAGACAGGCATTCTGGCATTCATGCTACTTGTGCTTAGTTTGCTGAGGGTACATGTCAACTCAGACACCTGGATTGAATAGCTGTGAATGTTACTGGAATGCCCATCCCACTAAGAATACCCTGCCTTACATCATGAAACCTGCTGTGCTGTCCACTGCTTGGATCTGAATTCTCTAATGGGCTGTTATTCTTCTTGTTTGGACGTAGATCCCCCTCACCAGCTCTGGTGCCGTTCCGTACCTTGTATTCCTGTCCAGATTTGGTGGAATTGACCTGAATATAAATGTTATAAACAGGTAAGTTTTTTTTTTCCCTCATATGCAAATGTGAAACTTGAAATGATAAGAAATAGGACACAAGGTCATTAGAGCTAATCATGTCAACAGATATAATCCTCAGTCAAAAATTTTATTTAGAGAAGATTCTAATGTCTAAATGGGATCTATTTCAGAATAAGAAAAATAATATTGTATTAAAAATGGAAACATAGCAAATTAAAACCAGACTAACATATTTCATATGCAATGCATTTCAGATTTGGAAATAAGGAATTTAATTTTTTTTTTTTTTTGGCTGTGCCATGGCTTGCGGGATCTTAGTGCCCCGACCAGGGATTGAACCCAGGCCCCGGCAGTGAAAGCGCTGAGTCCTAACCACTGGACCACCAGGGAATTCCCTGGAAATAAGGAATTTAAACTTTGAAGTAGAAGTATTAAGATGCCAAGTTTTAAATTTGTTTGTTTTTATACATTTTTAATGTCTTTCATTGGATAGTGATCATATTTTGGTAGCTAGAAATGAAATATTTTAAAAAAGATCTTTGTATGATCTCCTCTGTATTTCATAATTGTAGCATGAGCATGAAGCTCATTTGCTTTATGTACAAAACGAGAGAGTTAAAGTCTGAACTTTAATGTCTCTATCAGCTGTAAAGTTCTTTGATTCTAGTGTATGATGTAGGAAATATTGTTTTAGTAAAAAAAATTATTTACTCAGATTATCTGACTCAAAATGGGTAAGCTTCATTTTCTCAGGAATTGTGTAAACGATTATAAGATAATTAAATTTGGTTCTGAAATATTAGCAAATTTTGGTATTACAGCTTTCGTGATTGCATCCATCCTGGAAGCAGCTGAGGTGTAAGACTTAGTGCAGAAGTGTGGAGCGGGGAGGGGGAGTTGATGTTCACTGCGTGTAGAGTTTCAGTTTTGTAAGGTGAGCAAGTCCCAGAGATCTGTTGCACAACAGTGTGAATATGTTAACATTACTGAGCTGTATATTAAAAATGGTTAAGATGGTAACTTATGTGGCTTTTTGTTACCACAATTAAAAAAATAAAAGAATTAGTGCAGCAGCTCCAACAAGAATGACAAGGTATTATCCGCTCCACGATGTGGGACTTCTTTGTGCTCTGATCAGTTGATGTTCCATAAGTGGTGAACTAGGATAACTTCCAGGCTCATTCAGAAAGGCCACTGGTCATTTTATAGGCTCTATATTCATGCTCTTGACTTAAAACCATCCGCATTTGTGGAATAAGTAATCTAGTTTGAATATTCTTTGCTGAAAAACTCAACAGTTGGAAAAGCTACAAGCAGGAGGGTTCTTTTTTGTTTTTGTTTAATTGTGAAACTTCAGTCTAATAATTTGAGATGAAAAGTATCATAAGTTACTTCCTTAAACATAAAAGACTAAATATTTAAACTAAATTTGAAAGATTTCTGACTTACACATGAAGCTAAATTCTCTTTATTGTTGAAGACCACGAATTATAGTGAATAGAAACTTCTCTTTCTAGCACTATGGTAGGCTACCTCCATGAAAAACACTTCCACTGAAAACAACTAAAATGATGGATAAAAGGTAAAATATTTTAATACACTACTGAGCTGGCAAGAAGGTAATTCTCAGAGGCTAAACATGCAGTAAAAATTGGAATCCAGAGAAGGGAGGTTTCTATAAAGCCAGTTTTTACCCTGAAGGTATTGGCCAAATCTTGGTGAATTTGTGTTTCAGCTTTGTTGGCTATTTGGAGTGAAGGGGACAAGAGTCAAAACCTGCAGGGTCTGCCCAAGGTGGAGAAACCTAAGGGAAGACCAGTACAGGTGCAGTTGGGACCCTTATACCCTCTTGTAAGGATAATCTACAAAATATAAACCTGCATCGCAGAAGGGCACAAGGAAACCTACCAGTTTCAACACTGGCATTGGGTGAATAGGGGAAAAATTGTAATCACAAGTCAGTTCATGAAAATCTGTGTCTAAAATAATGCTACCTGTGTGGTCTGAAAAGTCTCAGGCTAGGAATTTACTTAAAACTGGTCCTGGACTGGGTGTGCCCTTCTGTGGAGGAATACATCTACAACATAGCCCTTAAAGAAAACCACAGATAAAGTGTCACACAAAAAAACCTTGAAAACATATGAAGAGACAAAGAATGAGGACTGCAAACAAATGGAAATCATATCCAGTGGAATCAGATCTCCAAACACCTGGGATATTGGAACTATCAGATACAGAATCTAAAAGTAGTGTTTTAATATCTTTAAAGAAATGAAAGAATGGATTCAATATATGAGTGCAAAACAAGAGGCAATTGAAGAAGTACAAAATGGAACTCTTGGTATTGAAAGATACAATCATTATAGAATAAAATTCAGCGGATGGGTGAAAACAGTGGATTCAACACAGCTGAAAAGAGCATTAGTGGAGTGGAAAATAGATCTGAAGATATTATCCAGAATGCAGCACAGAAAGAGAGAGAGATACCAAACATGGAGAACAGGTATAAGAGACGTGGGAGGTGGGAAGAGAAGGCCCAACAATACTTCTTACTGGATTTCCAGATATGTAAGAGAAAGAGTAGGACAGAGATTATATTTGAAAAGGTAATGGCTTAGAATCTCAAGCCAGATAAATAAAAAGGAATGCCTATCGAGACATATCACGGTAAAACAGCAGAACATCAACATCAAAGAGAAAATATTAAAGGCAGTGAGAAGAAAAAGGGAATTGACTTCAGAGGAGTGACAGTTAGACTGACACTGATGTCTCAACAGTGACAATGAAAGGTATGAGATTGTGGGAAAATGTCTTCAATGCGCTGAAGCTAAAATATTTGCCATCCTAGAATTTTATACTATGTTTGTAAGGATAAGGATGAGAACTTTTTCTGTGGGAACCCCTGGGAGCCTCTCCTCTTCTTGCCATGGTATCTGCTCATCCACTGGTATCAGAGTATTTGGAAAAGGAAAACACATCTGGCACCTTTGCCTATGGTGTTCAAGGTTACTTTTCACCTAGATCTTGTATACTCTCTTCACACTGACTTGTATGAAAATGAGGCAGCCTGTGCATTGAATTATCCGGTCATTAGACTTGGGCTAAATCTTAGGACATTGACAGATTTGCAGCTCAAATTCCCTGAATTGGTGGTGGGGGGACTTATTATTGTGGTCACAGCACTTGCCTTCTGGAAATATGGTTCAAGAGGTCATATTTTGTATCAGCCAAAACTTGATGCCCTTGACAACATAGAGTGAACATAACACAGAAAAGGTATGCTGTCTGTTCTGTCCTGGCCATCTCAGCCTCACCAGAACTGTCTAATATGAGGAAGTTACTGAATGTCCTATGGTGGTTGATTAAGTTGGAAGCAACATGAAGATTAAAGAGGATATTTTGCATCAGAAGACATTTAGGACCTGGAATGATATCAAGAAGTCTATGCCTCTGAGTGTATGAGAGCTGGTAAGGGCAAAATGTGGAACTGCTGTTGCATCTGCCATGGATGACCTCACATCATCTGTAATAATGGTAGTATCATCAATAACCCTTCAGAAACATCCAAGGAATTATTCTATTTAAAATGAGTAAATTGAACCTTTGAGATTTGCTTCTGATGGACAGGTCGAACATTTCTGCTTATGGACCAAAAGTGTTTCCCGCTTCGATAATCCGTGTGGCACTCGGATTAGCACAATGGTAGCACAATGCTACCTCCCTGAAGAATAACTACAGCCTTCCACGTACAAAGCAATCGACACAGATCTTAGCAGAAGTTTTTGAAAGCTTTCTGAGCACCATACAGAAAGATTCACGACGGAGTTCTGAAGAACTTACTGAAGAACCTGAGAATTATGTTGAAACAAAATTCATTCACAAATATGTGCAGGGTGTCAATGCATTGTTTATAAGGCAAAGCAACAAGAATCAAAGAATTTTGCCCTGTGCTTACATCCAGTTTCTTTAATTCAGCATCAATATTTCCTTCATTCAAATATCAACCTTTAGCCATATGTGGCATATATTACAACTAGCTGTCACCTGTGAAAACTTATCGTTCACTATGGCTTAGACATGAGGTAGAACACAACTGACCTTCCTGTGTAATGTCACATTTCAGGCATCAACATGTAGGGCCAACTGAACTATGGAAGAGTGTGGAAAAGAAAAAAGAAACTGCATGGATCTGATTCTAAGAAGTTAAAAAAACAATACACATAAAAAGGAGACTGTGGACTGTGTCAGATTCAGACTGATGCCCTATTTCCCTCCTCTCCCTGACTTATTAACCATTTTGTGACCATGTACTTTGCCCTCAAGTCTCAAATCTGATAATTGAGTTTGTGCTCTCTTTTTCTATTCTAAAATCTTCCCTTGGTTACCTGATGACTGTAACCAGCTTTATTTGTCCAAGTTTCTGGGGCTTCATGTCCTGCCTCCCTCCTCCCACAAAGTTTCTAAGTAGATCTATTATTGCTCTGACAATGCTGAAAAAAACATTCATTCACAAGACCATGTATTGCAACATTCCTTGGCCAGGCCAGGTACCACAAATTCAAGTGGATAAAGCAAACAACAGCAGTAGAACATCCGTCAACAGAGCAGATGTGAAGTTGACTCTAGGCAGGTAGCCTGGGTAGGTTGAGAAAAAAGGAGGAAAGAAGGCTTTTGGCCAAGAGAAGCAGGATTTGGAGGGGAAAAATTGTTTGCTACAAAGAAACAAGCAGCTAAAGGAACTCCAGTAAAGGAACTGATTCAAACAAAAGAAAAGAAGCCTTCTGCATAACATCTTGAATTTCTATGCCTCTAAAGGTCAATTCAGTTTGGGTGGCTTCTTTGAATTTCTGAAGATTAAAGACATGATAGAAGTCACTGAGGAACATTTTAAAAAATAAAGGCGGAGGGTGAAATACAGACATTTCAGACAAAAACTGAGACAGTTTACCTCCTACAGATCTTGACTAAAGGAAATCATAAAAGATATGCTAACGGCAGAAGGCAAGTGATCCTACGGTACCCGGTACCCACAAGGCCCTCTGTGATCTGGCTGGCCTCCCCGACAGGTGCTCTGCTGCTCTCCTCTTTCTCCACTGCGTCCCCTTCTTGTAACTCCCGTCTTAGGGCTTTTGACTGGTGGTTCCCCAGTGTCCGCAGTGCTTCTCCCCCAAACAAAGCTGTAGGTCACTCGGCTCACACCCATGAGGTTAACACACAAATGTGATTTTTCTCATTCTAGAACGTGAGCTCCACGAGGGCAGGCAACTTTATCAGTTTTATTTATGGATGTATCCCAAGCCCCTAGGACCATGTCTGGCACATAGTGGGTGCTTAATATATATTTGTTGAATAAGTGGATGGAAAAACAGCAATGACAACCAACAAACGACACGTATAGCCAGCAACCTGAATGACTCTCGCAGACATAATATCTAGTGAAGGAGGAAGAAACATATGAATGCTTCTGTTCATATGTGAAGTTCAAAACCAGACGAACTGAACTGTATTGTTTAGGGATACATACCTAGCTGGTAAAATTATAACAAAATAAAAGTAAATGATATCTTAAGTGCTAGGAGGAGAGGAGATATTATGGTTGGAGAAGGGCAAATGGGGGCCTCTTTGGTTTGGCTTTAATTCTTGATTTGAGTAATTGTTAAACAGGTGTTTGCCTTAATTGTAAGTAAACTATGCATATGTACTGTATGTACTTTTCTGCGTAAAGGTTATATCTCATAATAGCAATTTAAAACTCAATGAATTTAATAAACGTATTAGACACAGCTAAAGAAATAAGTGAACTAGAAGATCGGTCAGAAAACATTAGCCAGAATGTAGCAGAGACATAAAAGATGTAATTGGAGCTCTGTAAAGAGAGCAGTGAGGGATGGGACAGGTAATAGACAAAGAAACAATGGCTGAGGATTTTCCAGAACTGATGAAAAGTGCTGTCCTACAGATTCAAGAAGGCAAATCTCAAAAAGGATTTAAAACGGGTGGGGGCAGAACCCCAAAGACCAAGAGATCTTTAAGGCAGCCAAAGGACAACATTTACACAAAAGTGACTTCTGAGTTGTAACAATGGAAGCCAGGTGAAGAGTGGATTAAAAACTACGATGTATTGGAAGAAAATCACTGCCACCCTAGAATTGTGTATCTAAAGAAAATATCTTTCACTGTTTTAAATATTGAAGTAAAGACATTCTCAAACAAAAATGGATTTGGCCCCCAACAGGCCCAGGAAGAGAAACTCTAAGGGTATACTTTAGGTAGAAGGAAAGTGATCCCAGGTGGAAGGTTTGAGATGATGCAAGAAGGGATGCCGAGGGAAGATGGCTGAACACCTGGCAAGTACAGGACACACTCATGACTGTAGGGAATACTGACGGCTTCTGGAATTTAAAAATAGGATAGAATTAGAACACATGATAGTAGTTATATATAAATTGAGAGGAGGGACTGGAGTTAAATGTTCTGGAGTTGTTACATTGTCCAGTCGGAAGATGAAAGTTCTGATTAACTTGAGTCTTTGAAAATTATGCTGGTTGTAATTTCCAGAGCAATTACTACAAGTTTAAAAATGGAGTGTATAACTCCCAAACTTATAGAGGCACAAAAATGGAATGATAAAAATGGTATCAACCCCAAAGAAGGCCAGAAGCAGCAGAATAGGCAGGACAAATAGAAATCCTGCCTGTATCAGTAATTATAATAAATATACCACTTGAAAGACAAAGATAACAGATAGTAAAATCCACTAAGAGAAAAACCTAAACATAGTTTTATAGAAAGGTTAAAAGTGAAAGGATTTAAAAAGACATACTATTCAAATAAATACTAATCTACAGAAAGCTGGCATCACTAAGTTAATATCAGACAGTAGACGGGGCTCCCCTGAGGCAGATACCGAGATGGAGTTTGGGGTACACACTTCCCTGTGAAGGGAAGAGGACTGGAGCCAGACTGGGCAGAGGAGCTGCCATTGGGGCTGAGGAAGCCTTGACCAAATGCAGAGGAGGGAGGGAGGGAGGGGGCTGAGGTTGGGAGGGGCGGCCTCCTATGCCCCCTGGGGCAGTGGCACTTCTCCATTTCTTCAGCTGATGGTGGGCACACAGCTGTAAAAAGTCAGGTATGTCTGATTTTTATTCCTTAAATCTTAAACATATGTTACAAATAGTGTTTTGTATCTCTTCAATACATAATTAAAACCATATTAAATATATTACATTTAACACAGAATCACAAGGCTGGGTTCCTGGTTTCATCTTTAACTTGGGCTCGGCACTTAACCCCTCTGAGCCTGTTTCCTCGTATGTAAAATGAAGTTAATTTCGGTTTAAAGCGCTCCAGTGGCTTCCCCTTCCCCAGTGTGAAGTCCGGACTCCTCATCACGGCCCCCGCACCATGGCGCTGGTGTCAGCCTCCATCTCTGGACTCACCGCATGTTCCTTGGCCCTGCTTGGTGGGCTCTGGTCCCCCTGGCCTCCGCAGTAGCAGCCCTGGGATGTGCCAGGCTCCTGCCACCTCTGGGCTTCAAGCTGTTGCGTGTTCCCTTTGCTTTGCCTGGAGAGCTTTTCCTCCGAGAGGGTGGCTCCTGGCTTGTTAGCTTGTGGGTCTCTATTCAAATGCCCCATCGTCCACCCCATCCAGGAGAGTCGGCCCATCTTACCCCAGTGTCCAGTCTATCCCCACCTGCCTTTACTGTCTTCACAGCACTTGTTATTACTTCAGCTTACATTACTTATTTGATTGCTTATTTCCTGTCCGTCACTGTCACTAGCATTAAGCTTTTTCAAGACTGGGAACGGTGTCCTGCTCGACACCACATCCAGGCCTGCGTGTAGGAGGCACGGGATAAGTGCTGTGACGTGGCCTCAGTCGTTCTTTATCCTCATGCTAGCCCTACGGTTAGTTCCAAAGAGAGGCTCTGAAGCGGTTTATAGATACACAGGTTATGCAAAATCAAAAACAGTTGATAAAAGCTGGTGGAGACAGGGGGCTGGTATAGACGCACGTCCGTCCTAAGCCCTTTGCAGAGGGTCTCAGTGCGCACCGCGGGGCGAGCGGGAGCCCGCAGCGGTCGGAGCACAGTCCCGCAGCCGAGGGTTAGGCGTGGCCCGTGAAGCCAGGCCACCTGGGTCTGAAGCCCGTGCCTCGGCTTCCCCACGGTGACCTCCGGCTCCCCCAGCCTCCTCTGGAGAGCGGGATGGCGGTGGCCGCTAACCCATGGAGTGAGGGTCATGTGAGACGGGGCCTGGCCTCCATGAGGGCTCTCTGCATGAAGGCCGTAATCACTCCATTCCCACCCCACCCCAGGAGGAGTCGATGTCGTGTGTCATTTTACAGATGAGGGACCCGAGACACGGAGAAACTAAGTAACTGGCCCAAGTTCACGCTTCTGGCAGATGGTAGTGCGTAAGAAAGACCTTGCATTTAAAAATACGTAATTTAGAAATTCTTATAATTTTGATCTCTGTGTGTCCTATGTAAACATTAATGTAGTTAAAACTATATTAATGTAGTTAAAACATTTTAACAAAAGATTTTTAATTGTTATCTTTAAGGGGAGGTGAGAGTGAAATGAATTGCTGTCGGACATTAAAAGAACTCGAAGTCCAAGTAGGAGAAAAGGTAATAGAGAGCTTTCAAAGTTCTTCCCCCAATCCCCACCCTTCGTCAAAAGTAATTGCTATTTTTCTGGAAAAGGCAAAACTATGGAAAATTTAAAAGTTTAGTAGTTGCTAGAGGTTGAAGGGCAGAGGGTGGAGAGAGAAGATGATTTAGGTGGAAAGCAGAAGATTTTTAAGGAAGTGAAAATACTCTGTTTGATACCATAATGATGGCTACGTGTCATTATACATTTGACCAAACTCATAGAACGTACACCAAGAGTGAACCTTCATGTAAACTAGGGACTATGGGAGATTACGATGCATCAATGAAGGTTCATCAGTTGAACCAAATGTCCCACTCTGGTTGGGGGTACTGATAATGGGGGACACCATGCATGCGTGGGGACAGGAGGTATATGGGAAATTGCTGTACATTTCCCCCAATCTTGATGTGAACCTTACACTGCTCTTAAAAACAAATTCTTAATAAAAAAAACCCAAAATGCCAAAAAAAAAAAAAAGTAATTGCTAGCAGAGGGAGCTGATGCAGAATGAACTGTGTCTTGTCGTCCGCGTTCTCATGCCTCACCCGACAGATCTCACACGAAAGCCTGTATTCACACGACTTCGCCTGCTCGGATGGCATCCTTTTTGATGAACGACACCAGCAGAAGTCCCGGAGTATTAATTACTTTTGTATTAACTTTAGATCATTATTAGTAGGGCTGCGCTTTTGGTTTTTGTCTACGACTGAGGCAGGGTTTTCTTTAGAAAGAGAAAACTACTGCTTTTCAGCAGTAAATGCCAATCAAGAGCGGCGTGGTAAAAATAACCGGTGAAACTCAGAGCGATACATATTTAAGAATTGAGTAATGTAGCCACAAAAGCTACTACGTGTGTTTAGAAAGGAGCGTATAGCTCTGTTCCTGTTTGCTGATTGTGGGCAGCTATCACGGCGCACAGCTAGGGAGGAAGGAGATGCTCACGGCCTTCGGGGGCTGGAATCGGACCCCTTTTTAAAATGCATTTGAGACTGTCAGTTATACGAGCAGTTTGAGAATCATAGTTTAATTTACTTGATTCAATATGTTGGTTTGAAATGTGACAAATTTTCTTTCCTTTTTGAACTCTTCTGAGATTGTCAAACATTTCAAAATCAAAAATAGCCAGAAACCCACAAAATGTTTGTCTAAATTTCCCTGGCTTATGCCATTAACACCAGAAAATTCATCCTAGTGTGATAATTTTTTAGCATTATGTGCCCCTAAAAATCTACTTTCACTATAGTTTATATTAGTAGGAACCCTGGTGTAATGATTTGCTGCTTCTATTGTGGTTCATTTGTTATTCTGTAAGAAATATGAAATATTTGTAATTGATATGTAAGAGATATTATTTATGGTATATGTCTTTAATTCGTCTCTTCACAAACTTTGTTAATCATGAAATTATCCTAGGAAAGTCAGCTGTTTATGATGATCATGCTTTCAACATAGATGGGTCAGTAATGCAACGTTACAGTTAGGGGAGGGGAGGGACATAGGCCTAGCTTGTAAGTTACTGAAAGTGAGGCTTTGAAGAGGAAAGCTGAAGGGGAACTCCACCACTGGCCGCCCTTTCATCTCAGTCCTTTTTCATCCTGGCCTCCTTCCCATAGAAGCCCCCTCACTAAGAGTGAGTTTAAAGCAGCGCGGTTTAAACGGAAAGGTGACGGTGAGAGGCTGAGGAGCAGGTGATAGAGGTAACGCCTGACCACAGGGCAGCTCCGAGGCTTTCTCTGCCGTGCAGTCTGGCCAGCACAAGCTGCAGCCCCAACTCTACCTGCCACCCTGGCGCTGGGCAGGCAGGTGGCGTGGATGGGCTCTGCCATTTACCAGCTGGGTGGCCTTGGGCCAAGTCCTTGCCATTGGGCTTCTTCATCTGTCGGTGGGGATAAGAACACCCATCTCACAGTGCTGTTGTGTGGCTTAAAGGTATCCAGCATAAAGCACCTGGAACACTTAGGAGATGCCAGCTATCATTATTATGGTTATTATTACAGCTTCCTTTGAAGTATAGGTAGGAACTTAAATGAATGTCATCCCTTCCCACCGACCCCAAAGTAAACAGAACAAACCAAATCCACTCCTCAGCTGCTGGCTGTGTGCAGTAGCAGGTTTCCAGCTACAACTCTGGTCCTGCAAACGGGCCACACTCAAACACTGGAGACAGAGAGGAATACCTAGCGATTAGTAAAAGAAGGCTGTCTTCAGACATACATTGTCATTGCTGGGCGATCTACACAGTTTGGGAATGAAAGATGCTAATTCTTTTGTTTTAAATATAAGTCCACATGGCTTATTGGAGCCAAGAATGCATGCAAATGTCTCTCTCAATTTTGGGAGCCAGACTTTGCTGAATGTGTGTGTGGTCTAGCCTTCCTAAACCAACAAGTAGTTAGCAGTTGGCACCCCAAACTGCCCGAACCCCGGGGCTTGGGTTTCCTAATTGTTTTCTTCTGCAGTGAGCTTGGTCTGATGGCTGATTCCTCAGCCTCGTCCTAATTCATGTGCATTTAGACCTTCCAGCATGTGTTCACATTCCCGCTCCTTGTTCAGTCGAAACCTTGGGCTTCCTGAGTCTTGTTTTCTCCATCAGTCGAGGGGAAGGCAGACTGGGTGGTCTCCGGGGCCCATCTCTCCGTCCTTTGGTGATTGTGACCCGTGGCTTCACGTGAAGAGCCTGCTGTCTGCATCCGTGGGGCCCCAGGTGGTCCTCAGGGTGTCGTCTTCAGGCTCCCGCTGGTCCCAGTTCCTGCTTTAATCTGCACTCGGGTTCCACCCCGTGGGTGCTCTGAGTCTGGCGCGCAGCTCACTTGCCCTCGCTCTCTTGGCCCCAGCTTTTCCTTGTGTCACAAAGAGAACTGTGCTTCCCTTTGGCTCCTCTTCTGTGCCTTCTACGGGGCATCTCCTTGGCTGCCCTTGAGTTCTCTGGTCTTCAGGTTCCTTGCTCTCTTAATCTCCTGGGAGGCAGAGGGAGGTAGTGGGAAGGAGGTGCACCTGGCCTGAAGTCTCACCTCTGCGGCGGCCCACTGCTCTGAGTTTCCCAATCTCTGAAGGCAAGACAACAGCACTTACCCGTCAGAGTGATCACGAGAATGAATGAGAATAATGTAAGTGACGCCCTTGCATACTGCAGATGCTCAATAAATACTCGTCCCTTCCTCTACCCATCAGTGAGGCTGGTCCTCCCCGTCAGGCGCTCCTGAAACCCTTCTTGTGGTAGCTTTACCCACCACCAGGTGGTGCCCCGTCAGCCACCGAGGTGTCTGGTCGTCTTACCCTGTGACAAGCAGAGACCCCCAACTGAGCTGAGATAATAAGGAACTTCTCATCTCGTCTAAGAAGTCCGGAGGGAGGGCAGGTCAGGGTCTGCTCACTCACATCTCCTCCGGTCACCAGGAGGTGGCCAGCATTCCAGGCTCCACACGCAGATAATGCGATGTCGGATTTTTTCCAGCATGCTGTTTCTTCCACTATGACTCTTTATAAACACGGGGAAACTTCTTCCTGTGACTCACAGGCCAGGATTTTGTCCCCACCCAAACCAGTCACTGGCAGTGGCATTGGCCACTGCAAGCAGCCTGGACCAACCCTGGTCACTCCCTGGTGTGGTGGCTAGGCTCCCTCGCCTTAGGCACGGGGCCACGCAGGGGGTGGATATCTGAACCAAATGGAGAATGGAGGGTTTCGTTAGAAAGAGAAGGGGTTAGAGGTCAATGGATTTGGAGAAAGCGACCAACAGTGTCTGCTTCAGCCTCGCAGCAAAAGAACCCCCGGCTGGCTGGGCCTTAATCCTTTGGACACTGATGTAATTTTTTGGATTTTGCCAACTCTGATAACAACGAGAGTTAGCACGGATTGAGCACTTACTAGGAGCTGTTCTAAGTGCTTTACTGTGTTTACGTATTCAATTTAGGCAGGTGCCCTTGTTATCCCACCTTGATATGGAGGGAAACTAGAACAGAGGCTGAGCAGTTGGGCCAAGTGTGCGCAGCTCGGGGCAGAGGAGCTGCAGTCCCCGCCTTGGCTGCTGGCTCCAGGGTCCTGGCTCTTAACCGCAGGCCACCCTGTCTCTGGGAGGACCCTTTAGGAAAGGCGGCAATGCTTACTCTGCCTGCAGCAAATTTGACTCTTTGTTATGCCTGGAGGTGGACCCAGCGCATCGCAGAGAAGCATCTCTGCTCACCGTAGCCGTCTGAATGAGTGGAGGTTGTCTTCTAGCCACAGGGTCATCTCTTTGTCCGTGTAGCATCTACTTCAGATTTGGGCATTTCTTTCCCTTTCTGTCTCTGGCATCCTGCCCTCCCATGCTTCTTCCCAACTCCCCAGACGCTTATGCTCCTGCCTGCCCTGCAGGGCCCCAGCCCCGTCCTGGAGCCACAGCACCGTCCGAGGCCCAAGACTTAGGTTCTCCACGCGCTTCAGGTCAGGAATCTGCCAGGAAGAAAGGACTTAAAGCAAAGCTTCCATGTGTTTCCAGGTTAACAAAGTTTGGGTCTTTTTACTCTGTTTTATCCTTTGTCAACTCCCCACGAGGGTGAGGTGGAAGTAAAAGAAGAGGCTAACAAAGGAAGAGAATCTCATCTTGCCTCTTGAGGTGAGGGGATGCTCATTGTAAGCCATGTCCGGAGAATTGCCGAGACACAGGAAGCTATTCTGACGTATCAGAACACAGTGTGTGTTTAGAAGTGTCATGACTAGTCTCCTCCCCCAACATGCAAAAAAAAAAAAATTGTTTTAAATTGAAGACTAGAATTCAAGAATGTGCAATTCAGTTAAAGACATTAAAAAAAGGAAAATAAACAAACGCACCCAAAGCCCCAGGCTGTTTGCTCTCATACCACATCACTGCCCCAATCAGGGCTGCTCTTTTAAGCCTGGGAGCCAGTGATGTCAGAACATCTGGTCTACCCAGTCAGCCGTGACTAGTGTGTCTGTTGGACACCAAGTGACACAAGTCGTTATGGGATTACCCCAGTGCCTTGGAGTTGTGTAGATGTAGCCTTAGTCATTTCAGAAGCAATTAGTAAATAATTAGAGGTACTAAGCTGCTTGCTTGGTCGGTAATATCTTCACAGAAGTGAAGACACAAGTGATGGGTATATCCATTTTCTTAAATAGGTGAATTTTCTTAAAAAAGAAATTTAAAAAATTATTGCTTGAGGGATAAGAAACAGTTGTTAGGATCACAACCGTTTCATAAACATACCTTAACATTAGAACACCACATTAGCACAAACGAATGTATCAGAATGCAGCCTGTTTGCCTAATAAAAAGACCGTGTCAAACTCAAAATGAGGCCATTTACTAAAACATACAAGCTTTTGGTTAATTCGTAATATTCTCCTAATCCCACTTTTATCATCTCTCCTCTGGTGCACTTGGTATTAATTACCTATTATAGCAGGTATTTGAACACAACTTCTCTTTCGTCTGCAGAAAATATTAGCATATCGCAGAGCTGTTGGGACAGATTGTATCTGAGGCACTTCTTCCTCCTGCAGAAAAGCCTATCAATCATAACTGAGTATAGTGATTAATAATGTCACAGCTCTTATTCCTGTGTCTCTGTGCAGCTAAATGAAGAGTCGTGCTTACATTGGATCTAGAGAATTTCACATAACAAAATAATCAGCTGCCATTTTATAAAGAAATGATATTGAAAATGCTTCTACCCCAGGACCTATTTTTGGTTGCTCTATTAGTAATTTACTGAAGGCTCCATCAGGAAACTAAAGCAAAGATTTTGTTATGTCAGAATTTATATTATTTCAGACTAAGTTTCTCTTAAAAAAAAAAATCTTCTTGCATGTGGCAAGTCAATAGTACACAAGAGATTGCAGGGTTGAGTGTTTAAGACAGTGCGGTGTCATGGGGACAGGCTGGTGGAGTGAGGGGACGGGATGGTGGAGTCGGGGGGACGGGATGGTGGAGTGGGGGGGACGGGATGGTGGAGTAGGGGGATGGGATGGTGGAGTAGGGGGACGGGATGGTGGAGTGAGGGGACGGGATGGTGGAGTGGGGGGGGGGACGGGATGGTGGAGTGGGGGGGGACGGGATGGTGGAGTGAGGGGACGGGATGGTGGAGTGAGGGGACGGGATGGTGGAGTGGGGGGGACGGGATGGTGGAGTGAGGGGACGGGATGGTGGAGTGAGGGGACGGGATGGTGTAGTGGGGGGACGGGATGGTGGAGTCGGGGGACGGGATGGTGGAGTGGGGGGACGGGATGGTGGAGTGAGGGGGACGGGATGGTGGAGTGGGGGTGGGACGGGATGGTGGAGTGGGGGTGGGACGGGATGGTGGAGTCGGGGGGGGACGGGATGGTGGAGTGGGGGGGACGGGATGGTGGAGTGGGGGGACGGGATGGTGGAGTGAGGGGACGGGATGGTGGGGGGGGGGACGGGATGGTGGAGTGGGGGGGACGGGATGGTGGCGTGGGGGGACGGGATGGTGGAGTGGGGGGGACGGGATGGTGGAGTGGGGGGGACGGGATGGTGGAGTGGGGGGACGGGATGGTGGAGTGAGGGGACGGGATGGTGGAGTGAGGGGACGGGATGGTGGAGTCGGGGGGGGACGGGATGGTGGCGTGGGGGGGACGGGATGGTGGCGTGGGGGGACGGGATGGTGGAGTGAGGGGACGGGATGGTGGAGTCGGGGGGGGGACGGGATGGTGGAGTGAGGGGACGGGATGGTGGAGTCGGGGGGGGGACGGGATGGTGGAGTGAGGGGATGGGATGGTGGAGTCGGGGGGGGGACGGGATGGTGGAGTGGGGGGACGGGATGGTGGAGTCGGGGGGGGACGGGATGGTGGAGTGGGGGGGACGGGATGGTGGCGTGAGGGGACGGGATGGTGGAGTGGGAGGACGGGATGGTGGAGTCGGGGGGGGGGACGGGATGGTGGAGTGAGGGGACGGGATGGTGGAGTCGGGGGGGGACGGGATGGTGGAGTGGGGGGACGGGATGGTGGAGTGGGGGGACGGGATGGTGGAGTCGGGGGGGGACGGGATGGTGGAGTGGGGGGGACGGGATGGTGGCGTGAGGGGACAGGATGGTGGAGTGGGAGGACGGGATGGTGGAGTCGGGGGGGGGGGGACGGGATGGTGGAGTGGGGGGACGGGATGGTGGCGTGGGGGGACGGGATGGTGGAGTGAGGGGGACGGGATGGTGGAGTGGGGGGGACGGGATGGTGGAGTGGGGGGACGGGATGGTGGAGTCGGGGGGGGACGGGATGGTGGCGTGGGGGAGGCTGGAGCCCTTGGACTCCACAGGCTGAGTGTGCATCTGAACTAAGACACTCACTATCTGAGTGACCCTGAGCAAACCAGGCTCTCTGGAAACTTTTTTCTCAGCTGTGTAATGGGGAAGCAATATTGCAAGATTTTTCCAATGTTGTTGAGATTATTTATGAGAATAAATATAAAATGAACTTACCATAGTGCAGGGCCCATAGAAGTTACTCAAAAAATTAGGAGTTCACATTTGGAGGAGATAAGACAAATGAGCTATTGTGTGGAAGGTTAAATGATGTACGCGGTCATTTATGATTTAAAGCTACGAAGAGGCCTGTGTGCTGATGGCGCCCATGTTTCTGTCTCCCTCTTCGGCCCCAGACTCACTACTGTCCACAGACCAAACCAGGGCTGCTGGTGGTCCTCCTTACCACATCCCGAGAAGCCTTCCTCCCCAGACCTCCCTCTGTCTTAGTAAATGGTTCCACCGTTCACTGGGTCATTCAAGCAGAAACAGGATTAACCTTGGTTCCCATCTTTCCCTTACCGGCCCCTCTCCCCAGTCCAGTCCACCGGCACATCCTGTCGGCTGCATCCTGTGCCGTGTCCTCAGCCCATCCGCCTCTCTGCATCGCCGCTGCCGCTGGGTCTCCACTCTGTGCGCTGTCAGTAACCCCTGCACTGCTCTTCCTGTTCCCACTCTTGCCCCTTGCAGTCTCTGTTTCACATGACATCAGAGCTATCTGTTCAAAACATGAGTCAGATCTCATCAGACCCCGTTGGTTAAGATGCCCTGTGGCTTCTGGTCACCTGCTGAATAAACGTCGGACAAAAACCTGGCTTTTGGCACTCAGCATGAGAGGTCTCCCCCCTGGAAATTCTTTGGACTACACTATCTAAAATTCCTCAACACTTAGGACAGCCTGAGGTTTTGTTTGTTTACTTGTTCATTACTAGGAAATATGTTCCCTGGGAGTGGGCACCTTCTCTGTCCTGCTCACTGTTGGAACTTTAGTGCCTTAAACAGATCCTATGTTTTCAAACAGAACATATTGAGCACCTAATATGAGCTCAATAAATATTTACAGGATGAGTAAATAAGGCTCTGCAGGAAAAGTTCACAGTAATTGGAGTAGCCAGGAAAAGCTTGACGAGAAAGGTGAGACTGGAGCTTGAGTTGGACCGTGGCTGGGCTGTCAGTGTGTGCTGAGGGGCAGAGGGTGAGACTTGGGACAGCTTTCAGGATTGCAGCCTGGCGGAAGGAGAGGACGCGGAGCTGAAGGCAGTGGAGACGTGGCCGGGGCGGGGACACCGGGTCTGTGACGCTTCTGTGGGAAGTTGTGTTTCTCAAGGCAAGATGGAACAGAGGACAGAGCCATTTTGAAATGCAGGCTGGAGAAGAAGGTGGAGGCATTAACCCTAAAGCGAGGGGCAAAGGGTGGTGCTGGCGGTGGCAGTTCATTGAAGGTTTCCGATAGGGGATGATGACACGAGACAGGAGGAATTTAGGAGATGGCGTCAGCAGAGTGATGGATGCGCCTGAGGGGAGAGCCGCTGGAGTCAGGGGTACCCGTCCCCAGGCCCTGGAAGTAGTCAGCCCCTCACCATCACCGTCAGCCTGCGTTTGCTGAGCCCTCTGCTGCGTGAGGGGCGCCATGGGGTTCCTGGGAGGGGATCGGCTTGCCCCTCCCGGTGTGCAGCTCTGCTCTATGAGCGGCAGGCGTCGGGGTGACTGCGGCCTCAGTATTCTTGGCCTGTGGTGCCCGGGGAGGAGCCTCCATCCTATGAGTGTGGGCTAGGTTAGAAAGAAGGAGAGATGGGAAAGATTTCTCCTCGATTTGGCAGCCTTTTTAAAGCCCTAGGTATTTAGACTTGGGGCTTATTTTCATAGCTGTGTCAGAAGTTCAGTGAGTAGCTAGAATTTCTTATTAGACGACTTTAAGCTACTTGTGGCAGGTGGGCATTTTAAAAATGAAAATCAAATGTAGGGGGAGGTATACGTGGCCTGTGGTGTATAGGACAGGAAGTTTCCCTTTTCACTGTGGCTGCAAGGAAACCCCAAATCAGATTTTTGGAGTTTTGCTCTGTCATAGCAACTATGACTTTTAGGTTGCTGTAGCTCTTTTTTAGTCAGCTCCGTTTCTCTGTTTTCGTGGGTCTCCTTTAGATGTCTTTTTATGTGAGCTTATTCAATCTGTGGTAAAGGCAGCGTTTGCATCTGTTCAGTACTTCAATGCCTAGTCCTGGGCCTGGGGGGGCAGCACCAGAGCCGGGAACGGAAGTCAGCCCCTTTGTGAAAGGGGAGCAGTGCCAGCGCCGCTCCTTCCACACGTCCCCAGATTGAAAGTTTGTGTTTATGAGGTTCTGAATGTAGTCTAATTTTTTCCTATCTGGTTTGGACCATCTCTACCAGCTGGTAAATAGGAAATGTTCACGGTAGGAAGCCAGTACTCTGCAGAGTGTAAACAGATGGAATCGATATAAAGTGACAAGTTAGACTGTGCTGTTGAGAACACAGCGCCAAAACCAAGAACATAACAGTCAGGCTACTTATTCCGTTCCAGTTCATTTAGTCCTGAATAGCGCTTCATATCTGCACAGCTGTGTTGTTCTTTTTTCCCCCCTTTCTTTCTTCTGGGTTGATAATGACAATTTCAAAGAAAAACTTTAATTAAAGATTTTATACGAAATAACCAAAAGTAGAATAATAAGGAAAATGAGCATTGATGTGTTTATTGTAAGAGAAATCCTTTTTCTTGGCTTCAATTTTTAAAATGTACTCCTTAAATTTAAAATGAGTTTAGTCGTGGTGACAGAAAGGTGCCAGACTGACAGCAGTGGCTGCCGAACCCTGCGTTTTGCTGCGGAGCCAAGACAGAGGGGCGGCCAGAGGCCCCCTCCCCTGCGTCTCAGTCCGCAGGCAGGCGGGTGGGCTGCCGTCCCCGACCCCCTGCTGCTAGAAACCAGGTGAGGAAGGTGGCTCCAGGTGAGGAGGGAACAGAAAGCAGGGAATCAGGAGCCAATTTGGATAGCATGGTGCAGGTTGCCCTCTGGCCCGAGGAAGGTTTGCCTTCCCCCGGGAGGGGCCCCACCAGAGCCAGGCCTGGAGAGGGGGAATTCTGGGCTCCAGGGAGGAAACCTTAGGCCTTTTCTCACCTCCTTTCAAGTCTGGGTGGTCATATTTATTTGGGTTCACAGCTTTCCTTCCTGGAGCTCCCAGTGCTATAAAAAGAATTTTAAACAAAGAACTATAGAGTGAGAATCACATCCACTGTTAGCAATGTATTGAACCATCTGAACTCAGTGGGGTACAAATATGAAGCAGTTTGATTCTTTGCTTCTTAAGCAGGCGCGGGCACATCTGCCTTCCTCGTCCCCGAAGGCTGTCTTAGCAGATCCCATGGCTCTCTGGTCACGTTCAGGTAGAACAAGCCCGGCGTAGACTAGTCCAGTGTTAAACCCGGAGCTCAGATGCAGCTCAGCTGGCCGCTCCTCCCTCCTTCCAGCTCCACGGGCCCCGGGGGAGGGGGTGGGCCAGGGGGATTGCCGGCTCGTCGGCGACTCTCTCCCTCCTTCTGCTTCCTTCCTCCCCAGTTTGTGGGATCCGTGATGAGGGCTGAGGAAGGGGAGCTGGCCTCCTTCTCCCTTCGCTGGTGTCCTCTGTGGGGAGCAGGTGAAGGCTGCTCTCGTGGGGCACAAGGGGAGTTACTAGGACAGTGCTTTGGGGACCTCCAAACTCTGTGGTTTTCTGGTGAGGAGCAGCTCTGGCTAATCCCCCTGTACCTCGTCAGCCCTCCTCCCGGTGGTCCACCTCACCTTCTCAAGCTGTGTGTTGTCCCCTCACTTGAGCAGCCCTGGGAGCAGGACAGCTCAAGCCTTCTACCTTTCTTTTTCTTTTAAAAAAAAGTTTTAATACAAATGTTAAAGGTTACTTTCCATTTACAGTTATTACAAAATATTGGCTATTTTCCTGTGTTGTACAATACGTCCTTGAGCCTCTCTTACACCCAATAGTTTGTACCTCCCACTTCCCTACCCCTGTGTTGCCCCTCCCCTCTCCCCACTGGTAACCACTAGTTTGTTCTCTATATTTGTGAGTCTGCTTCTTTTTTGCTATATTCACTAGTTTGTTGTATTTTTTACATTCCACATGTAAGTGATATCGTACAGTATTTGTCTTTCTCTATTTGACTTATTTCACTTAGCATAATGCCCTCCAAATCCATCCATGTTGCTGCAAATGGCAAAATTTCATTCTTTTTAATGGCTGAGTAGTATTCCATTGTATATATTGTATATACCACACCTTCTTTAGCCACTCATCTGTTGATGGATACTTGGGTTCCTTCCATATCTTGGCAATTATAAATAATGCTGCTATGAACATTGGGGTGCATGTATCTTTTCAAATTAGTGTTTTTGGTTTTTTGGGTTATATACCAAGGAATGGAATTACTGCGTCATATGGTAGTTCTATTTTTTTTTTTGAGAAACCTCCATACTGTTTTCCATAGTGCACCAATTTACATTCCCACCAACAATAGGAGAGTTCACTTTTCTCCACATCCTCACCAACATGTTTTATTTGTGTTCTTTTTGATGATAGCCATTCTGACAGGTGTGAGGTGATTTCTCATTGTAGGTTTGATTTGCATTTCCCTGCTGATTAGCGATGTTGAGCATCTTTTAATGTGCCTGTTGGCCATCTGCATTTCCTCTTTGGAAAAATGCCTACTCAATTCTTCTGCCCATTTTTTAATCGGGTTGTTTGTTTTTTTGATGTTGAGTTGTATGAGCTGTTTATGTATGTTGGATATTAATCCCTTATCAGTCATATCATTTGCAAATATTTTCTCCCATTCAGTAGGTTGTCTTTTTGTTTTGTTGATGGTTTCCTTTGCTGTGCAAAAGCTTTAAGTTTAATTAGGTCCCAATTGTTTATTTTTGCTTTTATTTCCTTTGCTTTAGGAGATGGATCCAAAAAATATTGCTGCAATTTATGTCAATGAGTGTTCTGCCTATGATTTCCTCAAGGAGTTTTATAGCATCCAGTCTTACATTTAGGTCTTTAATCTATTTTGAGTTTATTTTTGTATGTGGTGTTAGAGAAAGTTCTAATTTCATTCTTTTAAATGTAACTGTCCAGTTTTCCCAGCACCACTTATTGAAGAGACAGTCTTTTCTCCACTGTATATTCTTGCCTCTTTTGTCATAGATTGACCATAAGTGTGTGGGTTTATTTCAGGGCTCTCTCTCCTGTTCCACTGATCTATGAGTCTGTTTTTGTGTCAGTACCATACTGTTTTGCTTACTGTAGCTTTGTAGTATAGTCTGAAGTCAGGGAGCATGATTCCTCTAGTTCTGTTCTTCTTTCTCAAGACTGTTTGAGGGTCATTTGTGTTTCCATACAAATTTTAAAATTATTTGTTCTAGTTCTGTGAAAAATGCCATTGGTATTTTGATAGGGATTGCATTGAATCTGTAGATTGCCTTGGGTAGTATGGTCATTTTAACAATATTGCTTCTTCCAATCCAAGAACATGGTATATCTTTCCATCTGTTTGTGTCATCTTCAATTTCTTTCATCAGTGTCTTATAGTTTTTGGAGTACAGGTCTTTTGCCTCCTGAGATAGGTTTATTCCTAGGTATTTTATTCTTTTTGATGTGATGGTAAGTGGGGTTGTTTCCTTAATTTCTCTTTCTGATACTTCGTTGTTAGCCTTCTACCTTTCTTGTTCTCCACTTAACTCATGGAAAATTCACATGTCCTGTCCATGCCAACAATAGGCATGTAGACCACTCTGATCTTCCCCTCCTGCTCTGCTATCTCTGTTCAATTCTCAGTTTCTTCCCCCAGGAAGGTGTAGAGCAGATCACTGTGCCCACAGAAATGACATGCCTATCTGCCGTTCTGCAGGCACCAGTCCTGTCTGTACAAGGATTTCATTGGCTCACCAAAGCTTCTTCCCCATGAATGCTGCAATCACCCATCCATCCATCTGTCCATCCATCCATCCATCTGTTCATCTGTTCATCCATCTATCTCTTATCCATGCATGCATGCATCCATCTATCCCTCCATCTGTCCATCCATCTATTATCCATCCATCCATCCTTCTATCTGTCCATTTGTCCATCCATCATCCGTCTATCTATCCATCCACCCATCCATCCATCCATCCATCCATCCATCCATCCATCCATCATCCATACATTCATCCCCTTAACACTTATTCGTTGATCCAGGCCCTGTTCTTGGCCCTGGACTCCTGTCCACTCAAGACTTTCTGAAGGAGGTAGAGGAGCTGGCTGGTGTGGGGGGATTAGTGCTGGTTCTGCCAGTTACTATTCTCCAGCATGTGTGTGTGGTTATATGGTTATTTATATCTCTGTCCTCAGCCTTTGGTCCTGATCAGCAATTCCTATCAGACCACCATCTATTGAGTATGTTCCCTGTGAGGTACCTGCACACATGAGCTCATTTCTTTTTTTTTTTAAATGAATTTTGATGAAATTCCACTATATCTACCCATTTTTCTTTCTTTCTTTCTTTCTTATAAATTTATTTATTTATTTATATTTTATTTTTGGCTGCGTTGGGTCTTTGTTGCTGTGTGCAAGCCTTCTCTAGTTGTGGTGAGCAGGGGCTTCTCTTTGTTGCGGTGCACGGGCTTCTCATTGCGGTGGCTTCTCTTGTGGTGGAGCACAGGCTCTAGGCGTACGGGCTTCAGTAGTTGTGGCACACGGGCTTAGTTACTCTGCGGCGTGTGGAATCTTCCCAGACCAAGGACTGAACCAGTGTCCCCTCCATTGGCAGGCAGATTCTTAACCACTGCACCACGAGGGAAGTCCACGTGAGCTCATTTTATCTGCACACGCTGATTCAGTGCCCTTCTTCATTCCCATTTCACAGATGAGGAAACTGAAGTTCGGAAGAGTCAGGTCACTGTTCCAAGGTTACCCAAACGATGGCAGCCCGGGGTACTTTCTGTAGTTTTCTGTATCTGGAGGAGGTTTCTGTTCCCTACTCCCTCCCTGGCTTTACTCTTCAGGACAGATATTATCTGATCCCTGTAGCAACACTTGTGAGTCTGCCCTCCATGAATTCATCTAAATCTTTTGGGGAAAGTTTTAATTTAATTTTCCTCCTATCACTTCCTTTTCAGTAATCACTTCCTCCTTTTGTACTCCTGTGTGAAATGGGGCTTTTTTTTCCTTTTCTTGAAATGTTAGGTGAACGAGTCCTAGTTTATGTAGCCATACTTCAGAACTTTAAGGCTTTCTATCCTGCTTTTTCCTAGCCCTGCTGTCCAGATGGAAGAAGCGAGCCTTTTTAGTGCATCTTCACTGTGGTTCGCTTCCCTAGATTGCTTGGTTCTGAATCATCCCCAGGGCTCAGTCATCTCCCCAGATGGGGGCTCTGAGGACAAGAAGAGGGTCAGATGCTGCCCTTCTCGCAGGGTCTGTGGTGCTGCAGGGGGAGCCTGGGGGCCGTGGGGGCCTGGGGTGCAGCAGGGAGCTGGGGGGTCTAGCAGGGGGCCGGGCGGGGCAGCGCACTGCTAAGCCTGGCGCAGGGCTCAGAGCATGGGTAGGGGGAAGCGTCTCCTGGCTGTGGCCCTGGCTGCCCAGGATGGAGCAGGGACTGCGTCTGGGGCAGGTGGCTGGGAAGAGAAGACTTGAGGGCAGGTCTTCAGAGGGCCTCAGGCCATTTCCTGGCTCCTGAGCCTTAAAGTCATAATTAGCTATTGTTTTGGTTTTCTTTTTAAATCTTCATTGCTTCTGTGTTTGTGCACCTGAAGCTGCCTGACACCTACCCACCCACTCAGATGTTTGGGGTTACATGGGAGGGAGTGGAACAGGGGTTGTGAACTTTTCCTGTGAAAATGGTAAATATTTGTATTTTGGCCGGCCAGACAGCTCAGTCTGACTACTCAGCTCTGCCCCTGTAGGGAAAGCAGCCCGAGGCAACTCATTTACATAAATGAACGGGGTGTGGCTGGGCGCCAATAAAATTTACTTTTGGATCCTGAAATTTGAAACTCAGATAACTTTCACGCGTCACAAAATATCCTTCTTTTGATTTTTTTCAACCGTTTAAAAATGTAAAAACCATTCTTAGCTTGCAGGCATATAAAAACAGGCAGCAGGCAGGAGTGTGCATCACCTGGAACTCAGGAAAGGGAGCTCGGCCACCAGAGGCGCTGGAGCTGGGCCAGGAGAGCACCTTTCTCAAGCTGGTCTTTGGGCCCTCACAGGGCAAGGCCACGCTTTCCTTTCTGAGAAGCTGGATTTGGAAGGAGGCCCCTTTCCTCCCGTGAGCTGTGCAGCATTTCTCCTCTCTCCGTGGATTTGGCCCTCTCTGAGCCCTCCTCCCGAGAAGCAGTGGGGAAGTGAAGGGGGATGGAGCTCCTGGAGAGCAGAGGCCAGGCATGGAGTAGGGAGGTCCCCTCCTGCAGGCGAGGAGCTGGGTACCACTTTCAGGCAGGAATTCACCAAGATGTCAAGATGGAGGTCAGGGGGCCAGTGTCGGGATGGAAGTGCAGTCAGAAGAGCAGGAGAGACGGCGCCAGCTCCTGCCCCGGAGCGGAGGACGGGCAGGCGTTTGGGCAGCAACACGGCTGTAAACTCACTGTGCAAATATTTATGAGCATCCACTCTGTCCAGGGACTGTTCTAAGCCTAAGGATACAGCAGCAAATGAAACCAAATCCCCTTCCGTGGCATTTACATTTCAATGGAAGAAGAAAGACAATAAACAGAGACAGAAATATGAAATGTGCCGGTGTGGGTGAACGCGAAGGAGAAAAGGGACGAGGGTGCGTTTTTGTGCAGGTCATCGGGAAGGCCTCTCGGGGCAGGTGACACATGACCGAGACCCGAATGAGGGCCTCAGGGAGCCGTCCAGCGGAGGGAGCCAGACGTGCAGAAGCCTTGATGGCTGAGCGCGCCTGGTGTGTGTGAGAACGCGCAGGGAGGCCTGTGTAGCTGGAGCAGGAAGGGGCAGGGGACTTGGCGGGTGAGGTCAGGAGGTGGTGGGGGTCAGATCATCCAGGGCTGTGGGCGTGGTGAAGAGACCCCCGAGGGCTTGTGAAGCGAGGGAGCTCAGTGTGGCTGGAGCCCAGGGCCTTGGGGGGTGAGAGCTGGGGCTGGGGTGGAAGGAGCGGGAGGCTCAGAGCCGGTGGCTCTCGGTGCACACGTGTCCCAGTTGGACCCAAATGGCAGACGTCTAGCTGGCCCAGAGAGGAGCCGGATGCTGCCCACACCACCCCGATTTCTCTCTCTGCCGTTTCCTCTCCCACCTCTTCTCCCTTTCCAAGGGAGAGGGAAGCGGGGCGAGGCAGGGGCAGGTCCTTTCACTCCTTTGTGTTTTTCTTCTTTCCCGTCACCGGGTGGGACAAGTCTTCACACCACGGCCCTAACTCTGGTGCCTCTGATAAGCCTCACCATCTGCAGCTCCATCTAGATCTTGCCAAACTTCAGTCTGACAAATGATAAGAAACTTGGAGACATACCTCTGGTGGGTGTGAGTTCTGTGCCAGATTTGCTGCTTCCCTGCTTTCCACGCTGGGTCCATCTGGGTTACTTTGGGTTTTAAAAAAGCGCATCGCCTCATGTGCTCCCAGAAGAGGTGAATCAGGGTTTGGCAGCAGACAAGGTGCCGAGGGTTTTTTTTGGCCACGGGCACAGGCGCTCTCTGCGGCTGGGGCCCTGTGCTTTTAGACGAAGTGGTGGAGCGGAGGGCGGACATGCACGAGCGGGCTCGCTCCAGCTGATACTCTCCCGGCTCTTCCTTGCTCCGTCTTCCTGGTTTTGAATATTAAGCTCGTTTCAGCCAACGCTGTCTAGTCGGTAGAAGCGGGAGATGTGTATACAGTTCAGCACAGGGCCTTGCAAACATCCGATTCACGTTTGTTCAATTATCATATTATTGTAATCTTTATTACATTGAATGTAATCATTGTTACGTTCAGGATTGGCCCCAAGGAGGTGTGTGTTTGTCGACATCTAACAAGGCTCCCTCAGAGCGTGGCTTCTTTCCAGGCAGGTGAAAAGAAGATGGATTCATTCATTCATTCACTCAAGCACATGCTTGCTGGGCACGTACACTCTGCCAGAGGCTGTCCTAGCCCCCGCGTGAGGCAGGGAACAGAGCCCCGCTCTCAGGGAGCGCACTTTCCACAGGGAGAGACAGACAGTAAAGACGAGCATTAAATTCGTTGGTGAGAAGCACCCTGCAGAAGATGAGTGCTGGGGGTGGGGTCAGGAAAGGCCTTTTGGATCAGCTGACATCTGGGCCAAGACCTGCGGGATGTGAGGGCAGAGCCAGTGGGTGTCTGGGGAAGAAGTTTCCAGACAGAAGGAACAGCAAAGGCAAAGGCCTTGAGGCAGGAGGTGCCTGGCTAGCACTCACGAGAAGCAGAGGACTGTTTCGTGGCCCGAAGGCAATGAGCCAGCGGGCGGCGGGGGGATGAGGCGGGAGAGCCGCCAGGAGCCGGTCGGCGGGGCTCCGGCCCTTGACCCGGAGGGGACGAGAGCGACTGGAGGGCGTGTTCAGCCTTAGCTACACAGAACCCCGGCTGCTGCTGGAGCCTCAGCTGTGGCGTCGGCCGTGGACATTGGGGGCCCAAATGGGAGGCCGTCGCACCAGCCCAGCCAGTAGGGTGTGAGGCGGAGAGACTGGGCCGGTTCTGGAAACGTTCTGAAGGGAGGGCCGCTGGGCTCTCGGGCTAGCCCGGACGTGGGATGTGAGCGAAGAATCTGGCGGGAAGGCCTGGCCACGGTGGGACGGGGCGAAGCTGGGCGTCTGCTGGCCTCTAGAGCTGGACGTCCTGACTGGGGCTCCAAGGAGGAGCCGGGGCTGGAGACAGACACTGAGAGGCATCAGCTGCTCCTTAAGGTCACAGGCCTGGACCGCCCGGGAGGGAGGGAGTGTGCTTAGACCAGCCAGGAGACCCGAGGCCCGAGTCCGCAGGTGCCCAGAGCTCAGAGGCCGGGAGATGAGGAGCGAGCGGCAGGGACCAGGCCAAGCCCGAGCCAGAAAGCCGAGGAGAATCCGGGCCGGGAGTGGGGAAGCCGGGGGGAGGTGTACGTCCAGGAAGAAGGGGCGGTGAGCTGGGAGGAGGGCTGCTGCGGAGACAGCAAGATGGGCGCCCAGGAGCCGCCGGGCCTGGCAAGGTCGCCCTGACAAGGTCACAGTTTCTGTGCAGTGGTGCGCACGGAACTGATCGGGTGTGTGGGGGGACAGGACACACAGACAGCTTTCGAGGGGGGATTTCTGCAAAAGGGAAGGAGTGGCTGGGGGCGAGGCGAGGCGAGGAGGGAGGGCTCACCTCTAAGATGGTTCGTCATCGTGGACACGAGCTCAGAGCCGGGCACGGCGGGGCACGAGCAGTTCCTCACGGGCGCGAGAGCGGCGGCGGCCCGGAGTGGGACCGGAGGCCGGTGGCCGGGTGCAGAGGCACACAGGCTGGGCGTGTCGGGGAGCACGGGCCTTGCCTTCCAGTTGCTTCTGGTTTCTCTGCAAGTGAGGAGGAAGGTTATCAGCGGAGAGGAAGGAGGCGGGGTGGGAAGGGAGGCGGAGAGCGGAGAAGGTGGGAAAGGTGCCCGGTGGCGGGTGAGTGGGCCTGCTGGCAGGGCTGGTGGTCTTGAGCGAGGGGACCCAGGTGAGTGCTCGATGGCCCGTCCTCTCCGGCTGCGTCAGGCACTTGGAAGAGGCGGTGAGTTGGATCTGACCAGGGTTAGAGTCTAGCCAAGACCGGGGAGGCAGGAGGAGGGAGGTGGCGGTCAAGCACACGGGCACCGGGTCACTGTAAAGATGGGCCGTGGGGAGGCATGAGAAGGAGAGGGAGCAACAGGCAGGGTCCCGGAGGGGAGAAGGGCGTTGGGGTTCGGGCTGAAAGATGGGGGGCATTGGACGTGGGACTTTGTTTTGGAGAGCGGCAGTTACTGGTGACGAGGCGTGAGTGTGAGCAGGCAGGTGACCTCTGGACGGGAGGACGGGAGCTGAGTCAGAGGTCGGCTGACATCCCTGGGGGACCGGGGGGGGCGGAGGCAGGAGGGCCCCAGATGACCCAGCCGGGAGGAGCTGGGGCAGAGGCCATCCTCCCGCCAGCTCAGTGGTTCCTCCTGCGTGATCCCTAAGACGGCCACCCCGGGAGAGGGCTGGCAGGAGTCTCCTTCACGTCAGAGACAGTCTAGGGACCCGTCAGAGAAGGCGTTGAGGAAACTAGGAATAAGCCTGTTCATCTTAGAGTCTTCCCTAAACTCCTTCCTTAAGGTGCACTAATTTCCCTCCGAGTCTGGGCTGGACTTGGATGTGATCTAGTACAGGATGCAGAGTCAGACCTCCCAGGATCCGGCCATACCAGACGTTCATCACCCTTCATCCACAACCCCCTTCACGCCCAGCTGTACTCAGTGCCTTACTGTCCTGTCCTGCCCCGGCCCCCTCCTGGCTCAGATGCCACCTCCTGCAGGAAGCCTCCCAGGTGGCTCTGCTGGAAGTGTTGTTCTCTTGTGTGAAGACCCACAGCTCCTCGCTTGTCTGTCTCTGGTGTTTGGCTCTTGTTCCCATGGTTCCTATCTTGGTGAATATTTATTTACATGCCTCATCTGCTCTGCGGGAGGTGCAGTTTGGGGGTGGACTTGAGTTTGAACCCCAGCATCATTATCGTCTAACCAGGTGATGATGGGCAACTCATGTGGCCTCCCCCACCCTCGGATTTATCTGAAAGTGGGGAAACGGTACGTCCTTCCTGTGGCTCGGGAGGGTGCAGTCACAGGGCTCTGTGCTTGGCACGGGTGAGCCCTGGCGGATGTTTCTCTCCTTTACATAGAAGTGGCTCAGGGCAGGCACACGGCCCCGCGTCTCCACGGGACCTAACCAAATGCCTTTCAGGTCTGTGTGCCCAATAAATATGCATTTGCTGAATTTGGGAAAGATCACTATAAAACTTTTCTGTAATATCTTTTAAAAATTCAGAGGGGTTGAAATATACACTCATATTTTTCAGCTCCTAGTAAAAATGGTTTGCATATGGCTATGAAAAATAAAAATTGTCCAAATCCAGCTATGCCAGAATTATGGTTTGAAAGTATCAATTAACAAAAAAGATTTTTCATATGGCTCTAAAATGGAATGAATTGTGTATGAGACTTACCGCTTTACATCAGAAAAAGTTCTTTTTTTTTAAACTTACTAAGACCATTTACAGAGAAAATTGCTTTGAAAACATTCAAGAAATGTAAAGTGTCCTTTTTTCCATAGATATGTCATTTTGCAATACTTACGACTGTGAGTCTTTGAAAACATTTTATTTTACAAGAAGTATTTAAACACGTTCACTTTTTTTATTACCATCTTGATTTTTAATGCTGGATCTTTTGACTTTTCCTAAATCGCTTTTTATATACAGATTTTCAAAAACATTAAAACTGTTATCAAAGCCCTTAAGCTCATTGATGTTAACAAGACGGGTCTGGTCCAACCACATGAGCTGAGGAGGGTTCTGGAGACCTTCTGTTTGAAGATGAAAGATGATGAATACAAAAAGTAAGTAAACGAAGGTATGGTGAGAGATTGCTCAGTAGAACTTCCAACCAGTTTCAAAATGGGACCTGTTGGGTTCACTGGATCCAGGCAGCGTCCTCCCCTCCTGCCTTCTCTGTCTTGACTGTTTTTAAAAGAGGTCCTCAATCTGCATTTCTCCCATGTTTGTGAAACTCTCCACAAATTCTCCAAAGTGAGAGCTAAGGATTCTAATTCCTCCAGTACCCGCGGGTGAGAGTCATCTGGCCTGCAGCTCTGAACACATCTTGATGATTTAAGTCATCCATCACCAGTGGTCTCTCTTTGCCTGCCTGGCACCTCGCCCACCACCCCATGGGTTTCCAGTTCACAGTTGACTTTTACTCAAAGCCCGGGGTTAGGAGAAGAATGAAAAATTTCAGGATTTATTCGTTGGTTGATGTGCTCCCTGTTGGCTCTCCATCCTGACATAACAACAGAAGCTTAATTTTCCTTTGAGGACTTTGTTGCTGAGTTTGGGGTGGGCATTGCAGCAGGGGGACGTTAGCTGCTTCTTGGCGTTTGAAAGCGGCCACCTGCTCCTGACTCGAGGGCAGTGTGTGGAAGCCTGCACAGACATTGTTTTGAGCCTCCAATAAACTCCAGATCATTCAGAAAAGCCAAATGCTTGGATTCTGTGGCTACTTGAGTTTTGAATGGAAGCCACTGGAAGGGGGGGGGGCGTGTTTAACCTAATTTATATAGTACTCAGCCAAGAGGCACTCCTCCTCTTCCTGCCTTTTCCCACTTTTCTGAATATCCTCTGGGCCATTAACAAAAGTACCAAGACTGATTACTTCACTCTGAGCCTAAGAGTTTCACATCACACCGCAGTTATAAATCGCTACTAAAATGGGTCTTTGTGGTTGCTTCCATAGTATTATAAAGACTATGTTGCCTCTGTTAGTGGAAGAATCTGCTCCTGGAGCCAAAGCAAGTCTAGAGGGCATGTGACAACCTCACAGGCACTGCAGGGTCTGAAAAGCAAGGAGACTTTTAAAATACGTATATTTCCCAGTATTTTGAACATTTTCTTCTTCTTTTTTTTTTTCTCCTTATAACCCACCTCAGAATATAAAAGACATAATAGATGTTTTAATTTTTACATCTTTCCGACTGGGAAAATGTCCAGAATAAGATCCAAACAAAACAAATTAAATAATTTTGTGCACGCAATTATAGAACAGAAGCAACACTCTTCTAAAACAAGCAATCAAAAAGCAAAACAGTGTTTTATTTGACAATAAACCTTGTGTTTGGCACTGCAGTTTCCAACCTAGTAAATCTATAAAAAATGTTACTGCCTGTTTCCCCATCTCACAAGTATTGAATAATAAAGAACTCCACAAATTTTTATTTGAGATATTTTTTTAAGCCTCAAAAACAATACTGTTTGCATGGTAAGGCTTGAGGAACTTAACACAATAGAACTGCTTTCCTTCAGAATAGAAAAGCGGAAGATCAAAAGTAACCATTTCTTCAATTGCTTTAATGCTTTTCTTATCGAAGCTCAAGAATATACTCTTTCCTTGAGAAGCTGCTTCAGTATTAACTTTGCCTTTTTAGTGTTTGAGCAGGAAACACAATGCATTTTTGAATCCTTTTTTTATCTAACAGCTTTTATTTAATATCAGCCTTCGACGTGCAGTGAGGTAGGAGTGTCCTGGGCTTTGAAGCCAGGCATGCTTGGGGGTCAGGTCTGTGCCTGCCCTCCCTAGTTGCGGGGCCTCGGGAAGCTCCTGGGCCTCTCTGAGGCTCTGCTCTCTCTTAAAGAAATGGGGACTGAGGAGCCCACCTTGCAAGGCTGGCGTGAAGTTTCTGCGCCTGCAATGTACCTGGCACGTAGTAGGTGCTCATTTCACATCGATGCTATCATAATCGTAAAGATTCCACGAGTGCCCTTTACTCTTTGAGAAACCGTTCTCTTCAGCCTGCAGAAGACCATCCAGCCTATGGAAACAAGGAGCGGGGGAGAAGATTATCTCCAAGTTCCATACTTAGCCAGAGTGTCCCGAGACCTGCTGGGTTTTGTTCTTCCTTTTCCATCTCACACCACCCTACTTTCCTCTCCATTGCCCTGCAGGACAAAGTATTTGAATCCAGGTAAAATAATTTATGAGCGACCTTGAAAAACAAAGAAACAAAGAAACAAAGAAACTCACTAGAATTCAGCCTGCTGCCTGGGCAGATGAATGAAGCCCAAGGCACAGTTCTAGGTGGTGATGCTGGAGAGGTTTGTGGGTCAATTGGCATCATTCCCTTTGCATCTGAAGTCGGCTTTCCCATGTGACCGTCTTGTCCTGGGTGTCTGCACACGTGTGAGTTCTCCTGCCCACACTTCAGGTCCCTGGGAAAATGGCCTTGGTCGCTGTGTCTTAGGAGTTGTTCTGTCTCCCATGCCTTGATTCTTGTTAAAAAAAGCCTTTTGAGATACTGCATCCTTGAGAAGTACTGAGGCTTCATTTTTGAATTTTATCTGTAGGAAATATTACCATGGAATTGTGTCTGTCTCTTCTCAGTGACTATGTAGCAGGTATTATGAATGTGGTGGGCTGGGCATTAGGAAAGGTCAGGATTCTCTTATGAGCCAATACCAGTTTGAAGGGATGCTGAATTTTCACCAAAAATAGGAAAGTTGGTGATGAGATTTTTATCGGTATCCTGACATTCTCCTGGAGCTGCAGAGTAGCCGGGACTTTCTGTAGGATGGCAACTCAAAAAGGAACACTTTAGGTGCCACCTTCTGGGTTCTTATGCTTACAGCTTATTTTTGCCAGACAGAGTCTGTGGATGAAAGATGGAGCTATTTAGGGAGTTTCAAGGTTAACATCTGGCAGCTATCATATCTCAAGATAATTTTTCTTACTAGAACAATAGGCAAGATTCATCAAAGTGGAAAAAAAGGTATGCATTGAAATGAATACATGACATTACTCTTTGTTAAATTTGGAAACAGAAAAATAACAACTACTTTAAGTGATAATTACTAAATTTTTAGAAAGCGGCGTGAAATTAGATAATTATAGAAACCAACACATATGGAGATAATATAACCAAACATTTAAAAACTGTCAATTGTTTATAAATGTAATAATGCAGAAATCATCTAGAAAACCATTTATCAAGTGGCAGATTAGAATAATAGAAATTTCATTTTAGAGGAAAAAAGAATCCAAACATTGTATTTATCTTAACTTTAAAAAAAGAGTATCTCAGTGTATTTCAGGGAGAGACCTTGGTTAAGTGTTTTCAAAATTTCTCTTTATGCATAGAAATCCTAGAATGCTCCGAGAAAAGCTCCCCCGCTCCCACCATTGACTGCTTTAACACGATACGCCATCCTGGGCACAGTTTCTCTCTGCGAAATGATATTCTTGGTCAAATAGGTGGGCTATGTTCTCTCCTCCACCGGCTCTAGATTTCTCTGGTTATAGAAATTTTATGCTGACTCATGGCCCAGATCCATTCCCCCCAGTTATCAAAGGAAGTGGGACCTGCTTTTGCTGTCTGACTGCAGAGGTGCTCCTCACCCACCCCCACCAGAGAAGGGAGAAGACCCTATGGGGTGCAGCAGGGAGCATTCCCTTAGCAGGTCCTGAGACGTACCTGTGCACGCAGATCTGTACACAGCCATCTGGAGAGAGAGTGAAGTGATCTCCTCCTAAATATTTGCATTTTTAATTAATTAATTAATTATTTAATTTATTTTCAAATTGAAGTATAGTTGATTGTGTTAGTTTCAGGAGTATCTGCATTTTAAAAATCTTACGGTAACATTTCGTAGGGTTTACTTCTTTATTCCAGCTCTAGCTAGAAACACACATTAAAATTAATGCCAACCCCAGAGTAAAGGATACCTTAGTAAAAAATACTTGCTTCATTTAGATTCTCTGTATCATAATTTCTGAATACTAACGAACAGTTCTATTTTAGGTTTGCAAAACACTACAACATTGATAAAGATACTGCAGTGGATTATAATGTTTTTTTGAAGAACCTCAGTACAAATAATGACTTGAACCTTAAATATTCTATAGGAAGTCAAGGTAAGTATTTTAAAGTACGATTTCAGTATCCTCTGGCGTGGTAATTCCTCGTCTGTGAATCTGTCCTAAGGAAACACTTTCAAATATGGAAAATGCATTATCCACAGAGACTGTCATGGTATCTTTATTTATAAGAATAACATAAATGCCTAACAACAGGAAAAGGGTTAAGTGAGTCACAGACTACAGACATGGTAAAATGTGCATCCACAAGCAATGATTTCCATAAAGTTAATCATAACATGGAAAATGTATGTAGAATATCAGTAAATGATTGGAAAGAAATTCCAAAATACAGATTGTCTTTAAGTGATATGTCTCTGGGTGTTTGATTCTTTCTGCTACTTCTGTATTTTCAAAAATTTTTGTTAATGAACATGTTACTCCTTTAACGATGGGAACGATCTTGATACAAAAAGGCAAATAGTTGAGTAGATGGTATGGTTATACTGGACGTGTAAAGCCGGGCTCACGCAGGCATACAACCTTGAGAAGGAAAAACTGTCCTCGTACTGATAGTCTTTATCCCAGCCTCTAGAACATAATGCCCAGAGTTGCACAGTTCTGGAGAGAGCGAGGGTCCAGTTCCTCAAGGATGGGTATATGAAAAATGCAATCGGAGATTCTCCCTTCCAGGCCTTTGGTCATTTGAGGCAAGCAGTTTCTTGCCTCAGGGGTTTACCACGTGTGACTGGCTCATTCAAGATGGGTTGTCACTGTCTGGTTTCAATGCAATTCATTGCAGCAAATATGCACTAATACCTTCTATGATTCCCAGATCTGCCTGACTAGCAAACTTAAAAATTACAAATTCTCAGATTTCAGCTCAGTTTCACTAACCTAGATAGCTTAGAGCAGACCCCAGGACTCTACTTTTCAAAGCCTTCCAAGTTTTGGGAATTACTAGACAATATAACCTTCCAAGGATGCTTTCATCCCTTACATTTCGTTAGTTCATGTGCAAGTCCCTGTACTACTAGACCCTTCATTGGATACAAAGCCAAGTAAAATAATCTAACTTTAAGAAGTATGTGTGCGTGTGTGTATGTGTGTGTGTTTGTATGTATGTGTACATGTATATATATTTTAATAGGACAGGTAAGACACAAAACAAGTCACATAAAAAATAACACTAAAAAACATCTATTTATTGTGCTCTATGTAGTTACTTGGTAAACCTTAATTTAAATTTTATTTCTCTCAACAGTTTTGTGAGGTGGGTATTATTATCCCATTTTTTTTAAATGAGAAAACGTGACTCCAGGGTTCTAAATGAATTTAGCTAGGAAATGTCTTGGTGTTAAGCTTTCTGCATCAATTTTCCAGAACACAGTATATTTTCAACCTGAAAATTCAATTCTCTCTTCATTTCAAGGATTTTTTTGTTTGTTTTTTAGTAATATTGTACATCTTTTTTTTTTTTTTTTTAAACATCTTTATTGAAGTATAATTGCTTTACAATGGTGTGCTAGCTTCTGCTTTACAACAAAGTGAATCAGTTACACATATACATATGTTGCCATATCTCTTCCCTCTTGCATCTCCCTCCCTCCCACCCTCCCTATCCCACCCCTCTAGGTGGTCACAAAGCACCGAGCTGATCTCCCTGTGCTATGCGGCTGCTTCCCACTAGTTATCTATTTTACATTTGGTAGTGTATATATGTCCATGACACTCTCTCACCCTGTCACATCTCACCCCTCCCCCTCCCCATATCCTCAAGTCCATTCTCTAGTAGGTCTGTGTCTTTATTCCCATCTTGCCACTAGGTTCTTCATGACCTCTTTTTTTTTTTTTTTTTTTTCCCTTAGATTCCATATATATGTGTTAGCATACTGTATTTGTTTTTCTCTTTCTGACTTACTTCACTCTGTATGACAGACTCTAACTCCATCCACCTCATTACAAACACCTCCATTTCATTTCTTTTTATGGCTGAGTAATATTCCATTGTATATATGTGCCACATCTTCTTTATCCATTCATCCGATGATGGACACCTAGGTTGCTTCCATGTCCTGGCTATTGTAAACAGAGCTGCAATGAATATTTTGGTACATGACTCTTTCTGAATTATGGTTTTCTCAGGGTATATGCCCAGTAGTGGGATTGCTGGGTCATATGGTAGTTCTATTTTTAGTTTTTTAAGGAACCTCCATACTGTTCTCCATAGTGGCTGTATCAATTTACATTCCCACCAACAGTGCAAGAGTGTTCCCTTTTCTCCACACCCTCTCCAGCATTTATTGTTTCTAGATTTTTTGATGATGGCCATTCTGACCGGTGTGAGATGATACCTCATTGTAGTTTTGATTTGCATTTCTCTAATGATTAATGATGTTGAGCATTCTTTCATGTGTCTGTTGGCAATCTGTATCTCTTCTTTGGAGAAATGTCTATTTAGGTCTTCTGCCCATTTTTGGATTGGGTTGTTTGTTTTTTTGTTATTGAGCTGCATGAGCTGCTTGTAAATCTTGGAGATTAATCCTTTGTCCGTTGCTTCATTTGCAAATATTTTCTCCCATTCTGAGGGTTGTCTTTTGGTCTTGTTTATGGTTTCCTTTGCTGTGCAAAAGCTTTTAAGTTTCATTAGGTCCCATTTGTTTATTTGTGTTTTTATTTCCATTTCTCTAGGACCTGGGTCAAAAAGGATCTTGCTGTGACTTATGTCATACAGTGTTCTGCCTATGTTTTCCTCTAAGAGTTTGATAGTGTCTGGCCTTACACTTAGGTCTTTAATCCATTTTGAGTTTATTTTTGTGTATGGTGTTAGGGAGTGTTCTAATTTCATACTTTTACATGTACCTGTCCAATTTTCCCAGCACCACTTATTGAAGAGGCTGTCTTTTCTCCACTGTATATGCTTGCCTCCTTTATCAAAGATAAGGTGACCATATGTGCGTGGGCTTATCTCTGGGCTTTCTATCCTGTTCCATTGATCTATATTTCTGTTTTTGTGCCAGTACCAAACTGTCTTGATTACTGTAGCTTTGTAATATAGTCTGAAGTCAGGGAGCCTGATTCCTCCAGCTCCATTTTTCGTTCTCAAGATTGCTTTGGCTATTCGGGGTCTTTTGTGTTTCCATACAAATTGTGAAATTTTTTGTTCTAGTTCTGTGAAAAATGCCAGTGGTAGTTTGATAGGGATTGCATTGAATCTGTAGATTGCTTTGGGTAGCAGAGTCAGTTTCACAATGTTTATTCTTCCAATCCAAGAACATGGTATATCTCTCCATCTATTTGTATCATCTTTAATTTCTTTCATCAGTGTCCTATAATTTTCTGCATACAGGTCTTTTGTCTCCTTAGGTAGGTTTATTCCTAGGTATTTTATTCTTTTTGTTGCAATGGTAAACGGGAGTGTTTTCTTAATTTCACTTTCAGATTTTTCATCATTAGTATACAGGAATGCAAGAGATTTCTGTGCATTAATTTTGTATCCTGCTACTTTACCAAATTCATTGATTAGCTCTAGTAGTTTTCTGGTAGCATCTTTTGGATTCTCTATGTATAGTATCATGTCATCTGCAAACAGTGACAGCTTTACTTCTTCTTTTCCGATTTGGATTCCTTTTATTTCTTTTTCGTCTCTGATTGCTGTGGCTAACACTTCCAAAACTATGTTGAATAATAGTGGTGAGAGTGGGCAACCTTGTCTTGTTCCTGATCTTAGTGGAAATGGTTTCAGTTTTTCACCATTGAGGACAATGTTGGCTGTGGGTTTGTCATATACGGCCTTTATTATGTTGAGGAAAGTTCCCTCTATGCCTACTTTCTGCAGGACTTTTATCATAAATGGGTGTTGAATTTTGTCGAAAGCTTTCTCTGCATCTATTGAGATGATCATATGGTTTTTCTCCTTCAATTTGTTAATATGATGTATCACGTTGATTGATTTGCGTATATTGAAGAATCCTTGCATTCCTGGAATAAACCCCACTTGATCATGGTGTATGATCCTTTTAATGTGCTGTTGGATTCTGTTTGCTAGTATTTTGTTGAGGATTTTTGCATCTATGTTCATCAGTGATATTGGCCTGTAGTTTTCTTTCTTTGTGACATCTTTGCCTGGTTTTGGTATCAGGGTGATGGTGGCCTCGTAGAATGAGTTGGGGAGTGTTCCTCCCTCTGCAATATTCTGGAAGAGTTTGAGAAGGATAGGTGTTAGCTCTTCTCTAAATGTTTGATAGAATTCGCCTGTGAAGCCATCTGGTCCTGGGCTTTTGTGTGTTGGAAGATTTTTAATCACAGTTTCAATTTCAGTGCTTGTGATTGGTCTGTTCATATTTTCTATTTCTTCCTGGTTCAGTCTCAGCAGGTTGTGCATTTCTAAGAATCTGTCCATTTCTTCCAGGTTGTCCATTTTATTAGCATAGAGTTGCTTGTAGTAATCTCTTATGATCGTTTGTGTTTCTGCAGTGTCAGTGGTTACTTCTCCTTTTTCATTTCTAATTCTATTAATTTGAGTCTTCTCCTTTTTTCTCTTGATGAGTCTGGCTAATGGTTTATCAATTTTGTTTATCTTCTCAAAGAACCAGCTTTTAGTTTCATTGATTTTTGCTATTGTTTCCTTCATTTCTTTTTCATTTATTTCTGATCTGATCTTTATGATTTCTTTCCTTCTGCTAGCTTTGGGGTTTTTTTGTTCTTCTTTCTCTAATTGCTTTAGGTGCAAGGTTAGGTTGTTTATTCGAGATGTTTCCTGTTTCTTGATGTAGGCTTGTATTGCTATAAACTTCCCTCTTAGAACTGCTTTTGCTGCATCCCATAGGTTTTGGATCGTCGTGTCTCCATTGTCATTTGTTTCTAGGTATTTTTTGATTTCCCCTTTGATTTCTTCAGTGATCACTTCGTTATTAAGTAGTGTATTGTGTAGCCTCCATGTGTTTGTATTTTTTACAGATCTTTTCCTGTAATTGATATCTAGTCTCATAGCGTTGTGGTCGGAAAAGATACTTGATACGATTTCAATTTTTTTAAATTTACCAAGGCTTGATTTGTGACCCAAGATATGATCTATCCTGGAGAATGTTCCATGAGCACTTGAGAAAAATGTGTATTCTGTTGTTTTTGGGTGGAATGTCCTATAAATATCAATTAAGTCCATCTTGTTTAATGTATCATTTAAAGCTTGTGTTTCCTTATTTATTTTCATTTTGGATGATCTGTCCATTGGTGAAAGTGGGGTGTTAAAGTCCCCTACTATGATTGTGTTACTGTCGATTTCCCCTTTTATGGCTGTTAGTATTTGCCTTATGTATTGAGGTGCTCCTATGTTGGGTGCATAAATATTTACAATTGTTATACCTTCCTCTTGGATCGATCCCTTGATCATTATATAGTGTCCGTCTTTGTCTCTTGTAATTGTCTTTATTTTAAAGTCTATTTTGTCTGATATGAGAATTGCTACTCCAGCTTTCTTTTGATTTCCATTTGCATGGAATATCTTTTTCCATCCCCTCACTTTCAGTCTGTATGTGTCTCTAGGTCTGAAGTGGGTCTCTTGTAGACAGCATATATATGGGTCTTGTTTTTGTATCCATTCAGCCAGTCTGTGTCTTTTGGTGGGAGCATTTAATCCATTTACAGTTAAGGTAATTATCGATATGTATGTTCCTATTCCCATTTTCTTAAATGTTTTGGGTTTGTTATTGTAGGTGTTTTCCTTCTCTTGTGTTTCTTGCCTAGAGAAGTTCCTTTAGCATTTGTTGTAAAGCTGGTTTGGTGGTGCTGAACTCTCTCAGCTTTTGCTTGTCTGTAAAGGTTTTAATTTCTCCATCAAATCTGAATGAGATCCTTGCTGGGTAGAGTAATCTTGGTTGTAGGTTTTTCTCCTTCATCACTTTAAGTATATCCTGCCACTCCCTTCTGGCTTGCAGCGTTTCTGCTGAAAGATCAGCTGTTAACCTTATGGGGATGCCCTTGTGTGTTATCTGTTGTTTTTCCCTTGCTGCTTTTAATATGTTTTCTTTATATTTAATTTTTGATAGTTTGATTAATATGTGTCTTGGTGTGTTTCTCCTTGGATTTATCCTGTATGGGACTCTCTGTGCTTCCTGGACTTGATTAACTATTTCCTTTCCCATATTAGGGAAGTTTTCAACTATAGTCTCTTCAAATATTTTCTCAGTCCCTTTCTTTTTCTCTTCTTCTTCTGGGACCCCTATAATTCGAATGTTGGTGCGTTTAATGTTGTCCCAGAGGTCTCTGAGACTGTCCTCAGTTCTTTTCATTCTTTTTTCTTTATTCTGGTCTGCAGTAGTTATTTCCACCATTTTATCTTCCAGGTCACTTATCCGTTCTTCTGCCTCAGTTATTCTGCTATTGATCCCATCTAGAGTATTTTTAATTTCATTTATTGTGCTTGTCATCGTTTCTTGGTTCCTCTTTAGTTCTTCTACGTCCTTGTTAAATGTTTCTTGCATTTTGTCTATTCTATTTCCAAGACTTTGGATCATCCTTACTATCATTATTCTGAATTCTTTTTCAGGTAGACTACCTATTTCCTCTTCATTTGTTAGGTCTGGTGTGTTTTGACCCTGCTCCTTCATCTGCTGTGTGTTTTTCTGTCTTCTCATTTTGCTTATCTTACTGTGTTTGGGGTCTCCTTTTCACAGGCTGCAGGTTCGTAGTTCCCGTTGTTTTTGGTATCTGTCCCCAGTGGCTAAGGTTGGTTCAGTGGGTTGTGTACGTTTCCTGGTGGAGGGAACTAGTGCCTGTGTTCTGGTGGATGAGGCTGGATGTTGTCTTTCTGGTGGGTTCGTCCACGTCTGGTGGTGTGTTTTGGGGTGTCTGTGGCCTTATTATGATTTTAGGCAGCCTCTCTGTTAATGGATGGGGCTGTGTTCCTCTCTTGCTAGTTGTTTGGCATAGGGTGTCCAGCACTGTAGCTTGCTGGTCGTTGAGTGAAGCTGGGTCTTGATGTTGAGATGGAGATCTGTGAGAGATTTTCGCCTTTTGGTATTACGTGGAGCTGGGAGGTCTCTTGTGGACCAGTGTCCTGAAGTTGGCTCTCCCACCTCAGAGGCACAGCCCTGATGCCTGGCTGGAGCACCAAGAGCCTTTCATCCACACGGCAGGGAAGGAGGAGACGAAGGAAGGAAGGAAGGAAGGAAGGAAGGGTGGAACCGGGTGGTGACAGTCACGCAGCGGAGACGGCGGTGGGGCAGGCCAGAACCGCTGGGTCACCCGATGCTCTCAACTTGACAGCAAGTCAGAAAGCGTGTGGCTAACGTGGCAGTGGCTTCATAGAAATCTCTGGGCCCAGGCGCTCGCGGGCATCTCACAGGTTCATAAATGCGCTCTGTACATCTTTGAATAAAGCTTCTGTTCCACTTCTCAGATTAACTTCAGTGATACAGACTACCCTTATGTTGAGTTGTTTTTGTCTTCTCTATTGACTAAATGCTCTTGAAGTGCTTTATTCTCTTTGCCTTTTTCCTCTGTACTCACAAGGATCATCTTAGGCCTTTTAGCTATGCCTGTAATTTGATTTTCACTATAGTCTATGCTACTCTTCACTATGTCCACTTTTTAAATTACTTCTATAATGTTGTTTCCTTTGGCCTACTATATTGTTTTCCCCTCTCATTTTATTGTTTTATCATCTTGTTATTGAGCTCTTGTTTTAATGAATTCGTATTCTTATTAAAATGTTCTGTAAAGTAATTTTGTACCTTGAATTACATTTTCTTCCAAGGTGGGATCTTTGCCTTTCTGTGTTATGCTCCTTTCCTTCCTTCTCTATCCATCAGCCCCTTCCCCCAACTTTTTTCCTGTAGAGTTTGTGTAATTTTAAGAAATTTGGATTGATTGAGCATTTTTATTCCATTATACATCTTTAGCTAATCAGAATCTATCTCCAGATAATATTATACGAATTCACATGAATTATAGACTTTAAACAGCATTTTCTGAATTCTTCTCTCCTGTCCTTTGTTGTATTGCTGTCATACATCATACTTTTACATACACTATAAACACAGGCAAGCCATGTGGTGTGGCCAAAAAACAAACAAACAAACAAACAAAATACAGGATATGTTGCTCAGCTTCTATTGTTCTGAGAATACCTATGTTCATTTCATTAGTAGTATATTTTCCTTCATATTCTCAAACACTGTTATTTTAAAAATTTAAATTTTAAAATGCTTTAAAATTTTTATCTGCTAATTTCAACATCTAGGTCATTTTAGGATTTGGTCTTTATTGATTGCCTTTTTTAAAAACTATGGATCATAGTTTCCTGTGGGATTTTTTTTTTTTTTTTTTTTTGCCTATGTCTAGTAATTTTGGAATTTATCCTGGATATAGTAAATTTTGCATTGTAGAGACTATGGATTCTGTTATGTTCCTCTGAAGAATTTAAGTTTTTGTTTTAGTAGCCAGTTTACTTTAGTAGAAGACTAATCTTTGTCTTCCCTGAGGGGGTTAACACCTGAGATCTTCTTTCTGCTGTTTTAGCCTTAGCTGGGCATCTTGTTTTCTGCTCTACACATCTGTAGTTCCCCATGTTAGCCAGTGATTTTGGCAGAGTTTATTCACGGGCTTTGGAGATCCTCTGCTATGCCTTTCTTTTTGTGCTTTCCCTCCTTACTTTCTAGCTGCTGTGGTAGTCCTGAATTCTCTTTTTTTGATTCCTAAAACCAGTAAGATCCTGGGTTTATATCTAAACTCTAGCCACTTAGCATAAGGTTCCAGGTGAAGCCTGCCCTCAGGCAAAAGGCCAAATAACAAGAAACTCCATTTTTCCAAGTGTTGACTCCAGTTTATGTCATTTGCTCTCCAATGCCTTCAGAGAGTTTTTTGTTTATATTTTGGCTAGAGTTTATAATTGTTATCTGCTGGGAGGTTTGCTTCAAGATGAGCAAATCCACCATAACTGGAAGCAAAACTTTCTGGCTGCCCATATTAAGTTTCTTCTTGCTTCAGTTTGTGCTAGTAAATTTATTTATTTATTTGCTTTGCTAATAAATAAATAAATTTATTTTTTATTTTTACTATTTTTACTATTTTTTTTCTTTTGCTTATTTTATTAAGTACTGTAAGAAGGGAGTCTCCATTCATTTGCAGCAGCCCATTATCTGTGACTTTTCTATACATAGAACAATATTTGTTTTCTGTGAATTTTGCATATTTCTGTTTTTACTACTTTTGTTCTGAAGACGCCATCAAGACCTTGCTTGTCAAAAGCACGATCTCTTTGGGCACATGAAGAAAGGACATTGGGGGCTGAATTCCTTTTGCTGCGCCTGTGACATACATACTTGCCCCCTTAAGTTTTGGATTTCCTCTCTACTCCATTTCAAATCAGCTAGAATCCTGCAGAGGAAATTTTGGGGAAATCGGAAGGCGGCAGGAACTATTCAGCTGCACAGAAGAGCGAAAGCTGGTCTAACTGCGATGTGAGCCGAGTCGCTGGACGTGGCTTCATCGAGTTTGTTGGGCAGCCTGCAGTAGCAGCTAGAGTGGTAGGGTGGAGGTCCGGCACTGGGGGTGAGCTCCCCCGGGGCGGGCCTCACACCTCGGCCCCGCCTCTGCCCTCCACCCTGGCGTGCTGTCTACGGAGCACCAAGGGGTTTCCCTAGACAGGCTGTGTGTGCCCTCTAAGCTCCCATTAGAGTAGCAGTGCCCAGCGCAGAGTAAGTGCAGGACCAAAGCCTCAGAAAGCCGGGGCTGAGACCTGCCTCACCGAGTGATACCTGCGTGGCTCCCTTGTCTCTCAGTGAGGCTCTCGCAGCTTCCATGCTCTGAGAGCCCATGTTTCAAATGCTCGGCCCACGGAAGCCACGGAATTCCAGACTGCGTTCTAAAGGGCTGGTTTTGTATTTTATCTTGTAGCCAGAGGGGGTCCCCTGGGGGAGACTTACTTTTTTTCTTTTCTTTTCTTTTTCTTCTTTTCTTTTCTATTTTTGACGTAGGAAATGGAATTCCAGATGACTAGCAGTTTAACTGCAGCTGAGTAGTTATAAGTGTGCTTAATTGGAGTGGAGCTTATTTGCAGACATTTTAGGAAATAAATCTGGGAAATCATTTGTGATTCTTTGCAGTTGACTTTGAGAAAGAAAATGGCTATATCTTAGATTTATTTTATTCTCTTTTTTTATAAAAGTAATAAGTGCTTGTTGCAAAAAGGCCAGAAAACACGAAAACACAAAATCACACTTCCCTATAATCCTACCACTGTATTTTTTCGGTGTATTATCCTCCCAGGTTTTGTTTCTGGTGCATAGATAGATAGATGGATAAATGGATGGATGGATGGATAGATAAGCAAACACACAAAATAAGTGTTAAAATGAAAATTAAATCATGCTAGTTGTTCTTTCTTTCAGTCATGAAACAGTATCAAGGAAAATTTTTTGCATTCATGATTTAGACAGGCCCTTTGTTTTTAATGTCTATGAACCGAAATTTATAAAACCAGTATTCTGTTAATGGGCATTTAAATTGTTCCATTTTTTCTCTTCTTATAAACAGGGCAGAACAGATCCTTACACATATGCATCTGTCCTATTATTCCATTAGTGTAAAGTTCTAGAAGGGGATTTGAGAATATTCAAGGACCACGTTTTCTGTGTACAAGCCAGCACTGATTTCTTTCTTTGTCATTTGCCTTAATCCCTGCCTATTTGACAAGTAGGGAAAAATTAACTTGTGTTAATTAGACCTTTTAAATTACCAATGAGTTTGAGCAGTTTTTCATACATTTCTTGGCTTTTTAAAAGTCCTTTTTTAATGTGAATTACCTGTTTAAACCTTAGTCCGTTGTGTGATTGGGGATTTATATTATCCTTTTGATTCATAAGAGCTACTCATATATTGAGGAAATTAACCTGCATTTCTCACATATATTAACAATAGTTTTTCCCACTCATTTTTCTTTCATTGTTATTTGTGTATTTTTTTAACAAACAAAAATTAAATATTTATATTGTCAGACCTATCCATTATTTAAATGATTTCTGGCGCTAATGTGTTCTTTGGAAGGGACTTTTCACACAGTGATTATGCATTACATGTATTATGTATATTCATCTTAATTTTCTTCCACTACTTTTATGGTTTTATTAGTCTATTTAGTATACATTTACTCTATCCAGATTTATCCTAGATACGGTAGCAAGTAGATTAATTTTATTGTTTTCTAAAATGTCCATCCAGTTATTTCAACAGCACTTATTATATAGTTCATGTTTTTGGTTTATTTGAGTCTTAATTTTTACCAGACAGGTGATGATGAAAAGGAAACACTTAATGTTCAAATGTACGTTTGACAGTCTTCATAAACTGAAGTTCTTTTGTCTTAATAGAGGTCCCATGGGAGGATCAACGAGTCAAAAGTTCCAAAAGAGAGTACCTCCCCAGTTCTGTGTCATCTGAAGATATCTGGAAAAACTGCTCCTTAGATGAAATTGAGAGGACCTTTTGCCAAGAGGTAAGAATGTTTTCCTAGTGCCAGGGTTATCTAAAGTGTGAACAGAGAAGGTAGGTGGCTACGGAAGACCATTAGGTCTAGACGTTACTTCTAAACTGTTTTGAACCACCTCTGCCTCCTCAAGCCCTGGGACCTCCTCCAGCTCCTAATAACAACAATGCATGGATGATAGTAACGATGACGAGACATTAAGTAGTTCCTTGGTGCTACTTACATACTAAATCTGATAAGAAAAATTTAAGACTTATGTAAAGACATGATACAAGTTTATTGAGTAAAATAAAGGAAAACCTGAAAAAAGGAAGAGGTCTTTTCTAGCTCTTGGACTGGAAGTTTTAGTATTAACACCTTCTCTCCCTACATCTGGGTGGAGATATATATATATATATATTTTTTTTTTCTTCTTTTAAAAAGTTACAGTAGAGGGCTTATCACATATAAAATATTTTTAAAGGTATAATAATTAAGACACTATGACAGTGGTGCAGCAGTGAACATTCAAACTGATTTAAAACAGTAGTTGGGTGGTGGGCCAATCTTGATATGTGAATTTAGCATATGATGTGAGGCATTCCAGTAAAGTATGGTGGGGACGAGGGAGAAGATTCAGTAATTATTATTGGGATAATTCGCTAGCCAGCCATGTGGGGAAAAAAGCTTGGAACCTTCCACTCTCCACACCAAAATAAATTCTGTATGCACCCACTATTTAAATTTAAAAATAAATAAGGTGGGTGAAAATTTTTAATCTTGAAATTTAGACTTAGACTTTTAAGCCTGAAGTAAAGCCCCAAAGCCATAAAGAAAAGGACTGATAAATTTGACTATATTAAAATGAAAAAGTATTTGTACAGCAAAACTTTGTACAGACAAATGATAAACTTGGCAAAGCATGTGCCACGTAAATGACAGATAAATAATAACTGTTCCTAACATATGTAGAACTTTTATAAATTATTAATATAAAATTTTCAGTAGAAAATCATCAATGAGGAAAAAATTAACAGAAACCAATATTGATAAGGGCGTTGGAGGGGGAGCGTATGAATATTCTGTTGGTAAATTGGTAAAACTTGTTCTCTCTTGTTGTTGTTAACGAATTATTGTTTTTATGAAAACATGACCATTCCAAAAAATGTAAGCAATTCTGAAAAGTATAAAGAAGAAAGTAATAAATTATTCAAAATCCACCACCCAGAAATAATCAAAGGCAGCATTTGGTGAGCATAATTCTAGGCCTGTCTTCATTCTATGTATAGAAGGATTGCTGCATCGGCAGGTGGGTGGGTGGATACAGAGATAGAAATAATTTTATAAGAAGAGAATCATGCTCCTTTTTACAAATAAGTCATATTTAATTTAAATTTCTTTTAATTTACCAGAAGTAAAAAAAAAAAAATCATCATCATCACCCTCATAATTAACCCTTTTATGGGGCTGCCTCTGTGCCAGGCAGTGCTGTAAGCGCCCCTCAGGTGTTCAGTCCTCACGGCAACTCCAGGAGTTAAGCACCATTATCATCCCGGTTTCAAGATGAGGAACCTGAAGCACGAGGAGACTTAATGACCTGCCTCAGGTTACCCCGCCAGAGAGTCCTGGGGCCCAGTCTGAGCCCCGGGTGCTCCACATGATACTGTCCTCAAGTGAGGCCAAAGATATTTCTGAACTTTGGATAAATATTTCTTTACCACAAGAGATATTAGGTCCCAAAAAGGGTTTTGAGACAAAAAAAGAGATTAAGAAAGCTGTGAAGAGTTGGAGAAATGATGGTGTTTTGAAGGATGTCTCAGTTACAGTCAGCACGGGCTGGCTATGAAACCCCCTGTGACTGGCACTTCCTGTGTTTCTTCCCAACCCCTCCCACCTCACAATTTTTGCTGTTTATGTTTTGTTCTCAGTCAGAGTTTATAATATTTACATTTTGTTCTGTTACTGTAATTCCCCCAGTTGTTTTGCCTGCGTTTTATATTTACATGGATTTAATGCACCTCACTCTACTCCAGTGCTACCATAGCTTATCCCTTTCAGAGTTCTTTATTTTGATTTATTCTTTGGTTGGCTGGATTTCATTGTCAAGTAATTCCCTTAAGAAAGGCTCATGGGTGCTTTATTCCTTTTGTTTTTTCATACTATCTCTCCCTTTTTTTTTTATTAGAAGAACAACTTAGCTGGGTATAATTCTTCCATCATTCTTTCTTTTCCTCAAAATGTTGTTTTTCTACATTGTCTTCTGGCATTGGGTGTTCTTGAGAAGAATCCTGAGGTCAACTGATTTTTTTCCCCCTTGTAGATAATTTTTTATTCTACCAGGATGCCTAAACTATTTTTTCTTAATCCTTGAAATTAAAAAGAAAAACTAAGCTGTCTTGGCATGGAGCATTTTGCCAGAGTTTCCTGGAACACAGTATATTCTTTTGATGTACAGATTTAGTTCTTCACTTCAGGAAAATTTTCCCTGTGTCACGTCACTAAAACCTTCTCCCTCCATCCTTCTCTCCCTCCCTCCTGTCTTCCTTCCATCTTTCCTTCCTTCAGTGGTATCCTCAGTTATCCTTATATTGGATCATCTTTGTCTATCCTTGATGGTAATCATCTTCTCTCAAAATGCCATAATACTTTTGTCCTTTGCCTCCGCCTTCATTGAGATTCTTTCAAGCCATTCTTTTTTATTCTTTTGACCACGCCTTACAGCTTACAGGATCTTAATTCCCCGACCGGGGATGGAACCCAGGGCCCTGGCAGTGAGAGTGCTGAGTCCTAACCACGGGACTGCCAGGGAATTCCCAAGCCATTCCTTTACTGTTAATTTTAATTTCAGCCTTGTCTTTTATTCTTGCTGTTTCTAATTTGTTATTAGTTCCTGTAATGATGTTGTTTTTGTTTTCTATTTTCTTAGCTTTGAAATATCCTTCTACTCTCTTTCATTGTTTTACCATCTTGTCTTCAAGCTTTTCTTTTAATGAATTTATATTCTTATTTAGTTCCTTTTTATAGTATGAAAGCTTTGCTGGTGATATATATATATATATTTTTTTGTATCCTGTTCTCCTACAGAGTGGGTTCTTTGTCTTTTGCTTGATGTTTGTTTGTTTCTTTCTTTTTCTATAGCGTGTTTGCATAGTTGTAAAACCATTTATTTTCATCCCGCTTGTGCTTAGGATGAGATCCACTCATGTTATGGAGGTAGCTGTGTTTTCATTTTCACTGCTGTTCTCCATTAGCCATATATACACAAATTATGCGCCGCCCAGGGATGGGCATTTGGATTGCTGCCTATTTTGTGCTCATCCAAACGATGCCACCGTGAGTGGTTGGCTCCATATCTTCTGGTGCATGCCTGCTGAGGTGTCTCTGGGAATTAACACCCAGCATTCCTTGCTAGGTTGTAGGGAACATGCTTCTCAGCTTTCATTGCCAGTATCCAGTTGCTTTTCAGAATACCAATTCACACTCCCATTGGGAGCATATGAGAATTCCTGTTGTCCAATGTACCCACCAACTCTTGATATCATTAGAGTTGTACATCTTTACCAATCTGATGCAGATTAAATGGCATATCAGCTATAATTTAATTTTTATTTCTCTTTTTACTGATGTGTCAGGTAGCTCCTTACATTTTACAACCTTTCTTTAGAACATTTTTGGTAAAAATGTATCCATTTTTAACAAATATGTATTGAGTGCCTACCGCATGCCAAATTGTGCTTCATTTTAGATAATTATTAGTGAACAAAACAGGGCACAATCTTGGCCCTCATGGAGATTGCATGACCTTACATCAGGGAGAGAGATGTTAAACAAATACACATTCGTAACTACCATTTTCCTTGAGTGGTATGACAGAAAAGGACGGGGTATTATAAGAGAGAATAACAAGGGGAGCCTCATTTAGATTGGGGGTCAGGGGACCATTTATAAAAACCAAATGTTTAAACATGGAAAATGGGTGTACCTTTCGCTTGTCCATCCATAATATGATGGCTGCCATGTATCATTTCAAAGTGTGATGCAGATACACACTAGTTCTTGTGGGAAAAGTTTCATGACATATTGTTAAATGAAAAAAGCATTTGTCAAAACTGAAAGTGTAGTATGGTCCCATTTTTGTAAAATTATAGTATATGTTTATGTGATCATGTTGGAGTTTTTGGAACACTATATAAAAACCTGTGGGTAGTGAGACTTCCGGTATCTTTATGTCCTTTTTTATACTTTGCTGAATTGCTTGCATTTTTTTGTTTGTTTCATTATAAACAGTAATGATGAAAATTTCTAAAAGGTTTTACGTGTCACAAAGACATTACTTCTGGGGACTTCCCTGGCGGCCCAGTGGTAAAGGCTTCGCCTTCCAATGCAGAGGGTGCAGGTTCGATCAGATCCCTCCATCCCTGGTCAGGGAGCTAAGATCCCACATGCCTCTGTGGCCAAAAAACCAAAACATGAAACAGAAGCAATATTGTAACAAATTCAATAAAGTCTTAAAAAAAAAAAACAGAAAAACAAAGACATTACTTTTGTTTCATTCCTGCTTTTCTTCTAAGAGCTCTGGATTATGTCAAAATACTCTCCTGAAAAAAACCTGATTGGAAACTAAATGTCATTAAGATATTAAAAGCAGATTCATTAATCCGATAAATATACTGAGACCAGACTCCATGTCTGGCTTTGGCTTCCCTCCACTAGAGGCTTCCCCCAGGCAGCCCACCTCCCCGAGAGAGAGATGGGCACATTTAGCCACATTTGGGGTTAATTTTATGCAACTTTCTAAGAAGCTTAGGCCCTGTAAGTCCCTAGATTCTTTTAAAGATTCCCCCTTAGATTTCCGATATTCCTGTGCACCTTAAGGAAGTCTTAGTGAATGTGCTCCTTATTCCTTTAGTGGGGAGAGACACTTGTACGTATATTTCCATGTTCCAGCAGCTTTTTAAACGTCACCTTTTACACCAAGTTGGTGTTTCTTTTGTTTATCTTCGTATCCCAGTTAGCAGGAAAAAAGTGAATTCAGACAACCTGGAGAGGGTTGGAAATATCGAAGAATATTGTTATTACTCAGTAGTAAACAGCAGGAAAACCTTTGGAAATAAAACCAATCTTCATAGCATTTTTATGAGTCATATAAAAATCAGTGGTTAACCTACTTTACTGCGTTTTAGAAGTCCCATAAGCAAAGCTGATTCACCCTGGTTCTTTGTAATTCCCCACAAAAAAAAAAAAGGATAATTAAAGAAATGTCCAATGTGTACGATGTTTATGAAATCCTAACGATTTCCCTTACAGTCAAAGCTACTTCTGTTTTTAATAAAATGTTACCAGCTTTTTGTTTGATTGACCTGACTTAATCAGGAGCAGCCTAGCATGGGCTCACAGTAGGGATGGGTTGAAAGTATATTAAGAAAGATGTATCAAACTGGCAGATCCACCAAGTATTTTTAGCTCTGAAATTTGAGTTAGAGCGATTGTATGTGCTGTTTTTCCCTGAGAAACTTGTCTGCCTTGTCAGTTGAGGAGCTGTGACTGGGGATACTGTTTTGTAGTGAGCTCTTCAATTAAACATTTGAAGTTCAGTACATGCCATAGTCACCTTTTTGATCAGTTTTGGAAAGGAAAATGTGAAGAGGTTTTGGTGAAAATAAAGTGGTTGAGCAGCTCTGTGCCGCTGATTTCTGTGAATGCTGTACTCTAATTTTAATTCACCGCAGCTTTCAAAGTCCTATGAAAAGGTTGAAAAGGCCCTGAGTGCAGGGGACCCGTCCAAAGGTGGATACGTATCTTTGAATTACCTAAAGATTGTCCTCGACACCTTTGTATACCGATTACCAAGAAGAATTTTCATCCAGTTAATGAAAAGGTAAGAGTCCCGTTGTTTCCTTGACATTTTTTTTCCCCCAAACGTCAACTGTGAGGATCAGGAGCAGCTTTATTTATTTTTTATTAATGTTTTAGACTTTTTTACTATTGAAAATTTCAAACACATGCAGAAGTAAAGAGAATAGTGTAATGAATCCACAAATGCTCCCACTACCCGTCTGCAACTTCCCACTCATGGTCAATCATTTCATTTCTATCCCTGCCCATTTTTCCTCAACCTCAGATATTTTTGAAGCAAATACCAGACATCGTATTTCATTGAAAAGACCTATGTCTCTCGATAAGAACTCTTTTTAGAAACATGGTGAAAATACTGTTTCACACCTAATAGAATTATCAATAATATTAATAAATATCCAGTCAGAGTTCAAATTTAACTGATTGTCTCACATTTTCTTTTATAACTTATTTGAGTCGAGATCCAAATCAAATCTGTACATTGCAATTGATTGATTTGCCACAATTCTTTTTTAATCTGCAGGGTCTCTCTCCATTTGTTAATTTTCCCCCCTTAAGATGCATTTGTAGAAAAACTCTGGATTGTTTGTTATGTAGAGTTTCTTACAATCTGAATCTGACTGATTGCAACCCACGGTGACATGTAACATGCTCTGCTGTCTCCCTCCCCCCCAATCTCTGCCCCTGAATTGATACATGCACAGATCCAGGTTCAATTTGGGGGGCAAGAACACTTCATAGGTGGTAGCAAACATGTATGGACTGCTTGTCTTTCTTCTTGTGATGTTAGCAGCCCTTGTTGATCGCCCCTATATCCATCAGTTCACTAGGGATTGTAAGGTGGTGACGCTCTGTGTCTACTGTTTCTCCTTTATTAGTTGGAGTACTTCTGTAATGCAAACTTCCCCTTTCCAACCATTTGGTAACAATGAGACACAGTTCGTGTAAGAAAGGTAGGATCTCCTTGGTTCTTTCCCTTCACTTACTACTTTTCAAAATAATGAATTGGTTTCCTAGCATCCTCCAGAAGTGAACAATGAGTGATTTTTCTTAAAAAAACTGTTATTATGAACTCATGAATGTTAACATATTTGATGTCTTTCAATTCATTACAGTTATTATTCTCCTTGATACTCAATTTGTTCTGTCTTGGCCACTGGGAGGCTTTTTGTGTTGGCTCCGGAGTCCTGCTGGTGTGACCCTAGTAGTCTTTGATAGCATTTCTTGGTATAACGAAATGCTCTAGGCTCTTCTGGTACATCTCTTGCCCCAGACCTGGAATCAGCCATTTCTCCAAGGACTCCTATTTACTTTTAGTTGGAAATGGTATATATAGACCAAACTTTGGGTGAGGAATACTGTCTTTAATTTACCTGGTTTTCTGTCCAGGTAACTCAGAGAACCTTTTCTCAGGGGACATGGGGTTGAGGCTGATGGAAAGATTGTCCTGTGAAACTCTGAATAGTTGGAGGACACCTTGGGGTTACCTAGAAAGGAGGGGCATTAGAGAACGAGACGGAAAAAATAGGACTGAGCTAGACCAGCTGGACCCATTTCCCATAGCACTTCCTTCCCTTCTCAGCACCCTGTGTGTCCAGAGAGAGTCGCCTGTGTGTTACCACCATGGCTTCTAGAGCGAAGGGCATAAATATTTCCATGGCTCAGAAAACAGCTCTATTTTCCTGCCTGTACATAGTGAAATCTTTTAGGAATTACTTTCTTGGATAGCTAAGAGTTGTATAGCCATTTCTTTTTGTTTCATTTTCAAAATTACACAAATAATAATGTAGTAACAGTAATAGAAATCAAAAACAAAAAGTCACCATCCACCTTACATAACCAATTGACTGTTTTCATTTTTCCACATTCTCTTCCACTTTGTATCCACATACATATATAATTTTTACATATTTGTAATCAAAATGCATCCACAGTTTTATATCATGCTTTTTAAATAGGAATGCATATTATAGCCATTCTTCACATTGGCTTCATAGTCTTCAAAATTATAATTTTATGGATGCCTACTGAGTGCTTTCCTCTGCTGGCCATTGTGGGAGGTGCTAAGAATGCAGAAATAAATAACAAAGAGTTCCTGGCCAGAGTGGTTGCCAGGGGATGATGGCTGTGAAGACTGATGGGCACATAGAGTGAATGTATTAGGAGGCTGAGGGCGGCCAGAGATGTGGTGGTATTCACGTGTTCTAGCCAGGGATCCAGGGATTTCTGAGTCATGACCTTTGTCATGTCACCCACCCAGAATTCCCAGTGGAACGGAGCGCAAGAGGCAACAGCAGGGTGAACTCCCAAGTGCTAATATAAGGAATTATAAATCTGGTATGCCTCCTGGTGCACATATCGGGAAGTGAAGCTTTGTCATATCTTCCTGGCCAACTGTCCCCTTTATAATTATATCACTACCCTTTTATCCCTCTGGCTTTTATAGTCTATCTTATCTGCTATTAAAATACCCATAACACTTTTCTTTTGATTAGTATTTGTCAGGTATCTCTTTTCCCAGCCTCTCGTTTTCACTCTTTTATTGTCATGGTTTCGGTGTATTTCTTGTAAAGTAGCATATATCTGTATTTTTAAAATTCCAAAATGAACATCTTTGCCTTTGTAATGGTCCAGTTTAGTCTGTTTCCATTTGTTGTAATAGATGTATTTGGATTTTCCCCACCACTTTACTTTGTACTCTCTATGATTTACTTGGTTCTTTCTTTTTTCTCCGTCATGTTTGGTTCTGGCTGAGTTTTTCTTATTACTCTTTTTTTTCCTCCACTGCCTTGAGACTTAAATATTTTATTTCTATTCTTATATTGATTATCCTTAAAATTTTAACATGTGTTCTAAATTTGTAAAGCCTAAAGCTAATCAGTGTTTCTGTTGTCCTGGATAAAACAAGCACTTTCAGCCCACATGTTACCATTGGCTAGTGCCGTTTTTTTTTTTTTTCCGTGTTGGGTCTTCATCTCTAGTTGCAGCACACGGGCTCAGTAGTTGTGGCACATGGGCTTAGTTGCTCTGCGGCATGTGGGACCTTCCCAGACAAGGGATCAAACCCATGTCGCCTGCATTGGCAGGCGGATTCTTAACCACTGCGCCACCAGGGAAGTCCCTCTCCCATTGCTTTTATTTATTTATTTAATTTATTAATTTTTAAAAATTTATTTATTTATTTTTATTTTTGGCTGCCTTGGGTCTTTGTTGCTGCGCGCGGGCTTTTCTGTAGTTGCGGCGAGCGGGGGCTACTCTTCGTTGCAGTGCACGGGCTTCTCACTGGGTGGCTTCTCTTGTTGCAGAGGATGGGCTCTAGGCACGCGGGCTTCAGTAGTTGTGGCACTCGGGCTCAGTAGTTGTGGCTCGCGGGCTCTAGCGCGCAGGCTCAGTAGCTGTGGTGCACGGGCTTAGTTGTTCCATGGCATGTGGGATCTTCCCGGACCAGGGCTCGAACCCGTGTCCCCTGCCTTGGCAGGCAGATTCTTAACCACTGTGCCACCAGGGAAGCCCTCCCATTGCTTTTAATGTCCACTTTGTCATGTTAAATTCTATCCCGAATTTGGTTTAATGTGTGTTTCTATTTTCTATCTCATCAATCTAGATTTCTCTTGTTCGTGGACGTTTCTGTACAAGGTTCTGTCTACAATTGCCCGTGCAACTGCCCTTATATTTTCTGTTATATCTTTAGAAGGAACACTGGGTTCCCTGCACTGTCACAGTTATTTGTTTCTCACCTATTTCTTGAATTTACATAGTGATTGTAAAGGACTTACCACTAATTATGTCACCTCCTAAGAAGAGAGAATGTGCTGGACTCTACCATGAAAGCAATGGCCTAGGAAAAATGAATTAGAGGTGGGACTAGTTTCCTGCAGCGAGTGGCACTGGGGTGGCCCCGGGGTAGTGCTGATTTCCTCTTTCCTTTGCTCTCCTCTCAAGCCCCCCAAGAAGGTGGTACAGTTGGGACACCTGGTATTGCTACAAGCTTAACTCCCCTCGACCTTTGCACTCAGAGCATCACAAGAAGCCATAATTCACCTTCTAAATTTAGGTTTAGTATTTTTGTTAGCTTACCAAGATGTGTCCATGATTGTTTTGGGCAAATTCTCTATGATCTTTGTATTTAAACAATGATTTAAGAGTTCACTGAGAAACCTGTACATGAATGTTGATAGCTCAATTCATAATCACCCCAAACTGGAACCAACCCAATGTACTTCAGCAGGTGATTGGATAAGCAAGCTGGTACGTCCATATGATGGGATATTTCTCAGCAATAGGAAGGAAAGAACTATTGATACCTACAACATGGATGAATCTCAGAGACATTCTGCTGAGTGAAGGAACCCGGTCTCAAAGGTTCCTACTGTAGGATTCTATTTGTATGAGAGTCGGCAAAAGGCAAAACAATGGGGACGGAGCAGAGATCAGTGGTTTCCGAGACTAAGGGTGGGGGAGGGCCTGAGTCCCGAGGGGGGCTGTGGGTGATGAAGCTGTCCTGGATTTTGTGTGTGGTGATGGTTACATGTGTTAAACTCTACACATGTGTTAAAACTCATAAAAGTGCACACACAAAAAAAAGCCCCTTTTACTGCATTTTAATTTGAGAAATAAAATGTAAAAACTCATCCTTTTTTTTAAGGCAAACAATAAAGAACAAAGGAGGAAGTAAAATAAAATCTAAACTCTCATGCCCAATAAAATGATTTGAGAAATTATTCTTCTAACAAATTTAAGAATGGAAAGAAAAAAAATGGGCATCTTTTTGAGTTTATTTTTTAAATACTCAAGATCTAGGGCCTAAATTAAAAACCCTAACAGCTTGGTAATGAGGCATAAAATCTTGATCCAAATAATATTTTAGGGACGTTAAAAGCTATTTTCCATATATATATTTTAATGTAATGGTAGGCTTTAATTAAACAGATAACTTGACCTTTGTTACTAAGATGCTGTGTTTTTCATATAAAATAGATCTATTAGAAACAAAACCAGTGTTTAAATACGAAGAATGAGGTTTCTGGGAGAGTTGAGAGGATGAAATAAATGCTGTGACTTGCATGTTCACCGGAGACTGGGCTTCATCCATCCATCATATGAGCAGGTACCCACTCAGAAGCATCTCCTGGTGAGAATTTTCCCACCCACGCTGGGGACATTAGTAGCCTGGCAGAAGCTATGCAAACCAAAAATAAGCCATTTAGCCCAAATTATATGAAGTGTAGAAGCAATACCCCGGGGTATATTTTCATTTATTGCCCAAACCTTTTTAAGCCGTGTGTCTAGGATTTCTTCTATTTATATGACATTCTAGAAAAGGCAAAACAATGGGAATGGAGGACAGATCACTAATTGCCAGGACTGGTCTGGGGGAGGGTGTGACTCAAGGGGGGCGGCACGGAGAGATTTTGGGGTGAGGGAGCTGTTCCCTATTCAGCTGTGGTCTTCTTTGTCTGGACATGCATTGGGCAGGGTCCAGGCAGAAAGCAGATGGCATCTGAGTTTATTGAAGGATCTTTTACCCAGGGGAGCGCAGGACCAAGTGAAATCAGTAGGTGGAGAAGCATTTATCTCTCCTAGGCCTGAAGGGGCAAGAGAGGGAGAAGTTAGTGAGAGGAGCACGAGGGTGACCTAAGGAGAGAGCCACCCAGGAGCAGATAAGGCCTTCAGCAGGAGAGTGTGGCCACAGCCATGCTGCAACCCAGCGGGGAGGGGCTGGGGGGATAACTAGCCCACCTTCTCTCTCCTCTAACCTTCCAATCTCCTGCTGGCACCTCCCACTGCCAACCCATCTGAAAGCCAGGGGCACGAGGGTCCAGTTGAAGCAACCCACCAGGGTACTATGCAGAGTAGAGAAGGGTGGAGAATGGACCTGGATGGACAAACGAAAAATATCAGGTACCGTTTACCATTCTGAGCCTTAGAAACCTTGGAGGGATGAAAACCCTTGTCCTTTGTAAGAATGAAAACCTTGTATCCCCCAAACAGGAGCTACTTAAAGTCATGTCTCCCACATGAAATCTAAAATGTTAGCTATAATCAGCGCTTTTTAAAAAATAAGGCAGAGGGTGGGGTGGGAATAGGAAAACAAAAACAACACACAAAAGAGCTGCTAAAATTTGCATTATTGTAACTGGTCATGAGATCTAAATTGATAATTATAGCCTCCTTCATCCATCATCCATTCTTACTTTCTCTGCCAGCATCTTTGCTGGACAGCATCACTCACCTGGTAGGGTACCCAGCCTTCTTCACAGGATCTCAGCCCTTGGTTGTCATCTCTTGGTGGGGCTGCCACAGCTACCTTAAGGTATGTAATGCATCCTGTAGAACAGCACCCTTACCCCACAGGGTGTTTTTCTCTCAGCTGGCTCTGTAGCTGAGTCATCAACAAGGTGCCCAACCATTCTTTCACGTCTGTTCTGGTGATGGGGTATGTGTAAGACAGGTGATTTCTGTATATCTGAGACTATTGCCACACCTTCACCACAATCAAATGAGTCCCTTGGTAAGTGCTGTGCTGCATGGGACATGATGGTGATGGGTAAAGCATTTTAGAGGTCCACAAACGCTGGTAACGATGGAAGCATTTCAGGCAGGGAATGGACATTTGTATCTGGAATATGTATCTTGTGAAGACAAATCACTGCCCCCTCCATGACAAAGGAGGTCCAGGGTAATCCCTACCAGACGACGGAAAACCCCCCTGGAGGAAGGGGCCTGGGGTGCTCGGCAGCAGCCAGCTCAGCTTTAGTGATGACGAGTCCCTATTTTCACACCAACGCACAGCCTCGTCTGGAAGACCATGAACAGCACCAGGTTCCCTGGGGAAAGTGACTGACTGGCATCCCCCAGGCAGGTCAGCTTTCCTCCTGATGACCCAACCGAGATGCCTTCCGGTGGGCACTTACCTGGGACATAAATACCTTTATAAGCTGTGCTGATTTTCTTCAGTCCATCAGATACCTCTTTTCTAGGTGTCACTGTCACCAGTCTTCCAGTCTCACTCATTCTGAGTCCCTGAGCAGTCAGCCAGCCCATCAGTCACTGCCCATGAATCAATACCTAAATTCATCCTTCCATAGTGGGCAGTTAGATGTATGTGGAGTTATGCCTGCCATCTTCCAGGGCCGCCCCTGAGTGGGGCTGAGTGCTGTAGAGCTCCACTCGAGGCTGCTGGCAGCACGGTGCCCGCTCCCGTCTATTAACCACGCCCAGACCTTTCCTCTGTTACCCCGTGGACCTGCCCGTGAAGCCGGGGGTGTGGGTTGAGGGGTCCGTGAGCAGCCGGAGGAGGTCCCACGGGAGTCCGGCACCTGTTCACGCAGACTGCGTCCACCTTGCAGACATGCTTGGGCCTGGCCTCACCTACGCCTCTTCCACTTAACGTGGGCTGCTACCGCGCACACCTCATGGTATGACTCAGCAGATCCAATAACACCTGCTCTTCTGGGCAGTGTGAGTCTCGTAATCACTTTGTCACGTGGCCACGCCTTCACCATGAATAGCAGAGCTCAGTAGCAGAGGCCAAGGGCAGAAGAGGACAGAGCCTTATGGCAAAACTCTAGGAATGTGTGCAGTGGTTCTCCCACTCGGGCTTGCTATAGGGTCCACACAGCATCTGTCTGCTGTAGACACTTTCATCAACATTGACTGTTGTGGGTCCAACTGAGACAGCAATTTACACTGTCGCCTGGGCCTTCTGCAACTGCTTTTTCCTGCTCTGTGTGCCACTCAAAACTGGCAACCTTGTGGGTTACCCGAAAATGGATCAGAATAGCAGGACAAAGTTGTCTTCAGAATCTAGCCTCTTTCTCTGTGATGGGTGCTACAGGTATAACAACTTGTCTTTCACTTTAGAGGGACGAGTCCAACATGCCTCAGACCTCTGGATCCCTAGACCTTTCACCGGAATGGCAGACCCCTAAACTTGCATGGGGTTTATCTCCTCCCACTCTGAGGGCCTCTGGGATACTTGTTACTTCCCTCTTACTAGGTCCTGTTAATAAAATCATGGGCCAGTGTGATGGTTAACAGCACATGATAACAATGCACAGCTACTTTGTAAATATCTTCAGGACCCTCTGGGCAAGCCTTGATAGAGTTCCTTCATATTATATTATGGCAGAAAGCAGGTGAGTTGACACAACCTTGAAATAATATTGTAAAGGTATACTGATCTCCCTGCCATATAAAGGGAAACTTTACTGATGGTAATTTAAAAATGAGCATTTTCTATATCTATAGCTGCATACTAGATGCCAGGGGGTATGTTGATTTGCATGTGTGATTGGCGTCATCACCTGATTAAATTTGCAGTAATCCAGTCAGCTTCTTTCTTTCTTTATTTTTTAAAGTATTTTACTTTTTTTTTTTTTTTTTGGCCACCCCAAACAGCATGCGGGGTCTTAGTTCCCCAACCAGGGATTGAACCCGTGCACCCTGCAGTGGAAGCGCAGAGCCTTAACCACTGGACTGCCAGGGAAGTCCCAGTCTAATCAGTTTCTAATACCCAAGTAGCTTTTGCATTGGTGGACAGGTGATTTAAATGTGAATATGGTAGAAATCAATCCTTCTCCCACCCCTCATCTTTCTATTCTTTGATGGTGGTACCAATCTCTACATTTACCCCAGGGAAGTGGTATTACTTTTTGTTTACTCTCTTATAAAGGGTTGGGTCTTCTACGTGGCCCTTTCTACCATCATAGCCCTTATTTCACAGATCAGAGAACCAGTATGAGGATTCTGCAGTGACTAAGATTATTTATTCCCATTATATATTCTGAGCCCTGGGATGAGCTTGTAATCCTACTGGACCCACTGTGAATGGACTTGGGCTCCATCTATCACCTCCATAAGCCTCCACTCTGACCAACACACCATGCTGGCATTTTGTTTCTCCAGAAATTATCATTAGTAAGGAGGCATGATCTAATAACCCTGAAAGGCTAAGGTATTTTCGTTCCCTTAATGCATAGTCACCTTGGTAAATGGCTGAAGGACCTTCTGGGCAAAGTTTGAATGAATATTCCTTGGGCCCTTTGGACAAGGTTTGAAGGAAAATTCTCAGTATATGCCCATGGCTATATTGCAGAGTCCCCCTCAGTTAAAGGTCTCTGGGTGTGTGAATTGGTTTAGGTCTGTGACCCCAGCAAGAGGCCATGAATTCCCACTGTAATGACTCAAGTCAGGCTTCTGCCCATCAGCCTAGAATTATCTGTATATTCTGTATATATCAGGCAGTGCCTTAGTCTTTCCTAAAGACCCTGTGGTCAGTTAGCTAGTGCCAGAAATCCCTGTGGTTTGAAACACCCTGATTTCACCGTGGCTTATTATGGTAATTACTCCCATACTGTAGCTATAAGAGAAAGTTTCCCAACAGGAACTTGGGCCTTTGATGACAAATTTATATGTTGCTTCTCCCTTCCGCATAGACGGGGTCACATGCTGCTATAAGTCTCTACCTGGATTCATGGGATGGGAAACATGGATTGGGAATGATATGGGACTCCCAACATCAGAATCCAGAGGGATAGCTGCCTGAGGCAATAAAAGGAGCCCCTGGGGATTTTTAAGAATTAAAAAAATCAGCAATATCCATCTTTGTAACTTTGGTTAATAACGGTTACTCATGTGATTTCTAGCAAAATTATGTGCTGATTCTGTTTTTTGAAAATTGTGTTTATTCATGTTGATTATAAAAACTGTACAGGCTCAAACTAGAAAACAGGGGAAACCATTGAAAAAATTACCTGTAATTGTAATAGCCAGAGATGGCCACTATTCATATTTTGATATATTTCCTTCTAGAATTTTTATGTGTGTACATGTGCACATACTCCATACATGCTTAACATAGTCGAGACCATATGAGGTATAAAATATGTTCTGTTTTCTCACAGAATATTATAACAGGAGCATTTTTTATATTATTTGAAAAACCTTTGAAATTAACTTTTAATGGCTGCATAGTGTTTTGTCAGCCCTTGAGTCAAAGGGTTTGAATGCTTCCAAGGTTTACATTACATATTGCTAAGATGCCCTTCAGAAAGGTGTTAATTTATTATTACAAGGTAGGTTCATGAGAGTGCTTTTTGCCAGCATTTAACATTGCCATTTTTAAATCCTTGCTGATTTGATAGGTGAAAGCACAGTGCCTCATTGTTGTTTTCCTTTGCATGTCCTTGATTTCTATTGAGTTTGCACGTTTTTCATGTTTAACAGTTATATGTACTTCCTCCCTGAACAATTGTTTGTTCAGGTCCTTTGACTGTTCTCTATGCTTTAAAAATATTTTTACCTCAGTACAAGTCACGTAAAATTGTTTCTTAAGTGTATAGTTTAATGAGTTTTGGCAACTGTATGCATTTAGTAACCACTACCATAGTCAATGTATGGAACACTTGCCTTACCCTGCATTCTGCTCTTGCGCTTTGAAAGCAATCCCTCCTCTGACCCTCGGCCCCAGCAATCACTGATCTGTTTTCTGTCACTGTCACAGTATGGCCATTTCTCAGAGTTCTCACAAATGGGATCATACAGCGTCTTTGGTGTTTGATTCCTTTTTTCACTTTCCAAGTTTTAAGATTTGTCCATGTTGCTGCATATCTAATTATCCACTCAGCAGTTGGTAGACATTTGGATTGTTTTCAGTTTGGGGACATTATGGAAGATGCTGCTATGAATATTCACATACAAGTCTTTGTATGGACATGTTTTTATTTCCCTTGGGTAAAATACCTAGTAGTAAAATTGCTGGATTGTATGATGAGTGTATGTTTAAATATATGACACTGTCAAACTACTTTCCAAAGTGGCTGTATCGTTTTGCAGTTCCACCAGCAATGTGTAAGAATTCCAGATACTCCACATCCCCACCAATGCTTGGTACTGCCAGTCTTCCTAGTTGTAGCCATTCTAGTGTGTGTAGAGCTATCTCTGTTTTTAATGTGCATTTTTCTGATGACTATTGATGTTGAGGCTCTTTTCATGTGATTATTGGCCATTTGTATATCTTCTTTTGTTGAGTGTCTGTACAAATCATTTGTCCATTTTTATTGGATTGTTTGTTTTCCTATTATTGATTTGTAAAGTTTTTTTATATGTTCTGGATATGACTTCTTTGTCAGATACATATTTTTCAAATATTTTCTTTAGGTGTGGCTCACTTTTTCATTTTCTTAGCTCTGTCTTTAGAAGTACAAACTATTTTTTCTTTTTTTTTAAAATTTTGATGAAGTTCATTCCACCCATTAAAAATTTTTATGGGTAATTTTGGGAGGGGGGTGCATTTTCAGAAATCTTTGCCTAACCCAATAGCACAAGGATTTTATCTTATTTTTTTTAGAAGTTTAGTAATTTTAGCTCCTACATTTAGGTCCACTTCTGGCTAATTTTTGTGTATGGTGTGAGGTAAGGGTCAAGGTTCATTCTGTTTCTGTCCCGATATCCATTTGTTGAAAAGGCGATCATTTTCCCAATGAATTACTTAGCACCTTTGTCAAAAATCAATTGACCATATAAGTGTAAGTATGTTTTTGGACTCTAGTCTCTTCCAGAAGATGTACGAATATGTCTGTTCTTGCATCAATACCACACTGTCTTGATTACTGTAGCTAAATACTTGTCTTGAAATTCGGTTGCGTAAGTCCTTTAAACTTGTTCTTTTCTTTCAAAATTGTTTGACTATTCTAAGTTCTTTGCCTTTCTATATATTCATTTTAGGATCAGTTTGTCAATATGTTAAAAAGAAAGCTCTCTAGGATTTTGATTGTGAATACATTGGGAAGATTTGTCACTTTAATAATGTTCAGTTTTACACTCCATGAGCATGGTATATCCTTCTGTTTATTTAGGTCTTTAGTTTCCCTAGGCAAGGTTTTGTTGTTTACAATGCTCAGATCTTGCACATATTATGTTATATTTATTCCTAAGTATTTAAAAAAATTTTTGATGCTAATGTGAATGGAATTTTTAAAAATTCATGGCTAATACTAACAAATACAATTGATTTTTTAATATTAACTTGGAACACTGTGACCTTACTAAATTCACTGATTAATTTGTTCTAATACCTTTATTGTAAATTCCCTGGTGTTTTCTAAATAGTCATATTGCCTGCAAATAAAGGCAAACTTACATCTTCCTTTGCAATCTGTATGCCTTTTATTTCTTTTTCTTGCCTTACATTACTGAGTATCACATTAAGTATAATACAGTGCTGAGCAGAAATGGTGAGATTAGATACCCTTGCCCTGTTCCTGATCTTTGGTAGCAACCATTCCATCTTATACCATAGTGTGATGTTAGCCAAGGATTTCTTATAGATGCCCTTAATTAGGTTATGGGATTTCCTCTTTATTCCTATTTTACTGAATTTTTTAAACCATGTATGCTGGTTTTTGTCAAATGCTTTTTCTGCAGCTATTCTGATGATCATATAGTTCTTCTCCATTATTCTATTAATATTGTGAATTACACAGATTGATTTTCAAATGTTAAGCCAACCTTGCATCCTGGGATTGAACCCCACTTGGTCATGCTATATTATTCTTTTAACATATTGTTTGATTTTATTTGCTAATCTTTATTAGATTTTTTTTGCATCTTTTTTCATGAATGATATTTGTCTAAAGTTGCCATTTCTTGTAAATTTTTTTCCTGGTTTTTGGATCAGAGTAACACTGGCCTTGGAAAATGTGTTGGGAAATGTCTCCTTCCCCTCTACATTCTGACTGCCTTTGTTATTATTTTTATTATCCTTACATGTTTGATAGAATTCACCTGAGAAGGTATTTAGGCTTGAAGTTTTCTTTTTGGGGATGTTTCAAATCATAAATTTGATTTTAAAAGTTAATATAGAACTATTCAAGTTTTCTATTTCTTCTTGGGTCATTCTCGGTAATATGTGTTTTTCAACAAATTTCATTTCATCTTAGTTATCAAATGTATTGCCATAAAGCTAGTTATAATGTTCCCTCAATATGCTTTTTAAAAATAACTTTTTTATTTAAGAACAGTTTTACATTTACAAAATTATTGCAAAGATAGTACAGAGAGTTTCAGTATATCCCACACCCAGTTTTCCTTATTAACATGGTACTTTTTTTACAGTTAATGAACTAACATTGATACATTATTATTAACTGAAATCCATACTTTATTCATATTTCCTCAATTTTCCCCTAATATTCTTTTTTCTGTTCCATGTTATTATCTAGGATACCCCATTATATTTAGTAGTCACGTGTCCTTAGCCTCCTCTTGGTTCTGACAGTTTCTTAGATTTTCCTTGTTTTTTTGATGACCTTGCCAGTTTTGAGGATTACTGGTCAGATATTTTATAGAATGTCCCTCAGTTGGGATTTGGCTGATTGGGGTAATGAGAAGAAGACCATGGAGGTCAAGTACCATTCTCATTACATCATATCAAGGGTACATAGTATCAATATGACTTGTCACCATTGATGTTGACCTTGATCACATGGCTTAAGTTAGTATCCTCTTTGTATTTGGGTTGGCCAAAAAGTTCGTTCAGGTTTTTTCTGTAAGATGGTATGGAAAAACCCGAACGAACTTTTTGGCCACCCCAATATTACCCTATCTGTGTCTTTAAGTTAAATGTATCTCTTTTATGACAGCATAAATTTGGATCTTGCTTTTTAAAAATCTAGTCTGATAATGTCTATCTTTTAATTAAAGCATTTAGTCCATTAATATTTTAAATAGTTATTGATATGTTTGGATTTAGGTTTCCCACTTTTTTCTCCTTTTGCTTTTTGTTTATTTTTTCTGGCCTTTTTAGGTTATTTGAAATTGTTTTTAGAATTTAATTTTAATTTTATTAAAGTCTTTGTAGGTATACTTCTTTGCATAATTTTTAATGGTTGTTCTGTGGATTATAGTATACATTTTAACTGTTCCCAGTCTACATACAGTTAATACTGTACCACTTCACATAAAATGTAGAACCCATGTAAGCACATAGGTCTATATCCTGCCCCCCATGTCCTTTGTACTATGGATAATATATGTATTATATCTACCTATGTTATAAACTCCACAAAATAATGTGGGTTTTTCTTTTTCTTTTTTCTTTTTTTGCTTTAAATAGCCATAAAGAAATAAAGAAGAAAAAATAAAGCAAAAAAATAGCCTTTAAAAAATTTTCAGATATTTACTATTTTTAATCCTCTTTTAATTCCTTTCTGAGGAGCCATGATCTCCATCTGCTGTCATTTTTCTTCAGCCTGAAGAACTTCCTTTGTTGAGGTGTACTAAAGATGGATTCCCTTAGTTTTATTTAGGAATGTGTTTATTTCTCCTCCGTTTTTTTTTTTTTAATTTATTTTTATTTTTGGCTGTGTTGGGTCTTTGTTTCTGTGCGAGGGCTTTCTCTAGTTGCAGCAAGCGGGGGCCACTCTTCATTGCGGTGCACGGGCCTCTCACTATTGTGGCCTCTTTTGTTACGGAGCACAGGCTCCAGACGCGCAGGCTTAGTAGTTGTGGCTCACGGGCCTAGTTGCTCCGCGGCATGTGGGATCTTCCCAGACCAGGGCTCGAACCCGTGTCCCCTGCATTAGCAGGCAGATTCTCAACCACTGCGCCACCAGGGAAGCCCTCTCCTTCATTTTTGAATGATATTTTCTTAGGTGGAAAACTCTTGGGTAACTGTTCTTTCTTTCCGCACTTTATTATGATGTTCCACTCCTTTTGGCTTCCAGTGTTTTGGATGAGAAGTCATTTATTAAATTGTCCTCCTGAATGTAGTGAGTAATTTTTCTCTTGTTGCATTCAAGATTTACCCTTTGAATTTGACTTTCAGCTTTGTAACTGTGACGTGCTTTGGCCTGGCCTTTTCCATGCATATACTGCTTGGTGTTTGCTGAACGTCTTAAATCTGTAAATGTATATCAATTAAATTTGGGGGAAATTGTCATTTTTATGTCTTCAAGTATTAGGTTTTTTTCTGCCCTATTCTTTCTCTTCTCTCCTTCTGTGACTGCAATTACATGTATGTAAGACTGTCTTATATTATGTCTTTGAGACTCTATTCATTTTATAAATATATGTGTATTCTGTGTTTGTTATATTGGGTGGTTTTGGTTGATTTGTATTTAAGTTCACTCATTCTCCCCTTTACCCTCTCCATTCTTTTGTTAATTCTGTCAAGTGATTTTTAAAAAAATTTTAGATAGTATTTTTATCATTCTAAAATTTCCATTTAGTTCTTTTTATTATATCCATTTCTCTATTGAGATTTCCTATCTTTTGACTCATTTTAGGCATGTTTTCATTTGTTTCATTGATGATACTTACAATCATTGCTTTTAAAATCCTTGTCTGATAATACCAACATTTGGGTTATTTGGGATTCCTCTCAGTTGACTTTTTTTTCTCCTTACTAATGTTCCATTTTCCTGGTTTTTTGTATTCCTGTAATTTTAGATTCTATCCTGGAAATTTTGAATGTTAAATCATGGAGACTGTAAATTCTGTTATAATTACTGTTTCAATGCATGTTGTTTCTTTTGTTTACTTATCTTGTTTGAACTCAAGCTGCATATTCTGTTTCTTGGGTGGCAGTTCTGATCTTAATTCAGATCTTTTGTGTTTAGCTAAGCTATTTTGAGTAGGTTCTGATCACGTGAGATTCAGGAACCAGCCAGAAATGTGGTGGGACAGAATTTGGGGACCCCTCTCTGGCTCTTTCTCTTCCAGGATTTCCTCTTTCTCTCTAGGTTTATGATTTACCTGGGTTTGATCTTCTAGTTTTCCAGGCTATAAAGGCCACTTTTTTTTTTTTTTTTTTTTTTGTACTGGTGCCTGTGCCACCCCTCATGCTGCAGTGCCTGGCCCTGGGCTAGATGCACTGAAAATACTCCTCACAACTCAGCTCCTCTCAGCATAGATTTCCCACCAGAGTTTGCCCACTTCTGTTCACTCTATAGTGCTTTTAGGTAGCTACTTTTGATATTATGCCCAGAGTTTGTTGTGATTATCTGTAAGAGGATTGGTCCAATAGGATCTTACTCCACCATTACTGAAAGCAGTTAAGTTAATATTTTCATATTAATTTGTATAAGCACTTTGTGTTTTAAGACTATTAACAATTTGTTATGCATAATTATGATAGGTAACTTTATAAGTCTGTTGTTTGGCTCTTAAACTTTGTTTTAATATTTCTGGTATACAGAAATTTTTTATTTTGATGTAATTAAGTAAGTTTGTGATTTCTTAAATTTTGCTTAAAAATCCATTCTCATTCAAATACCAGATGAATATATGCCTAGATTTTTTTTTTCATTTTTCAATGGTCCTAGCTTTTACATTTAACTTTTTGATCTCTTTTGAGTGTATTTTAGTATATGGTATGTAGTGAAGATCTAATTTGATATTTTTACCAAAGAGCAAGGTAATTTCCTAAACATAATATATGCAGCTGATTCTAATTTTAATAGTAGCCACAGTGTTTCCAATATAGAAAATTAATTTTTAACTTACTGAAACTTAAGGTGAAAATATACAGCATTAACAAACTGTATCAAAATAGTGGGCAAAGTTTGGGGAAGCAAGATTGAGTATGAAAGATGAAACTTTGTTTTGTATGCAAATAGCAGTGAATTAAACCACCGTCACAATCTACTTATTATGTTGCTGTGTGCGTGTAATGAAATCAATTAGTCAATCAATTCTCTCTCTTCCTCATGACCACATACATGGTGCTAATAGCAGAAGTAGAAGTAATAACCAATCAAGCATTAGCTGCTATAATCATAATCATAATCAAAGCGCTATACAAGTGTTGACTGTGAATGATATTAATACTTAGGTAGGGATAAATACTATAAAGGATAGAGACATAGTACAATAGGGCAGATAGCACCTGGTTAGAGAAATAAGGGAAGGCTTCCTTGAGAAAGTAATGATTAAGTTGAGACTTGAAAGAGGAGTGGAATTAACCACCTAAAGTGGGGGAGGTAGGTAGTGGGGAGAATGTGGCAACTGGCAAAGGCAGCAACAAGCATACGGGCCTGAGGCAAGGAAGAGCACAAGCCTTTTGAAGAACCAAAGGACCAGCATGGCCGTAGCCAAGAGAGCAAGGGGCAGCGCGATATGGGATGAGGCTGGAGATGTGAGCAGGGTCAAACTGTGCAAGCTGTACGTTCCGAAGGATTTTAATTCTTATCCTAAGAGCCGTGGGGAGGCATGGAAAGATTTTAAGCAAGAGAGTAATCTGATCACACATGCATTTCAAAAAGTGCAGGCTGGTTAAAGTATGAAAATATTAATATATTAGTGGAAGGCAAGAGTAAGTACAAGGAAACCAGTTAGGAGACTATAGCATTAATTCAAGTGAGGAAAGATGGTGGCTTGGCACCATACGTGGATGGATGAATGGATGGATAGTTGGATGGATGCGTGCAAATGTAACCTCAATTGAGCTGGCAAGACTCATGGTCTGTAATCTTAAGGCAACTTAATTTTCTTGCCCACTGTCCCTTTAAATTTTCTCAGTTGGATTAGTTCTTTTTCCCTTGGATGAAAGCATGAGCAGACTTTGATTTTTTGGTTTGTTTCAGATCACACAAAGAGCCTCAGCTTAGTAATTGCAATAGCCAGTTTCACATTATGGTCAAAGCTGTAGACTTGATTTAAATGTGAATTGTGTTCCCTACCCAGTTAGGGTCTGTTGCAGGCAAGAATAAAGGGGGCGCAGATGGCTTCTTCTTCCCATCTCCGCTTTGCACTTCTCTTCCTTCCTCATATTGCAAACTCGGTTTCTGACTCCTCCACGCCTGGAATGCCCAGAGGAAGGAGAGAAAGAGGGGGGAGCAGGAAAGTTCCTATTGGACTGGCTCTGCTGTGAGCTGGAAACCGCACTTTCTGGCCCTAACAGGTGTCTGTCTGAAGGTGTTTCCTTTCATGAGAGTCTTTGTTGTGTCTCTGGGCTTCACACGCGGCTGTCACATACACAGGTTTTTGATGAAGGCAAATGCATCTCCATCTCAGCTGATCGCTTATTCCCTCCTCAGCCCCTGGGAACCTGGAAACAGGGAAGGAGAACCTTCTTTATTAAGGTCTGTTCATTCTTCCAGGTGGCCTTCTCGGGCAGGACCTAGATGACCCCGTGTGTTTGTGTGTGCACTCACGCTCGCTTTCTCGCTTGTGGCCCACGTCAGATTCACACGAGACCCTCTGCATTATTTCCCCGATGACTGAGAGTCAGCCAGCCGTCTTGCCAACACCTCCCCACCCACCCCCACCCCCATTTTCGGTCAATGGCTCAGCAGTTCGGCTCTCATCTGCAAAGTTTCTGTTCTATGAGGGTGTCAGGTACTGATACATTAGACCCCCCATGGCAGGGGCATCTAGCAAACTCCCAAGTAGAGCAGTTCTCTCCATAAGGCTTGAGGTGAGGGGTACACATCATCCATCCTACCTTGCGCTGGGCTTGGGGCTCACCCAAGCATATCTAAAGCTTTTCTCCAGAAATCTTCTCTCTTATTTCTCTATTTTCTGGACCTAGAGCGTGAACATCTTGGGGCCTTTATTCTGCCTACCACTCTAACTGAGCTCTTCAAATAATGAATTTGAAAGAATTATTTCATGAACGTTAGAATTTTAATCAAATCCCTTTGTTTCTTCCTTCAGTGTATGCTACTGCTAACAGAATATAGAGACATGGATTAATCAGTTTGGTTTTTCCTTGCTTTTAAAAAATCAATTTGTAGTATTATTTTACTAAATTATTTTGTTTACCTTAGATATGAAACTTCATATAAATTCACTGCTTCCATTTTCAATTCAATATTAAGCATCTAATTCATGCAGCGTTATAGAAAAAAATGTTTAAAATACTATTTTTGTTTTTTTTTAAATCCAGATTTGGACTTAAAACCACCACTAAAGTCAATTGGAAGCAATTTTTAACATCATTTTATGAGCCTCAGTTGTTGGAAACTAGTAATAAAATTCCCCTGACAAAAAGAAATAGGTATGTAAAACTAAACTAAACTAAACTAAATTTTGGTTACACATATCATAATATGTAAAAGGTTAGAGAATATCTGAATTTCTTTTTCTTCATGTATTGAATGACAAATTAGTCGTCTTTGAATAATTACCAACTTTTGCATAATAACGTATAGCTTATAAATTATTTTCCATATACTTTTCTTATTTAAAACTGCCTTAAACTATAAGGTAAGTATAATTATTATTCCAATTTCTAGATGAAAAAATAAGACTATATGGGGTCTTCACTAGGTCATAGGCTTAGTGAGTCACGGACGCAGAAACGGAGTCCGAATACCCTCAATACACACACCGACCCTGCCAACATCGCTCTCTGAGCACTAAGTATAATCTTGTAAAATTGTGTACAAACACATATTTGTTAAATATTATATGGAAAAGAGCAATGTATGTTAACTTGTTTTCCAGCCGCTCTCTGCATGGTGCAAATATTGTGGATTATTTGCCTTGAGTGCCATTATTTTTGTTTTCATTCTAATGTCTATTATAACTTCAGATTTATATTTATCACATAAATTGTGGTGGGCGGTGGTGGCCCAAAACATAAAAAAATACTTAATATGACATTTTCGAATTTAGACTTTCCCTCTAAGAACTATTTTATCTTGATGTGCACCCTGTATTGATCGCCCTATGTAAATCTTAAAGAAAAAACAGACTTTATAACCTCAGCACGTTCATTGAAAGCACTGTGCTCTATTATAAAGAAAAATGTACCACAGAGTTAATTCCCGTTTTGCTGGGTCCTATCCCTGTCTCGGGGAATTTATGAATATTTAATGAACTGCCCTGGTCACCAGCCTTCCAGGTATTCGGAGCCCCCTGCACTCCCCACACATTGCATTTCTGGGATGCGGCTCTGTGAGTTCATTTCTTAAGTGAAATTACTTCTGTTTCTTTACAATTTTCTTGTCTCACAGCACCTTGTCCAGGACTGTAGGAATTAACCTGTGAATTTTCTTTACTTTAAAACAGTGGTTCTCAACTGGGGACAATCTTGGTCCCCCAGGAGACATTTTGCAATGTCATGAGACATTTTTAGTTGTCCCCGTTCATGCCAGTGTTTGTGGTCTTCAGGAAAGCCAGGTTCCAGTGGGTCACACAAGGAACTCAGATTCAGCATTTCTGCCACTTTATATGTTTCTTAAAAGTGGTGGTAAGGGTGTGTGTGTTTATACATTCTCACACAACTGGAAAAAGCTAAGACGGCTGTACAGATGCAGCAATAAACTCCCCTAAACAATTTGAGAGTTGTTCAGAGCCAGTATGATTCACGATCATTCTTTATTTAGTGGAAAATGTCAAACTGTCTAACTGAACACTGAAAAGGGAGGCCAGCAAGTGTATATTGTTGGGAGATTCTCCAGCCCCCTTTCTGAGCAGAGTCCCTGGTGAAGTTGGCTTTCATCTCCAGAGTGGATGGATGATCATGGGCCTTCAAGGGTACATGCAGACCGCTGGCCCTGCACTCAGGGGATGAAAGCAAGAGGCAAGAAAGGGAGATGGGTCTGATAATATAGGTGGTCATGGTGGTCATGGCCATTGTCAACAGGGAGGGAGAGGTTGTGAAGGTTGACATCCTCACTGCTTCAAAACTGAAAATGTGTGCCCTCAGTTACCATGTTGGCGAGTGGGCTGCAGCACGCTGCCTGTACAGGGAGGTGTTTGTCTCAGCAGTGATCGTGGCATCTTTCCTGGTCTTTTTTGAGACCAAAGGCACAGATCGGCAAGAGGGCTGGCCACAGCTAGTCGGCACGGGAAGAGGCGAGTGATGGCTCAGCAAAGCTGATTGATGCCTATGGAAATTGCATCCATGCCAGCTCCCTTATTAGGTACCACGTTAACTGAGTGACAGATGGGCCCTCACAAGCACATGACACTTTCAGGGAAAGGAGCCATCCAGAAATAAAGCACTATTATAGTTGTTGTTAGGGTGGTGTGTTTTTTTTTTCTTTTTTTTTTTTTATTAAGAACAAAGTTCAAGAACATAATCTTATTCCTGTTTTTCTCTTAATTCTCTTGTAGCATCAACTCTAGAAATCAATTTCGCAAGGAAAACATTATCACAAAGTTATTTAGACCTGAAGATCGCTGTGCGTCGTTGAAGAAAGCACTGCTGGTCATCAACTCTGTAAGATTTTGAAACCCTTCTCTGGGGAAAAACTCATTGTTTCGAAGAAGGCTAATACTCAAAACAGGACCAATAAAAACTGTATATTCATTCATTTATCCACTCAACAAATATTTTTTGTCCTCCCGTTATATGCTAGGAAGTATTCTGAGTCCTTAGGGATACAAAGCCTGACCTCAAGAGCTGGGTCTAGTTGGGAGGATAGAAGACATAAAATTTACTGCAATATAAATGCCAGGGGGTGAGAACAACGTGTGTCAAGATTGTTAAGAATGGAGTGACTAGTCATCATTAGCTGTTTAATTAAGGACTAATCCAGACCTGTTGACCCGTCCTCCCACTCCCCGACCTAGAGATTATGGGTTCATAACCAACTGTAGCCCATGACAGGAACATTTTCTTAGTTCCAAAATAGCCTGTTTACTGACTTATTTGTACTGCAAAGGGAGGCTTTTTTCATGACTTTGCTTGAAACATTAGCTCCTGTCCCACTTTCATGTTTATTTTAGAAAGCAGCATTCGGATGCTTTTGGTACATAGCAATATTTCCCAAGTTAGTTATTTACTGAGCACATCCAATAACTGAATCTCTGGTAACCAACCAGGAGTACGATGAATTACTTTGCCTCAGACTCATGCATGAGCGAGTACCAAAGAGTAGCTACTCGGCCTGTGTCCACCTTGCAAAGCCCGCCGACCAAGGGGCGGTCTGCGCTGTGGGGCAGGGCTCTGGGGAGGCTCCCAGGGCCTGAAGGTGGACCTACGGGTTTGGGGTTTGCTCTCTGCTCTGGAGGCTGCAGCTCCGCACCTCTGTCCATCTAGAATGCCGCTGCATAGTGTGGATTCCAAGGTTTGGGGTCCTGCTTTCGTGGGGGAGATGCTTCAGTTGGTACACCAGCTGTCATTAATCTTTATGCCTATGTGACCTGTTCCCTCAGGACGGACAGGAATAGTGACCCTGACTGTGTGCCGGGCCCTGTCTTCAGCGATTTTCTCGTATTCGCTCACTTCGGCCTCTCAGCACCTCTGTGAGGTGGACACTATCATCATCTCCATTCAGTTCTTTCATTTCATCCTCATTTGCTGAGGAAAGGAAAGTGGGGGCGCGTGCCCGGTCTGAGGCTCCCAGCCAATGAGTGATGGGGCCAGGATTCGAACCAGCTGCTCCAGAGTGGGCGCGTTTTCGCCCTGCGCTGAGCCGCCTGCTAGCGTGCCGGGTGGACCACATCTTTAAGATAAACGAAGGCTTCCGTGTGTTCATCCCCCTCAGCTTGTATTAGTATATTGAAGAAGTAATTTAATTAAAAATAGTGAAATCTTCATCTCTGCTAATGGAGGACTGTAATAATGCTTACCGTGCCAAATATGTCACTGATGTACCACTCGGCAAACAGACTGACAGACCACATGAGAAGGTGGGGGATTGAGTGCCTGCCCCACGCCGGACCTGGCCTTGGGCACTTAGGTCGAACTCATAGATGAATGAGGTGAAGTCCCTGCTGACAATGAGCTCACCCTCTGGAGCATCACACGAGAGCCATGGCCATCAGATACTTGAGAGCTGCAGAGGGCGTGGTTTCCAATTGAGATGCCCACTCCAACCCCTCTGACCATTTTCCTGGGTCTTGGCCACATTCTGGGACCTGGAAGGAGAAGGAGAGCAGAGGGAGAGAGCCAGGAGTGGGCAGGGATGGCATGTTGCCTGGCCACAGAGGGCAGCCCTGGGAAGCAGGTCCCCCTCCTGTAGAGAGGGGCGCAGAGCTGTTAGAAGATGCTTTAGAGCCACTCCAAGAAGCTGTGTGTGCTGCCTCCACACACTGCCATCCTCCCTCCACGCGGGCCCATCACCCTGGTCACTTCCATTTACATCAGCTGTGGCTCATTTTCCTGCACCCGGAAACAATCTGTGCTCTGCCTGTTCATGTACTCTTATTCTCGGTGTTATTATTTGTAGCTCACATGACTTTATACATAGAAAGTCCACAAGAATCTTCCAAAAAATATTAGAATTAATAATAGAATTGAAAAGGTCATTGGATACAAGGTCAATATGCAAAGATCAATAATATTTCTATAACCTGCAGTAAGCAATTAGAAAAAGAAGTTTTAAAATATCATTTCTAATGATATTTTAAAAAACCAAATACCTAGAAATATATCTAACGAAAAATGTGCAAATTCTCTACATTGAAGGCTAGAAAGATTGCTTATACAAATAGCCATCCTTTACAAACTTTCAGAAGGTGTAGCAGGAGCACTTCTCAACTCATTCTCTGAGGTCAATATTATCCTGATACCGAAGCCAGACAAAGAGATCACAAGAAAAGAAAATCACAGATCAATATCCTTTGTGAATATAGTTGCAAAAATTCTCAAAAAAGTATTAGCAAAGTGAATCCAGCAACATGTAAAAAGGATTAAATGCTACGACCATGTGAGATTTATCCCAGGATTGCAAGGTTGGTTTAACTTCCAAAAGATCAATTAATGTAATACAAAATATTAATGGAAACAAGGACAAAACTGCATGATCATAGATGCAGAAAAAAATATTTGAAAAATTCAACACTCATTCAGGATAACAATTTTCAACCAACTAGGAATAGAAGGGAAATTCCCTAACCTGATAAAGGGCACTTACGATAAACCCAAAGTTAACAGCATAGTTAATGGTAAAAGACTAAATACTTTCCCCCTGAGATCAGGAAAAACACAATGATATCAGCTCTAGCTACTTCTTTTCAACATTATAGTGAAGTTCTAGACAGTGTAATCAGGAAAGAAAAGAAATAAAATGCATACAGATTGGGAAGAAAGAAGTAAAACTGTCTTTATTCACAGACAACATGATATTGTAATAGAAAATTCTAAGGAATGCACACACAAGCTGCTAGAACTAATAAATGAATTCATCAAGGTCACAGGATACAGGGTCAATATACAAAAATCAGTTATATTTCTATAAATTAGCAATGAACAATCTGAAAATGAACTTCAAAAAGCAATTCCATTCACAATAGCATAAAAAGAATAAATTACCTAGGAGTCAATTTAACAGAAGAAGTGCCAGGCTTGTATACTGAAAATTATAAAATACTGTTAAAAGGAAAAGAAGATGTAAATAAGTGAAGAGATATTCCATATTCATGGATTGGAAGAATCAATATTATTAAGGTGGAAATTCTCTCCAGATTGATCTGTAGATTCAATGCAAACCCCATCAAAATCCCAGCTGGCTTTTTTGCAGAAATTGAAAAGCTGATCTTAAAAATTCATTTGGAAATGCAAAGGTGGCAGAATAGCCAAAACAATTTTGGAAAAGAAGAATGAAGTTAGAGTACTTAAACTTCCAGATTTTGAATCTTAGGATAAAGCTACAGTAATAAAAAAAGTGTGGTACTGGCATAGGATAGACTTATTGGTCAACAGAACATAATTGTGAATATGGAAATAAACACATTTATGGTCAATTAATTTTCAACCAATTCAGTAGGAGAAAGGATAATCTTTTCAACAAATGGTGCTGAGACAATTGGATATCCATATGCAAAAAGATGAATTTAGACATTTTCTTTACATCATATACAAAAATTAACTGAAAATGGACCATAGACCTAAATATAAGAGCTAAAATGGTAAAAGTCTTAGAAGAAGACATATGTGTAAATCTTTGTGACCTTGTGTTAGGCAAATATTTCTTAGATGTGACACTAAAAGCATGATCCATAAAAGAACAAAATCTGTAAATTGGACTAATCAGAATTTAAAACTCTTGTGCTTCAGAAGATACCATTAATGACAGACTGAGAGAAAATATATGTAAATTATATATCTGGTAAAGGACTTGTATCTAGAATATATGAGAACTCTTAGAACTCAATAAGAAGACAACCTGATTTTTTAAATGGGCAAAAGATTTTAATAGACATTTTACCAAAGAATATATAGGAGTGGCCAAATAGCACATGAAAAGATGCTCAACGTCATTAGTCATCAGGGAAATGCAAATCAAAACCGTAGTGAGATATCACTTCACACCCTCTAGGATGGCTACTATCAGAAAGACAGACAGCAATAAGTGTTGGCGAGATTGTGGAGATGGAACTCATACACTGCTAGTGGGGATGGAGAATGGTGCAACTGCTGTGGAAAACAACATAGTAGTTTCTTAAAAATTTCAGTGGAAATTTACCACGTGACCCAGCAATTCCACTCCTACGTATCCGCCCAAGAGAAATAAAAACATGTGTCCACACAAAGGCTTGTGTGCAAGAGTCCATAGTAACATTATTCATAATTTCTAAACTGGAAACAATCCAAATGTTCATCAACTTACGACAAGATAAACAAAACAAAGTGCCCTATCATACAATGGAATAGTCATATCAGGAATAAAAAGGAACAAAATACCGATTATGCAACACCATGGATGAACCGCAAAAACATTATAGTAGGTGATAGAAGCCAGATGGAAGGTGCATACAGATGCATATACTGTATGATTCTGTTTACATGAAATATCCAGAAAAAAGCAAATACAGAGAGTTAGAAAGTAGATTCGTTGCCTTAGGATAGAGATGGAAATGGAGAGTGAGTACAAATGGGCCCAAGGTTTCTTCAGGGTGATGAAAATATTCTGGAATTAGATAGTGGTGATCATTGATAAACTTACTGAAAATCATAAATATTAGTTGTCAGTGATTCGCATTTGGACATTAAACAATTGTCACTCCCAAACCAAAAAGTGCCCTGCACATATCCTCTAAAATTACTTAATTTTCTCCAAGAGGACCTTATATCCTTTTCAGATTTTGGACCCCAAAGTCATAGTTGACATTTATACACTGCTTTATCACTTAACAAGTCTTTGGTCACACTGGTATTCACAACATCTCCCTATGAAGAGGTAGGGTTCTTTATCTCCCCTGCTTTGCCAGTAAACAGTTTCTCTCAGTTTTGATATTCCATTTACTTATTGGTAATTTTTTATTCTGGGGGGAGAAATTTGCCTCACAGTATTTTGCTCATAATGTTTTCTTTATGCAGCATGGCTGAAATTTTTTCTCACTAAGTAATTGTACATTTATGTAATTGATGAGGTTGGTGGTAGTGAAAACGAGCATGGTTAATATTCTTAGCGAATCGGCTAGTTGTAATTGGATTTCCAGGAAGTTCTGTGCCGCATGTAGCTGAGCCGCGGGGCCCTCAGGTGCGCTGGGGCAGAAGGAGCTGCTGTGGTGCCCTGTGACAGCCAGCATTCAGCCTGGCCTGGGAAAAGGGTCAGCCTCCTTCCTCTCTTGGGACTGTCTCCTGCCATGCCCTGACAGGGAACCCTGTAGGAACTGCACTTGCAAAGTTCTGGATTCCCTTCCCCCCACCGCTCTTGGCACGTGGGTTTATACAATGATGATCATCAGTTGAGGTATTCTTGTTTCAACTCATCATTCTATCTGGCCCAAACTCATGCTTTATTAAGTGCTGCTAAATACACATAATGCTCTTCCTTCCTTTTTTTCTTTTTTAAAAATTCCCTTATATATTCTCATGCTCAGAAACCTGACGGACATGTAACAGGGGAAGAATTGCGACGTATTCTAAATTGCGTGGTTGTAAAAATAAGTGATTCAGAATTCAAAGAACTAATGCAAACGCTTGACCCTGGGTGCACCGGATTGGTCAACGTCAGCACGTTTATTGAACTGCTTGAAGAGAACCCTAAGGTGAGTTTTACAACAACTTCACGTTTGCTTTTCTGTTTACGGCGGGAAACTTAAGTGTTCTTAGTGAAATAAGAGATGCAGGTGAAATATGGTTTAAATAAATGGATGGCCACATTTTTCAGCTGCATTAATTTTTTTTTTAAATATTTATTTATTTATTTTATTTTTGGCTGTGTTGGGTGTTCGTTTCTGTGCGAGGGCTTTCTCTAGTTGTGGCAAGCGGGGGCCACTCTTCATCGCGGTGCGCGGGCCTCTCGTTGCCGAGCACAGGCTCCAGACGCGCAGGCTCAGTAATTGTGGCTCACGGGCCTAGTTGCTCCGCAGCATGTGGGATCTTCCCAAACCAGGGCTCGAACCCGTGTCCCCTGCATTGGCAGGCAGATTCTCAACCACTGCGCCACCAGGGAAGCCCCAGCTGCGTTAATTTTTAAGTAAGAGTTGTGTTTAAAAGTTGTTTAACTTTTAGTTTTTAAATCTCACTGAAGGATGCTCTTTGACATTTCTGAAAACTTTTCCTTGAGTGACAACCCTTTATATGCTGGATGTGACTCCTTTTCCCAGCATTGCAACGGCACTGCTCTTGCAATCATGTCTTGCAGTAAAAACAAAAACAAAAACTGCTTATTGCCACTAGTGACAAACACTTACTTTTAGTATTTGTTTCTTTTGGCTGAAAAGTTGATGGTTTTATTATTAGAAATACTTCTATAACTTTAATAGCTATTAGCATTTTAACATTTTAAGAACTTTAAAAAATCAGATTAGTTTCAGATAATGCGTGCAGTAAGCGTCAACAGAGTCTCGTTGAAATGTTTGTTAAAGACTTTCTTTACCAGGTACAGATTAGCTTTTGGTTTCAATATTATGGCTTCCTGAATGCCCACCTTGTGCACATCCTAAACCATGTCACTCAATCCTTCTTGACCTCTGATTCAAAAGTGAGTCCCAGAGCCCTTTTACACGCAAAAATGAAGAACTGCAACTTTTCCAGAATTCTGCTGTGGGACACACCCTGTGTTAGCTTTTGTAAATCATCACCTCTGACTGTCACAGCAGCCCTGCTCATAGCCACCTTTTTTTCTTTAAAAACAGAAGTACAGACAGGAGAGCAGCCTGCTCTCCATGTGGCCAGCAGCGTGGTCTCTGCCTACTCTTAAGTCAGATGCTGTCAGCCTCCAGGGCAAACCCTCTAACGGCATTGGGACCCGCAGGATAAAGCAGAGCTTCCCCACGTAGCTGATGAGGTGCCACGCCGTCCAGCCCTGCCGCCTCTCACGGGGTCTCCTCACCGCCGCACCGCTCGGGTCCTTGGGCTCCCCAGGTTCCCGCCACCATCCTCGGCAGTGCAGCTCCTGCCGGGATCCCCTTCCTGCTCCCTGGTCCAGGGCCCATTCTCCGGGGACCCTCCCTGACCCCTCTGATGAAGCCTGTCTTGCAGGCATCAATCTTACACACCTGTGCCAGTCACAGGGTCACGTTTCTATCATGATGTTGTCGTGCCTCCAGGAAGGCGGAGGCCTTTCTGTTTTTACTGCCCATTGCACCCACAGGCATAGCCCGGTGCCAGCAGCACTCACAAAGCAGTTTGTTGAGTGAATGTTAATATAAACAAATGAATTAGAAATGTTAGAAGGCAGAGGTATGCAAATAGAAGAAACTTAAGATCACTGCTAATTCTAACATTGAGGAATTATGTTACATTGTTACTCACTCTTATACTTTGTTGCATATTCTTCCAAACCTTTATACCTACATAAGCATATGATTTTTTGCAGCTTTATTGAGGTATAATTGATATATAAAAACTGCACATATGTAATGTATATAATTTGATGAACTGGATATATATATACTTTCATATATAGTATCTATTTTATTTTAAAATGAGACCACATAATTAGTGACTTTTTAGTTTGTCATTGTTTAACGTATTGTTAACCCTTAGTGTCAGTAAAAATTCTGCTATGTAATATTAAAAGATGCAGCGTATTCCCTGCTCTTATAATCTAGGTGTTCATTTTTCTTCCTTTTATAAATTTTGCTGCAAGGAATATTGTAGTGCCTCCTTTTTTTCTCTTTTTTTTGCATCATCCTATGATAATTTCTTTAGTATAAATTTCCAGAAATGGAATAAAAATTTTATATATTATTTTTTAAATATTTTAATTATTTTAAAAGTTAAATGTATGTATGAAGTATAAAATGCAAAAGATGCAGAAGGGAATACAGTGGAAGTGAGTTTTCCCTCCACCTCTGTCCCCAGCTGCTCCCCAGAGACAGTCACTGTTGCTCTAGAGGCTGTAGATTATCAAATTGTCTGATGTTATCCATTTTCAACACTAGCAGTTTGCTTCCTTTTTTATTTCTGCCATTCTGATAGGCAAAAATGTCATCGCATTATTCTCTCACTTTGCATTTATTTGATTTCTAGGTGATGGATTTTTTCATATTTCCTGTACTTCTTAAAAATAAGCACAAGTTAAATGTTATTATCCCATTTCCAGATGGGGATTGCAGGGGGCAAACTCACTTCTCAAGGTCAAAAGCTACTGGCTAATAATCAGGGACAAAGCTGGCAATCCAAGTCCACCTGCCTCCAAAGCTCCTACTACCTTTATGAGTGATTTGTATTTATGTATTTTCTCTTTCCCAATTAGCTAAGCAAAATATCCTCCTGTAAAGACACCAAGGCACCTCTCTTCCTGGCTTGGGATTCAGTAAGTAACGCTTTCCTATGTGGCCCCAAGGTGCTACCACCCCAGGTTACAAATGTGCAGCTTGGTAAATATGTTTGTTTTTTCTGTTAGGTGGAAGAAATTGTTCATGACTCCATTACCAGGAATCTACAAGTTTTCTATAATATGCTGCAGTCACATGACCTTGGAGACACAGGGCTCATTGGGCGAAATAACTTCAAGAAAATCATGCGTGTTTTCTGCCCATTTTTAACAACCGAACATTTAGTAAAGTAAGTTTTCTGGTAACAAAATTAATTCATGCCGTGTTTTCCATCAAGTCTGTTTTACAATTTTAAACCTTTTTCTACGTATTTTTTTTTGCCATGTTAGCAGGTAGTACTGATAATAGCTCCTATTTATTGAGTCTGTACTAAGCGTCGGGCGTTGGTTGAGAGTCAGGCATATATGCTGGGTCATGCAGTCCTCACCACAAGCGTGTAAGGCAGCTATGACAGTTCCTTTCGTGGATAAGGAAATGGAGGCCTGGAGACGTTAAGCACCTCCTTGGAGTCACACGGCTAGTCAGTGGAGCCTGGGTTCTACCTCTGGTCTGCATGACTCCTATGCTCTTAATCGTGATGCCATTTTACCTCCCAGGGTGTCTGGCTATGATCAGCCAGCCCATAAATGGTAACTTGAATTATACTTTTCTTTCATTTTAGTTTAAAACTTAATTTGTGGTGGATGAGCCGAAGCTGGGGGGCGGGGGGGACAGGGATATTAGAGAAAGATGAGAACGGTGTCCAGAAAGCCCCAGGGGTCCCCTGCCTGGTGTCCCTTTCACCCTCCACACGGAGGGGCTCACCCCTTGGGGCATTCCCTCTCTGCAGATGACCTTGACAACCTGCAGGCCGAGCCGGCACTCTGCAGGGGATGACGCCTCCGACATGCCACCTGCCACCCACTTGCTGCTGTCCCAGAACTCAGAGCTGCACGGCCTCAGGAACGGGGGCCGGTGTTTCCCAGCGTGTGGGCAGTGATCTGGGAGATCACTGTGGGTGGAAATCCAGTGGAATCACAGCGATTCTCTTTCATTCCTTCCGCCTGGAATGTTAAAAATCTTATTTATTGTTTTTCTTTACATTACGTTGATTTAAAGTGACCTGAAACACAGTTGATCTTATTGGTAATTGTTGGCCTCTTGAATTTCCCTTCTGTGAACACTCATGTCTCATAGCCCGTTTCTCCTGTGGTTTGTAAGAAGAGGAGGGGGAGGCCTAGGCTTTCCCCAGCAAGAGGGCCGTGCAGAGAGCTTGGCGTGCCAGGCCGGGTGTTTGCATTCATCCAGTTTACGGAATGTTTGCAGAAAGATCAGTTCGCTAGTGGGTGGAAGAAACACGGCACAGGGGAGAAGCAGGTGACAGCAAGTCCAGAGAGGGTTTTGGAGGAGCTCAGGGAGGGGCGAGGGCCTGGGCTGGGCAGTGGGCAAGGGGGTGAGGCCACCTTGATGTCCGTGTCTGCAGGGGCTTCAGTCGCTCGCTGGCTCGTGGGTTTGCTGTGCGTGGTCCGGGGAGAGGGAGAGAGGGAGAGGGAAGCAGAGCCCAGGACTGGCAGGGCGGTTCACTTCTTCCTCCATTTGGTCTTTCACTCAAGAGTATTGTGCGAGCCTCCTGCATCCCGGCCGTCCTGTTAATAGGTTTACAGAAACCCCTTCATCTACAGAGTGGTCTAATGTGAGGGAAAGCGATGCAGACGCACCCCGCTTGGCATGTGAGCCCAGAGGACCGTGCGCAATTCTTGAAGGACACTTACAGCTGGGAGGATGGGGCGGGGGGGCATGGCATGGAAGGTGAGAAGCTCCCCAGGGGTGTGATGCTTGAATCTGGAGAAGAAAGGGGAGAGCATTTCAGGCTGTAGGCTAGCAGGAGAAAGCCCAGAGGGCTAGGGGCGCACGGCACGTTCACGTGGACAGCTGGGGCAGGAGTGTGGTGGGGAGGGCGGTAGGGGCACGATGCCAAAGGGCGGGCAGGAGGGACTGTGGCTGTACACTACGGAACCGGATTCACCCGGCAGGCAGGGTTCTCCACAGGGTCTGAGAGCCACCCAGAGGGCTTTGGAAACCCTGATGCCAAGCCCCGTCCACAGGCTGGCCGGGCACGGGTCTGCTGAAATCCCCGCTGGCTGTGCCCTGCAGCCATCGTTGAGAAGCAGAGCTGAGGGGGAACCGGAGCCTGTGGGGTGGCTTTACACGGGGGTGGGTGGCAACTGCAGATCTGTGCTTTATAAAGATCGCTCTGGCTCCGGTGAGGGGAACAGACGTAATGGGGAGAGAGGGAAAGAAGGGGCTTGAAGGGAGAGGGCGGCCGAGGACTGCAGGGGGTGACTGCTTTGGGATCGGTCTGGGCAGTAGAAGGACAGACCTGGTGACTCTGGACCGGGAGGCTGATGGCAGAGGAGGGAAAGGAGTCTCCAATGATGCCAGGGGCTGCTGGCCAGTGAGAGAACACAGAAGGAGTCAGCCGGTCGGGGTGACAACACGGGAAAAAGACTCCAGGAGGACGTGGGGCTCAGAGAGGAGTCTGGGCCGTGATGAGACTCCAGCGTCCTCCTCACACCGACAGCTCGTTCGTTCGTTCAACAAGCATTTGTCCGGGGTGGATGGGGGACCGTCTGAGGTGAGAGGGCTGTGGGTGGGACCTGGCAGAACACCACCAGACAACCAGGGCCCTGGCTGGTCCAGCAGCAAAGGAGGCCGAGAAGGTTGGGGCAAGGGGACAGGAAGGGCGGTGCCTGGGGCTAAGGGGGCAGGAAGTCTCGGGGAGCAGGAAGAGGCCAGCCAGGTCAGATGTCGCATGGGAAGCAAGTGGGGTGAGCAGGGGCCGGGGCCGGGAGGGGCGGGTGGACCCCCCAGCAGGTGCCAGGGATGCTTGTGGAGTGAAGGATGCAGTGCTGAGAAAGGATTCACCTGCTTCACAGACAGGCTTTGTGCTTGTCTCTGGGCTGGGAGGAGAAGTTAGTGGAAAGCCAGAGACTGGAGAGAAAAAGTGTTGATAGATGGAGCCAGGCCAGGAAGAGGGGTAGACGTGGGCGCTAACCTAGGAGCCCCGCCCTCTGGACTTCTGTTTCCTCGGTGCAGGAGGAGGTGAGGTCATCAGCGGAGGGGGAGGCTGGAGAAGGAATAGGAACCCTGGGAAACTGCAGCTTCCAAGGGGCAAGAGAGGGGAACCTCTTGGGGGTCTCTGTTTACTTGTCCATGAAAAGGAAGATGTCGCCCACACTTTGGGCATTCATGTTCTACCTGAGTACATTTTATTTTCTTTATATCAGCTCCTCTTTTTCTGAAGTGTATTAATTTTTTTAAAGGCTTTTCTGACCACCGTACATGTAAAAACATTATCACTTGCTGTAAAGAGGTCACACTAAGACTGCCTTTCATGAAAACAATACGATTAAATCCTAATGTGATGTCTCTATCTGCCAAGCACTCTGAGCATGAGACTTGCTGTCGCTTTGCTAAAATATAGGTTAATAAGTAGAAGGAAGTATGAACTACGTTAGATATCACTTGAAGTAAAAGAATTGTAAATTTGCAAACACGTTAAAAGATAGAGCAGGGAGGTAGAGAAACTGGTCCTCTCGTGTGTGTCTTGTGGGCGTGTAAATGATAAAGCGCCTTTGGAAATCAGCTTGATGTAACACGAACCGCCAGCCCCCCCCCGCCCCGCCCCCGATGGAGCTACCCTTTATCTCTGTAGTTCTCCTACGAATACACACCGTGAACTCATGTGGAGGTTCAGGGTGTGTTTGGACTGCCAGGGGCATGGATTGGGGTGGGGTGGGAAGGAAGCGAGGATGAGCCCCAGCTTCCGGCTTGAGCATCTGGGTACTCAGGACTGTCACCTGAGCTGGGGGAGTTTCAGGGGTGAAAATCAGAAGTTCCATTTTGGACATGTTAACCTGGAGAGGAGATTGGTGACACCCCACCACCCAGAGTGACAGGTCACTCTATTCACCTCCTTCTCCACCTCCCCTCCACCCCACCTCCCAGGTACTCTCTACCTGTCACCCGGCTCCATTTTTCATGGCTCTTATCATCTGTTTACGTTTATTACCTGTGCCACCCACCCTGTGTAAAGCACAGGGACTTTGTCTCTTCACTCCCGAAGTCCTGGTACCTAGGAGTGGAACCGTACCCGGCTCGTGGACAGGGCATCTTAAGTGTCAAGCGACGGAATGAATGAATGAATGAGTGAACTTAAGTGGATTGGTTGTGCAGGCAATTGGATATTTGAGATGGAAGCCCGCCTATTCTCTTCTCCATTACGTAGCCAGTCTTTGTCTAAACTACAAAGACGATCACGTTAAAACCCTGCTTGAAACATTTGGGTGTCCTCTTGCTGTTAGGGAAATACCAGATGCTTGGCTTCCCAGCCCGTCAGGATCCTCAGACCTCTCCAGAGAGGCTTCCCTGGTGGCTCAGTGGTTAAGAATCCGCCTGCCAATGCAGGGGACATGGGTTCGAGCCCTGGTCTGGGAAGATCCCACATGCCGCAGAGCAACTGGGCCCGTGAGCCACAACTACTGAGCCTGCAGTCTAGAGCCCGCGAGCCACAACTACTGAGCCCGAGTGCCACAAGTACTGAAGCCCGCACACCTAGAGCCCGTGCTCCGCAACAAGAGAAGCCACCGCAACGAGAAGCCCGCGCACCGCAACGAAGAGTAGCCCCCGCTCGCCGCAACTAGAGAAAGCCCACGTGCAGCAACAAAGACCCAACGCAGCCAAAAGTAAATAAATAAAATAAATAAATTAATTAAAAAAAAGAAAAAAACCTCTCCAGAACTCGGGCTCTGCAGCCAGACTGCCTGGGTTCAAATCCCGGCTCGGCCCGGAGCTAGCTGTGAACTTGGGCACGTTCTGAGCCTCTTCCCTCCTGCAAATGTTACTTCGAGAGTTGTGGTCAGGATCAAATGAGGTACTAGGCATGAAGCCTCTCACCCAGTATCAAGCCCATGGGAAGCTCTCGAATGCTGCGGCTGTTCCTGCAGGTCCCGGCTCAGCCGGGCTGACTGGCTTCCTATTTCTTGAGAACCCCAGGCTCTCTGCTGCCTCTGGGCTTTTCGGTGATCTGTTCCCTCGGTTCAGATTGAGCGATTTGCCAGCCTCTTGCAGCTCCGTGAGGTGGGCATTGCTTTGGTTTTCTCACGGTTGTAGCTGCAATACTTAACACAGTGCTCATCACAGAGTGCTACGGAAGCAATTAGAACAATTGCTGGTACTTACCGAGCAAAGCGCAGTTTGGAGCTCATGCTCTGACCCCTGGCTACATGCGTGTCCTCATGATATTGTGATACTGTTATTCCAGCTGTGGTTTATTGAGCACAGATGCATGTAGCAGGCCAGCCCAGTGCTAACAGCTTTACGTGGATCCTCTTACGGAATTTTTACAGTAATCCTCTGAGGTGGGGGCTTTCATCACGTGCATTTCATAGACAAGGGAACGGAAGCATAGAAGGGGTCACGTGCCCCAGGTCAGAGCTTCTCGACCCTTTGATGCTCTTAAAGGTTATCGAGGACCTCAAAGGGTTTCTGTTGCATGGAGTGTGTCTACCAGTACTTACTGTACGAGAAGCTAAAACTGAGACCTTTAACCTGTCGTTGCAGAAAAGGAGAGTGCACTGGCTACTTGTGTTTCCCTGTAGGCTCAGGAAAAACTTTGGGATTTCAAAATAAGGATTTATTGGATAATAAAGAGGTTACAGAAATTATAGCAGGGATAACCAACGGGAGCTCGTAAGGAGCTAGTGAAGTGCTGTAAAGAAACTGAGCTGAGCTGATCTCTGAAAGCTCACTCCAGCTCCTCATGGAGAGCCTACACGTTTCTGCAGCTTTAGACCGTGTCAGTGAGCGCAGCCCGCACGAGCACACACTCCAGCAGCGGTCAGAGCAAGGAATGATCACGTGCCACGCAGCCGCTGGAAAGTCCGCTGTACACGCACGAGAGACTCAGGGTGGAAGAGACACATGACATCGTGTATTCACGTGAAAAGAGTCGTGGCCTCACTGCGCCGGGGAAGTGTCCGCGGACCGGACCTCGTGAAGCCCGCCTCCAGTCATGGAGCCGATATCCAGACCCCGGGAGGCAGAATCCAGGGCTCACACCCACACCTACTGGGCTCTGAGCCTTGTGCATTTTAACGAATCTGTGGAGTTTTTTCTTGGGTCTCAGGCTTTGCCAAGTTTGCAACAGTGAGCACGTACAACCTTTATGATTAGAAAAATATTAACGAACAAAATGTTGGAAAAGAAAAAGATCCTGCCATATTAGTGGTTTCCTATGTTTTTCTCAAATATTTGCATATCCCAAAATTCCAATCAAGTACTTCCATAATTCCATACCAAATTTCTCATGAAATTTTTTCTTTATTTTACATTTATTATATCTTTATCGCAGCATTCTTACAAACAATAAGCTATACATATTTAAATAATACAATTTGAGGAAATCCATCATGTGTATATATCTCCGTGAACCCATCGCAAGCTGTCAATCCAGATACCAAACTTTTTCATTCCCCCTGAAGCTTTCTTGTGCCCTTTTGCAATTCATCTCTTCCACCCACCTAGCACCATGTCACTACAGATGACTTTGCATTTCTAGGATTTTCTATAAATGGAAGGCTACAAGATGTTCTCTTTTTTTGTTAGGCTTTATTCACCAAGCATAATGATTTTGTGGTTTACTCACGTTGTTGTATGGTTCTTGGTCATTGCTGAGTAGAATTTTGTTTCATGGCCTTACCCCACTTTGTGGATCCATTCACCTATTGATGGACATTTGGTTTGTTTCCAGTTTTTGCTATTACAAATAAAGCCACATGTATTACACGTCTTTGTGTAGACATACATTTTTATCCTTTTGGCTAAGCACCTAGGGCTGGAACAGCTGGTTCCTCTGGTGAGTGGATATTCAGTTGCCAAAGTGTCTTCCAAAGTGGCTACACCATTTTGCATCCCACCAGCAGTGGAGGAGGGTCATAGTGACCCACATCCTTGCTGGCACTTGGTAGGGTCAGTCTTCTTTTAGCCATTCTAATGGGTGTGTTCTAATTATTTTTGAAATTCAGACTCTGCAATAAGTTTCAGGATATTGCTTCAGGAAGAATCCTTTACAAGAAACTTTTGGCATGCCTAGGAATTAATGGCCCACCCACTGTCTCTCCAGTTCCTGTTCCAAAGGATCAGCTGTTAAATGAACATCTTCAAAAAGAGGAACAGCAGCTGCCAGCTCTTTCTGAGAGGTAAAATAAAGCAAAATGAAAGCGTTTATTAAAACCACTGTGCCTATTGCAGTGTAGGTAGTTAATAAATATTTATTGACTGAGTATTTAAATATTTTATGACTTAAATAAGAAAGATGGCAAACTATAAAAACAGTGATTAAAGTCAGGGATTTTAGAGCAAGCAGCAGAGATCTTAGGAATTACTGCATTGACCTGTTAATTCTAGAATTGAAAGCACTGAGACCTGAGAGATTTGGGGACTTACCTCGGGTTATTCACAAGCATGGTGCTCACCCTGGGGGAAGGACCCAGGACTTTCAACTCCCAGAGAAACCGCCTGCCACTCAACTATTACGTACCTGCGTTCACACTTATTCTTCTCCAGAAACTTAGATTCCTTACCGCTGTTTAATATTTATTGCAAAATATACTCATTAAACTGGTTAACATTTTCTAACATGAATGACAGAATTATTTAAATGATTGTCAAATTGAATTGTAACAATAAAACATACTTAGTCAATCTATTAAAAGTCAGACTGATGAATATTCGAGCTCTTCTTCGTTTTGAAAAATATAGGTTTCATCTAACGAAAAGATATTATTTTAACTTGCTTGTTCATAGCTTATAAAAAATCCATAAGGAGAGGTAAAATGTAGAACTGTTCAGCCGACTTCACGTTGTCATAGCCCCTTTAAAAAATTCTTAAGTGTAGAGCAATGGGAATATTTTAATGCTATGCTAATGAAATTTGAATATCTGGGCACTTCAGTAGTAGCTGCTTTATGAATGGGCAGAAAGATGGTATTTTAAGAGAAAGGTTAAATATTCTGTGATGAGATATGTCTGCCTCCTAAAAACCAGTGAAAGAAGTAATAGCAATTAAGCATTTCATAAAATGTGGGCATTCCTGGAGAGCTCCTAAAGCCGACAGAAGCAGCAGGAAAGAAGTAGAAGTCTGTTCTCCAGGACTATCTCATGGTTGTCAAAACGGCGTCCAGGAGACTTCTGGGGAGCTGAAGGACAATTATCCTTCAATGACACATACATTCTCATACTCAGACCCAGAGCACATCACGTAAGATCTATCTTTTATAAATTAAGTTGATTTTGTGAATCAACTTGGTTTAACTGTGGACGTCCCTTCCTTCCCACGGCTGTTTGATGACCTCTTTGATCTAGTTACCACAAAACGGCCTATTTAATTTAAGGCCTATAATAGGCTCTGACTTTTCATTTTCCCAGTTCCCAAAAATATCCTTTTTCGGCCATGTCTTCCCAGTCACACACCACATTCAGCCAGCTCAAAGCACAGCTGAAAATCTTAGCACAAGGATGACTGCAACCCCTTCTCTGAAGCTCCCCACCCTCGCCTGCTGCCACGTGCTGGCATCTCAGGCAGAGCTTTACCTGACGCAGTGCTGCTGGCCTGTCCCTGAACCTGCAAGCCATGGGTGTGTAAGAAGTCCCCAGGTCACTCCATCGACCTCAGCATCTCTTTCCTCCTTTGTGAAAAGGGGATGGTAAACCCCCTGTTGTCCTGGGTTGAACCGTACATGGGTGAGGTCTATAGGAAGTGCTCTGCTGCATCTGTGTGCCTGCTTGTGATTTTAGAGCCAAGCCCACTGAGAGTAAAAGTGCTGTGACCAAGAATATGACCAAGGATGCGGTTATTGAAAAACTCAAAAACTGTATACGGCAGCAGGACCCAGCATTCAGAAAACGATTTCTGGACTTCAGCAAGGAGCCTAATGGCAAGATTAATGTGCATGACTTCAAGAAGGTAGGAGAATGGGCTTCTTTGTGTTTCTTTGTTTCCTCCTTTCCTGAAGAAGTTCAGATGTTTTCTTATACTAACACGCTTTAAAGGATAGACATTAAGTTTTTTCATTAAGGGTTTATTCCAGGGCAAAGCAGATTCATTTCTAGGCATCTTTCAACAATTGAAAAGGATTCTTCTGGCCAAAAATGTCTTTGGCAACTTTCTCAGAGCATGCTTTTGATATGGATGTGGCCGGCTTTTGATAGTTGAACTTTCCAAACACAGCGTTCATTGTCGCATTCTTTGGCCATCCACTGAGTACCTGTCTCCCTGCGTGTGGTGGGGCGACGTGCGGGCGGGAGCGAAGCTGCTCGGGCCCCCATCCCTGCCAGCAAGGGGTCCCCGCCATGCTGTGATAACAGAGCTGTGGTTTGTTCCTCCAGAAAGTGGGGAAAAAACCTGGCAGGGAAAATGCGAAGCTCAGAGTGCTGATTTGCATGTGCTTGTGGGAACTGGCGAGGCTCTGCCAGAAAGGACTCCGTTTGAAGGATTCTGCATAGACTTCTCAGGAATTAATTTAAATGATTGCTTAAAATTCCTATTATGATCCCTCTAGCTAATCATCTTCAGCTATTTTTAAGGGAAGCATTGCAGCTAATAGGTAGCAGTGTCCGTGTGGGCAAATTTAGAAGAAGGCAGTGAAATATATTTCCAAGAAGAGAACAATTATATTAGTAGCTACAATTTATCCAGCGCTTGCCCCCATGCCAGGCGCTGTATTAGGCTCTTTCCGTATCTCATTTCCAAGCCTCCTGACGGCGGCCGCGTGGAGGATGGCTGGATGAGGGAGCTGGCTGGAGGCACAGGGATGGGATTAGATGGCTGTCGAAACAGTCCAGACCTCCACTTCCCCACACAAAATACACGAAGTGGGGGATCTGACGTCTGCGAGCATACGGGGCGTGGTGAGGAGAGATGGGGGTAACGGGTAAGGGAGAGGAAAGAGTCAAGGATGGTTCCGAGATTTCGGTTTGGGGGACCAGGGCTGATAATTAGTCACTGCTAACTCTGATGGGGGCAACTTCAGTGGGGTTAGGGTGCTAAATGGGCGGGAATCATGGAACTCTCCCAGGGCGCCTGGTCCTAGACTCTAGCCCTGAGCCACCTGGCAGCGGTCCTGGCCCCGACGCACAACAGTCTCGAATGACCACGGCGCTCAGCGCTCTTGATTCACAGAGTCAGTTCACAGGTTCACAGGAAATCAGGCGTCAACCCGTCTGCCTCTGACTTTCCAGAGGGGGAAAGCGGCTGCCTTCGAGAAGGGCCGTAGGTGGAGGCAAAGCTGGGACTGACACCCGCGACTCCGAGGCCAGCTTCTCACCTGCTCACCTGAGAGCACCTTTGGGCCCGTCAGCTGAGCCGAGCAGTTTCCACCTTAGGCTTTGTTGGCCGTCGATGAGCCAGGGGCTCCCCCGTTCACGTGGCTAGTTGCTGCCCCAGACCACTCTCCCAAAAGTTCGGCCAGCAGCCGCTCCGTTCTCAGCCTGGGGCAGCCTCTTTGCCAGTGGTTCAGGCCTGGAGTCCTGGAGTCCTCCCTGACTGTCCTCTTTCTCTCACACCCACATCCAGGGCATCACCCGTGCCCGTCGGCTCCCTTGAACTCGCCCCAGGATGCAGCAACTGCTCGCCAGCCCCCGCTCCCACCCACCCACCCTCTCCCGGGCTGTTGCAGCGGCCTCCTCACTCTCTCCTGCTCCTGCCCTGCCCGCTACAGCTGAGTTGCCACCCAGCCGCCCGGGTGACCCTCCAACAAGTCAGTGAGAGCGGGCCACGCCTGCTTGGGACCCTCCCATGGCTCCCCCCATCACTCGTATAAAAACCAGAGTCCTAGAAGGCCCATCGCGACCCAGCCACCCATCACCTCTCTGACCCCAACTCTCACCGCCCCCCTTGTACGTACGCTCCAGCAACACCGGCCTCCTACTCTCCCTCAGACACAGACCTGCTCCCGCCTTCCATCGGGCTGTCCCCTCCCCCTGGCCCAGCTCCTCAGAGGCTGGCCCGGGCGTCCCCTCAGCGCCTGCCAGCCTTGGTCCGAGCCTGACGTCCCCGTGGTGAACACAGCCTGACCTCCATCCCCGTGATCTCCTTTACCCTATTTCTCTTTTCACGGCGCTGTCACCAACTGCCACCCACATTGTATTTACAGTTCTTTAGTTCATTTCTTTATTTTGCTTGTTTGCTTGTCCTCCTCCATTAAGACGTATGCTCCAAAGGTAGACATTGTTATCTCTTTTGGACAGTGACGCATCCCAAGTGTCTGGCACATAGTAGGGCCCAGCAAGCGTTTGCTGAATGAACGGATGAACTTGATGAACTTGAGTAACTAGAATCCCCAGCAGAGCCCTGAATGGACTCAGGGGGCAACCTGAGGAGTGAGGGAAGCAGGTGTTTCAGAAGCCCGTTGGAATCCCTAAACATGAAGCCGGTTCCCGTACCTGTCTGTGGCAAACCCACCCTAGCTCCCTTCTCTGCCCCCTGAGTGTCTCTGCATTCCAGCCGACCTGAGGGGCAGCCACAGGAGTGGTCGTTCTGCCCTTGCTTCATGGTGGTGCCTCCCTGTTTCCTGGCTTTCCCGAGATGTGCCAGTGGTGGGGAAACGAAACAGAAACCACTAGAGGACCGATATGCAGGGGAAAAGGTTTGTTGTCATTTCAAGAGACTAACAGTCAGTTCCCTGTGAACACAGTTAGGCAAATAGTCTACTGGTTTCCCTTCTAGTGACTTGTTGGGTTTAACCTTTGGAAAGATCCTGTCGTGACCAACCGTTTAACTTGAAGGTCAATAACCGTGGGATGATTTTTTTTTTTTTTTTTTTTTGTGCCTTTGTAACATCTCTTGTCATCATCAGTGGAAACAAGCCCTTTGATGTACTCTTGCAGGGAGTATACATGACTAAATATCCCTTTTGAGGCAGTTTGTCTCCTCTTCTGCTTCTTCAGGATCTGGGCTTTAGGGGTTCTGTGGGACTGATGTTTGTGTAATGACCTTGATATTTCCTGTGTCCTTGGGCCTCTGGTCAGTCTCCTTCAGGCATTGATAATTTGATTTCCTCTGCCCGGGGAGAAGTTCCAACGGCAGGTACTGGTGACACATCCTCTTCTTTAGCAGGTGGCAGCCCGGCAACTCCTGCAGAAAGTCCAGTAGAGCCCCACTCACACCGGGCCACGCACAGAGCCGTGGGCCCTACTCCCTCCCACCAGCCCAGCCCCGAGACTGCTGACGGGGCAGAGAGTAGGGCGTCAGGCACAGCTGCCCCGTGGGATGATTTTAAACAGTCTACTAGGGACCCAGATTTCAACTCTATAAGCTGATAACCTCAAAGCATTGTATAAATGTAAATTTTCATTGTTAAATAAATTGTTTATAGATCAGAGTGATTCTACTACTGGTGAAGTCAGAGCTGGAAAAATCATGGACTTCTACTGTAGAAAGAAACAAGAATTTAGATTAGACATAACGCAGGGCATCCAGATGTTAAAGGTTTCCAACTTCAGTGGCAAGGAAGCCTTTGAAACCAACTCCTTTAGAGAGCTTTAAGTATAAATGATGATAATAGTTCTGTAATGGTAATAACAGCAATAACAATAACCACGACGATAACGCTAACCACCGCTGGAAGAGTGATGCTGGTGGTGGTCCTCACTACACCTAGCATTCGTTGACCCACCAATGTGCAGGCACTGGAGAAGTTGCTTTACATACTTTATTTATAATCCTCGTAGGAGCCCCGTGAGGTGTAGATCACATTATGCTCATTTCACAGGTGAGGAGACCAAAGCTTAGGAGTTAAGACCGTGGTTCAGCGTTGTTCAGCTGGTAAGCCATTCAGGCACTTGGATTTGAATCCACGCTGGTCTGTATCAGCCTCAGACCCTTGCTGGGTGTGACACCGGCTTGGTGGGTGTAATACAGGCTAGCTGGGTATAATTGATGGCAGCTTTGAGGTTGGATCTAGCCTCAGAGTTTGGTGGGAAGGACTTTGCTTTCAATAACAATGCCCCTTCACTTCTTCCTACCATTTTGGTTGTGGAGAGGCAATGTTCTTGCCCTTCTGTTCTCCCAAATCTCTGTCTCACCAGTTAGTACGGCAGTGGCTGCAGAGTTTCATGCCTGGGGAACTGGGAGTGAAGCTCTAAGTCCCATATACCCGCTTGCCCAGTTCTGTGTCCATGCACTTGTTCATCGTTTGAACATAGGCACCGCTTAGCCATTGGCCTGAATACCTTGCACTCTAAATTAGAAGTGCTAATTATTTATTCTCACCAGCCATCGCCTTCCCTGTGGCGGGGGCAGGAGGTGATTGGCTACACAGGCTCTATGAGGGAGAGCCGTAAGAATAGAATCCAGAGCCCGGCACGAGCTTCCAGGTCAGTGAGTCCACAAGTCCCTGCGTTGTCGTTGCTGAGACCCTGTTACTGTTTTCACCCCCATGGTCAGGAAGTTTTTGTCTGCTATACAAATGCTATTTGTTAACTAATAATTCATCTTTCCCCTTTTTCTCTCTTGAGTGTAAGAGATCTCAGAGTTTCTGGTTAGTGTGGGATAACCAGGGACACCACACTGAGTTGACAGCCCTGACAGGAGTGGGTTTTCATGAATTCAATGTGTTTTTCATGGTTAAGTGTGCAATTTCCACTGGGGGAGGGGAAAGGAATTTCTGGAATTGTACTAGACCTGGCCTGCGTATTTTGCATCATACATTAAACCAGCGTTCACAACAACCCTGTAACACATACTCTTTCTCCCAGGAAATCCCCCTCTCCTAGTTCACTGCTCTGACCACTGCACTGCAAAGCCTGTGACTATCACGCCTTTTAAAATGTGTCAATTTATTTAAATAATGAGTCAGGAACTGGTAACGTGGCAAGAAAACTGTTTTTGAGTTTTAAGGTAATCTAGAATCTTTATATTCCTTCTCTAGATACATTCTCTTCCCCTTTCCCTGTCCTTCATTTGCTGAATTAGCAGCAAACCCCCAAAACAGTGGCTTAAATTTAAAAAGTAGCTGTTTTTTCTCCTATAACAAGGAGTCCAGAGGTTGTTGGTATTGGGCCAGTGCAGCAGCTCTACAGTGTCTTCAGAGACCCAGGTTGCTTCTAGCTTTTTAGTCTTCCAGTCTTATCCCCATGTATGCAAGATAGCTGCTGGAACACCAGCCATCACACACATGTTTCAGGCATAAAGAAAGGGAAAAGGGAAGGGCAAAAGTCTTGAGCCAGAGAAGTCTTTCTTTTTTAATGGGCTTTCTTGGAAGCTCCTCCCACTTACATTTTATTGTAATGTATTGTAAGCTTCCACCTGTATTTTATTGACCAGGTCTGTGTTATATGGCCATACTGGTCTATAGGGAAGAATGGGAAATAGTATAAATACAAATATATACATATAATTTTTTGGCTGGGCACATTACAGAAAAAGCAAGGTTCTGTCCCTATGGGAGAAGGAGAGAATATGCATTAGGCAGGCAAGTACTACAGTCTCTGCTATCCTTCCCCTCAGTAAACATTTTGAGGGTGCCTGTTGCATACTTGGAATAGGACTAAGCCACATGGGGAACATGGATAAAGCAGAAGTTTCATTGCTTGGGACTAGTGACCCATGGGAAACATAAAATGACTAAACACCCAAGGACACATAAGTCAAGATTAGCCTAATTGAGTAATTAGACTAATTGAACTATTCCATTCATCAGGAATTTGAGGGCAGCTTTACAATTCCGGTTCCCTGTAATTGGCTGTTCCTAATGGGAAACTGTTACTCTTCATACTCAGTAAATACACTGAACATTGTTTAGCTCACTCTTATTCTTAGTCCCATTTCTGGCATCCCAGCGGAGGCGTCTGGAGACAGACACGGGCTGCAGAGCTCATCAGCTAACACAAACAGAGCCCCCGAGATGTGGATGAGGGAAGCAGGAGTCTGTAATGGCCCAGCCCAGCATCCCAGGTCCTTAGCAGCCTCGGCCCCTTGCTTCTGCACCTGCTTGAAGGCAAGGGCATCTCACCTTGCCTCGTAGGAGGCGAGCTTTCCTTCCTCCTTCCAGCAGACCACCTTATGCCCTTTGGGTTCTGGTCAAACTCACACATCTGGGGAACTGGCACCTTCCCCACCCTCTACCATCAGTTCCTAATCCCACGCAGTCTTACGCACCTAGGGACAGGGACCCCGATGTAAACCAAGCCCCACAAACACCCTCGAGCATCTCATAGCTGTTCCTTACAGCTTCCTAATCTTGCAGATGTTTTAAGGGGGTGACCAGTTGTGTGTTTGAGGTCCCTCACGTCTTCATTTTTGTTGGTCCAAGCTTCACACAACCATCAAAAGTCTATATTTATTTCTGCATCTTCCGGCAACAACTCTCTGACAGAGGCGTTAAACTGGACTCTCTCGGCATCTGGCTGCACCCAAATTGGCCAGTTCCTCCAGGGCAGGGGCAGTTGCAGACCCTCAGTGTCAGTTGACCACACCTCTAGGGCTTCGTTTTTGCCTTTGTGTTCTCACGGCCTTCCTCCCAGGCGTGCCTTTGTCTCCTAAGTACCACGGTGTGGGGACTTGCATCTTGCTTTTAAAAGTTTTAAGTTTAGGTCCTTAGACTCCAGCCCTGAGCAGTTCCAGAGATCAGCACATGTCCGGAAGGGGAAACCAGTCATGCTTTAAGCCTGTCCCCTCACATCTCCAAGTTTGCCACTCCAGCACCACATAACTAGCTCTGCTGGAGTGGCCCTCTGCCGGGCCCAAGCCTATTTCTCAGTCCAAAGTCCACTCCCAGAATCATCAGCTGTTCCCAGGGAAAATGCAGTTGCATAGCCTCGGTTTGCCTCTGAAGGGTCGGTCCTTCCCACCTTGGAATTTTGGTCTCTTTAAACCTCATGTCTCTCGTGGCTTTCTGATGCCTTTTTATTATTTTTAATTGATTGAGCTTTTCTCATTGTTTTCATTTGCTTGCTGTGAATTACTACATCCTATCCAAAAGCAGAAGTTTAGGTCTGTCATTTTTGTCTTTTCAAAGTAACAACTTTACTTGTATTGTTATTTTTCTCTTGTGTATTTGTTTTATATTTCTTTATTTCTGCTGTTACCTCCATTGTTTTCCTCCTTCTACCTGATTGGGATTTAATTTGCTTTTCTTTTTCTAATTTCTTGAGATAGAATGTTAGATCATTGCTTTTCAGACTTTATTTCTCTAATGTATGAATTGATGGCTATCCATTGCCCTTTAGGTGCAGGCTTAGCCACATCGTACAAGTTTCAGTTTATCATATTTTCATTGTCATTCAGTTCAAAATATTTTATAATTTCCCTTGTGATTTCTTCTTTTTTCCAGTGGCTTATTGTTTAATTTCCAAACAGTTGGGATTTTCTAGTTTACCTTTTATTGTTGATTTTGAAGTTGATTCCATTGTGAAGTCTAAATGACTTCAACTGATCCTTCGAAATATATTGAGGCTTGGATTATGACCCAACATAGAGTTGGGTCATACAATTTTGGTAAATGTTCCAGAAGCACTTGAAAAGAATGTGTACTCCATCATGGACCTTTAGTTTTCTAAGTATGTATATTAGGTTGATTTTATTAATTGTGTTTTTCAGAACTTCTATATTCTTATCAAAGTTTTGCCTGTTCATCCCATTAGCTGTTGAGAGAAGTGTGTTGAAGTCTATCATCTGACTGTGGATTTGTCTAGTGAGATTCTTTTTAATTCTGTTGATTGTTGCCTTATTCACATTGAAGCTAAATTATCGGGTACACATAGACTTAGAATTGCTGAAACTTCCTGTGAATTGTCTCCTTTTCATATGACATGACTTCTTGATACAGAGTATGCTTCTTCCCTTCAAGTCTGTTTTTGTCTGATAATAATATAGTTACTTCAACTTTCTTTTGATTTGTGTTAGCATAGTATATCTATTTCTATCCTTTTACTTCAGACTTTCTGGGTACTTATATTTAAAGTCAGTCTCATATGGACAGCATATAGCTGATATTTTAAAAGATAAAGTGTGACAGTCTTAGTCTTCTACTTGGAGTATTCAGTCCATTTTATATTTAACTACTGATATAGTTGATTTTATATCTATCATCTTAATTTTTTTTACTCAGCTGTCTCATGTCCTTTCTTTTTCTGTCCTTTCTTGCCTTCTTTTAGATTATTTAACTATTTCTACCATTCTGTTTTCCCCTCTATCAGCTTACTGGTGAATATATTCCTCTGTCAGTCTTTAGAGACTGCCCTAGAGATTGCAACATGCATCCTTGTCTTCTTGTATGTAGTTAAATATAAATTATGTTTACCACTTCTCTAGCAATGCTAGATATAAAAATACCTTAATTTCATTTACCCCTTTCTATCTTTTACATTATTTTTGTCATGCATTTAAATTCTACGTCTATGCTAAATCCCACAAGACTTTTTTTATGGTAAATAAGATGTCATATGTGTCTACATATTTACCCTTGTTGTCGTTCTTTCTATCTTACATTTTTGTGTACTTGCACCTGGACTAATTTTTACTCTGCCTGAAGACTTACCCTTTGTCCTTCTTTTAATGCAAATGTACTGGCAACTAACTCTGAGTTTCCATAGTTTATTCAGATTTCCTTAGTTTTAACGTCACATCCTTTTTCTGTCCAGGATTCCATTCAGGATCCCACGTTACATTTCATCATCATGTCTCCGTAGGCTCCTCCTGGCTGTGACAATTTCTCAGACTTTCCTTGCTTTTGGCGACCTTGACAGTTTTGAGGAGTACTGGTCAGATATTTTGTAGAATGTACCTCTATCGAGATTTGTCTGATATTTTTCTCATGATTAGACTGGAGCAATGCTTTGGGGAGGAAGACCACAGAGGTAAAGTGCCCTTCTCATCACATCACATCAGGCACAGGCTGTCAACATGACTTATACTTGTTGATGTTGACCTTGATCACCTGGCTGAGGTGTGTTTGTCAGGCTTCTCCTCTATAAACTTAATCTTTTTTTTTTTTTTCCTCTTTCTCTTTTTCCATACTGCACTCTTTGGACAAAAATGTCACTATGTACAGCCCACATTTAAGGGGCGGGGAATTATAATGCTCCACCTCTTAAAGGGCAGGATATCTACATAAATTATTTGGAATTCTTCTGCAAGGGAGACTTGTCTCTTCTCTCCCATTTATTAATTTATTCAATTATTTCTTTATATCAGTATGGGCTCATGCCTCATTATCCTTCAAATGTCTATATGATCCTTAATAATGTATTCATTTTCACTCCTGATATTGGTGATTTTTAATCTTTTCTCTTTGCTTCCTGAATAGTCTAACTAGAGATTTATCACTTTTATTGCTCTATTTATAAAATAAGCTGTGGTTTCACTGATTTTTTTATATTGTTTGTCCATGTTTTAGTTCATTGTTTTCTGCTCTTATCTTTATTATTTCTTTTTTTTTAACATCTTTATTGGAGTATAATTGCTTTACAATGGTGTGTTAGTTTCTGCTTTATAACAAAGTGAATCAGCTATACATATACATATATCCCCATATCTCCTCCCTCTTGTGTCTCCCTCCCTCCCACCCTCCCTATCCCACCCCTCTAGGTGGTCACAGAGCACCGAGCTGATCTCCCTGTGCTATGTGGCTGCTTCCCACTAGCTATCTATTTTACATTTGGTAGTGTATATATGTCCATGCCACTCTCTCACTTCGTCCCAGCTTACCCTTCCCCCTCCCCGTGTCCTCAAGTCCATTCTCTACGTCTGCGTCTTTATTCCTGTGCTGCCCCTAGGTTCTTCAGAACCATTTTTAAACTTTTTTTAAATTCCATATATATGTGTTAGCATACGGTATTTGTTTTTCTCTTTCTGACTTACTTCACTCTGTATGACGGACTCTGGGTCCATCTACCTCACTGCAAATAACTCAATTTCATTTCTTTTTATGGCTGAGTAATATTCCATTGTATATATGTGCCACATCTTCTTTATCCATTCATCTGTCAGTGGATACTTAGGTTGCTTCCATGTCCTGGCTATTGTAAATAGTGCTGCATTGAACATTGTGTTACATGACTTTTTTGAATTATGGTTTTCTCAGGGTATATGCCCAGTAGTGGGATTGCTGGGTCATATGGTAGTTCTGTTTTTAGTTTTTTAAGGAACCTCCATACTGTTCTCCATAATGGCTGTATCAATTTACATTCCCACCAGCAGTGCAAGAGGGTTCCCTTTTCTCCACACCTTCTCCAGCATTTATTGTTTGTAGATTTTTTGATGATGGCGTTTCTGACTGGTGTGAGGTGATACCTCATTGAAGTTTTGATTTGCATTTCTCTCATGATTAGTGATGTTGAGCATCCTTTCATGTGTTTGTTGGCAATCTGTATATCTTCTTTGGAGAAATGTCTGTTTAGGTCTTCTGCCTATTTTTGGATTGTTTGGTTTTTTTTGATATGGAGCTGCATGAGCTGCTTGTAAATTTTGGAGATTAATCCTTTGTCAGTTGCTTCATTTGCAAATATTTTCTCCCATTCTGAAGAGTGTCTTTTCGTCTTGTTTATGATTTCCTTTGCTGTACAAAAGCTTTTAAGTTTCATTAGGTCCCATTTGTTTATTTTTGTTTTTATTTCCATTTCTGTAGGAGGTGGGTCAAAAAGGATCTTCCTGTGATTTATGTGATAGAGTGTTGTGCCTGTGTTTTCCTCTAAGAGTTTTATAGTGTCTGGCCTTACATTTAGGTCTTTAATCCGTTTTGAGTTTATTTTTGTGTATGGTGTTAGGGAGTGTTCTAATTTCATTCTTTTACATGTAGCTGTCCAGTTTTTCCAGCACCACTTATTGAAGAGGCTGTCTTTTCTCCATTGTATACTCTTGCCTCCTTTATCAAAATAAGATGACCATATGTGCATGGGCTTATCTCTGGGTTTTCTATCCTGTTCCATTGATCTATATTTCTGTTTTTGTGCCAATACCATACTGTCTTGATTACTGTAGCTTTGTAGTAGTCTGAAGTCCAGGAGCCTGATTCCTCCAGCTCCGTTTTTCTTTCTCAGGATTGCTTTGGCTATTCGGGATCTTTTGTGTTTCCATACAAATTGTGAAATTTTTGTTCTAGTTCTGTGAAAAATGCCATTGGTAGTTTGATAGGGATTGCATTGAATCTGTAGGTTGCTTTGGGTAGTATAGTCATTTTCACAAAGTTCATTCTTCCAATCCAAGAACATGGCACTCCATCTGTTTGTATCATCTTTAATTTCTTTCATCAGTGTCTTATAGTTTTCTGCATACAGGTCTTTTGTCTCCTTAGGTAGGTTTATTCCTAGGTATTTTATTCTTTTTATTGCAATGGTAAATGGGAGTGTTTCCTTAATTTCTCTTTCAGATTTTTCATCATTAGTGTATAGGAATGCAAGAGATTTCTGTGCATTAATTTTGTATCCTGCTACTTTACCAAATTCATTGATTAGCTCTAGTAGTTTTCTGGTAGCATCTTTTGGATTCTCTATGTATAGTAACATGTCATCTGCAAACAGTGACAGTTTTGCTTCTTTTCCGGTTTGGATTCCTTTTATTTCTTTTTCTTCTCTGACTGCTGTGGCCAAAACTTCCAAAACTATGTTGAATAATAGTGGTGAGAGTGGACATTCTTGTCTTGTTCCTGATCTTAGAGGAAATGCTTTCAGTTTTTCACCATTGAGAATGATGTTTGCTGTGGGTTTGTCATATATGGCCTTTATTATGTTGAGGTAGGTTCCCTCTATGCCCAGTTTCTGGAGAGTTTTTATCATAAATGGGTGTTGAATTTTGTCAAAAGCTTTTTCTGCATCTTTTGAGATGATCATATGGTTTTTCTCCTTCAATTTGTTAATATGGTGTATCACATTGATTGATTTGCATATATTGAAGAATCCTTGCATCCCTGGGATAAATCCCACTTGATCATGGTGTATGATCCTTTTAATGTGTTGTTGGATTCTGTTTGCTAGTATTTTGTTGAGAATTTTTGCATGTGTATTCATCAGTGATATTGCCCTGTAGTTTTCTTTTTTTGTGACATCTTTGTCTGGTTTTGGTATCAGGGTGATGGTGGCCTCGTAGAATGAGTTTGGGAGTGTTCCTCCCTCTGCTATTTTGGAAGAGTTTGAGAAGGATAGGTGTTAGCTCTTCTCTAAATGTTTGATAGAATTCGCCTGTGAAGCCATCTGGTCCTGGGCTTTTGTTTGTTGGAAGATTTTTAATCACAGTCTCAATTTCAGTGCTCCTGATTGGTCTGTTTATATTTTCTATTTCTTCCTGGTTCAGTCTTGGAAAATTATTTCTTTTCTTCTACTTATTTCCTTCTACCTTTTTTTGTAATTTGCCTGACACACAGGGGATCTTTCTTGGAATGTTCACCTGGTGAACCTGGTGGTAAAATCCAGGAAAGTGTGCCCACCTCTGAGACTGGGCCCCCAGGAGTTTCTCATTCTCAAGCTAATCCTCACTCAGCTTCTAGCACTTTGTCAGAATCACCACTTAAGTGTTCCTACCAGTCTGTGGCCACAGTGGCTTCTGCTCCAGGTAAGCTGATGTTGGCCATGATTCTCTGTGTACATCTGTCCCTCTAGATTTCAGATTTCTCTGATGGTTCTAAGAAAAGTCATTGATTTTTCATTTGTTCAGCTTTTTTCTTATTGTAAGGATGGAAGTGATTACTTCAAAGCTCTACATGTTGAACCTGAAAGCAGAATTCCACTCTTACTTTTTGAAGATATTTTAGCTGGGAGTAGCATTTTACGTTGGCAGTTATTTTCTCCCAGCATTTTAAAGATATCACTGCATTGTCTTCTGGCTTCTGTCAGTTCTGCTGTTAAGTAAACCACCAGTCTTATTGTTGCTTGTTTGAATGTAGTGCGTCTTTTTTTCTCTAGAAGCTTCTAAGATTTTCCCTTTGTCTTTGGATTTCATCAGTTTTAGAAATGTGTCTAGGTGTGCCTGTCTTTGTATGCATCCTGCTGGGGTTTGCAATTCTTCTTGAATCTGTAAGTTGTTGTGTTTAATCAAAAATTTTTGTGAAAAATTCTCAGCCATTATCTCTTCTCCTTTTGCTTTTGCCCCGTTCTCTCTGTTACTCTTGGATTCCAATTGTGTATATTAGTCCTGGTCACAATATCCCATGGGTCTCTTTCATTCTTTTATGTATTTTCCACTATTTCTCTCTCAGTGCTTCAGTCCCATTGACCTGTCTTCCAGTTCATTAATCCTCTGTTCTGCTTTTTTCCAATCTATGGTTTTATTCATATAGTTCTTAATCTTAGTATTTTTTTCAGTTGTGGGATGTCCATTTGGTTTAAAATATATTCCATACCTGTGTCTTTTCTTCTGTTGTCTCAAAATATTCCTGAATTTTAAAAAACATATTTATGGCCATTTAAAATCTTTTTCCTGCTAACTCCAGTATTGAGATCACCTGTAGAACTTTTTCTATTGTCTGTTTTTCCCCTTGTTTTAGGGTCACGTGGTCCCAGCTCTTAGCATGCTGGACAGATGTTCACTGAATGTCAGATATTGTGTTAAGAAAATTGAGAGGCTCTAGATAATGGGTCACCCTTTCCTTTGCTTGTCAGATAGACTGGGGACTGATGACCTTAATCCAGTTAGGGAATGAATCGATTTGAGGCTGGATTGCAGTTTTTCAAGGCTCCAATTGCCTTTTTTTTTTTTTTTTAAACCCTCCTTTTTAGGGTGTAGTCATCAAAGTTTTTAACTCAGAGTGTGGGTTATTTTCTGAGCCCTCACCCCTGAGAAGTCCTGAACTCCATCTAACCTTAGTTTCCTCAGGACCCAAAAAGGTGACCAAAAAAAAAAAAAACTCTCTTCAGCTTTTCTGGTCCTTCTGCCTTGATTCTTCAGTCTTCTGCCCCACATGGCTCCTGAATTCAGCAAGTATCGGGGAAAAACTGGCAGTGTCACGGTTGGTTCTCTGTTTTCCCTTCTCGCCAGGAACCTGACCATTCAAGTCTCTAATTTTGGTCTTTGTGGTCCCATGAGCTCCACTTGTGTCTCTATCAGCTGGTAGAGACTGTCTGCCTGGGCCAGCAACCCCCATCCTGAGCCCTGGCCCTGCTCCCAGAATGGGTCCATGACCTACTTTTCCTCCGAGTTCTGAGGTCCCCCTTTGCTCAGACTTGTGTCCCTTTGAGTCCTGGTTGTCTCAGCAGCTATCTATATGTCAAACAGATGTTTTGCTGTATTTTATCTGGATTTTCTGTTTTTTCTCAGTAGAAGCAAAGGTCTGCATGCTGAACACCAGCCCTTCCCCTTCTGATGGGCATTCACTTCTTTTTCTCTTTTATTTTTCCTCTTTAAACAATTGTTCTTTATGTATCTCTACATACCGATGCTTTCATCTCTGTGGAATGGATTCCCAGGAGTAGGTGCTTGGTCTAAGATAATATATTTTTTAATTTTAACACATGTTGTCTGTGTGTTTTTTTAAAAAAAAAAACTATAGAATTTCATATTTCTAACAGCTGTGTGTGAGAGTATCTTTTTCTCTAACCCCTGTTATATAGCATTATAGCTCTTTTTAATTTTTACTGGTCTGATAGTTTTAAAATGATAGCTCAGTTTAAATTTAATTTGCATTTATTTCCCTGACTACTAGTGAACATATGTTTTGTTTCGTTTCTTTGCCATGAGGATTTGTTCTTTTGCAAGTTGCCTATTTACATCCTTTGCCTTCTTGTCAACTTATAAGAAGTTTAGGCATTGTTATTTATCCCTGTCTTCCTAAGAAGCCCGGGCCTCCACTTTACCCCCATCCTCTAGGTTGTCACCGCGGGGATTTTCTCCCCATATGGCTCTGTATCCCTTAACCTGACCTCAGCCTTTCCCCTCCCAGCTGCCACAGCTCTTCTCTGACACTGTCCCGTTTGCATCAACTCCAGCCTGGTTCTCTCCCGGGGGCACTGCTTCCCTGCAGCCCTCCCTCCCTCCCTCCCTGAGGTGTACATCTACGAGGGCAGTTATCTGTGCCTTTTTTATTCTCTGCCCTGTCCCCAGCATCTAAAACAGGACCCAGCACAAAACAATTGTTCAATATTTTTTGAATGAACCCATCAATTTTGAAGCATTGTAGAACTGTGGTTTAAAATGCCCACTCTGAGCCAGGCTGCCAGGGTTCAAATCCCAGCTCTGTTCCTTAACAACTATGTGACCTTGGACAAACCTCTCTGTGCCTCAGTGTCCGTATCCCTAAATGGAGATCATTTTAGTATCTATACCGTAGGATTGTTATAAGGATTAAATGAGCTGATTAAGCTGAGTGTGTTAATTTCCTAGGAATTTGTAACAAATTCCCACAAACTGGGTGGTTTAAACAGCAGAGATCTCTTCTCTCACAGTTCTGGAGGCCAGGAGCCTGAAGTCAAGGTGTCAGCAGTCCTGCTCCCTGCGACGGTTGCAGAGGAGGACTCTTCCTTGCCTGTTCCAGCTTCTGGCGGTTGCTGGCAATCCTTGGCGGCGTTCCTTGGCTTGGTAGCTGCCACCACTCTGATCTCTGGCCTCTCCCTTCTGTCTCTGTGTCTACGCCTGATGTTCTCCTCTCCCTGTGTCTGTGTCCAGGTTTCCCTCTTCTTATAGGACTCTAGTCATTGGATTTAGTGCCCCCACCCCATCCAGCATGACCTCAACTTAACTTGATTACATCTGCAAAGACCTTGTTTTCATGAAAGGTCACATTCACAGGAACCTGGGTTAAGACTTCAGCATACCTTTTGGGGAGACACAATCAACTCAGTACAATACGTGAACCCTTTCAGTAGGGCCTGGCACCACAGGTCAGGGACTTTGCTGTTTTGTTCGCTCTTGTATTCCTGGTAGCTTGAATAGTGCCTGGCATATAGGTGTCCCTCAATATCTCTTGAATTAACTAATGATTTATTAACTGTTTGTCTTCTGCACTACAGATATATTTTACAATCTATCATTTGACTTTTTGTTTTATTATATCTTTTGCCATTAAAATGTTTTAAGGTTTTGTACAACCCAATATCTTCTATCCTTTCTTCCTCTTTTCTTTTTTTTTTTAAATAAATTCTAGGCTTGAAGTCTTGGTTAATAAAGTTTCATTCTTCTACCCACCCACCCCCCCACCCCGCACCCAGCCCGCACCCAGCTCTCTCTCATATTTTGCAGATAATCTAGACTTTATTGCAAGAATTTTTACTGCTTTATTTTTTAAATGTGAATGCTTAATCTGTATGGAATTAATTTTTGTATACTGTGTAAGATGGGGCTCTCCTTTGTCATTTGTGAAATTCTCCTTATAGTAGGGTGTACATCTGAAAATTCCCATTTTGTTATACTGATCTATACGTCTTTTTCCATATCAATGTAATTTTTTTTTTTGTTTAGTAAAACATCTTTCCTTATTTTTCTTCCTTTTTATATTTTCTTGGCTACTCTCAGGCCAGATTTATATTTTTCCATATAAGCTTTATTGCATTACCCCCAAATGCATTATTAGGGTCATAATTGGACTTGCATTAAGTTTATATATTGAAAACGTATCTGCTTTTGAAATTGAGAAGAGAGAAATAAAGACACGCGCAGAGGAGAGGGTGGCCGGCTGCCCAGTGGCAGCTTCTCCTGCCGCACTTGACCTTATGCTTGGCTTCGGGCCCGTGGTTTGTCTCCACCTGCCCTTTGAACAACAGGTGTGACTCCAGGACTTGAGGACAGCCTCCTCCGAAGGAGGCCTGGCTTGTCTGCTTTCATCTGCAATCTTCACAATTTGTTACTGAAGTACTGGGTTCATCTGCCCGTGGAATACGCTAAGATTTTACACGTGTGCAAAAGTGCACTAGGTTCTGGGTATTTGCCTCCAAGGTTAGACATGTCTGGTTGATTTGCAGGTCACCCCTGGGATTCCCCTTGACACCGAAAGCTGTCAGGTCACCTTGCCTTTTATTCTCATTTCACAGTTTCTGAAGGTTGCATTTAGGCTCAGCATTTTGTCATTCTGAGCCATCTAAACACAATTTTAGTCTTGTTGTGTTCTACAGGGATAATATATTAAAAAAAAAAAAACCCACTAAACCAAATCATCATTGTCATTGTTTTCATTGTCATCATCATGCCTGCAGCAAAAAAGAAAAGAAAAACCCTACTGTTTTACAACTTCCTGTTTGTTACCAAACCATCAGTCTGTCTTGAAGGTCCAGAATTGGGCAGTATGGTTGGAGGATGGATTGTTTTCAGAAATGTGGTTCAGCACCATCACCCATGGATTGGGTGGAACTGGATAGATCTAGCCTATGGATTAGACATTTCTAGATTTGGGGGAGTGGTTGGATTGTGATCATGGTATCTTTCTAGAGGTGACAGCATTGCCACCAAACTTATAGAATCCCATAGACTCAAAGAGCTGGAAAGGACCTCAGAGCTCATGCACCTGCCATCCATCACTCTCTCTTCATTATCCTCCCTCTCCGTTGTTCACCACCTCAGGGGATGCTTCCCTTACCCAGTGATGTTGGACACGGAGTGTGGCAGATGTGACTTGAGCAGCAACCTTAGATCTGCTTGTGTGGTCTGGCTTGGCCTTGGGCTCCAGTGATGGGCTATTAGAAGAGCTTGCCCAGGGCAGCTGCTGTCCTTTCTGTTTGGTCCCCAGAATGAATGCATGTGAAACAGGCCTAAACCCGACCTGCAGCCTGAATCAGAAACATCTAGCCATCTTATATCAGCCAAACTGCACTTGACCTGCAGATCCACTAGGGCAAGAATAAATGTTTGTTTTGTTGTCGGCCACCAGATTTTGGATGGTCGTTATGTGATAGCTGACTCAGAATCTCTGTCACTGTTGTCGCTCTGTTCCAAACATGTGGCCCACAAAGGCTTGGGGAGCACCCAAACTCGGTCTGAACTGTGTCCTCTGCAGAGTGCCGGGCGGCTCGTTGGAGTGGGGAGTGACTCACCTCCCAGTGTGTGGCTGTCCATCGCTTGTAGAGTCTGAGCCTCAACTGTGAGTCCAGACTCAGCCAGCAGTGCTGGGCTGTTGTCACTGGCTACCAAGCATCCCTTGGCAGTCCCCCCAGTGGAGTTATTTGAGCGTCTCTGTGCTCAAGCATGTCCTTGGGGGCAGGTGCCGGTGTCTCTGGGCTTCAGGCTCCTCATCTGTAGGTGAATCTGTAAATGTTGCAGCCAATGTGCCAGGCTCTCCCATTGCTGAGTCAGGATGACACGTGTTCAAACCTTTGCTCCACTGCTTACAGCTGGGTCTTTCTAGCAAACAGTTGGTTTATTTAGCCTTCCTAAACTTTGGTCTCCTCATTTGTAAGATGGACTTAGTCATATTTCCGTTGAGGAGTTGTTGCAATGTTTAAATAAGATAATGAGTGCCGTGGCTGGCACCTAGTAGCTCTTCAGGCAAGTTCTCGTTCTCAGTGACACTTGTGAAGCTTCTGTTACTTCCAGGAGTCCGTGTTCGCTGCTCTGAAGTCAGCTCTGGCCCTTGTCATTAGGCCATTAATGCTGGGACTCTGTGCTTGAGATGCTCACCAGCTTTAACTCTCAATTCTGAGCCACTGTCTCCGGAACAGTGCCCCCCCTGCCCCCGGCCACCATCAGTGTTCTCATGCAAGAGGCTTTTATCTAAGATGCTCCAGCTCCTTTGAACATCCATTTAATTCTTCACAGTACTCCTGTCACTTAAGAAACAAAAAGGAAATCCCGTTGCTTTAACTGCACTCATCACAGGCAACAGCATCTCAAACTAAGTACGCTGCGACCTGTGCAGGTGACAGCATCATGTTTGCCTCTCATGTAGGTTTGCATCAGCTTTGAACACTCTGCCTTGCTGGGGCCACATGGACGATCAGATGTGTGTGTCTGAATATTCTAGGAAGCATTTGCTAAAAGAATTTCAACTTTCTATTCAAGTACAAATCTGTTTTGAGAGTTCTGTGTTCTTTTCCAGCCATGGTACTCTCATCCCTAGTACCAGGTTTGCATGTGACCAGATAGTCTTGATGATTGAGTTCTCTGATTATTTCTGCATTCTGGATGACTGTGGCAGCTAATAGTGGGAGAGGACCTGGAAGAGAAGGAATCACTGGGATGGGGGATGGAGGGTGGGGAGATGGAGTAAGTCTGAAATTCTAGAGAAGACTTTTTTTGCCTGTTTCATTTTGACTATGAATGGGTATGTCAAGAAATACAAGTAATATTACTTATTAAAAAGAAAGCCCAGAACTCTCTTTGGTTTTATCACAAATAACTTAGGTCAGAGAATCTCCAGGTAGGGAGGAATGGCTAAAAAAGCAGTCTCCAGATTTTGTGCACCTGAATTCTACCTTCTCCTTGGGTCGTGTCCTTTAAATCTCTGGCTTATGTATAAACATGAGTCTTTTCCTTGGTTCCCCTTAACTGAGGCAGACTGACATTTTCAAAAGAGAATGTTACTAAATATAGTATTAAGGGGAGAACAATAAAGATATCATGGCTGACCCAGCACCAAAGCAGTGAAATACCCAAGTGTGAAGCATCTGTAGGTCAGGTCTCAAGAACAAGTAGAACTTCACAGTTCCTAGCCTGACTCCCTTTCCTCCTGCTTCCTTTTGTACGTCTCACAGGACAATGTCTTCTTGTCCTGCCTCACGATATTCTTGATAGTCTAACTACTTCCTAGCCAAGGCTGGATGACCACTTTGCACGCTTATCTGCCTCGTGTGGACTTTCTCACATCAGACTCAAGATTCATCCTCATGCCGTAGGAGCTGGGCGAGTGTCCAGGGTTCCCTTACACTGACATCCCCCCTCTTCTTCTCGTTCAGCATTTGTTGAGCATCTACTGGGTACTCTTGGGGTACAGAGGTGAAGAAGAAGTGCTGCTAATTTCTCTATCCACTGGCAGTTTGTCAGGTGCTTGCCATGTGGTAGGTCCCATATGAGGGACTGTTTATGATAGAAGCAAGCAGAGGGGCTATGGATGCTCAAAAGAGAGTGTTGTCTCTAAGGACTGGGAAGGCTTTCCCTGAGCTGGTAATAGCTGTGATTTAAGGATGTGCTTGCTATAGCATGCAAGCAAGCATTACAGGGAGTTCTGCTTCCTGTGTGGCTGAATAAGCTCCTACTAGACTAACTTTCCCAGAAACATCAACTATAAACACTGGACAATGTTAAACAAGTTAGTAAATAAATAAGTAAATAAATAATCAAGTACCTGAAGGCCGTGGAGAATGAAACTAAGCAAACAGATTCCAGAGAGGAGTCAACTCTTGGAAGTGGGAATAGCATGGGGAAATGTTCCCATGGAAACGGGAATAGAATGGGGGAATATTCCCATGGAAACGGGAATAGCATGGGGGAATATTCCCATGGAAACGGGAATAGCATGGGGAAAGTTCCCGTGGAAACGGGAATAGCATGGGGAATGTTCCCGTGGAAACAGGAGTAGCGTGGGGGAATGTTCCCGTGGAAACGGGAATAACATGGGGAAACGTTCCCATGGAAACGGGAATAGCATGGGGAAATGTTCCCATTTTTTTCAGCTTTTCACCTGAGAGAAGGCTAAAGTTGGTGCCACATAAGGTAGATAAAACACTGATAGAAAACCAGCAGTCTTTCCAGCCTGAAGAACCAGAGAGCAGAGAGAGGTCTGAGTGACTAAGACCATTGGGAAGTAAAGGGAGATTTATGTAAAGGACAGAGCCAGAGAGTGGATGCTCCAAATTCTGTTTATAAATTCTGCCCAAATCTCTGGCTGACCCTGAATGAAACAAGAGTGGGGCAGACTGCAAGGAGCCTGGCTAAGGATAAAAAAACCAAACTGAGATTTAAACTGCTGCCCAGCAGACAGAATCCAACCAAGTCTACTGTCTACTCAAACGAATAAACAAAATTTAACAGGATCCAGAATCTCCACACCATAACATTCATAACGTCCAAGATACTATCCAAATTTATCAGCATATGGAGAAATAGGAAAACGTGACCTTTCTCAAGAGAAAAGACTCTGAGATGATCCAGATGTTAGAATTAGCACTCGAAGTCTTTAAAGTAACTATTATAACTATGCTCAGTGATGCAAAGGAAAGTATACTCATAATGAATGATAATATAGGAAATCTCAGCAGAGAAATAGAATTTTTGAAGAAAACCAAATGGAAATTCTAGAACTGAAGAAAAGAAGAATATCCTAAATAAAAATTCACCAGAAGGGCTGAACCACAGAACGGAGATGACAAAAGGAAGAGTCAGTGAGCTTGAAGATAGATCAACAGAAGTTACACAAACTGAAGAAGAGAAAGGAAAAGGTGAAAAAAAACAATAGAACAGTTGCCTCAGGCACATGTGGAACAACATCAAAGGTCTAGCATAGGTATAATTGGAGTCACAGAAGGAAAGGAAGACTAGGGAAGAAGACATATGTGAAGAAATAATGGCTGAAATTTCCCAATTTTTGGTGAAACCTTTACATGTATAAATTTGAGAAACACAGAAAACCCCCAGTAGGATAAATACAAAGAAAAATCATAGATAAACTGAAAACCAAAATCAAAGAGAGAAATCTTAAAGCAGCATGTGAAAAATGACACATTAAAAGGGGAACAATGATTTGAATTACCATCACCTTATCAGAGACGATGGAGGCCAGAGGACAGTGGGACAGAAACTTTACCATCCTGAAAGGAAAGCAGAAACAAAAACAAACAAAAACCCCTCACATCCAGCAAAAGTCTCCTTTAAGAATAAAGGTGAAATAGAGATGTTTTCAGATTTAAAAAAAACAAAGATAAGTCCTTGCGAACAGATCTTCACTATAAGATATGCTAAAGGAAGGGAAGGAATTTGATACTAGATGGAGACTCAGATGATCCTGAAGGAATAAAGAACATTGGAAATGGTAAATATCCAATTAAATATAAAAGGTTATTTTTTTCTTAATTAAAATGCATTTGAGGGCTTCCCTCGTGGCGCAGTGGTTAAGAATCCGCCTGCCAATGCAGGGGACACGGGTTCGAGCCCTGGTCCGGGAAGATCCCACATGCTGTGGAGCAACTAAGCCCATGTGCCACAACTACTGAGCCTGTGCTCTAGAACCTGTGAGCCACAACTACTGAGCCCACGTGCTGCAACTACTGAAGCCCGTGCGCCTAGAGCCCGTACTCCACAACAAGAGAAGCCATCACAATGAGAAGCCCGTGCACCGCAACAAAGAGTAGTCCCCGCTCGCCACAACTAGAGAGAGCCCGCGTGCAGCAACGAAGACCCAACGCAGCCAAAAATTAATTAGTTAATTAATTAATTTTTAAAAGTGCATGTGAGTGCTTAAAGCAACCATTTTAACATTGTCTTATGGGGTTTAGAATATATGTAGATGTAAAAAAACCTACAATTTTGTCCTTAAAGGACAGGGGCAGGGTACAATCTACATGGTTGCAAGGTTCCTACATTTCAGGTGACGTGGTTCAATATTACTAAATAGACTGTTAAAAGTGAAGGGTGTGTGTTATACTCCCTAGATCAACCACCACAAAAATGATGCCAGAGGCATAGCAAACAAGTATTACTCACATAGCGACTGGTGGATATAGCCCCAAAGCACGAGATGCTTTGCAGGAGCTGGACTTGGAAAGACTGAATCACTCACTCAACTTCCAGTTACTGGGCACCTACCCGGGAGCACCTGCCTTCACCGAGAGAGCCCAGCAACAACTCCATGAAATGGTGTGGCCTAATGTGGAAGAATCAGTCTACGATCTAAGTGATGTCCCGGGAATGGTGGAAGTGACAATTTGGTGAATCAGAATATGTCAGGTCACAGTTTGTTATTCTTTGAGGAACTTTCTTAGGGAAATGCCTCCTAGAAAAGACCAAAGGACAAAACTTGAATGGTTAAACACTTGAAAATCTGTTTTATAAATGTTGCAGTTTCGCCTTACATTGTATTGTAAATTGCCTCCAAGGGTTGTGATAAATGTAGTTGATTCGCTGCCCTTTTCATCCTAGGAATGAGTGGTGTGAGGTGGGGGCAGGAGGCACACTGACGTTTGTGACGTGCTTAGTGTCTCTCTGGGGACTGCACTCCTGGGCATTGTATCCTTGGTGGTGCTCTGTGCCCACAGGGGATGGCACGCCTGCAACCTCCGGACAGGCTGCCTAAGGCATGCCCAGCCTCCCCAGTGCTTCTCAACCCTCCCTCCAGGCTGTGAAACATTTGCCTACAGACATTTTCTTACTATTTATTACATATGTTTTTATGAAAGGACTGAGCAGGAGGAATTTGCAATGAATAATTCATGTATAATTGTTTTCAAAATATAAAGTAATTTTTCAAAGAAAGCCACCAATCTATCCGTTTCAGAGCCCCACTGCTGCTTGGGTGCCTGTGCGTGGGCCACGGCAGTCTGTCTAAAGGCTTTTGCTCCATCCCGAGCTGGGACAGCCTCCTGCACAGAGCGGGACGGGCTGGGTGTGTTTGCAGATGGCGCAGAGCCTCCAGAATTCCCAGTCACGCACTCCTGCGCAGGTCCCCAGGTGGGCCCCTGGGGCAGCCTTGGAATCCAGCGCTGCTCCCCACCTCCACCGAGCCCCCGGCAACACCGCAACACCTGCATTGCCCTCCCTTTCGTTCTGCTTCCAATCCCGCACCAAGCGCATCCTGCAGCTTGTTTGCTTCACCACACATACAAGCCAAGGCAAGGCCAGTGCCCGACCGACTGGGCGGGCACAGACACAGCGAGCTGCTGTCACATTCAGCTCATTACTGACATAGATGACCAAGGATGCCAGCTCCCTGGTCCTAGCCCACACGCCAGAAACAGCGGCACCAAAGCAGGAGCTGATGGCTGCACTGCTGCTGTGGGTACTCTGTTGCTGCTAAGTAGGTTTATATTCTGCAGACCTAGTCTGCGGAGGCGAGGGCACAAGGCTCCACCTGTCAGACCCCAGGGAGCAGAGGAGAAACTGTCTCCTGACAGCTTCCCGGGAGTTTCTCCTCTGCTCCCGGGGCATAGGGGAAAGTGGGAGGTGGCCTCATAGCCACTACTTAGAGGCCTCCCACCCTCTGGTGTCCCAAGGGCATCTCAAGGTGTTCTGTCGAGACCCAGATTAGCCTTTGCCTGTGTGGCCTGTTCGGATACATGTGAGAGTGCCAGCGCTGCATGGAAGAGCACTTCCCCCACTTCCTACTGTCGTCTCCTACCCATTTCCACCTGCCCTGTTCTTTGTCTGGGCCCCAGTGACCTTATTCCAACAGTGGAGTTCATCATAGTGGTTAAGAGGAACTGGGTTTGAATCCCAGGTCTGTCACTTTCTAATCATGTGACTGGGGCAGCTCTCATAGCCTCAGTTTCCACATCTTTAAAATGGAGTTAGTAAGAGTGCTTTTCTCATGGCTTATGACAAGGATTAAATGAGACGTTAATACCTGTAAAGATCTCAGCACAATGTCTGGCATGTAATAGGCATAAGCACCGCTACATGGTCATGATGATGATGATGGTAATGATGGTGATGATGGTGATGATGGTGATGATGATGGTGATGATGATGGTGATGGTGGTGATAGTGATGATGGTGATGATGATGGTGATGGTGGTGATAGTGATGATGATGGTGATGGTGGTGATAGTGATGATGATGATGATGGTGATGGTGGTGATAGTGATGATGATGATGATGGTGATGGTGGTGATAGTGATGATGGTGATGATGATGGTGATGGTGGTGATAGTGATGATGGTGATGATGGTGGTGATGGTGATAGTGATGATGGTGATGATGATGGTGATGGTGGTGATAGTGATGATGGTGATGATGGTGGTGATGGTGATGATGATGATGATGATGGTGATGGTGGTGATAGTGACGATGATGGTGATGGTGGTGATAGTGATGATGATGATGATGGTGATGGTGGTGATAGTGATGATGGTGATGATGATGGTGATGGTGGTGATAGTGATGATGGTGATGATGGTGGTGATGGTGATGATGATGATGATGATGGTGATGGTGGTGATAGTGATGATGGTGATGATGGTGATGATGGTGATGATGATGGTGATGGTGGTGATGGTGATGATGGTGATGATGGTGGTGATGGTGATGATGGTTGGTGATGATGGTGATGATGATGAAGGTGATGATGATGATGATGATGATGGTGATGGTGGTGATAGTGATGATGATGATGATGATGGTGATGGTGGTGATAGTGATGATAGTGATGATGGTGATGATGGTGGTGATGATGATGATGGGATGGTGATGATGATGATGATGATGGTGGTGGTGGTGATGACAGGTACTATCTCATCCCATTCTCCTGCTCCCTTTCCCCTATTCAGCTTCCTCCACAGAATGCAGTCAGTGTGGTGCTAACCCCACTATTCCTCTGCTCTCTAACTTACTCTGGCTTCCTGTGCCATCACAACCCCTGATCACCCCCATGTTAATGGCTGATCTGTGTGTTCCCCAACACTCAGGCACAGCCTTTCTTCTAACCCATCTCCAGACTTGGCTCTCCCACACAGCTTTCGTGCATCTGTCCTGGGAGAGTCCAGTCATCCTGGGTGTCTTTGGCCCTTAGATGCATGGACACATTTTGAATTGTGATTCAGTATCCTTTTCTGGAAGGAAAGCCATGTTTTCTCATTTAAATCGTGAATACCATGAGAACAGCAGGGGTGCTGTCTTCTGTCCCACCTCTCTTCTCCTCAGCATCCCTTCTGGGAGGTTCACCTCCAGGCAGGCAGCTCTGTCCAGGTTGTTGACTAACTGGCTATTGGCAAAGGGATGCCAGCGTCATGTGCCCTTCGAACAACCCACCTGATCAGTTTCTCCTAGGAAGGCGTCGTCTCCTGGGAAGAGTCATCTAGATGATTCTGCTTCAGTTTGCAATGCAGGGAAGTGTGTTTTCTCAGTTGCTTCCCACCCCCTGCCCACCAGGGGTGTGAATTTTCTATTCACACAAAGTAGAAACCGTTGGTAAAAAGTAGGTTATGTGCACTGGAATGAAGGGATCACGGATGACTTTCAGTGAGTGGATCACACCAGGAGAGGAAAAAAGGGGTGTCCATGGATCCCCCTGCAAAAAACATAGTAACTTACAGTTTAAACTGTGGACCATCATGAGACTTCGATCAGAATTCCAGTTTACCCTCCTCAAACTGCCTTGCTTTATCTTGTTCATGTTTCCTAGGATATATGTGAATATAAATCTCACTTATGAGCCTTGAAAGCCACTGCTGTCACAGCAAACGTGAATCTGGAGACCTGGACGGCATGGCCAGGGAAAAGGTCTGCAGTGATGCTTGCAGCCCCGAGTGCCTGTCGTGCCGACCAAAGCCAGGCCGGCCGCCCGCCTGTCTCTTTGTTCACTCATTCACTCAACAAACAAGCCTGGCACTGGGCCCCAACCCCAGGACACTGGGCCTCGCCCGCAGGGAGGCCTTGGGTGGAGGCAGACAAGTAACAGTCACAGGCTGGAGTGCAGGGGCCATGGTGGTGAGCCTGCCGTGGGGCTGGAGGGGCTCGGCCGGCAGGGACCCCGGGACCACCTAACGGCCTCTCCCCTCGCTTGTCTTCCTGGTCAGGTCCTGGAAGATAACGGAATGCCGATGGATGACAAGCAGTATGCTCTGCTGACTGCAAAATTAGGATATAAGAAAGAAGGGATGAGTTATCTTGATTTCGCAACAGGATTTGAAGGTAGCTAATGGCCAAGTGCAAACCTGTCTCCCACCCGTGGCCCTGCCGGTCTTTCCGAGTAGTGCCACTAGGCTGCTGGGGTTGAAGTAGTGTGAGCTAAGATGTTGAAACGGTGTGTGTGACCTAAGACTGAAACAGACATTTTTAAAAAACTTTATCTTTGTGTTTCGGCCTTTTTTTTTCACTCAGCCGCACCGTGAGTGCAGAATTTTGTCGGACTGAGCCGTCTACAAATAGTAAGAGCCCAAATGGTTTCTAAAATTTACTCCCAAGCCTATGCTCCTCCAATCACACCTCATGTCCTTTAAGGTTTTCCTCCTAAAAACAGATGCTGGTTATCTGTAATTAGTGACACCCATGCGCCAGCAAGGCAAATGTTCTTCCTCCCTTTTTGCAGATAAAGGAACAGAGATGCTAGAAGATTCAGTGACTTGCCCAAGATCACCCGGCCACTGTCCCTCCCCTCCTGTCCCCCGCCCCGGACCCACATGGATGTCAGGAAATTTGCTGGGCACCGTGGAGTCCGGGCCGGAGGCGGGGCCTCCCATTCGCCACCTGGTCTTTAATCTGCTCTCCCAGCTGCACACCAGGCAGACGGATGACCAGCACCCAGCCTCCCGCTTCTTGGCTCTGTCATCTCGCCCCTCCCTTGTCTCCACTCTTACTGAAGTTTAGGTAGACAAATAAGCCCTCTGGAAAAGCTGCAGAAATCACGCATATATATGCATGATTCCATGGATATATAAATGCACTGCAGGCTGGATGGGGCAGAACCCGGAACCCTATTTGCATTTTGCCGTCTTCCCCGGGGTTGGCCTGGGAGATGACCGGGCGGTGTGGCGGGCCTCGCTAGAGAAGCTGGCCGCTGGGACTCCTCACCCATCCAACACCACCCCCCCGATTTCATTTGCCGATCCTAAGGGAGAGAGGTCCCACACCCCCCAAAAAGACAACACGGAAGCCATGGAATTTTAGGATTTTGACACTTTCTTTGGCTACGTGTTTTGACTTTTTTGAAGGACAATAAAAAGAAGGGAAAGGACCCCCCATTTATTTTAGTGAGTGCTTCCAGTGCCCGGGGGCATCCATCGTTGAGGTGAGGAAATCGGGGCCCAGGGTGAGGGGTCACTTGCTTGAGGTCCCAGGGCGGTGAGCCTGTCACAGAGCGAGCACCGCACTCAGCAGCTTCCTCCCTGCCCTCCTCCCCCCTCTCTGCCCTCCATCAGTGCCCCCAACATATGGCCAGATGCTGAGGGTGGGGGAAGATGGCGGCTCCAGGCCGTTGGGGGGTTGGGGGTGGACACGGCAGAGGGGATCAAGCAGCAGGGGGGGAGGTGTTATCTGCCAGGCGTAGCGAAGCCCGGGGAGGCCACTCCAGTCCCAGGTGGGGGTAAGGCAGAGGCCAGGTTCAGGGCTGGACTCAAGGATGCCCACAAGCTTCAGACGCCCTGCCCGCTGCCCGTCCTGCAGACCACGTCGGGGGCAGGGGGGCTGTGGGTGCGACGTGTGCAGAGAGTCACGTACAAAACCAAGTCCCAGGTTGTAGCCTGGCTTTAGACAAGGCCACACTCAAAGTGTCACAACCTGATGGAAATGGGTTGGTTTTTAAGTGGAGGTTACACCTCCTTCCTCTGTTTTAGGGGAGAGAGAGGGCCTAATGCAGTAATCAACCAGCTGGGTTCTGGAATCTGATGGGCCTGGGTTAGCTGTGATGTCTGTGAGCCCTGTGACCTTGGGGAAGTTGAGCCTCCGTCTCCTCATCTGGAGAATGGGCATAAGAATAGGTTTCCTTTTGTGTAAACTGGGCTCGAGAAGAGACTGTACCTCTTAGGGTTGTTGAAAAGACCAGGACTTGTTCGGAGACCTCTAGCACAGAGGAGGTCAGGACCTGCCTCATGACTGAATTACGCTTTCCTGTGTTTAGGACCTGATTCTAGGAAACAGAACAGGCAGGAATCCTCATTCTCTGCTTCTGGGAATGGAGAGATGGGCAAGATGTGGTCCCTGCCTTGGAGGACGGACAGAGGAGCCAGACAGGAAACGTGCTGGGCAAGAGCGTGGCCCTGGTGGTCTGGAGAACAAGTTCTTCTCGTGGTGACAGGGACATGTCTAAGATCATAACAGAGTTCATGCTAGGTTCAGTCCGCGGGGTCGTAGTACTGTATAGTGTTCTAACAGGCCTGGGGACGGAAGAAGTCAAGTGTTGAGATAGAAATAAAGAGCCGTGCTCGCCACTAAGGGAAGTCCCCTGATTTATGTCGTTGTTTCAGATCCTAAGATGAATGGGCCAGAAGTGAGTTCATCTCAGACTCCAGTTCTTTCCAAAGGGAACTTGGACGGCTACTTTATAACTGCTGAAGAGTGCCTGAGACAGTTCCCCCGGAGACTGAAGGAATCCTTCCGGGTAAATCATGACCTCTCTGCTGCTTGGCTTCTCCGGACACCCCTCCTGCCCTCTCCTCACTCGCAGCCATTCAGCTGCAGCAGGTGTGAGCCCTGCGGCCCCAGCATGTCCTGCTCATCGGGACACAGAGCGCTCCGTCCGCAGACTCGGGCTTGCCTTTTCTCCCCTTCCCGGGACAGAGCTTAACTCTGCGATCCCCTCCCCTCCCCGAGGCCCTTCCCTGCTGACACTTTGCTGGGTCTGCCTTCTGCCCCTCAAAGGCCTTGGAGAAGTAAGGAGACCCTCCTCACAAGACAGGGAGGGGTGCGAAGGGGCATGACAACCCGAGTTACAGCGAATTCAGGATGCTTTCAGGCATCCCGTCCACTGCACTCCTGCACTCACCAAACAAGCATTGTGCACTTACATGTCATAAGCTGGACTCTCTGCTAAAAGCTGGGGCTGAAATATGGGAGCCCTGCTCAGGGAGCTCAGTCCAGCCCAAGACACAGATGGTCAACAGACAATTCGACACGTCATGATTGGCTGCCGTAGAGGGACCGGTACTGTGCTATGGGAGCACAGGGGAAAAAACCATTAAGGAGGGCTTCCTGGAGGAGGTGACCCCTGAACCAAATCTTAAACCCTCAGCATGTGCTGGCCAGAAAAAGAAGGGAGTGAAAAATAGAAGAGTGGGCTTGCTTAAGGCGGGTGGCAGACAGGTCATGGGCTTTAGGGAAAAGCTCCCGGGTCTGCGTGACCGAGGCGTGGTTTGCATGCAGAAGCTGTAATGGGTAAGACAGGAGAAATAGCAGCCATTCAAACACAGAGGCAGGAATGACCTCAAATGTTTTTGTGTTGAGAAGTAAAAGAGGGTCGTTAAAGTGGGAAGGAAGATTGATAAATCGACCACATTAGCTACAAAACGGGGCAGAGGGCACGAGGGAGTTAGAATGTGTCCTTGCCAGGGCGTGGAGACCCCAGGGTGTGGAGACCCCAGGGTGTGCAGGGGCAAACACCTCAGTAGGTGGAAATCCAGTGAGTCCAGGGGAGGAGAGGTGGGGAGCACCCTGTGGGTGGAGCCAGCCCCCAGGGGCAGGGCATCCAGAGTTTGCTGTGCTTGAAACATCTTCCCCGCGTGGATTGCCAATTGGAGATTCATTTTGGTTATTACTGAGCTCCCATTTTAAAACATATACTTATGATGACTGTCTAGCTCGGATTTGCGGCATGGTTCTGACTTTGACTATTCGGTCCAGACATCAGACCATGCGTCCTAATTCTTGGTTTGAAAACATATGGTCACCGTAAGCAGACAGGGAGAAGGGTTAGTCCTCATTATTTCGTCCAATGTGATGCCCAGCCGAGAAGAACACGGAGCAGGCAGGGGTCATTTATGGGGCGGAGAGCCTGGCGGGAGGGAGAGAGGGCGGAAGGGGAAGCAGAGGCAGGGGGGCAAACAGCCCCTCTGTGCTGGTTAGCAGGGCCGGGTGGCCATCGCCCGCGGCTGCCTTTGTCCTGCTGCCTCACCCGTGGCAACCCAGGCCCCTTGTTCTGGCCCCCTCCCCACCTGTCTCCTCCCACTCACCTTTCCCAGTGGGGACACGGGGAAGCCAAGCTCCCTGCTGGCACCACCGTCTTCCTACGTTTATTATCAGTGTAGCTTGGTTACAGCGCACAGATGTCCCGTATTTCCTAAGATGGTCTTTATTTTAAATAGTTAACTAAAAACGTTCACCAACACCCACCCATCCTGCAAAGAACTTATAACCTAGTAGATAAGACAAAGACGTGAACCCCTAATTGCCGGGGTTTGCGTGATGCAGACTCGGGTGCTGGTTATATCCGGGTTCCCGGGGTGGCTGCTCGCTGCCCTCACACGTTTATGTAAACGGGACAAAGAGTGTGTCTTTTTTTAAAAATAAATTTATTTATTTTATTTATTTATTATTTCTGGCTGCGTTGGGTCATCGTTGCTGTGCGCGGGTTTTCTCTAGTTGCGGCGAGCGGGGGCTACTCTTTGTTGCGGTGCGCGGGCTTCTCAATGCGGTGGCTTCTCTTGTTACAGAGCATGGGCTCTAGGCGCGCAGGCTTCAGTATTTGTGGCTCGCGGGCTTCAGTAGTTGTGGCTCGCGGGCTCTAGAGCGCAGGCTCAGTAGTTGTGGTGCACGGGCTTAGTTGCTCCGCGGCATGTGGGATCTTCCCGGGGCAGAGATCAAACCTGTGTCCCCTGCATTGGCAGGCGGATTCTTAACCACTGTGCCACCAGGGAAGTCCCAAAGAATGTGTCTTGATTGTTGAGTGGGAAGGTACAGTCACTTTATTTCCTTTATTGAGTTCCTATTCATGAGAAGTTCTTGAATATCTCCATCAATAATGAAAAAACTATTTTGTATTAGTTGAAAATGCTATTAATCCTGCTGCTGCTGTTGTTTGCCCACTGATTTTGTAGCCAAATGAGTCCATCTCAGCACAGTTAGGTTTACGGACAACAGCACAGTTGAGTAAGGCAGCCTCACCCTCATAGCCCAGGCCAAAGACCACGAACAGTCGAAGGAAATAATTCATTGTGACCAAACGAGGGGCGTCCCCCCTCCCTGACTATGGTGAGGAGAGCAGGCACAGAGACCCCCTGGGTGACCTGGGGACATGACCTGGGGACAGGTTCCTGTGGCCCTTGTGGGTTCACCTTCAACCTCACCCCCTAGACAGCGTCCGTGCAGGTTCAGGCGCATGTCTGCGAAGTCACGTATATTTTAAAAAACAAGCAGGATCATCACCCCACACAAATAGGGTCTTCTCTACGTACACTTCTGCCGCTGCATGTTTCGCTTCACAATCTCTCCCGGACACCCGACCTTGCAGGGTGATCCCAACACGCAGCTCTGGTCAGAGTGTCCCCTTTCTCTTAGGATGAGCCCGGGTCCTGCCTGGCTGGTCTGCAGCCTCTCTCTGGCCCCTCTCGACCCCCCTCCTCCTCCCGTCACACTCCGGCCAGCACCGTGCCTCCCCTTCCTGGCCTTGCACATCCCGCTCCTTTGCCTGGATTGTCACTCCTCTCTGTGACCAGCCAACTCCTACCAAAGCGCTGGTCCTGCCTCCGGCCCTTCAGACCTGCTGGGAGGTCTGCTGCTGTCCACTCACCTTCCGGCATGCAGAGTGCGGGGACTTGTAATTCCATGAGATGTCAAGGTCCGATGACACAACTGGCTACCACGGTGCGTGCCATGCAAATAGGTGTTTGTTGAATGCATAAGAGAATTCACTTTACATGCCAGGCAGTGAACCTACATGGCCTCAGTTGTTTCAGTCCCCACAACTACCCTTTCAAGTAGGCACTAGTGTTCCCATTTTATAGATGAAGAAACGGAGGGTCAGAGGTGGGGAGAGACTTCCCCGAAGCCACATACCTAGTAAATGTTGTAGCCAGGAATTGAAATAATATCTCTTTCACTCCAACATGTATTGGCTCCAATAACATTAGGAGTCTTCATGCTGGGAAGTCAAAGACTGAGATTCAGGAAATGAGTAAATTTTTTAAATTTGTGAAGATTATAAATATGGGTTTCCATGGCATCTAGATTGTCCCTGTAGTCCAGCAATTAGGGCTGCGTCAGAGCACTTCCTCCCCCCGCCTTTTGCTGCATTTATCACGCTGACTTGCTGTAATTTGCTTACACATCTTTCTTCCCTACTGGACTGAGAACCTTGATGTCAGGGGCCAGTTATCAGTACGTCCCTGTACCTAGCAGGGTGCTTGGTGCATCATAGGTACCCAGGAAATATTTGCTGCATCGTTCATACCCAACCTCACGCCACGGATGTTTCTTAAGCACTGCTCTCTGGGCTGGAGCTGTCACGAGGAACAGATCAGAGCCCAGATATCACGTTTACCTTTAGAGGTGGAGCAGACAGTGGGCACGCGAATCTCCAGAGTGTCAGGTGGTGAAACGTGCTGTGAAGAAAAATAAAGCAGGGTGAGAGGCCAGAGACCCATCAGGGTGGTGCCCTTGTACAGAGGGGACAGGAAATGTCTCCCTGGAGAGGTGGCATTCGGGCAGAGACCAAAGGCCCAGCAGGTCTGGTGGAGAATCCCTGGGGTGCCGGAGGCAGGCTTGGCATGTTCCAACAACAGCAAGTAGCTTTCGGCTCTCGGCTCGGAGGAGGCCAAGGTGCAACTTTCTTTGGTCGTCCCGAATCCGGGTTCATCTGACACCAGCCGCCTCCACCATGCTGCCTAAGTTCGACCCCAACAAGATCAAAGTCGTGTACCTGAGGTGCACCAGTGGGGAAGTCGGTGCCACATCTGCCCTGGCCCCCAAGATCGGCCCCCTGGGTCTGTCTCCAAAAAAGGTTGGTGATGACATCACCAAGGCAACTGGTGATTGGAAGGGTCTGAGGATTACAGTGAAACCGACCATTCAGAACATACAGGCCCAGACTGAGGTGGTACCTTCTGCCTCTGCCCTGATCATCGAAGCCCTCAAGGAACCGCCAAGAGACAGAAAGAAGCAGAAAAACATTAAGCACAGCGGAAACATCATTTTTGATGTGATTGTCAACATCGCCCAACAGATGTGGCATCGATCTTTAGCTACAGAACTCTCTGGAACCATTAAAGAGATCCTGGGGACTGCCCAGTCTGGGCTGCAGTGTTGATGGCCACCACCCTCACGACATCATAGGTGACATCCACAGTGGTACAGTGGAATGTCAGCTAGTTAAGAACTGCAAAGGGAAATAATTCAATAAAGGGTTATTTGACAAACCCCTCCCCCAAAAAAACCCAGCAAGGGTGAGCGGGGAGGAGATGAGGGCAGAGGGGTAGGGGGCTGGGGCCACGGTCAGGATTGAGGATTGGACCCCGAGTGCCGTGGGTTGAGCAGAGGAGCGACGTACACTGGCTTGAGCTCTGCAGGTATCACTGGCGGCTGTGAGACTAGGGGGCTGGGCGAGGGTGGGAGCCGGGAAGCCCAGGAGCCTTGGGTCCGGGTGGAGGCAGTGGAAGTGGGAGAAGTGAAGCTCTGAACCCATGGCTGTGTGGGCAGATTGGATGCGGGGTGTGAGGCAAAGGGAGGACCCGGGGACGCTCCCAAGGTTTGTGGTCTGAGCAACAGAAAGAAGGCGCTGCCACTTCTTGAGCTGGGAAGGACCAGGGGGACGAGCTGGGTCCAGCGGGGGCCAGGAGTTTGATTTCGGCCTTGCTTGTTTTGACATCCAAGGGGAGATACCTCACAGCCTTTGGAGACGGGGGTTTGTAGGGTGTGGGAGGACTTGGAGCTGTGACGTGGAGGGAATCAGCAGCAAAGAGATGGGCCTGCAGCCCCGGCAGGCGGTGCTCCTGGAGAAGAGGCCGCTGGACAGTGGCATCTCTGAGAGGTAGGGGCAGCACTTGAAGTCGGTTCCCACCGTATTTAGTGCAGTGATTGCATGTGTCAGTGCTGAGTAATTTTTGGTGAAAGAATAAGTGAGTGAGTACAGATAGATCTTGCCACAAAATCCCAAAAGGTTTGAACCGGACACTTCAGTCGTGGCAGGGCTTGCCTTACGTGACCTCTGTGGAGGGTCCTGGGACGTGAAGGTACAGGCAGGGCCTCCGAAGTAGCCAGAGAGATCCGTGGGTGGGGCCGCCTCAGGGGCTGATGGCAACAGGGGTGCTGGGACCACAGCAGCTGCAGCTCTCCAAGCCTGAGACACAGGATCGCGTTGGGGGGCCGCAGGGTGTTGGCCCAGACAGACCTGATTCAGATCCCGCTGCCAGGCACTTGCTGTCCGACCTCAGGCAATAGGAATAGTAACAACATTTTAGAGCCCTTAGGAAACCTGTCAGTCACCTCCTAAGTGCTTCGCCTCGTTAGCACATTCAATCCTCACAACCACCCCAGAGGCAGGGACTTTATACTCCTCCCGTTACACGTGAGAAGCCTGGCAGGGTTAAGTCTCTTGCCCTTGGTCACTCTGCTAGTAGCCGGCAGAGCTGGGCTTTGAAACTAAGCAACCCGCCTCCAGGGTGTGCCCTGAGCTGTGCAGCCTGGCCTCGACCACAAGTTCCCTGCAGGCCTCTGTTTCCCCATCTGCAAAATGGGAATCACCGCCCTCGTGCAGCACGACCTGCAGACACAGAGGTAGATTTCAGGCGGGGCCTTCAGCACGGGCATCAAAACAGGGCCCAGCCTCTGGGTGGCAACTCAGGGTGAGTTCAGCACAGCACTGGCTTTCCCGTGGACAGAAGTTGCCAAACATTATGAAAGTTGTATAAAAACTTGAGGGCAAGATTTTTATATGCCCTGGAAAGCTCCAGCGTACTCATTCTTACTTCCGGTACTAGAAGTACCGGTCCCAGAAGCCGAGGGAGCAGAAGGGAGAGAAACACCTTTCTTGTCCCTTTTCCTGAACTCTTTGCATTAAAAGAGGGCACCTGAGGACATAATTCATCATTTCCTGGGGAAAGCAAATCATGGCAAGGATATTCCTGGAGCAGTGAAACCTCCAAAAAACCAAGTCGAAACACGGCTGCTTCCTCACTTTGGAGATGAGTCCACAGCGCGGGGGGCAGGGGTTGGGGGATGTCGTCCGGTTCCGGGGGACAGGCTTTGACGCTGAGTTTTTGGCTCTAGGACCCCTACGCGGCCTTCTTTAAGATGGATATGGACAGGGATGGCATCGTCACCATGCACGACCTTCATCGGCTGCTGCAGCACCTGCTCTTCAACCTGAAGGATGAGGATTTCGAGCGATTCCTGGGCCTTCTTGGCTTGAGGCTCAGCGTCACGTTAAATTTCCGCGAATTCCGAAACTTGTGCGAGAAGAGACCGTTCAGAATAGAAGACACCGCGCCTCAGAGACTCATTAGGTAAGAGAGCAGCATGGGTCAGCATTAACGCCGTGTCCACACACGGGTGCAAATGATGGAGTTGCTCCCCAAGAGCTGTTTATTTTGTCTTTTCCTTAGTTCAAGAAAAATCACATTCAGAATTACACATTCAGTGTAGAAAGACTAGAAAATGCAGACACAGGTTAGAAGATACACCTGAGCTAAGCACCTGTGAACGTCATGTTTGTATTTCAGGGTGTATCATCCCCGTCTTGTTTCTTTGCACATGAATATATACATATATGTTTTCCTTTTTATGAGCCTGGGGTCAGATATATACGCGCGCTGCTCAGCCTTCCAAGGCATTTGGGCGCACCGTATGCAGAGGGAGGTGCACGGTGCTTGTCAGGAGAACACGTGGACTTCCTCCAGGCCTGAGACGTTAACCTGGGCAGTAGGTGTGAACTGGGGAAGCGCAGAACACCTTACGGTAGTTGATGGATACTGAGTGTCATTTCAGTCTTTTTTCTATGTGCATAAATACACACATATACTTGTGTATTTTTCTTTTTATAAATTTGGGGTCAGCCGTGCCAGCTGCTTTGGGAGGTGCGAGGACCCCTTCCAGCCCTTTCCTAGGCAGTGCTCCCCACCAGACCCCCGGCCACCCAGTGCCGGCCTCACTCACGGCAGGAAAATCTCTGCGTCCAGCTGAGCTGTGACTCCATTTGTCTCCTTGGCTTCTCTCAGTAAGAGCATCTGCTCCTTGAAGCGGTAGTGGGTTCCCGTCTTACCCGGGACGTGTCACAGTCGCTCCCCATTGAGATCTGTTGACAGGCATGAATGAAGTAGCCATTCAGCCACTCCTTTACCAATTATTATAAGTACACTGTTAATATTTTTGAAACGTTACCATCCACTGCATTTGCTGCTACAGTGATACAACGCAGTAGTGGCATTCACTGGGTCCTTGTGCCCTTGAGGTGCTCCCAGCCCCCAGGGGCTATAGGCAAGTGCCCCTTCCACCCAACAAGAGCAACCCCTGGAAGGGGGAACCCCCAGAAGCCCCTGTCACTGAGCCAGACTTTGTGGCACTTGGCTAGGCTGCAGAGGCCCTCTGATCTTGCACTTTAATTTTTCCCTCTGAGTTTGCTGGTTTTATTTTGTCTATACTTAAAAAGCCAGCAAGAAAGAAAACGACTGTAGTCTCTTTCTAAGTGAAACAATCATGTCACACGTGAGTTGAACACCTGCTTCCAATTGCTCCATTTATGAGGAGCTTTAATATGAGACTTGATTGCTTAACGTTAAAACAAAGCACAAAAATATCCTTCAGAAAGAACTTTCTGGAGAATGTATGCAGAATGGATATGGAAAATTTCAACCGCAAAGCACAGTCTTCCCATCCAAATGATTCCACCTTCTTAGTTGTAGTATTTGTTCATTCATCACACATTTACTGAGGGTCTGCTGTGTGCTCAGTGTCACCCCAGGACTCGGAGGTACAAAGGTGGATGAGATGAACACTCCCTTTGAGGGGGTCGGGGCTGAACTGCGACAGGTACAAAAATAAAGAAATAGAAGGATGTCTGAAGTGCCACAGGGAGGCGAGAGGCTAAGCCTGCTCGAGGTGCACAGAAAAAGCAGGACATTTCAGTTGGGTCTTGAGGTGTGAGTAGGAGTTCGTCCAGTGCAGGTTACCAGACCGTGGTTCAAGGCCAGGGAACAGCAGTTGCAAAACCACAGAGGTGGGAGTGTGGAGCACATTGAGGGAATGGGGAGAGGATGCGTGTGCAGAAGTGGCATGCACAGCGGGAGAGGAGGCCTCGAGATGCAGGAGGGCTGGATGTGACGGGCTCGAGTGCCAGGCTTGGTCAGTAGGCAGGAGAGGATTTTATGCCGCGGAGTGTGTGGGTCACGTTGTGCCATAGAAACATCCTTCAGCAGCCCCAGAGTAGAGGATGGATATAGAGGAAGCGGCTGGTTCCAGGGAGACCCAGCTTGGGCTCCAAGGGTCTGGTGGAGAGCAAGCTTTGAGACCCCAACCAAGGCACTGCTTTAGAAAGCCAAGCCTTCCCATGGCCGGACCCCATACCTGTGCTTCATGAAGGTGTATCTTTTCATACCCCACAGCCCTTTAAGGAGGCATCACTACCTTTGCAGATGAAGGAATTGGGGCCTAGAGAAAAGTAACTGACTCGTCCAAAAGGACCCAGGTGATGGGCGTTGGACAGAGATTGGAACCCAGGATGCCTCTGGGGAGGGGCCACTTCCTCTGCCTGGAGAGCTCGGCCTCTTTCACCCTCCCCAGGCTCACTCACTGCCAGCCAAACCTAGACGCCTTGCCTTATTGGAAGCCATCCTGCCCTCTCAGTTGGGCTCCTCTGCCTTCTGGGCCTTCACTTTCCACCTGCATCATCAAAATGCACTACTTTTGAAAACTTTGAAGGTTCATAATTTTGTCAAAGAGAGGAAGACCATCCTGTTTGCTTCATAACTGCACATCATTTTTAAATGTGTAAATACCAATTAGAGCGATTGGTCCAATGACCTGTATCATTTACATCATCTATTCCCTCCCAATCTATTCCCTTGTTTAAAACACACGGGCCTTGTCCATTTATCTACTGACAACCCACATCAAGTACATTGTGGTACATGTACATCATCAGAGATGAAAGAATACTGTCAAGTGTCCTTTTAGCAGAATTAGATGGGCAGCTTCTTGTCACAAAATATTGTACGATCCAGTCCTTCCTGATGAATGACTAACTAAATGAAAATAACAAATTTCCTTGTTGTTCTTAGACATGTATCACTTACTCACTCATCAAGAGATTTGGCTTATATGATCAAGTTCACCATCATCTTCTGGTTCATCTAATAATTGTGAAACATTTTTCTGATCTCAGTTTTCTTCCCTTTGCCACTTGCGCATGAAATAAGAATTCTCAATTTTCAACTACATTCAGTGAAAGCTAACGTAAGACGACAAGGATGGTGTCACTGTCTTCTTTTTACCTTCTTGAAAGATGCTGTTACACTTTGAGCAGTGCAATCAGAAAACTGAAGGATGATTAACAGTGGTGATTCATTTCAATATTGTATCATCCTGCTAGGAGATTCCATCATTTTTTGTTTTCTTCTTATTATTTAGTCTCCTTTTTTTAGCATAGCTGGAAATAATTAATGAGCAATGATTGAATATTTCTTAGAATAATGAAATAGATCTAGTATAATTAAATCAAGATCACTAAGATCCCATGATCTATCATATTCTAAGAGGTTTCAATGGACCCACATGGTAATTGCAAGATAGAAGGAGTTTTATTTCATAAAGAAAATAAATACATTTTTTGTTGTTTTTTGGAAGACCTCTAAGAAAGAATAAAAGTCATGAATGCCACTCTTCTATTTTCTCGATCATACAGAATCACTATTTCTTCTTTAAATATTTGATAGAATTCACCAATGAAATCATAAGGTCCTGGAGTTTCCTTTGTCAGAAGAATTTTAACTACAAATCTAATTACTTTAATTGTTATAGGATCATTCAGGGTTTCTATTCCTTCTTGACTGAGTTTTAGTAATTTTTGTCTTTTAAACTATTGGTCCGTTTCATTTAAGTTGTTAAATTCATAAGAATGAAGTTGTTCATAGTATTCCCTTACTATTCTTTTAATATCTGTGGGGTCTTTAGTGATGTCTCTTTTTTCATTTCTTATATTGGTAGTTGATGTCTTCTCTCCTTTTTTCTTGATTCATTTAGCTGAAGGTTCATCAATTTTATTGATATTTTCAAAGAACCAGCTTTATGTTTCATTTCTTTTTCTCTATTGTTTTTCTGTTTCGATTTCATTGATTTCTATTCTTTATTATTTTCTCCTTTCTTCTTGCTTTAAGTATACGGTTGATCCTTGAACAACACAGGGGTTAGGGGCACCAACCCCCTGCACAGTCAGAAATCTGTGTATAGCTTTTAACTCCCCCAAAACTTAACTAATAGCTTACTGTTGACTGGAATCTTAACAATAACATAAAGTCAATCAACACATAGTTTGTATGTTATACGTATTATATACTGTATTCTTACAATAAAGCAAGCTAGAGAAAAGAAAATGTTATTAAGAAAGTCATAAGAAACTTATATATACTACCAAATGTAAAATAGATAGGTAGTGGGAAGCAGCCGCATAGCACAGGGAGATCAGCTCAGTGCTTTGTGACCACCTAGAGGGGTGGGATAGGGAGGGTGGGAGGGAGACACAAGAGGGAGGGGATATGGGGATACATGTATATGTATAGCTGATTCACTTTGTTATAAAGCAGAAACTAACACCATTGTAAAGCAATTATACTCCAATAAAGATGTTAAAAAAAAGTCATAAGAAAGAGAAAATACATTTATAGTACTGTATTTATCAATACTGTAAGTTTACGTTGTCTTTTACAAGATGAATCATCTGTCTGTCAGTACCCATATCAATATTGTCTCATACGGTACAAAACACTGCAGGCATCATACATTTTGGTGTGTAACTCTGGGCATCAAAAATGGAAAGATAATGTGAAAAAGAAATTCATATTTGTATAGAGGTATAACTACTCATGCATTGTTAACAAAGAAGCAGCAATATGATTGCTTTATGGGAGTGTGGTGTAATCGATACAATTGCTTCATGGTAGCCTAGCCTATACACTAAAGAATGAATCATTATAAAATTTTTATAGCATACAGTATTCCAATCATATTCATAATATAGTATTGGAATTGTTACTCTAAAAAAACCCCACTTGCCTGTGATGATAGGCTGATACACAATTTCTCCAATACGAGAGAGAGAGAGAAGCACACTGTATGGTAATATAATTCTTTGAAAGCAAAGTTATAAAACAGGAAGAAAACTAACATATTAATTTTATATTAAATATCACTCACCTTATGCCTATGTAAGGATACACTAGTATCTACATATATTATATTTTATACATTCATGACATATCTAACTTTTTCTTAATTTTTTTCAATATTTCTAGGCTATGTGGTTAATCTGTGAATTTTTTTCAAATTGTCACAAATCTACAAAAAATTTTCCAATATATTTATTGAAAAAAATCAGCATATAAGTGGACTCGTGCAGTCCAAACCTGTGTTGTGCAAGGGTCAACTGTAGTTTGCCCTCCTTTTTTATTTTCTTAAGCTGAAAACTCAGATTTTTTATTTGAATTCTTTCTTTTCTATATGAGCCCTTAATGCTATCAGGTTCCTTGTAGGCACTGATTTAGCTGCATTTCACAAGTTTGGATATGTTATAGTGTTTATTTTCATTCAGTTCAAAATATTTTCTAATTTCCCTTTAGACCGTTTCTTGAAACCTTGGATTATTTAGAAGTATGGTTTTTTTTTTCAAAATATTTCCATGGTTTCCAACTATCTTTCTGTTATTTATTTCTAGTTTAATTCTGTTAAGTTTAGATAACATACTTCGTATGATTTTAATTCTTTTAAATTTGGTAAGGTTCATTTTACGACCCTAGAAATCGTCTGTCTTGGTGAACGTTCCATGTATACTTGAAAAGAATGTATATTGGGCTGTTGTTGGGTGGAGGGTTCTATAAATGTCAATAAGATCAAGTTGGTTATAGTGTTTAGGTTCTCGCTTATTTGCTATTTGTTCTATCAGTTACTGAGAGAGGAGTGTTGACGTCACCAACAATAATTTTGCATCTATTTCTCCTTCCATTTTTATCGATTTATGCTTCATGTATTTTGAAACTCTGAGAAAAAGTATATTTGTATTTACCATTTCTGCTTCTCTTCTTTTATTTCTCAAGCTCAAAAGTGTCTCTCTCTGCTGTCATTTTCCTTCCCCTGAAGAACTTCTTTTAGCATGTCTGCTGGAGACACGTTATCATAGTTCTCCTTCATTGAGAATATCTTTATTGCTCCTTCATTCCTAACAGGTTTTTTTTTCTGGATATAGAATTATGGGTTGACAATTCTTTTGTTATAACACTTTAAAAATGTTGTTCCATTGTCTTCTGGCCTCCACAGTTTGTGAGGAGAAATCTACAGTCATTCAAATGGTTTTCCCTCTGTAATGTGTCATTTTTCTCAGGTTGCTTTCAAGATTTTTTCTTTAGCTTTGGTTTTCAGTAGTTTTATTATGATGTGTTTGAGCATGATTTGCTTTGAGTTTATCTTTTTTGAGGTTTGCTGAACTTCCTGAATCTGTAAATTTATGTTTTTCCACCAAATTTGGGCAGGTTTCAGCTATTATTTCCTGAAGTTCTAAATTTTTTTCTGTACCAATCTTTTTCTCTTCTCCTTTCAGTACTCCAGTGACATGGATGTTAGACCTTTTGTTTTTGTATCACAGGTCTCTCTATCATAGTCCTTGGAGATATATTCTTTTTTTTTCCTCTGTTGATCAGATTAGATTATTTCTAGTAATCTATTTTCAAGTTCACTGACTCACTCCTCTGTCATTTCCATTCTGTCATTGAGCCAATCCAGTGAAAATTTTATTTCAGTTGTTGTTTTTTCCAGTTCTAAAGTTTCCACTTGGTTCTTTTTTTTTTTTTTTTTTTTTTTGACTGCAATTTCTTTGCTCAGAACTTGTCTTTCCATTTATTTTAAGAATGTGTACTCTTACTTAATGGTTATAATAGCTGCTTTTAAATATGATAATGTCAACATCTGGGTCATCTTGAAGTTGGTGCTTGTTGTCTTTTATCTTGAAAATTGTTGGAATTTTCCTGGTCCTCTGTATATTGAGTAATTTTGGACTGTATCATGGACATTTTTAATGTTATATTGTGACACTCTGGTCCTGTTAAAATCCTTGGTAATGCGTTGACTGATTGATTTTTTTTTAGGCAGGCAATCAATCCATTTAGTTTCAGAGTGCAAGTCCTGACCTGCCTTCTGTGGTTTCAATATCAGTTCAGTTTTCAAAGCCATTGTAGCTCTATCAGGTCAGCCCATGAGTGCAGCACACAGGAGACAGTCTTAACTACACTGTAGTCAAGTTCTCAAAGCTTTCACTCTGCTGCTTTGGGTTAGTTTCACACGTGCACATCACAGGTGAACCTGGAACTTCCTTCATTCATTTGGGCATCCCTTTTTCTAGCACTCTCTATGATTTCTCCCCACACTCTCCAGTACTCAGGGACCCCTTTTTTGTTCTTCTGATTGGAAAATCTTAGGTTTTAGCCATTCTGTGCTACTGAGTGCTTCTCATAACTGGGTCCACCTCCAGGCCAACATGGTGAGAGAAAAACGAGAAAGAGAAAATAATGTGGATTTCTCCAATCCTCCTTGAACACAGGGACCCCTTTTACCATCTCCTCTGGTTAGAGAGAATAATTTCAGTTGTGGGTACCTACTTGGCCAATACTATTGCTGGCACCACCATAGAAGTACAGTTTTGTAACTGGGCTTGCCTCAGATCAGGAATGGGACAGTAAAAAGAGACAAGAAAGGGGGGATTCCCCCATGCTCTTTGTACTTCAGGGGCTCACCTTCCTAGTTCTTCGGTCAGAAAAACAGACTTTCTTTTGGAGATTTCTCTGTCCACATCCACTGCACAGTTCCAGAATTAGGACTGCCTTTAAGCAGCCCTTAAGCTGGAGATATGGGAGGAAAAAAGCCCATGAATCTCACCATTATATAAGTCATTCTTCAAGTTCTGATTTCCCTCTCCATAAGCCTCCTATTATTTACTTTTTACTGTCTTCAGAGAGTTACGTTTTGTATTCTGTCTAGAGTTTTTGGTTGTAACCAGTGGAAGAGAGAGGAGGAAGTAAGTATGTGTGTCTACTCCATCTTAACTGGGACTGGAAGAGCATCTCAGGACTCTTGCCCTGCTTGGAACACTGCTCCCCAGGATCACACAGCACCTCGTCATCACTCATGCCTCAAGGAGTCCCCGCTCTCTGGTCTTCTTGGCTGAAGTGCCCTGGACCCCGCCCTGGTCCATCATTCTCAGTCACATTCAGTAGCTGAAGTTATCTGATTCACTTATTTTTCCATGTGTTTGCTGTACATTTCTGCCATCACAGGATGAGCTCCTTGAGGACATGGGTTCCGTTCACCATGCTCATCATTGTGTTTGTAGGACTTAGAGCAGCACATTGTATGTATTTGTGACTGACAGTCTGGCTGATAGGAAGGCTGGATCTGACTGATTGTCAAGATCTAAAGAGGCAGACAATAGGAGAGAAAATAAGTAACTTCTGGAAAAGGCCACAGAAAAACCTTCCAAACTCTGTAGAGGAGACAAGGATATAAAATGGTACAGAGGAGAAATGAATGGGAAATAGGTAGGAGCTCCTGGTTTGAGCACGAGTCACTAAGAAAAATAATCCAGCCTCATAGCCTGAAAAAGGAATTGGGTAGGGAGGCTGCTTGGACATGTGTCTAGACAGTGAGATCAGCTTGATGGTGAGTTGACTTTGCAGAGACAGAACATGCCTCTCAGGATCTCCATCCTTTTGAGGGAAGTCCAGGTGCGTCCTCTGGGTTCAGACAGGATTTACGAGGCACCTAACGGTGAAGGCAGGGGAACAGGCATCATGAGGACCTACAGTCCTTTTAAACAATAGTTGTGAAAATACAACATAATCCACCCAACCTTCCAAAACCTTAGTGGTAAAGTAGCGATAGAAGATTAGACTGCTTGATCTTTGGATCCTTTTCCACCCTTGAAATTCCATGATTCTGTGAAGTCCGGTAGACAGTTGGAGATGGAATGGAGAAGCAGGTGAGGTTACCGTGCTAATGGCACAGAAGTGTGAGCAAACGGCATCCAGGTGGTAGCTGGGGGCAGGAGCGGGGATGACCTCTCAGAAGAGTAAATGAGCTTTGGGGTGGAAGGAGAGAGAAGGAGTGGTCAAGGGGGCAGGCAGAGAGGGAGAGTCACTCACCGAGGGCACACGTGTGCCAGGTGGTGGGTGTTCCAACCCATGGTGTCATTTAAAGAGCAGCCTCATGAAGGTGACTAGAGAGGGGAGAGCTGGTTAACAGCGTCACACGTTAGGCCAGCAAAGACCCCCGGACTTGGTAATATAGAAGCAACTGGCGGGTGGTGCAGTGGTTGAGAATCTGCCTGCCAATGCCGGGGACACGGTTTCGAGCCCTGGTCTGGGAAGATCCCACAAGCCGCGGAGCAACCAGGCCCGTGAGCCACAAGTACTGAGCCTGCGCGTCTGGAGCTTGTGCTTCGCAACAAGAGAGGCCGCGATAGTGAGAGGCCCGCGCACCGCGATGAAGAGTGGCCCCCGCTTGCCACAACTAGAGAAAGCCCTCGCACAGAAACGAAGACCCAACACAGCCAAAAATAAATAATAAATAAATTAAAGACTGAGAAATCACATTTAAAAAAAAAAAAAAAGAAGTAACTGGCGAATTTAAAGACTTTGTGTGTTGGGGGGTCTCAGTCAGGGGAGGTGTGCCAGCCATAGTTCACCTGTGTTCCCCACAAGCTGGCGTCTGCCAGGAGAGAAAATGAAAGAGGGCATGACCTCATTTGGTCCATTTCAGCAGCGACATGGGAAGAGGGAGAAGACCCCGCCCAGCTGCAGTGGGTCCTTAGCACCTGCGCACTGAGGAAATGCAAGAATTTTTGTTTGCCAAACCACAGGAGTCAAAGTTTATGTAATTCACCAAAGAAGCGCTGGTCTGAATAAGACCCTTTCCACGTGACACATGGGTCAACAGCACAGTGTGGGCTTCTGCGGTAACGAGGGCCACGGTGCTCTTGGTGACCGGTGCGTACAGAGCACTGTCAGTCATCAGGGAACCCGAGGAGCGGTCCGGGAGAGCTGAGACCAGCAGCAGAGTTTCTGAGAAAGGATTTAAAGGAGAAGCCACATGAAGAGCAATGATGACTGCTTAATTTGTTGATTCCAGTGCTGTGCCCTGCCGTCTGCTTTTAAAATGTAGGACAGTCGTGGGATGTTCCAGGAGGGCCTTCTCTGGGACGCTGCAGGCTTCACTTTCCCCAGGACCTCACACAGTGCCTGGCATTCCAGCGGTGCTCAGCAGAACTGCTCTCGTTGAATTGAAATAGACACGCTAAGTGAAAAGAAGATCCTGCGCGGGTAAAAACCATGGGTGGCCCGCACCTCTGTGAAATGTAATATTTAATGGATCCTTTCCTCTGAGGAGTGAAGTTAAGGGGCTACCAAAACTGTAGCTTCAGACGGAATGACAACGGTGAGAAAGGCTTTCCTCTGGCATGGGAGGGCCCTGAGTTTGAGTGCCAGGATTCCCGGTACTGGCTGTGCAATTTTGGCAGGCGACTTCACCTCTCTAAACCACAGCATCCCCTTTCGCAAACTGGGGTGGCAATGCCAGCGCTGGTGTGAAAACCCAGATTCGGTAGTTCCAGCCTGACTGGTCACAGAGCTTGTGGAGGCCACGATTACCCTAAAACCACAGTGCTCCCCAGCTGGCATCACATACAAAGGGTCAGCTACAAAGCCGCGTCTTTGGGGATCACATAAACCTCTGACTGCTGCATTTTCTCAACTGGCAGCCTCCTGGTTGACTTTAGATTTTTTTTCCTTATGAGCAGCTCACCTGCTAGAGCATGAATAACACCACTTCTTTAAAAGGGCGACGTGGGGCTTGTGTGCTGTCCCCATCCTGGTTTTCCAGGTTCCCTTGAGGGGAAGTTCCTGTGAGGGTCCCTGTGGGGCCTCCCTCAGGTGTCCCCCTTACTCACCCTCAGGCAAGACGCACTGATCACCCACGTGCCTGTGCGCGAGCGTGGTTCCAAGCAAGGCGACCGCGGAGAAAGAAGTGGCGAAGGGTTTTACAGGGTTTCACGCGCCCCTAATTTGTTTTAGTGATTGGAAGAATCCAGGGCACCCCAAACTCCTTCAGCCACAGTCTTCACTGCGCCCCGTGGAGGCCTAGCCACAGTCTTTTTTTAAAGTGTCTTTGGCGCCCATCATTCTGTGAGTAAACAGAGTTTTGATCATTTTACATCCCACAGACTGAACCTTTGAACATGAGCTGAGACAGAGTCTGTAGGTCACATTCCCACAGTGTTCCTGGACTGTTTGCTTTGGTCTGCGTGATCACACCAACGTGTACATTCAGGAATAAAAGTTTTTAGTTGTCTTCATCCGAAGACAATATGATAGTGTGTTTTTTATCCCTCTGGGAATAAATGAGCCCTTTTTGTTTTGTGAACTGCAGGAAAAGTTGGACAGCATTTATCTGGAAATAAGCAAGGACTCCTAAAATTTAAGATTTCCCTAACATGCAGCTGGGGAAATAAGACTGTATTTTAAGAATTAAGTTAGACCAGATGTGAAATAGCAGACTTTAACGCTATCTTTGAAACAAACTGGGGTAGGGGAATCCCTTGGGAGATTAATGAGTCCATTAAATTTAAACAGATTCATTTTTTTTTCTTTTAAGACCAAAACAGAAGGTCGCAGATTCAGAACTGGCTTGTGAACAAGCGCATCAGTATCTTGTTACCAAAGCAAAAACCAGATGGTCAGACTTGTCTAAGGTAAGAAAATGATTATTTCCTTAAAAGGAAAGGGAATCTGTTTCAATGTTCCAAGATCATTGGGATGAGGGAGCTATTTTCCATCCAGTCACTAAGATGGCAAAGCAACTTTGTATACCAATCTAGGAGGGACTCCTTTTTTTCTTAAAATACTTTTTCAAAATAAATTCTCACATTCAAGGTCAATTGATCTTTAGAAAAATAAGTAATTGTAAGAGTTACATGGACTGAAATTGCTGGCTTTATCTCAGGTTTGATATGAATTAAAAATTTAAATGAAAAATGTAAGACGCTATCATTCTTGTTTTTACACAGTTATAAACATGCTTTTTAAAGAGGTATTTCTTCCTGTCTTGCTAAAATTATAGAAAGCATAGTTTGAAGGTGAATACCCTCCATGTGCAATTGTGTAAACTGTGATTATGGTGTCAGGATGGGAAACATACTCTTAGCAATGGCAGCTGTACCTGCAGGACAGTAGATCTGAAATGCAAGCCTGGGTCAGCCTGAGGTCTAGGATATGGGGTCACCACTTCTCAGTGCAACAAGGACACAAAAACTTCACTTTAAAAAGTATTTTAAAAAGTATTTAAAAAGATGTGAAGTCCAGCTTTTAAGTCCTGTTAAGCACCCGAGCTGCCTCACAGCCTTGACTGTGCCAGCCCAGGCCGGCAAATCACACCGACCGAGGCCGAGCCAGCCTTCCAGAGCAGTCCTTTGGGTCGAGGAGTGCAGGCCAAGCTCTGGATTGTAAGCAGCGCCACACAGGACACAGCAGCGCCAGCCGGGGAGAGGGCAGAGCCGGCCACCTGACCGCCTTCCCGTGTGCCCGCCCCATCCCTGCTTCTCTCTGCCTTCAAACTCCCTCAAACCTATTTAAGAAAAAGCCCCTTCTCCCCAGCGTGCCTCCCCTCTCAGCTGCCCTGCACTCCTTCCCCTCATGGGAGCAGCCCCGCCCTGTGGTCTGACTCCAGGGACTCCCGAGGGCCACGTCCAGGGCCCTTCACAGCTTCATCCGACCCAGCTTTGAGTTAGCACAGACTCACTGCACAGGGGTTTGTGCCCCGGGTTCAGTGGTAACCAAGGCCTGTCCGCTCCCGCCTGGCGGAGCTCACGAACCAGGGAAGGTGACAGATTATTAACAAAGCAGATGGGCGCTGAAAGGAGCAGGCCGCTGGGAGTGGCCAGAGGCTGTGGAGGTCTTTGTTTCTGCCTTGTTCAGTCCATCCTTCCTGAAACGCCTCCACCCCCGGCTCCACGACACCCTGCAGCGCCCCCTGCCCTCCTGTCCCGGCCTCCTGGCTGGGTGACGTCCTCCCCGTCCGTGTGGGCTCTCACTCCACCTCGATTCCACGGCCTCTCGTAGCCACCTTCATCCTTGATGTCGTGCGGGACCCCAAACTATGTGTGGAGGAGGCGTGGGGACCCCAGGGTGCTGTGCTGGTAAACCAGGAGCCTTGCATCTATCGGCGGAGACCTCCTCCATCTCTTCTAGGACTGAGCCTGGCAGGGAGAGGACGCGCTTTGTCCAGAATCAAGCATCGTGTCACCTCACTGGCCCCCCACAGGACTAAATGATCCTGCGCGTGTGCACATCTCTGCCACTTTCTCAGTTTGTTTTGACTAAAGCACTGAAGGAATTAGTTCTGAATTCTAAACCGGCAGAAAGTATAATACCTAAATAAGATCAGCAGTATTCCCACCGGACCAACTGGTGATGAGACGTGTTTTCTCGCTCGGTGCTCCCATCCCCACTCGTCACTTCTGCATCCCAGCGTTTAGAGATGGTGAAGGTGACCAAAGGTGTGGAGTCTCCCTTCTGCCGCATTTCTGTTGGGAGTTCGCCAAACAGGACCTGCTAATATCCAAAAGGATGTATTCTCCAGTAAAACCGCGTTTGAACTTGAACAAGGATTCAGCGTTTAGTCATCTAGTGACCTTCACATAGAGTCACGGGGCTCCCCGCTCTGCCCTGCGCTGCTGGGGGCACCTCCAGCTGCATTCTCAGAAGTACATAGGAGTCGTCCCATTTGGGGGCAGCTTAATATGCTCATTGCTATTTAGGTGTTTTTGGAAAATAAGTTCATTGGTTTCTTCAGCAAACATTATTATGAGCTAACTGTGTAAGGTACTAAAGACACAATGACAAAAAAAATAAAGACATGGTCTCTGCCCACAAGAGACTTGTGGTGTGAACACCAATGAGAACTCTGAAGAATGATGTGTGTTACAATGGAAGTGGCTTGCGTATGATGGGGTACCCAAGAAGAGGTCACTTGAAAGATGAGCAAGTGTTGGACTGGGGAGGTGCTGGGAGGTGGAGGATACCGGGACTGAACCAAGGCAAAGACGTGTGGGACCGACCGGCACGGTGGGGAGTACAAAGAGTTCAGCAGGGATGTGCCAGACCTAGGGGTCAGAGCAGGTGGTTTTCAGTGCGAGGCAGTGGGCGGATCACAGCAGGCTGTACATGCTGTAGCTTTTTAAAAGTTGCAGTAAAATGCACATAACATAAAATTTACCATCTCAACCATTTTTAAGTGTACCAGTTCAGCGGTATGAAGTACGTTCACACCGTTGTCCTATGCGCTCTAAGTTTTTAATGGGGCTTTGAAATCCTCCAGGCCTAACTTTTTTAAGCTTAATTGTTTTTTAATGTGTGACGCTACAGTGGAATATAAAAATAATATATGTATATAAATATGTATATATAATATGTATGTATATATGTACATTTAACACACATGTTTTACAATATATATGTATTATATGTATAATGTATATGCGTAGTGTAAATAAGTGTGTATAATGTGTAGTCACCGTGTATCCCAGATTGTACGCCACCATGTAACCACCATCCAGATGAAGGAATAGAATATTAACAGTATCTTAGACCAGGGAGCTACACTTTTTCTGTGAAGGGCAAGACAGTAAATACTTTTGGCATTGTGGGTCACAGGGCTCTGTTGGGACTCTCAGACGTCTTACTTTCTTCCCCTCCACTGGATGTGTAGCAGTAGCTCGTTGCTGCTTTAATTAGCATTTGTTGTTTACTAATGAAATTGGGCATTTTTTCATTTGTTTATTCATTAGTCAGTTTTCTTTATCTGCGAAGTGCCTGCTTGAGACTTTTTTACAGTTTTCACTCTGGCTTGTCTGTCTTTCTTTCCTTGGTCAGTGGGAACGCTTACTTTGGTTTGGCCAGTAGACTTTTGTAAGTGGTAAGTGATGCAGATATCTTCTCTCAGTTTGCGTTCAGTCTTCACCCTTTAAAAAAAAATTTAATTTTTCTTCCAGTTTATTGAGATATAATTGACATATAGCACCATACAAGTTTAAGGTATATGGCATAATGATTTGACTTACGTATACTGTGAAATGATTATCACAATAAGTTTAGTGAACGTCTATCATCTCATATAAATATGAAATTAAAGAAATAGAAAAAAATGTTGTGTGTGATGAGAATTCTTAGGTTTTACTCTCTTAACTTTCGTATATAACATACAGATGTGTTATATATTATATATGTTATACATACAACTGTGTTCATTATATTCAGCTGTACTCATGATATTTATCATGTTGTACATTACATCCCTAGTACTTATTTATCTTAGAACCGGAAGTTTGTAGTACCTGTTGACCACCTTCATCCAATTCCCCCTCCCCGCACCCCTTGCTTTTGGTAATCACAAATCTGATCTCTTTTTCTATGAATTGTTTGTATGCTTGTTTGTTTGTTTTTAGAGTATAATTGACCTAAAACACTATGTTCGTTCCTGTTACACAACATAGTGATTTTTCTTTTGTTCATTTCAAAATGATCACCAGGATAAGTCTAGTTATTATGTGTCACCACAAAGATATTACTTAGTTATTGACTGTATTCCCCACACTGTAGCTTTTATACCTGTGACTCATTTATTTTGCAACTGGAAGTTTGTACCGCTTAATTGCCCTCACCTATTTCTTTCCTCCTCCCAGCCCCCTCTTCTCTGGTAACCACCTGTTTGTTCTTTGCATCTATAACTCTGTTTCTGTTTTGTTCTGTTTGTTCATTTGTTGTATTTTTTAGATGCCACATAGAAGTGAAGCCATACAGTATCTGTCTTTCCCTGTCTGACTTCTTTCATTTGGCATAATGCTTCTAGGTCCATCCATGTTGTCACAAATGGCAAGATTTCGTTCTTTTTTATGGCTGAGTAATATTCCATTGTATATATGTGTATATACCACATCTTCTTTATCCATTCATCTATCAGTGGATACTTAAGTTGCTTCCATATCTTGGCTATTGTACATTATGCTGCAACTCCAGTTTTTAATGAAGTTGTTTGGTTTTTTGGTGTTGAGTTCTATGAGTTCTTTGTATATTTTGGATTAACCCCTTATAAGAATATATCATTTGCAAATATCGTCTCCAATTCAGTAAGTGGCTTTTTGTTTTCTTGATAGTTTCCTTTGCTGTGTGCAAAGGCTTTTGAGTTTGATGTAGTCCCATTTGTTTATTTTTGCTTTTGTTCCCCTTGCCTGAGGAGACGTATCCAAAAAAACACTACTACGATGGATGCCAGAGTACTGCCTATGTTTTCTTCTGGAAGTTTTATGGTTTCAGGTCTTACAACTGATTAAATAGACTTTAATCTATTTTGAATTTATTCTGTACATGGTGTGAGAGAGTACTCCAGTTTGAGTCTTTTGCATGTAGCTGTCCAGTTTTCCCAACACCATTTATTGATAAGGCTGTCTTTTTCCAATGGTATATTCTTGCCTCCTTTGTCATAGATTAATTGCCCATATAAGTGTGGGTTCATGTCTGGGCTCTCTATTCTGTTCCATTGATCTATGTGTCTGTTTTTGTGCCAGTAGGATACTGTTTTTATGATAGTAGCTTTGTAGTTTAGTTTGAAATCAGTTAGTGTGATACCTCCAGTTTTGTTCTTCTTTCTCAATACTGTTTTGGTTATTTGGGGTCTTTTGTGTTTCCATACAAATTTTTGAATTATTTGTTCTAGTTCTGTGAAAAATGCCAGTAGTATTTTGATAGGGATTGCATTGAATCTGTAGATTGCCTTGGGTAGTGTGGTCATTTTAACAATATTAATTCTTCCAACTTATGAACATGGTATATCTTTCCATCTGTTTGTGTCATCTTCAGTTTCTTTCATCAGTATCTTATAGTTTTCAGAATATGGGTCTTTTACCTCCTTGGTTAGATTTATTCCTAGATATATTATTCTTTTTGATATGATTTTCTTAATTTCTCTTTCTCATAGTTTATTATTCGTGTATAGAAATGCAACAGATTTCTATATATTAGTTTTGTATCCTGCAACTTTACCAAATTCATCGATGAGCTCTAGCAGTTTTTTGGTGGCATCTTTAGGATTTTTTACGTATAGTATCGTGTCATCTTTAAACAGTGACAGTTTTACTTCTTCCTTTCTAATTTGGATTCCTTTTCATTCTCTTTCTTGTCTGATTGCTGTGGCTAGGCCTTCCAGTACTATGTTGAATAAAAGTGGTGAGAGTGGATATCCTTGTCTTGTTCCTGATCTTAGAGGAAATGCTTTCAGCTTTTCACCATTGAGTGTGATGTTAGCTGTGGACTTATCATATATGGCCTTTATTATGTTGAGGTATGTTCCCTCTATACCTACTTTGTTGAGAGTTTTTATCATAAATGGGTGTTGAATTTTGTCAAAAGATTTTTCTGCATCAATTGAAATGGTCATATGATTTTTGTTTTTCAATTTGTTAATGTGGTGTATCACATTCATTGATTTGCAGATACTGAACCATCCTTGCATCCTTGGGAGAAATCCCACTTGATCATGGTGTATGATCTTTTTAATGTATTGTTGAATTTGGCTTGCTAATATTTTGTTGAGGATTTTTGCATATATGTTCATCAGTGATAGTGGCCTATAATTTTCTTTTTTTGTGATATCTTTGTCTGGTTTTGGCATCAGGGTGGTGCTGACCTCATAGAATGCGTTCATAAGCATTCCTTCTTCTGCAATTTCTTGGAAATTTTGAGAAAGATTGACAACTCTTCTCTAAATCTTTGGTAAAATTCACCTGTGAAGCCGTCTGCCCCTGGATTTTTGTTTTTTGGGAGTTCTTTTATTACTGATTCAACTTCATTACTGGTAATTGGTCTGTTCATATTTTCTATTTCTTCCCAGTTCAGTCTTGGGAGATTGTACATTTCTAGGAATTGGTCCACGTCTCCTAGGTTGTCCATTTTATTGGAATATAATTGTTCATTGTAATCTCTTATGATCCTTTGTGTTTCTGTAGTGACAGTTGTAACTTCTCCTTTTTCATTTCTGACTTTATTGGTTTGGGCCCTCTCTCTTTTTCTCTTGATGAGTCTGGCTAAAGGTTTATCAATTGTGTTTATCTTTTCAAAGAACCAGCTCGTAGTTCCATTAATCTTTTCTATTGTTTTTTAAGTCTGTATTTTATTTATTTCTGCTCTGGTCTTTATGATTTCTTTCCTTCTACTAACTTTGGGTTTTGCTCTTCTTTCTCTAGTTCCTTTACGTGTAAGGTTGTGTTATTTATTTGAGATTTTTCTTTTTTCCCAAGATAGGCTTGTTTTGCTATAAACTTCCCTCTTGGAACTGCTTTTGCTGTGTCCCATAGACTTTGGGTCCTTGTATTTCCATTTTCTTTGTCTTCAGGTATTTTTTTATTTCTTCTTTGATTGCTTCAGTGATCCATCGGTTGTTTAGTAGCATAGTGTTTAGTCTCTACATGTTTGTGATTTTTGCAATTTGTTTCTTACAGTTGATGTTTAGTCTCATAGTGCTGTGGTCAAAAAAAAAGCTTTATATGATTTTAGTTTTCTTAAATTTACTGAGACTTGTTTTGTGTCCTATCGTGATCTGGAGAACATTCCATGTTCACTTGAAAAGAGTGTGTATTCTGCTGCTTTTTGAGTCTATATATGTATATCAATTAGGTTCATCTGATCTAATGTGTCATTTAAAGCCAATGTTTCCTTATTGATTTTCTGTCTGGATGATCTGTCCATTGATGTCAGTGGGATATTAAAGTCCCCTACTCTTATTGTGTTACTGTCTATTTCTCCCTTTTTGTCTGTTAATATTTGCTTTATGTATTTAGGTGCTTCTGTGTTGGGTGCATATATATTTAGAATTGTTACATCTTTTCTTTAGATTGATCTCTTGATCATTACGTAATGTCCTTCTTTGTCTCTTGTTACAGCCTTTAAAGTCTATTTTATCTGATATAAGTATTGCTACCCTTGGTTTCTTTTCATTTTCATTTGCATGGAATATCTTTTTCCAACCCCTCACTTTCAGTGTGTGTGTGTCTTTAGAGGTGAAGTGAGTCTCTTGTAGACAGCATATATATGGGTCTTGTTTATGTATCCATTCAGCCACTCTGTGTTTTTTGATGGAGCATTTAGTCTATTCACATTTAATATAAATACTGATAGGTATGTACTTATTGCCATTTTGTTAATTGTTTTGGGATCATTTTTATAGTTCTTTTTTGTTCCTTTCTTCTTCTTTTGCTCTCTTCCATTGTGGTTTGCTGACTATCTCTAGTGTTACATTTGGATTCCTTTTTTTTTTTTCTTTTCCTGTGTGTCTATTATAGATCTTTTGTTTGTTGTTATTGTGAAGGTTATATAGCAATCTATATATACATGTGATTATTTTAAGTTGCTGGGCTCTTAAGTTCAAATGTATTTTAATAATCCTGGCATTTTTACCCCACACACACACTTGCTGTTTTTGACATCTTATTTTACATCATTTTGTTTTGTGTATCCCTTAACTACTTTTTGTGGATATAGATGATTTTACTACTTTTGTCTTTTAACCTTCCTACTAGCTTTACATGTGGTTGATTTACTGCCTTTACTGTATATTTGCCTTTACCAATGAGCTTTATTCTTTCATAATTTTCATGTTTCTAGTTGTGGCCTTTTTATCACTTAGGGAAGTCCCTTTAACATTTCTTGTAAAGCTCGTTTGGTGGTGCTGAACTCTTTTAACTTTTGCTTGTCTGTAAAATTTTTTTTGATCTCTCCATCAAGTCTGAATGAAACCTTGCTGGGTAGAGTATTCTTAGTTGTAGTTTTTCCCTTTTCATCACTTTAAACATATTGTGCCACTCCCTTCTATCTAGCCTGCAGAGTTTCTGCTGAAAAATTAGCTGATGGCCTTATGGGAATTCCTTGTATGTAGCTTGTTGCTTTTTCCTTGCTGCTTTTAATATTCTTTCTTTATCTTTAATTGTTGCCATTTTAATTACAATGTGTTTTGCTTTGATCCTCTTTGCGTTGATCCTGTTTGGTACTCTCTGTGATTCCTGTACCTGGATGTCTGTTTCCTTTCCCAGGTTAGGGAAGTTTTCAGCTATTATGTCTTCAAATATGTTCTCTGCCCCTTTCTCTGTCTCTTCTCCTTATGGGATTCCTATAATGCGAATGTTATTACATTGATGTTGTCCCAGAGGTCTCTTAAACTGTCCTCATTTCTTTTTATTCTTTTTTTCTGTTCTGTTTCAGTGATTTCCACTACTCTGTCTTCCAGCTCACTGATCTGTTCCTCTGTGTCATCTAATATGTTGATTCCTTTTAGTGTGTTTTTTATTTGTTATTTTTTATTCCTTTTAGTGTGTGTTAATTATTGTATTCTTCAGCTCTGCTTTGTTCTTCTTTATATCTTCTAACCCTGTTAAACTTCTCACTGTGTTTATCCATTCTTCTCCTGATTTCTTTGAGCTTCTTTACAATCATCATTTCAAACTCTATTGGGTAGGTTGCCTATCTCCACTTTACGTAGTTCTTCTGGGGTTTTATCTTGTTCCTTCATTTGGAATATATTCCTCTGTTGCCTTATTTTGCCTAATTTGCTGCTTTTACTTCTATGTATTTGGTAGGTTGGTTATGTTTCCTGACCTTGGAGAAGTAGCCTTTTGTAGGAGACATCCTATGCATCCCAGCAGCACACTCCCCTCTGGTCACCAGAGCTATATGCTCTAGGGGTGCTACCTATGTGGGCTGTGTGGCTCCTCCTGTTGTGTGAGGCTGACTGCTGTGAGTGGTCTGGTAGGCATGGCTGGCCCACAGTTCAGTTGGTTGCCAGGCTCTGCCTTGTGCAGAGACCACTGGCTGCTGGTGGGCGGGGCCGGGTCATGAGGCTTCTGACTACAGGGCCCCAGGGGGTCCCAGGGCTAGTGCTGGCCCACTGGTAGGCAAAGCCAGGTTCTGGGGTGGGTGGTTGCAGGGCTGGGTGTCCTGGATCTAGTGTCAGCCTGCTGGTAGGAAGGGCTAATTCCTGACACAGCTGGCTGCAGGGTCTGGTGTGTCCTAAAGTTGCTGTTGGCCCACTGGTGGTTGGGGCTGGATCCTGGGGCAGCTCTCTGTGGGGTCCAAGGTGTCTTGCAGCTGGTTTCAGCCCACCTAGTGGGTGGGGCTAGATCCCAGGGTGGCTGTCTGAAGAGCTGTGGTGGTCCTGGGGCTGGTGGGTGGGGTCAGGAACCAGGGGGTCCTGGGGCTTTTGCTCGCCCACTGGTGGGTAAGGCTGGTCCTGGGGCTAGTGCCAGCCCACTGGTGGGTGGAGCCAGGTCTCAGGATCTCTGGCTTCAAGGCCCTGGCGGTCCTGGAGTGGATGTTTCAGCCTGCTGGTGGTCAGGGCCAGGGCCCTGGGGGTCTTGGGGCTGATGCCTATCCACTCATGGTGAGGCTGGTCCCAGAGCTCGTGCCAGTACACTGGTATGTGGGGATGAGTCCTGGACCCTGTGGTGGGCTCAGGGTGTCTTAAGGCAGCAGGCCTGCTGGTGAGAGGGGCTGTGTCTCTGCCCAGCTGCTTGCTTGTCCTGAGACGTCCCAGTACTGGTGCTGACAGGCTGGTGGGCAGGCCAGGTTCCAGCATTAATAAGACAGAGGGAGGATTCCAGAATGGTGCTTGCCAACCCCAGTGTCCACGTGGTAGAACGAGCTCCTCCAAAATGGTTGCCACCAGTGTCTATGTCCCCAGGGCAAGCCCCAGGTGCCTTCTGTTTCTCTAAGAGGCTTTCCAAGATCAGCAGGTGGGTCTGACACAGGCTCCTTTCAAATTACTGTTTCTACCCTGGGGCCCGGAGCATGTGAGATTTTGTGTGCACCCTTTAGGAGTGGAGTTTCTATTTCTCACAGCCCTCTGGTACTCCCGAGAGTGAGCCCTGCTGACCTTCAAAGCCAAATGTTCTGGGGGCTCATCTTCCCAGCGCAGGAACCCCAGGCTGGGGAGCCCAATGTGGGGCACAGACCCCTTGCTTGTTGGGGAGAACCTCTGCAATTGTAATTATCCTCCCATTTGTGGGTTGCCAGGGGTATGGGTCTTGACTATACCATGACTCTGTGGTCTCATTGTGGTTCCTTCTTTATATCGGTAGTTGTAGAAGCTCTTTTCTGCTAGTCTTCTGGTTTTTCTCATCAATAGTTTCTCTGTTAATAGCTGTAATTTTGGTGTGTCCATGGGAGGAGGTGAGCTCAGGGTCTTCCTACTCCACCATCATGGCCACACCCTCTCCTGTTTTCACCCTCTTTATGTGATATCTTTTGATAAATATAAGTTCTTCATTTAACGTAGTCACATTTTTAACTACTCCTTAAAGTTCTTGTTGAAGAAACCCTGCCCTGAAGTCATGGAGATATTCTCCTACGATCTCCCTAGCAGCTTCACAGCCTCACCTTTCACATTCAGGTTTTGACATCAGCACTGGAAGTGTCATGTGTCTTGATGTGGTGATCCAATTCCATCTTCCATATGGAGATCCAGTTGTCCTGGCACCATTCATTGCAAAGTCCATCTTTTCCCCCACTGATCTGCAGCATCACCACTGTCCTGCATCAATGCCCATGGGTGTTTCTGGGCTCCTCCTTCTGGTTCATTGGTCAGTTTGTCTATCTTGGCACCAATACCACATCTTTAGAGTCCCCATAACTTAGTAAGGCATCTTAATTAGCTGGTCGGCAAGTCCTGCCTCCTTGTTCTCTGAGAGTTTTTGAATCAGTTTGTCAAGTTCCACAAAGAAAAAAAAACTATTGGGATGTTTGGCAAGAAATGACATCTCTACTACATGGAGCCTTCCAATTAATGAACACATTGTATTTCCATTTATTTTGATCTTTTTAAATATCTTTCAAAAAAGTTTTAAACATTGCTGTGTAGAAGTCTTACAATCATTTATAAGATTTATTCCTCAAACTTTCTATTTTTGATGCTACTGTAAATGTTATTTTTTTAAATTCATTTTCCATGTCTGAAATATAAAAATGTGGATGATTTTACATATTGATATAGAATCCAGATTTCTTGCCAAAGCCTCTTAGTGTAATAATTTATTTATGGATTCCTTGTATTCTTATATATACGGTCATGTCATTTGTGAATAAATGACAATTGTATTTCTCCCTGCCCTGTTGTTACACCTTTTAACAATTTTAACTTGCCTAGCTACACTGGCGGGCATCTCCAGTACAATGATGAATAGAGGGCGATAGAGATATTCTTGCCTGGTTCCTGATCTTACAGGGAATGTTTCGTGGTTTCACCGTTAGGTATGATGCTCGCAGAGGACTTGGGAGATGGACCCACTGTGTCTCCCTCACAGTGTATTAGAAGGAGGAGTGAATGAGCTATTGTTTGGAAACAATTTAAGACAGAGCAGAGCGCCCTGTGCTACCTGCTCTTCTAGTCTGTGGTGACAAATCCCCAGATGCTTTTTGCACCCCTCGGGGATATTACAATGGTACCGTACCATCTTGTCACAACAACCAGTCTCACGTCCCTCATTTCCCCTCTGACAGCCAGCCAGGCAGCCAAATTTGCTGCGTTGTGGAGATGATAACCTCAAGCAGTGTGGGCTACGCCTCATTTCCCAGGCTCTGGTTGACTCTTATTTCTCATAGTGTTTGATCCCAAGTTGTTGGTCAGAGAAGAATCCAAGCCACACACCTGAGACCACTCATTACCCAGAAATAAGCCCCTTCTAGGATGTTAACACTTGTTCGTGTTTTGCTCGATCACCTTCTTTAGAGGAATGGGGAGGATATCTAGGACATAGATTAAAAGGTTTTTAAGCAGGAGGAATGGGAGAAAAATGTCTTAGACTGTTCCAGATACTGACTATTGAAAAGCCTGTATACTGTCTGAGCAATTTTGTATGTTACTAAATGCCGCCTTGGAATATTGCAGAATTTTATCGAAACCGACAATGAGGGCAACGGCATTCTTCGACGACGGGATATAAAGAACGCGCTGTACAGCTTTGATATTCCCCTCACACCCAGAGAATGTGAGAAGCTTTGGATGAGGTGAGTGGTATCTGAAGACTGGCTTTTCATTCCAGACGGCCAAATTCAGCACCAGGCTTTCCTCACTCCTCAGGGGTCAGGTGGGACCAGGAATGGTTTTCCTATGGTTGTATCTGTCCTGTTCCCCTGTAGAAAGAAGCCTTGGCCAACAGGCTGGCCTTCAGGAACACGGGGAGCCAGGTAAACACTTGTCACCAATATTAAATATTACACTTGAGAGTTTTGCATTTCCAAGGAACTGGGAGTTCAACCACATCCTTTTACTATTTCAGAGAACTAAGTCCCTCCCCAAAGACTTAACTCTAATACAAGTAGCTCAACAGACAGATCTGCAATGGGTAAAGGGAAAAGTGGTCTCTCCCCATCACCTAAAGATGGAAATCAATGTTGCACAACTGTTTTATAGATCAGTAATTTGCTGGAAGAAAATCACCAAAGTTTTGGTAACTTGGAGTGGTTTCCCGAGGGTGTCTTAAACTGAAAATAGTACCTAATATTGACTACATTTTTCAAAATGTGCTTTAGATTTAGCTGTTTTTGAACCAGGCCCCCAGTTACAACATTCCCTGTGTAGATGTTTAAGTTTCAAGGTGCACTAACAATGCGGTCCATTTCCAAGTTCCAGATCTGTCTTTGAATTACTTCCTTCTTCATTATATGTTAGCTGCCACTTGCATCCCCCCAGGATCGTACCCCAATATTGTATGTACTCTCAGAGGCAAGCCCATGGAGCAGTTCATGTAGTATTTCAGCTTTTCATCTGTTCAAAGGGGAAAGCTGCAATGTTGGCCGAGTTTAGAATTAGGTGGGCTGTTTTGTGTCTAATTTAGAAAAGCGACTTGAAGTTCTTACAAAATCCTTGGGTTTTTTTTTTTTTTTAGATCAGTTCCAACTCAGGGACAATTTGGTCTCCCTACCCATTTTCTCTTTTGATGGACTAGATGAGTGGGTCCATCTGAGTAATCAGAAGATGGGGTGCAGCGGCCAAATGTGTGGCGCTCTCACCACGTAGACCTTTGGATGATGCGGAGGTGACTGTGTGATCCTGCCGCTCGGGGAGCTGTCGGGGGGCAGGAAGCATTCACCCCAATACCAGGGTGCAGAATCGCCTGTTATAAATGCCAGAGGAGGGACATGTCGAGCAGAAAGGGAGACAAAAGTAGGGGTGCTGGGGGCCGTGGAAGGGCAGGAGGCTGTCACGGTGGGAGAGAAGTTGAAATTGTTCCAAAGGTCCAGACGGGGCAGGAGGGCTGCCTGACACACGGGGCAGGAGGGCGGGTGAGGCGTTCTCCAAGCAGTGCCCGGGCTCCAGGCTGAGAAGGGACAGGCGAGGCTGATCACCTGGCCGCAGTCCTCCCTTTCTGGCCGTATTAACGAGACGTTCGGAAACAAGGAAATGTGATGTGGATCAAGCCATGCTTTAGGAAGACTAGTCAGGAAGCAGTTCAGAGAAGGGATTGGTGGGGTGTGGGCATCGGGAGACTGTGGTCTCCATCAGGGAGGGATGGGATGAGCCCTGGAGCTGGGTGCAAGCTGCAAGAATGAGGGGTGTAGGAGGCAGGTGTCCCCGTGAGGGTTCCCGTGTGGAAGGAGAGCACGCTTAGCCCCCTTCCCGGTGGGGGACAGAGCAAGGCTCCGTGTTCATGGGAGGGAGACACTCACTGTTGCTTTTGGCTAAAGTTTCTTTATACATGTATTAACATGATTAAATACACAAATATCTACCCTGTGCTGAAAACTGTTTGAGATGAGAATTTCATCTACTTTTGTTTAGCCGGCTGTTTGCCGTGGATGGTGAGTGGTTGAGAGCTCTGCCGCCAGACATGCCTCCACCCCTGATAGCTGTGTGGCCCCTGTCAAGTTACTTAACTTCTCTGTGCCTCACTCTGCCCCGCTAAGTTAGCTCAAGTGGTGTATGGATCAGGGTAGGCTGGCTGCGGTAACAAACAAGGTCAACATCCCAGGGGCTTGCCCCATAATGATGTCACAATTTAGTGTGGGTGTTGGGGAGCTGTGCTCACAGTCATTCAGGGACCAGGAGTCCCACCATCCCTGGATCTTATGTGTCTACCAGCAGAGAAGGGAACAGAGCACAGAGGACCCTCTGGTCAGCTTTGTAAGGACCAGGCCTGGAAACGTGGCCGTCACTTTGCCCAAATTCTTTTGGCTAGAATCCCTTGATGGCTGCACCCCTGCAAGGGAGGCTGGGGGGACCAGAAGTCTGAAGGGGGATTGCACTGCTACTCAGAGGCCAGGAGGCTGCTGCCCCCTGGGCTGGAAGAGCAAGGGGGGAGGTCACACAGAGATAAGGGAGCTGCTCCCCACCAGCGACTGCAGGCCAAAGGGGAGACGGTATTTTTTGGAGACCAGGAAGTTGCCTCCACTCCTGATGCTGTCTCGGAATCTGCGGGAGCCTCGACTGCTGTGCTGAGCGGGAGCTATGGAGCCATGACACGAGGTCCCCTGGGAACAGCCTGGCCCTGCCCTCTTCCCACCTCCAAGGGCACAGCTCCCTGGGCGCAGCCAGGGGGCAGCTGGGAAGATGTGCAAAGGGCAAGCGCAGGGTCGAGAGCCACCAGATGAACGTCCAGCCAAAGGGCAAAGGGTGTGTCACATTCCAGGGCTGCGGGGTCACCTGGGTGGCCAGGCAGAAGAGGAGGCTGCACATCAGCTGAACCACATCGTGATGGGCAGGACAAGGTGGGGACCCCATCCTGAAGGCCAAGTGTTTAGTGGGGAAAGATGGAGGCAGGCCCACGTTCTAGAAAATCACTCTGGCCACGGGGAGGAGGATGAATTGTCAGAGACAGGGAGGGAGGCACAGAGGTGAATTCAGGGCTGTCTCGGTGTTCTAGCGAGAGGATGGGGTGACCTTCCCTGGGTGGTGCCTGGAGGACTGGGACGGAAGTGACAGGTGTGAGAGAGATTTAGGAAGTGAAAATTCACCTTTAGCAGCCTGGAAAGAGGCTGAGGGACGAGGTAAGATGCTCCTTGGATTTGTCTGATAAGCATGCGGAGAAATCAGGAGGACACCCTGAGGTGGCCGAGTAACCCGCAGCTGAGGGCTGTGCTCTGAGGGGACCTGCACCCTGGCCCATGGTGCCCGGACTGAGCTGTGTGACCTTGGGCCAGTGGCTCACCTTCTCTGAGCTTCAGTCATCTCTCCAATGCGATGACAATGGGGACCAAATGATATAAAGAGGGTACCTGGCATAGATAAGCATAAAAATTAGTAGCAAAAAGATCATAGAGATTTGAAATTATTTTCTGATTACAATATTAATGCACACTCATTTTAGAAGACTCAGAAAATCCGGAGAAGCATAAAGGAAAAGAAAAGACAACAGCAAGAAAGCAGCCATACCCCACTCAGCAGAGATGATAAACTTGGTGGTGTGGTTTTTTTCATCCATTTTCTAGGCGTTTCCATGATCTCCGTCAGCCGTCCTCACCCTCATTCCACCTCCTGGCCTGCTCCTCTCAATGGCTCAGCGTTTGCTGACCCTGACTCACCCTGGTCCACTCCCTCCAAGTCCCCACCTGCCTTACAAAGCAGGAGGGGTAGGCGGCAAGGTGGTGGCCGGCGGCAAGGTGGTTGCCAGCGCCAGGCTGCGCAGGCACCAGGAGCCTCCTGCAGCTGCCCGTACAGGGGGAGGGGCATTCTCCCACCCGGCGGGAGTGACAGGGACCCCCGGCAAGGCAGGGAGCAGCTGGGGCCAACGTGACACACTCTGCCAGCTCCCGGGGTCTGCTAGTGAGAAGAGGAAAGCCCCTGCCAAAATTGGGTAGCTGGAAGTGAGTAGGAAAATAACGTTCAGCTCTTTCGAAAACACAGAATTAGAAAATAGGGAGAATACAGACAAAAAATTGTCAGCATCCATTGTTCACTCAACATTTATGAAGCACCTGTGAAGTGCACTCTTTCAGAGCTTCGGGTTAGTCTGGCAGGTCTCGTTTATGCTGGAAGTAAATTAGTGCATTAACTCCCAAATCTCAGTGACCTGGCACATGGATGCTTAGTTCTTATTCACACAAAGTCTAGCATGTCTAGCGGCTCTTCTGGACAGTTCTCTTCCAAGTGGTGATTCGGGATCTGGCTTCCAGTTGTGGCTTCATCCCTCAGCAGGGTCCGCCGGGACCTGCAGAGCACAGGACCACACACAGGCTTCGGCCCAGAAGGACACACTTCTGCCCACAGCCCGTGGCCCAGGGCCAGGCTGCGGCCCCAGCTAACTGCACAGGGGCGGACAGAGTGGGGAGCACGTGCGTGTAAAGCGAGCCTGGCTCACCGAGGGTTAAACAACACAACCATCAAGCCTGAAGGAGGCCGTTGTGAAAGGAAACCTGGTAACTGAAGCCAGGCAGGACCTTTTAGCACGAGATTTCAGGAGCAATGCGTTTGGTTTTGGAGAGACTGCCGAGAATAAATTACAAGATGAAAGTGCATCCATCCATCCATCCATTCATTCATCGGAGCAATCATCAAGCAGGATTTTCTTGAAACTTTCTAAGTTGCAAGCCCTGTGCTAGATTCTGGGGTTCCAGAGATGAAGGCAGCCTCCACCCTCAGGGTGCTCACGACTCGGCCGGGAAGACAGCAGCTGCATACCAGGAGGGAGAGGCTGGGCAGCCCGGGCTGTGGGTGTTCAGAGAGAGACCCCCAGGAGGTGCGATGCCTGAGTTGAGTCTTAAGAAACAGTCATTAGCCAGAGGTGGGGAAAGGGGGTCCTAGTGAGCAGAGAGGCCCAGAGCCGGGGGAGTGGGAGGTCCCCGGGATGGAAGAGGAAGGATGCTGCTTCCATCAGCAGAGCCTGAGACCCAGAGCCTGCCGGGCACAGGGCACCCCAGGACCAGGGCCCTGGGGGGCACGCCCTTCAGGGGCACTCAGTGTTCTGAGCCCCTTCTGTAGCCTCGTTTCATTGGGTAGAACTCCGCTATTTTAGATCTAAAACCAACTTTGCTGAAAAACTATGAAGCCAGTGTATTATAAAAATGCACAGACGACTCAGGTCGGACAGCAGCAGCCTGGGAAACTTGCGTATAGATGCCAGTCGTGTACAACCAGCTGATCACGCAGACCTGGCAGAATGTTTGGGAGATAATTAATGCCCAATTTATGCACATTTCTTGTTTGGGTAGGTAAGTTGTATGTTAGTATTCCAATATAAAAGGCAAAGACTATTAAAAAGTCCCTGTGTCATGTGCATCGGACCACGGGAAGACATATGACTCTCGGTTAATGTGAAGCTGGGTCATCTCTGTTGCCTCAACAAAGGCAGTGTCTAGAGAGAACCTACCCCGTGCCATGCTGGTGGAACACCTGGACAAGGAGAGCCTCTGGGTGGGAAAGGATTTGAAAAGGTTGAAGGAACAGTTCAGAAAAGAGGATCGAATGGGACGTGATGGTCAAGGATGAGTTAGAAGAGCTGCACACGAAGGAGGGACCAGCCAGACAGGCCCTTAGCTCCGCATAAAGGACGTCTTCGTGACTAACATCGTCTAGAACGCCACTGGGCAGTCCCTGAAGGAGTGGGTTTCCCATCTCTGGCGTGGCTTCATCCAAGGCCAGACCGCCGCTTATTGGGGAGCGTAGGGGTGGGATTGTGGCCCTGGATGCGGATGAAGCCCATGGTGTCTAATCTGTGGCTCCATCAGGACTGGCTGAATGTGCCATTGGGCACTGCCCCCTTAGGCAGCTGGACATTCTGTGCTCTGAAGGGCAGCTCTCTGAGCCATCGGACCATCCTCACAGATGGTCCCCGAGAGAATCCCTCTGTCCAAGCTGCATAAGGACCACGTCTCCCTCTGCTGCGGGCCTGGGTCGTCAGTGGGGCTTGCACCAGACCCTCTAAATCTGGGGTCAGTGGTGCTGGAAGATTATTCTGTCATTTATGTAAGAATCAAGTGCTAAACTGAGCATGAAAGAGTAAGACTTTCTCAGCACAGCAATCGATGTGAACATATTCAGATCATGTGTACAACCAAATTGCTGTGTGTACAATAGATGGGCACAGTAATCTGATTATATCATAAATTAGTGGCCATTGCCATATGCAAATACGAGTTTTTATGGGTCCTCTGTTTATGTGCACATTTTTCCTGGCACATCTGTTGCCGAACCCTTTTAAAATTCAACCTTTACAGGCAAGTTGATTTTTTTTAATGTGACACAAAGGATTATATGATGAAGGGTGAGGTTATGTAAGCTGAATTAACTCTCTTATTATTCACATTCATAACAATATTTTAGTTGCAATTGTGCAATCTGGTCTTCTGTTCCTTGGAGATGGGAATAGAATGTTTATGATCTTTATTAATGAAGTAATTAGGAAGTGTCTTTTCATTCAGTTCAAGTGTCACGATTGAGAATTTGTTGTTGGGAATCTCGTGAACGTTGCCCACGGGGATGGCAGGCCTTCCTTAGGGACACGTGCCCTTCATGTTCATTGCTCAGCAGCCAGGTATTGATAAGGAAGTTTTGCGAGGCGTGTTGCTGGGAACTGTGGGTTCGCCCATCAAGATAAACGAGGCATGGTTTCTCCTCGAGAAACCCACCATGGAGCAGGGAGGGAAGACCCGGACTGAAGCGGGGGAAGCAGAGGTGCGATGTGGTTGAGCCTTTGGGTGGCGAATAGCAGCGACAAACACCAGGCCCTGGTCCCAGCCTCTACCTGCACTCACCCCGCTCCCCGGTCCTCACCACAGGCTACAGGGATCCAGGGGAGGCGGAGATACAGTGCTTTTGCCTCAGGACGAGAGAGAGGTCCCAGAAGAGGCGCCCTGCTGGCCAGGGCTTGCTTGTCAGGCGGGTGGTCTGTGCACGTTCTCTCAGGAGCCCCCCTATAGGGGTGGGGAGCCCCCTTGGGGAGCTTTCTTCTAGGGGTGTCTTTATAGAGTTGCATCACAGCAGCACTCTGGTGGCATCAGGCTGGTCACGGGCCTGATGCAGCTCAGGGAAAGACCCACAGCCCTGGGATCGCCCTAGGAGCTCAAGAAATGGCAACCCGGGCTTCCCTGGTGGCGCAGTGGTTGAGAATCTGCCTGCCAATGCAGGGGACACGGGTTCGAGCCCTGGTCTGGGAAGATCCCACATGCCGCGGAGCAACTAGGCCCGTGAGCCACAACTACTGAGCCTGCGCATCTGGAGCCTGTGCTCCGCAACAAGAAAAAGGTCGCGATAGTGAGAGGCCCGCGCACCGCGATGAAGAGTGGCCCCCACTTGCCACAACTAGAGAAAGCCCTCGCACAGAAACGAAGACCCAACACAGCATAAATAAATAAATAAATAAATAAAAAGCCCCCCCCCAAAAATTATAAAAAAAAAAAAAAAAAAGAAATGGCAACCCTCCCCTTCCCAGGTGCACTGATGGAGGACTAGACTCTCCTTCCTGCAGCTGTCTCGTCACCAGCAGTGTGCGAAGCCGTTTGCTAGAGGCACTGGCCCTTCGTGCCGCCTGGCACATAAAGCCACTACAAGCCTCAGGCTTCCTCTGGTGGGTGGGTCGCTTTGTTTTGTTTTAGAAAGAAAATTCACTGAATAAAGGTAGAATGGTACTTTCGGGGGTTGCAGGCACTAAGGTCGTTCTAATAACGGACGCCTGGAAAGGTCTGGAAGGGCTTCGCAAATCCTTAGTAACGACGACAGCACTGGGGGCATGATCTGAGCCAGGAGGTCTCAGAGCGCCCTCCCGCTCCGTGCTGCAGGCCAGGCGAGGAAACCGAGCCCAGGTGGGTGGGTGGCGGGACCTGGCCGGCGTCTCGAGGCCGGTGAGCTGGCGTGGGGCTCGGACATCGTCGCCCTCCCTGCCCCTCTGTCGCAGGAGGGGACTCTCCTCACCTTCTAGGACGCAGACCCTGATGAAAACGGGCCTGGATGCTGGGAGGCAGGCGGAGGTGAGACGCGAGGCCCAGGGGGGCTGCAGGCCCACGGGTGCAGAGGGAGGGGTGGGCAGGGGGGCCTCGGGAACTTCTCACCCCTCGTCCCCGCCACCACCCCAACCCTTGAGGACAGGAAAGTCGGGTAAATAAATCCGTTCTCCTCGTCGTTACTCAGTTGGGAGGGTCGCAGGGGACCCGGTGCAGGGGCGGCGGCCGGCCGTGTGGTCCTGCAGCATCTGGTTGGCGGCGGAGAGCAGAGGGGGCCCTGCTTCACACAGGAGAGCCCAGGGCGCCTGGCTCCGTCCCACAGGCACCGACAGCAGCCGGGTGCAGCGTGAAGCCCCGGACGTTGTGCAAATACCGCCTCCGCCCTCGGAACGCTGAGTTCATCTGGGAAAAGCACCGCCGGAAATGCCATTTTTGTCGGTTAGGGGAGGACCGAGATCTTTTCCGTGAAAATAAATGCTTCTTTTCTTTAAAGAAAATTGGCAATTTGCCTTAAAATTTTTTATTGAAGTAATTCTATTCTATTTGAATGATGTTGGGAGATAAAAACCCACCATTATGCCTTTTTTTAAATGAATGACAATTTAGAAAAATCCCAATAATAGAAAATGACATAACAGGTACATAACATAATTCTTATCTTGTTTTCCTTACTAGTCTCTCTCGTTGGTTGTATGTAATTGGCATCTCTTCAAAGAGAAAATGGGGAATTGGAATCAAGTGGCATTCATTTATTTGAGTTTTAAGACTGAATATGCTTTTTGACGGATTTTCTTCTAGAACCTTAGCATAGTTCCTCTGACATGTAGGTGCTCCATAAAAGCCCGTTGAATGAACGGAAGGGTTGGTTTTAATTTTCCGTGGTCACAGTCGTACTTCTAACAGAATGACAGAGGACGAATCTGGTTGCTCTCTTGGGGTGGACCGAGGTCACCTTGTGTGAGGTGACCTTCCTGTTGATTGATGAGCCTGTGGGTCGCCTGAGGATCTTGTTACGAGCAGGTCCAGCTCAGGTCTGGGGTAAGGCTCAGGATCCTGCGTTCCCGACCCCCGGGGAGGCCGGTGCTGCAGGCCTGCAGAGCACACGGGGTGTGAGGGACCAGGCAGACGGAGTGCAGAAGGTGTTAAAGCCCTGAGCACCTCGCACTGGTGAGAGTTTTGTTTGTTTGTCTTTAAAGGTACGACACCAAGGGAAGAGGGCACATTACTTACCAAGAATTTTTACAGAAATTGGGGATTAAGTATTCAGCGGATATTCATCAGCCCTACGCAGAGGATTATTTCAACTTCATGGGTCATTTCACGAAGCCACAGCAGGTGCAAGAGGAGAGGAAGGCGAAGCGGCAGAGCAGGGAGAAGGCCGTGCCGGCCGGGTGAGTCTGTGGGCACACGGCCCAGGGGCCGGCGTCCGCCCCTCGTTGACCCTTGCAGCCCTGGTTGTTCCGAAGTGGTACCTCCCAGTGCTGGCAAAGCTGTCGTGAAATTGTCATACTCGTTCACTGCTGTAGATTCTAGAAATCGGCGCTAAGTCACAAAGCTACGAAGGAGTTAAAGAGCTATAAGCCTACCCCACCCTACCCAGTCACACTCTCAGCTCACCCTTGAGAACTGAACCTTTTAGGTGTTTACTAACCTAAGCACCTGGCCCCTCCTCTGGACAAGTAGAATGCAGGTTCCACGAGGACATGCCTGTCTCTACCCGGTTCAGAACAGTGCTTGACACCTAGTAGGCACCCAGTGAGTATTTGTCCAGTGAGTGAATGAAGGAACAGACACATTCTTTAACTCAGCAGTTCACCTTTGGGGACTTTATCCCAAAGAAATAATGCGGAAGAGGCCAGCAGTTTGGCAGGTGGAAGGTATGACTTGCAGTGTGTTTTCAACAGCAGCAACAAAAGGATACCTGTCAATCCCAGATGAGGGCCTGGCTTACAGAGCGTAGCCCCAAGGAATATGAGGTGGTGTATGCCAGTTTCAACCAGCACCTCGGACACTGTGGGAATGTCTGTGATAGAAGGCTAATGGGCAATGAAGTTTTAAACAGTCTGTGTAGGGACTTCCCTGGCGGTCCAGTGGTTAGGACTCCGCGCTTCCACTGCAGGGGGCTCGGATTCGATCCCTGGTCGGGGATCTAAGATCCCGAGTGCCCCGTGGTGTGGCCAAAATAAATAAATAAATAAACAGTCTGTATACCATGATTGGAACTACACCAGATGTACGTGCCCGTCCACAAGATGCTGTACAGAAGGTATCGTGTTGTATTTGGGTGGTGGGACTGCGCGTGATTCCTTTCAAAGTTTAAAAGTAGTCACTAATAAAACTAGTCACTACTGCCATATTTTAAAATTCGAAAACAATGGATAAAGAAAATGTGGTACATACATATACAATGGAATATTTTTCAGCCATAAAAAAGAATGAAGTATTGCCATTTGTGATAACACAGCTGGACCTTGAGGGCATTATGCCAAGTGAAATAAGTCAGACAAAGAAAGACAAAAACCATATGATCTCACTTATATGTGGAATCTTTAAAAAAAAAAAAAAACCCAAGCTCATAGATACAGAAAACAGATGGGCAGTTGCCAGAGGTGAGGGTAGCGTGGGATGCCGAAGTGGGTGAAGTGGGTCAAAAAGCACAACTTCCATTATGATAGAAATAGGTCCTGGGGATGTGATGTACAGCAAGGTGACTATCGTTAGTAATACTGTACTGCGTATTTGAAAGTCGCTAAGAAGGTAAATCTTAAAAGTTCTCATCCTATGGATGGTGATGGATGGTAAGTATACATCTTACAGTGTATACAGATATCAAATCATTATGTTGTATACCTGAAACTAATATAATGTTATATGTCAATTATGCCTCAATTAAAAAAAGGAACATAGGAGAAAATTTTGCCGCATTTGATGTGAACCTAAAGTGATGGGACAGACTTTCTCAATCAGTCTCGGTCCTGGGTGGCCACCCACCAGCACTCCCCAGGCCTGGGACCCTGCTCCCCGCTGCAGAGGCTTACCTCCCTGGCACTGTCATCTGTGTATCTGTCCATCTCCTGTCTGTCACTTTACTCTCGGTCCTCATCATCTCTGAATGAGTGAATGAGCTGTTGCTAAAGAATCCCCAGAGGAAAGAAGCACTCCAAGGACACAGGGATGAAACGTAACGGCTAAATGGGGTTTAAGAGGAGGGCAGTTCGAACACACCCCTGAATTATGTCTAAGTTACTGAGTTATAAAGCCCGAAGGCGGAGAATGGAGTCGGTGAAATTTCAAGTAAAAATATGCACAAGATTGGTATAAATCAAATATGCCATAAAAGTAACGAAAAAGTGGAATTTATCTTTCCCAGACAGGGCTGGCCTCATTACCCACACGTGTCTTCCCTTCCCTCTCTCCTGGCACTTGTGAGTAATGAGGCTGTGGGAGGGATCTCACATCCTCAGCATCGTCCGCATGTTCTTTCTCTTCTTGTTTCTGTTTATTGTGCGAGCATGGATCTGTAGCTGGGAGAACTACGTGCCACTGGACGAAGCGTTTCAGGTCACCAAGCTCCGAAAACTGATTCACACTCACCCGGTCCCCTGCCACCATCACACTTTCTTACCAAAGAAGACAAGCCCGATGCGTAAAAATTCATGACCGGCTTCTGTTTCCTCAAAGATGTCAGATTGCGAAATCGTCAAGTCACTTTGCCCTTCAGGATGGCCCACTTTTCAATGTTGGTGTCAGTGGGGCTTCCAGATACCCCGTCAGATGCAGTGTTTCCAGGACTTTTAACCTCGTCATTTATACTGAAGCTTTGATAAGATTAAGAAACAGGAGTCGTGTTCATTCAAGTGACTGAAATTTTATGTTTGCCTCTTAAATCTAAGAGGTTTAATTTTGTTTGAAGTGGCCTGAATACACTTTAAAAATTCAGAAGAATCCTTTTCTAAACCCATATTTATTTTCCAGAGTCAGACCAGCAATAGTGAACTAGCCGCAGAAGCTCAGCCGGCTGTTCTCAAATGCAAATTGCGAGGCACAGAGGCAAAAGCAGCCGGGCCGCACGGGGTTCTCTGCAGTTCTCTCCAGCGTGCCGGCCCGGCGGTGTGTGCGAGGGGCTCTGCGGCCGCCCACCGGCCCTGCCGCTGCCCTCCTCGGGCTTCCGTCTCGTTGTCCAGACCAGGGACCAGACGCTGTGTGGGCTGACGCGGGTTCTGCTTGGCAGCGTGGCGTGATCAGAGCTCCGAATCCTCACTTATTCTGAGCACATATTTACCCTGCGAGGGAAATAATTACTGCCTGGAAACCAGTCCAAGGAATACTGAACGCCTCAATTTTCTAAAAATATGTATCTCAAAAAAAGTTTTGATGTTTTTTTATACCTCCATTTACTTTCATTTTGAAGGATTAAGTGGAATATAATAGTCGTGATTACGAGTAATCAGTTTGTAGGATGGGACTGAATTCAAAGTACACCTGTGAGGGAATCCAGGGTGTGGCTTCTCTTGGGATACATTCCCCGGACAGTTAGTGCAGCTCATTTTTATCAGCTTCTCGAAGACTCACACCAGCCAGCTCGGAACCGGAGGCCAGCAGGGGAGGGAGACGGTGACCCACGTAGCTTCGGAGCCCATGCCTCCCTCTCCCCGCAAATATTCCCTCAACTTCCCCTCTTCTGATTTCTGACTTCTCTGTTGCTATGGATTATTTTTTCCAGGCACACTCACGGAACAATTTGTGGATATGTATCCACAAATACATATCAGAGGTGGTAGACAATTACCAGCAAAGATTTCGTGTTTGGAGTTTCTGGCATATCCTTTTCCCTGAGTAAGAACCTCACAGCCGAGCGCATGTCAGACAGACACAGTGCTCAGTGTGGTAGGAAGAGCTTTCTGGGACCTGGATGAGCGAGTTTATGGAATAGAATCCATCCCCCGTAGGTCAGGTGTAAGACTGTTTATTCCTAAAGATGTCCACACTTTTTTATTCCCTTATCAATAATTTTTTTTTAAGTCTGGGAAGAATTCTCCTGAAAGACTGAATCAGAAACTTGAACACATTCCCAAGAAAATCAGCCCTCAAGCACGAGTAGGAGCTACAGCTGGACGCTGTCTCTGTCCCAGCGAGGGAAGGCTGGCTGAGCCCGGACTCCGCACAGGCCGGGCACTATCTTCTTCCTATAAAACGGGGATGATAATTACCCTCCTCCCTTGTAGGGCTGTTGAGAAAAATAAATGGGAGAAGGTACACGAAGATAGCACAGCTCCTGGTTTCCCAACTGATGCACGCAAATTATGGGCTGTGCTTCTTAAGAACAAAGGACCTGGACCCCCGCCCCCGTCAGCGCTCACTGACCAGACTCTCTGCCCTCCTTGGTTCCCGCTCCCGCATTCCTGCCTCAGGGCCTTGGCGCTGGCTGTCCCTGGGCCCAGAGAGGTCTTCCAGGGGTAAATCCCCACTGGGTCCTTGAGCTCTCTGCCATCTCTGCTCAAGTGTCACCTTCCCCAGTGAGGTCCCCCTGCACCCCCTACTGGGAATTGCAGCCCCCCTACCGTGGGCATTCTCAGCCCCACTTGTGGGTGCTCAGCTAACCCCTGACCCACCGTGCAGGGCACTGTTGTCTTCCGTTTATCGTTGGCCTTGCCCCAGGGAGAATGTAAATTCTTCTAGGGAGGCCTCTCTCATTCACTAGATGTATCCTGACACCTAGAGCAGTACCTGGCACGTGATAGGTGCTCAACGAGTCTTCATCAAGAGGATGGAGGTGTATTTCCCGTGTCTGTAATATCACTGTATTTTTAAATGCTTGGCTCCATTTTTAAAGTACCCATTCTAGTAAAAAGACACAGTTGTAATTTCTCTAACATAGTTTTGCTAATGATAATAATAATAAAATGGTAATGATAAAAATGATTATTATTTTTTTCCAGAATACCTTTCAATGTAAATGTTACAACAAGGCTGCAAAGCATCTTCAAAATCAGTTGTCAGATGAATCATCAAATCATCACATTAGAATGATCATGGAACTCTTGCTTTAAAGAAATTATTTTTTTTCCCGGTTTTAGTGTGTGTCTCAAATGCATTCTCTTTCAGGGATAAGCTTAAGGACCACTATCAAGATATCAGCAAAGCACTCACCAAACTAGATAATTCCAAAAATGGCTACATATCCTTATGCAAGATGCAGACGTTGCTGCAGGACTGCGGCTGTCCTCTGAAGGAAGAGGAGCTGGCCGATCTTCTAAACAGGTTTTCTATGATGAGGCAATACGTTTCTTACAGCACTGAAAATCAGGTTGTCACATTGCTTTCGTGAATTTCTTCTTTTCCCGTCCACTCAAACAGCCTTTCGGCATTGAAATAACCTCCGTGCCACCAAAAACTCAGTCTCTATCTGTGTACAGAAGTAGACCTGTAATGTTGTACTCATAAAACTTATATAATACTATAAACCAATGTGACCTCAATTTAAAAAAAAAAAAAAAAAAGAATGAATCTTCAAATACTCCTCTGGCTGGGCTACGTTCTAATGGGTTTGAGTCAACTCAAAGCAAAAAGAAAGCAACTTGACAAATCCATAACTTTTCCTGGTGTGTCTCAACAGCATAATCACCCTTTTTTAACATTATTTTCATTTCACCCAAGTTATTCATGCACTTGGGCAGGAGTCACGTCGTCCTGCAAGGCTTATTAAAAACAGCAGCCCCCTTCCCTGCCATCCTCCCCATCTCCTTCCCAGAGTCAATAACTTCCAATGCTTTAATTCATATCTTTTGGTACTTTACTCAGTAGTTCTAAGTGACAAGCTTATCCAGCTACTTCTTGATTTTTCACTTTTAGGCAGTGTCTATCAACTTCCTACCAGGAAGATGAGGATTTAACTCTTTTTCACCCATCACATAACCACCAACCACCTCACCCCCTCAGCCTCCACCACCCCGTGGAAACACACGCAAACTTACCCCATTGTCCCCCCATATTGCTGTGTCACAGTTTGGTGTAGTTCAATATTCAGGCTTTCTATTACTGTGACTAGCTGATCACTTTTCTTTTCCCATAGAACAGTCTGTTTTCCCTGGAGTTAATAATAATTTTTTCTGTTTGCTCAGTTTCTATGTAGTTCTTATCACTAATTAAACCCCCAACTCACCCCAACTTGTGAAATCTCTTTCCAGTATGTTCAGACACCTCAACTAATCTGTCAGCTTCGTCTTCTTGCACGTCCCTTTTCATGTTCTTCAACTCTCAGAAATTTTCTTGATTTACTTCATTAAAGAGTTCCTCTCCTGTTTGTTTCTTTCTGAACCTCCTGTTGTTACTGATTAGTGAGCCACCTAGAGTGTCTCCTTATATTTTAAACCTTCCCTGTCCTCCATCTCTTTTTCTTCTTGCTCCACCTTCTGGGAGATTTCCTCAGTTTTAGTTCGCAACCCTTCTTTTGAGATTTTTGTCTCTGCTAATCATACTTATCATATTTTTAATTACCAGAACTTGTTTTTATTCTCAGAATATTCCTTTTCTATAGCATCCTGTTCTTGTTTCATGGATATACTAGTTCATGTCTCTGAAGATATTAAGAATAGATTTTTTTAAAGTTTTCTTCTTGAGAAGTCTCTCCTCAGTGTTGGTTTTTTCTGCTCTCTTCCATGTTAGACATTTTCCTCAAAAATATGCTCCTATTAAGAATGAGATACTAAGAGATAGATTAAAAGTTCTGCACAGATGGGTAGAGCTAGTCAACTTCAGTTTGAACTGCTTTGGCAGGGTAATCTGGCGGGTAGTTTCCTTGGAAGACTCCCAATGTCAGAATCTTTAAAACTTTTCTTTTGGGCTGGTCAGATTTCCCAGGGATTAGGGTTGCCAGATAAGACACAGAGTGCCCAGTTAAATTTGAATTTCAGATAAACAATATTTTTTTTAGTATAAGTATGTGCCATGCAATCTTTGGTATATATATTTATACTAAAAATTATTTTTGTTTATCTGAAATTCTAATTTAATTGAGTATCCTTCTAGGCATCTGTTTGTTTCTTTGTTTTTCTAAACCTGGCAACCCAACCAGAGAAGACTTGTTGGTCTCCTGCTGCCAGCACTCTGGGAGCTGACTGGAAACAGAAGGCTGGAAGTTTCAACAGTCAGCATGATAAGCTGAATAATGCCCCCAAAGATATTTAGGTCCTAATTCCTGGAACCTGTGAATGTCACCTTATATGGAAAGAGACTTTATGGATGTGATTAAGTTGAGGATCTTGAGAAGGGGAGGTGATCCTGGGTTATATGGGTAGGCCCAGTGTGATCACAAGTGTCCTTATAAGAGGGAGTCTGGGAGAGATTTCACCCAGAAGTGATCACAGAGGGAGAAATTGGAGCGACGTGGCCACAAGCCAAGGATCACCAGCAGCCACCGGAAGCTGGAAGAGGCAAAGAACAGATTCTCCCCTAGAGCCTCTCGGGGGAGCACAGCCCGGCTGACACCGTGATTTCTGCCCAGTGAAGCTGATTTCCAACTTCTGGTGTCCAGAACAGTAAGAGAATAGATGTGTGCTGTTTAAAGCCCCCCACTTTGTGGCATCATGTTATAGAGTCATAGGAAACTAATAGAGTCAGTATAGAAGCTTTCACTTAACTCCCCTCTTTTCATTAAGAACCCTCCCTGTTTTGAACTGTGACAGACACTTACCATCTACAGAGAACACCCCTCCAGATCCTCCACTGTGTGTGGTGGGCGGGTGGGGGCCAGGCACCCAGCCTGGGGAGTCTGGGGAGGGGCACGGGGTCTAATTGCGTCCCACACAGGCTTTTAGCCAATCCTTCTCTTTTAACCCCACTTTCATTCCTACGTCTAGGTGTACCTGGAGCCCACTTCTGGAGGCTCTGAGGGTTTGCAGGGTGTGTCGGATACCCTTCCGCGTTCCTTCTGTTGGTTCCAGGAGGAGATTTCTTGAATCTGACGCATCTGTTCTCCCTCATCCATCAAATTCCCAGCAGCTGTTGTCTTCTTCCACTTTCTCTCCATCCTTCATGGTTTCTGCCGGTGTTCTGTAAACTCCAGCCAGCATCAGAAACTCGGCTTGCTGGGCCCCTCCCTCAGGCTGTCTGACTTAGCAGGCCTGGGAATCTGCATTTCTAACAAGGCCCTGGGTGATGCTGCTGCTGCTGGACTAGAGCATCCCAAGAACCACTGTTTGACGCCTTTTAAAAATGCCTTCTTCTGTCATTTTAGAAGGAACGGAGCTAGTTATGTGTGTTCAAGCCACTTTAACTGCAAGTCCTATCCTCTTATAATTTTAAACCCAGATAACTCAGAGTTGATTGGTCCTCCCTGGACTGCTTTTGTATGCAGTTTCTAACTTGCGGTGTCCCTTAGCTGTGCTGGCTGGAAGTTCTATGACTAAGTGCATGGGTCTTATGTTCCTCTCTTTGTGAGGTGAGCATACTAGCACCCCTCCCCTCCCTTTAAAAAATGTTAGCGGTTGCTCTAGGGTTTGCAGTACACATGAACAACTAGCCTAAGTCCACTGTCAAATAACACATTACTACTTCACGGGAGGTGCAGGCGCCTTATTACAAACTAAGTGTTCCTGAATCCTCTCTCCTGTCCCCTGTAACATTGCTCTTACTCACGTCACTTTTCCATTTGCTATAGTCACCCAATACATTGTTATTGTTACTTTGAACAATGATCTATTAGGTCAGCTAAGAATAAGAAGAATAAAAGATATTATTTTACCTTCATTTATTCCTTCCCTTATGCTCTTTCTTCCTTTAGGTAGATCCACGTTTCTGACCCGTCTGATTTTCCTTCTCTCAGAAGAATGTGTTCTAGCATTTTTTGAAAGGCAGGGTGGCTGGTGATGAATTCCCTCGGTGATTGTTTGTCGGAGAAGGTATTTATTTCTCCTTCACTTTTGAAGGATAATTTCACTGGTTATAGAATTCTAGGTTGGTGATTTTTTCCTTTCCACACTCCAAATATTTCAGTCCACTCTCTTCTTGCTTGCATGATTTCTGATAAGAAGCCCCATGTAATTCTTATCTTTGTTCCTCTATAGATGCTTTCCCCCCTCTCTGGCTTCTTTCAAGATTTTCTCTTTGTCTTTGGTTTTCGACAGTTTGAATATGATATAAGTAGGTGTAGTTTTTGGTATTTTTCTGCGTGGTGTTCTCTGAGCTTCCTGGAAATGTGCCTTGTGTCTATTATTAATTTTGGAAAATTCTCGGCCGTTATTACTTCAAATGTTTTTTTCTGATTCTTTCTTTTTCTCCTTCTGGTATTCCAATTATGAGTATGTTCCACTTTTGAAATTGTCCCACAGTTCTTGGATGTTCTGCTCTGGGGTTTTTTTTTCCACTCTTTTTTTCTCTTTGCATTTCAATTCAGGAATTTTCTTATTGACATACTTCAAGCTCACTGATTTTTTCCTCAACCATGTCCAGTCTACTGATGAGCCCATTAAATGCATTCTTCATTTCTGTTACTCTGTTTTTCATTTCCAGGATTTCCTTTGATTCCTAAGAAGGAGTATCCATCCCTGCTTACATTAGCCATTTGTTTTACGTGTTGTCCACTTTTTCCATTAGACTCCTTTACAATTTAATCATAGTTAGTTATTTTAAATTCCCTGTCTGATAATTCCAAAATACATCATGTCTGAGACTGGTTCTCATGCTTGCTTTGCTGTCTCTGCAGATTGTGTTTCTCCTTGCCTTTTAGCATGCCTTGCAGCTTTATTGTTGTTGAAAGCCAGACATGACACACTGGGTAATAGGAACTGAGGTAAGCAAGCCTTTCACGTGAGGTTGTATGTTAATTCAGGCAGGAGGTGGGCTGTGTTTAGTGCTGCTGTAGCTGTCAGTGCCAAGGGCTTGGATTTCCTCCAGTGTCCTTGTTTTTGTCCCTCCTGTTTCCTTAGGCTTCCCTAGGAACTCCTCCTTAAATAGAGTCTGTGTTTGCAGCTCTTTCCATTGTAACCCACTGTTGTTATACTGGAGCTGGGTTGATATGGTGGTAAGGTATGGGGGAGGGGAAAGATTCTATACTCTTATGATGAAATCTCAGTCTTTCAGTGGGCTTGAGTCCCAGGGCTGCAACCTTCAGAAATGTTTCTTAGCTTTTTTTTTCTCCCTCAGATGAGACAGGAAGTCTAGAGGGGGCTGGAGTTGGCTCACTGCCTTTCCCCCAGATGGGATAAGGCTCTGGTAAAGTCTTTTCCCTTGGAAAATTATTATGCCAAAGCCTCTGGGCATATTTCCCAAGGATTATTATTCCCCTTCCCCTGCCAGAGCCAAGAGGAGACCATCTTCAGATTTCCACTGTGATAACCTAGTGGGGTTCTTGAAGGTAAAGCCCATGAAAGTAGGGGGTCCCTAAGACTGGGCCCCCAGGGGTTTCTCACTCTCACACTAGTCCACACACAGCCTCCACCGTTGCTCAAGTTACCATTTAAGTGTTCCTACCAGCTCCAAAGGGCTTTACTCCAGGAAGAGCAGATCTTGGCTATAATTCTCTATGTTCACCCATCTCTCCAGATTTTGGGGTGACGTTTTGCCCTGTGACCTCAATTTTCTGATGCGACCAAGAAAAGCCATTGGTTTTCCGTTTGTTCAGCTTCTTTCTTATTGTGAAGATGAAAGAGACACTTCCAAGTGTCAGAGCTCTCCCGCTTCCTATCACTTTCCCTCTCCATGTCCCATCTTTTATCAGCTACAGTTTTTCTTTGGAAGAGCTAGTTAAATTTAACTTCTAAATGTCCTACAGCCACAACCAGGTCCTCTCTGCTTGGCTCATTGCTTGATTATAAAACTCAAAAACCATTAAACCGCATTTCATAATTATGACTATGTACATATTCATAATTCATAATATTCAAGGTCCGGGTAATGAATGAAAATTAGCTTTCTTCTCAGTGGCACTATCCCTGGGCCTCTGTGTCCACCTTGTTGTAGGCAAACCTGGGGGTACCCATGCATCTTTTCTAAGCCATTTGGGGAATGGCGGTTCTTTGCTGTAAACTGCTTCCAAGGACATAGAGAGTAGGGTGATTTCTTTAACCACTGCTGCTTTCTGAACACGGGGCTAGGGTGAAGTTCAACATTGTCAACCTTCAGCCTTCCCCGGAATTCTGTACCACTTTCTGTTCTCTCCATTTTTCTCCTGCTGCCCTCCATCCTCGAGCCTCGCTCCCCACTCTCCCGTTCCAGGTCTGTCACCCAAGAGTGTCCTGGGCTGTCCCCACTATTCTCCAGGGTTGGATCCCCTGTTTCTTATATCCCACATCTTTTTATTTCTTAATTTGCATTCTTATTTTGCTGGAGTACTTCCTGGGGTAACTTCCCAAGAAAGTGGGGGGACAGGAAATAAATTTTCTCAGTTCTTTGTCTGAAACTATTTTTTATTTTCCTTCACACACATTGTTAGCTTGCCTGAACATAGAATCCTAGGGAGAAAATCATTTTCCCGTAAAACTTTGAAGGACAGTGCTCCGTTGTCTGTGTGCGTATGTATATGTGTGAGTGTGTGCCAGTGTATGAGTGTGTATGTGAGTGTGTGTGTGTGAATGTGTGTATAGGGGAAAGGAGGACCGTTTCCTCCTCAAATGCCTGTATGTTCTTTTCTTCCTTAAACATGGTCTCCTCTCACTAAATCTATTTCCAGCTGAACAAGAATTCAAATGCATTCAGTGAATAAACCATGGAAAAATAGCACCAGATAAATAATGAACTAAATGATTACAAGCGAGTCTTGTTAAAACGTAGTTAGGCTTGATACTTTTATAAGCAACGACACAAGGGCTGTGGAATTTCTGTAGTCCACCTGTCAGTGGGGCGATCAACTACTTTACGAATCAAAACCTTAATAAGGACCCATCACTCAGCCGCTTGTTACTCCTCAAAGACCTCTTGATGATAAACATCTCTGTTATTTGTAATTATATGTAGATTGTTCTTTTCTAGATCCAAAATAGACTTTTCTAAATAATACTGGGATTAGCATATGCATTTGATTTTATTACTAAGTTTTAATACCAAGTTGGCAATTTATCCTGCTGATGAAATAGAGCTGATTATCCTTTTCCTCCGTGTCTCCGTCGTGTAAGCCAGCAACGCGGGGCCTGTGGACGGCAGCTCTGCAGCTGTGGGTTGGAGAAGCACAGCCCTTGGCTCGTTCACTTTAGGAGCAGATACCCGAGTCGCTGGAAACTTTTCTCTCCGGCTTCCCGGCGTTCCAAGCTGTTCTTTGACACACGCTCCATCCTGCTGAAAGAAAGTTCAGGGGTCGAGGTGCCAGCAATCCTCAGAGAATCTAAGTTACAGAAATGTGAACTTTGAATGCAGTTAAGCTTTATTTTGAATTATTTTACATCTTTCATAAATATGCTCTATAGTCTCACCAAACGTGGATTTGCTCTCGCGATGTATTCTTGTGGAATGTAAAGGTATTTTTCTTCTGTGTTGGAGTGCTCTTTTTCTGCGTGGATGTCCTTGTTGAGACACAGAGACACACACCCAGATGGAATTTCTAACTGAGAAAATACTGAACGATGTAGGTTTCGTAAAAATATGTTTTGAGTGCTTTCAGCTTGACAGCGTAGTTTCAACCATTCTTGAAAAAGGATTTAGCGTCTATTTTACTCAGTTCCTCTTTTCCTTTTCGCTCTCTTTATTGTACTTCCCTTATTTTCAGATTCCCATTTCGCGGTGCAGGCCCTCGTTAGCTAAGGTCCCGATGACCACACCCCTACCCCCCACCACCACCCCGCAGTCCTGCCCCCAGACCAGCTCCGCCATCACCATCACATGCATCTCCCCAGGATCCAACTCTGCACATGTCGCGTCCCTGCCGAAGCACCTTCCTCTGCCCCCGCCACAGGGCCAGATTCCTCAGCCAGGCTTCCTCCTCCATTCTCTGCTCTTCAAACCCGCGAGCCCACTGTCCAGCCTTCAAGTCTCAGAGCTTCAGGGCAGGACAGTCTGTGACCCCCCCAGCCGGCAGTGGCCCCGCGCTCTCTCCTGTCATAGCCCTTCCCCTGTGCCCTTAGACTGCAGTCTTCGTGTGTGCTCGTCTAATAGCATAGCTGAGCGGTGTGTGTGCGCCTACAGGCCGGGGAGCCGTGTCTCAACATTATTCATGTTCTCCACACTGTTCTGTGCTCAGCAAGTGTTTGTTGAATGAATAAGTGATGGTCTTTTAAATTAATATATTGTTTTCTTTCTTTTGGGACAAGTTGGGGAATCAGCTGGCATGGTAATTCCATCAATTACCTTGACTTCTTGAGAGCAGTGGAGAATAGCGAGCCGACAAGACCTCAGCCACAAGAGAAAGAGGAGAGCGTGCCGATCAGTTTTGCGACCCTAAGTCCAGAGGAGCTTCTGAAGAACATCCAGGAGGTCGTTGCCTCCTCCAATCCGGCTTTGTCAGCGGTATGAGAAAAAGCACGTGCTTTTCCTGTGGAAACTGAAGTTCTGGGGCTCACGCCAACTCCTACAACCAGCTCTCAGCCCTGCCCCTCATCCTGGGCCCCTCCACCTCTCGCCACTCTCCTCGGGGCATCAGAACTCGATGGCTGGTGGAGAACAGATGGTTCACTGGAGCAAATGTGTATCCGTTTTTGTTCTGTACAAAGCTACCGTGAGCGTGCCCAGCATGTGTTCTGCGAGACGAAAGTGCTCGGTGTTTAGCAAAGGCTGGGTCTGCAGTGAGGGCAAGGGGTTCTGGGCAGAGGCCAGAGGCCAGAGGCCTCAGGGGAGCCCGGGCCAGCAGGGAATGAGTGACGCCAGGTGGCCTTGAAGATGTTGGCCGGGGCCGGGCGGTGGCACAAAGCCTCAGCGTGACCGGGAGCCCAGGGCAGGAGGTGTAAGAAGGGGGTCCCCCGAGTACACTGACATTTAGGCGGACGTCTGTGTGACTGCGGGGGGGGCGTGCCGAGACCCGGTGTATGTGGGCATGGCGCTGCGGGGCTCATCCTCGGAAGAGTGCTCGGGCCGTGCTCCCCGCCAGGTAGTGGCCCCCCTCGCGGGTCCCCACGTGAGTTCCGCCTGCAGCAGCCGCGGGAAGAGAGATGCTGTGTGCAGAGGGCAGGCCTTGCAGCCTAATGAGACGGTGAACGCAGGGCGTCCCGGGTGATGCTGGGCGCGCGCTGTCCAGACAGCACAGTCAGAGCAGGGTTGCCTCTGTGTCTGCCACGTGCAGACCCTCAGCCCCACGCCGACACCGAGGCCCACCTCGCTGAAGGCCTGCGTCCTCTCAGCACCGGGAGGCAAGCTGGGCCCTGGAGTCCAAGGTTCAGTGGGAGACAAGGAGAAAGGCAGGGCAGCCCAGCCAGCTTGTGAACGTTCTGGAATGCCGGCGAGCGTGGCCTTCCTCCCCGACAGCAGACATTGTTTGCATGCAGGAATTCTCTGTGAGGATTTAGCATATTTGTGTCTTTATTTTAATGACTATCTAAAGATCAAAGAAAAATTAGTATGAACACATTGCGGGTCATCTAGAAAGACCATCTGTACCCCTTTCGACACCAGATTGCCCTGGCCCAGTGGTCACCACATGAGGACTGCAAACTCGGATGTGCCCAAGGACCAGGAGCAAAAAAGTGATGAAGGGGCCGGGACCTGGCGACAGCAAGCCAGAGGCACAGCCCTATCCAGAGCGCAGCTTCTCCTCAGCCCCTGCCGACTGTTACTGAGCTGAAAAATGGTCCCAGCTCTGCTAGATCTTTGTATTTTTCATGAGAAGCTATGAAACCTCCTGACTTCTAAATGTCAGCACATACTTCAGATTTGTCAAAAGCACTGTGCAGGCCACATAAATCCATTTGCAGGATGGCTCTGCCCTGTTCCAGCTTAGAGTGGCACCACGTCACATCTATCGGGATGTTTCTCAAACTGAGGTCCATGGAACCTGTGGGAGGAACCACAGTTCTCACTTCTGAGAAATACTCCTTAGGAGACGAGGTTTTAAGCAAGAGAGTGAGATTCTCTGGCCAAGAGACGGGCAGATGGCCTGGAGGGGGAGGGCGTTTGGGGCAGCGAGGCGAGGAGGGAATGACGATGATGTCTGAGGATAGCTAGGGTACCGGACACGTGATGCAGCTCCCGTGTCACTGGAGACACGTCTCAATGCAGCGTCTTGTTTCTGAAATGACACAGCAATACCTTATATTTATGTAGAGTTTTATAGATCCCTAAGCCTTGGCATATTTGATTCTTCCACACACCCCGTGGCTTGTCAGGCTGGATTGACACACGGGGAAGCCACACAGCCCCAGGGAAGTGCAGGTCCCGTGGCCACAGCGAGCCGGACCCCAGCTCAGCCCTTAGGTCCACTGAGCCTTGCGGCACCGCAGCACCTTCTAACGCCCTCAGAACAGAATGCTCGGTCAGCTCCCTTCATGTTGACCGCCATTCTCCTGAACATATGCCGAGATCCACTGTGTGCCGGGTACCTGGACAGGTGCGTCTTCAGGTTGCCATAGTAAAACTTAGACCAACACGAGTTCTGATGTCCCTCTTTTTATACCGATGAAGTTAAGCTCAGAGAGGTTAAGGGTTTATGGTGGGCAACACAGCCAAGGTTCAGAGTCTACCACCTGGCTGTGGAGCCAGAGGTTTTCCACTGTACCTGGCTGTGTCGTATCTACACACAGGCTAAATGAAAGCTTGAAGCCAGACAGTATTAAGGTTAATTTGGTTACCTGTATAACACCTTGTGGACGGACGGGGTGTGCCCAGTTAGTCCTGAGTGAGAATTAACCGCAAGGGAATTTGGGTTTGGGTCTGCAAGCACGTTAAATTCTTACTTAAAAAACTAAGATCTTAACTTACCCCTTGATACGGGTTTTCTAGTGCAATAGAAATGAATGATTTTGTTTCAACAGATGGGAAAAAATGTGCTTTCTTTTTATAGCAAATGTTTGCACTTCAGTTTGACTGCTTTACTGCTGGGCTGGCGCCGGCTGCCCCAGCCCCTCCGCACAGGCGCGGGCAGGGGGGGTCTCCCCACCGTAAAGGACAGAGCCTCAGTGTTCAAGCCCTGGGGTGTGGGTGGGATGGGGTGGTCCCTCACTCCTCCTCCTGGCCACTTCCCACGCGAGACTCCTATCGTGAGACCCCTGCCCCACACCTGGATGCAGTGGGGTAGCGCCTGAGCTTCTCAGTCACAGATGATTCATTAGGGAGCTAGAATCTAATGATGCAGAGACTTCGGGCAAGTTCCTTTGTCCCTCGGAACCTCCTCGGGACCGGTGAGGACCGGGGCTCCTCTTCATCTTCGTATCCAAAGAGGAGGGACTAAGGCGAGTTTCCTCAACGACACATCAACTCTTAGATGGGGTGCACATCCTACGTGTCTGTCTTCAGTCCTCGTGCATTTATTTAGTAATTTAGAATCTACAGGGGACTCACGTTCACTTGATTGCATTTGCATTCAGAAAAGCAATACTTAAGAAAAATATTTTTGAAATATTCACTTGACAGTAACATCTGCCTTTTTTTTTTTTTAATTGTAGGCATTTTCTGCACTGGATAAAGAGGACACTGGGTTTGTAAAGGCTTCGGATTTTGGACAAGTTCTTAAGGATTTCTGTTACAAACTAACAGATACCCAGTATCATTATTTTTTGAGAAAACTAAGAATTCATCTCACCCCCTATATAAATTGGAAGTATTTTCTCCAAAACTTCAACAGTTACCTTGAGGAGGTAAGAATGTCTGCAGCACATGAGCATTTCTTTTTGAAAAAGGGCTAAAATTAGTGTTTGCAAAATAGATAATTGATTAAAACCACATCAGGTAAATTGGCAATCACCTCAGTTAATTAGCTCATTCTAAATGAAAAATTGATATAAATTCTACGTAGTGTTAGAAGGTAAATACGTATCCTTTAATTCATTAGAAAGTTATTCTATTCTATTATTTTGTTTATTTTCAAAGAGGTTTAGGAGAGCCTGCTTTTGTGTGGTTGTTTGAACGAGTTCTAAGAATCTTAGATCCCTGAAGATGACCTAGTGTCGAGAGAAGTGAGGCCACTACACATCAGGCCCTGAACCAGCAATGAGGGAATTGGGACCCACTTGGGAGGAGACATTTGTTGAGGACCCACTATGTGTCAGGCCCTGGGCCATGTATCAGCCAAGCCTGAGGTAGGGGTAATCATGGAGTTAGTAAGGTCCTGGGGGAAGTCTAAGAGGGCTTCCTGGAGGAGGGTGGGTAGCTGACCACAGGGCTCTCGTTCCTTCCCGGGACCACTTCTCTGGCAGCACGAGCTGTTCCTTCTTAGGCTGTTTCTCCATTTCTAAATGTAAATGGACCTACATCATTAGCGACAATTACAATCTAGTTTCAGCCGACTTAGATTTCTTTGGTCACCATTCTGTGCTGAGTGAGAATGGACACACAGGTGTCCCTGCCGCCATGGAAAGGGAGATGGAAACAAATATGAAAAATCCAAAAATAGTGCAATAGCTAAGTCACAACAGGCTTGGGCTGAAATGTATTTAACTGTCCTCCTGTAGCTGGACGCTGAGGTCATTTCCAATTGCACACTTTTGTATATCGTGAACACTCGAGTTCATAAATCCTTGATCGCTTATCTGGGATACATTCTTGGAAATGAGATTGCTAGAGCAAATGGCATGAGCGTTTTTAAGGTCTGAGACTCACTGTAGTAATAATAACAGCAGCAAACCCAATATAGTGCTTTCTGAGGGCAAGGCACCCTTCTTAGTCCTATATAGATATTAACTGGTGTAATTCTTTTGCTCTCACTACGAGGTACCTGCTAGTAATATCCCATTTTATAGATGAGGACACTGGGGCACAGACATCAAGTCATTGCCCACAGTCACCCCGAAGGTGGGCGGTAGAGCTGGTTTGTGGCCCCAGAAGCCTGGCTCCCGACTCCAGGTCTCTGAAGGCTGTGCCGTCTCCTCTGGGGTGTGTGAGTATTTTCATCTCTGCCATTTAGATGGACATTCCTAACAAAATATACTATTTTGTTGCCTGTTTTAAAACTTTATATATATGACATTGTATCAAATTCTGTCTTCGGCACTTGTGTTTTCCTTGCTTAATATCATGAATTTAAGATTGATCCATGTTGTTACATTGGCTTTAGTTCACTCGCTCAAGCTGCCATAAAATTAGCCAATTAAATGATAAATGAATATATTCTATTGAACGAACAAACCCCGTTCCGTCGTCGTCCTCCTGCTAATGGCATACAGGCGGTTTGCGGTTTTCTCCGTTACGAGCAGGGCACGGTCAGCCTTCTGTGACTGTGTCCTTTGCACACTCGGGGTCACTCTGCGTGGAACGGCTGCGGGAGGGGGCGGGGGCACAAGTTCAACTCCACAGACACCGCCACGGTGGCTGCACCGGTCAGTGCACGCCCCCGCCAGCCCTGCGGGAGAGCTCCTGACGCACCACATCCCGGAGCCCTTGGTGTTATCGGGAGTTTAATTTCTGCCAAGGCTTTCAAATGTTATCAGCCATCCAGGCTCCCTCGTCTGAGAACTGCCTGAAAGGATTCCACTCCTTTGTTGGTATGGGCGTTGCACATGTCTTCTCCTGGTCTGTGACTTGTCTTTTTTCTCTTTGTCTGTGGTGACGCTCACTATTTTTATGTGAATTATACTTTTTTTCTGATTTTAAAAGAAATACATACTGTGAAAAATTTGGAAAATACAGGAAAGTGTAAAAAAAAGAAGATAGTCGTTTAACCCTGTGATGACGGTATGATGACAGGAGCAACCTCCGTACGGTTTAGTGAGACCTGCTGAGCTCTGGGCCCTCCCCCCGCATTTGCTCACCTGGGGGTTGCCCGGATGAGGGAGGCAATCAGGTGGAGCAGGTGGGCCCCGAAGTCAGGTACCCGCCTCTGCAGCTGGAGTGGATGCCAGGCAGTTCAGCTTCAGAGCTGTCTTCTTCCCAAGGGCCATGCTGCCTCGGAGAGCTTCTTCGTCTCTTTTTAATGCATTTACCCCCAATTCTTTCACTGTGGTAAGATACACATACCATAAAGTTTGCCATCTTAACCCTTTTTAAGTTAATGCACAGCTCGGTGGCATTAAGTCCATTCACGTGGCTGTGTAATCATCACCACCCTCCACCCCCAGAACTCTCTTCGTCTTGCAAAACTGAAACTCTGTCCCCATCAAACACTAACTCCCCAACCCCTCCTCCCCCAGCCCCTGGCACCCACCGTTCTACTTTCTCTAGGAATTTGACGACTCCAGGTGCCTCAGATGAGTGAAATCTACAGTATTTGTCCTTTTGCGTCTGGCTTATTTTACTGAGCGTAATGTCTTCAGGGTTTATCCTCTTGTAGCACAGTCAGAACTTCCTTCCTTTTTAAGTCTCGTAATAGTCCATTGTATGGATAGACCATATTTTGTTTATCCATTGATCTATGGATACATCTATATCTATCCTATCCAGTGAACGCTTGGGTTGCTTCCACGTTTTAGCTACGGTACTGTGAATAATGCCACCATGAACATGAGTGTACAGATGTAATGCATGTTTTTACATAGTGGAGATAACATTGTAGATATAATCATGTATCTTGCTGTTTTTCCTTTAACATTAAATTCCACCAAGTCACTTCAAGTTCTTCCAAACATGAGTTAAAATGTCTGCATAACATTCCATCAACTCCTTATTTTGAAGCATTTAGGTTTTTTTCCAGCTTTCGCCACTGTAATTTACTGGGCCATGAACACTTTGTATGCAGGTCTACGTACACCTTTTGGACCTTCTTCCTAAAGAAAGAATCCAAGAAATGAAATAACTGGGCTCAAAGGATAGAAATACTTTTATTGATCTTGAAAGCAGCCCCATTTTTAAAAAATAACTTTTTCTATTAGGTTGAATCATATGGAATCACCATTTTTAGAGTCCTAAATGATTGAATATTGACAATTTCATATGGTTTAAGCTAATATTTGTAGAAGTCGTCTGTGTCCATTTTACATGATTTGGAATATACCAATCATTTTGAAGGAGAGAATTAAAGTCACCCCTAGGGACAAACAGTGTTAACATGTTGGTATATTTATCTCTAATCCTCTTTTTTATACAAATATCCTTTGGGAGTGAGGTCAAGGACAGAGAGTATATGCTGCTGAATTAGGGGGTGGTTGGGGATTTTCGCAACTCTTAAAAGACCCTTTTATATTTTTAAATTTATTTTTCTTTGAACTTTTAAATTTTATTTTATTATTTTTTATTAATTTTATTAATTAATTAATTTATTTTTGGCTGCGTTGGGTCTTTGTTGCTGCATGCGGGCTTTCTCTAGTTGCGGCGAGCGGGGGCTACTCTTCATTGCGGTGTGCGGGCTTCTCACTGCGGTGGCTTCTCTTGTTGCGGAGCACGGGCTCCAGGTGCGCGGGCTTCAGTAGTTGTGAGCTACTTGCAGGCTCTACTGGTGGCACGCAGGCTCAGTAGTTGTGGCGCACGGGTTTAATTGCTGCGCGGCCTGTGGGATCTTCCACAGGTCAGATCCTGTGGGATCTTCGTCCAGGGATCGACCCCGTGTCCCCTGCACTGGCAGGTGGATTCTTAACCACTGCGCCACCAGGGAAGTCCCAAGACTCTTTTTTAAACAAACGTTTATTATTTGTATCAAAGTAATATAAGCCCACATAGAAATAAAATTGAATTGTTGCAAAAGATTTAAAGGCAGAGATCACTTGATCAACTGTTCCCCGCAGTCCTGCTCCCCAGAGGCAGCCACTGTAACCCCCTGTTGTTTCTCCAGCTGCACCTTCCTGTCTCTCAGCGCCTCCCCTCCCCTCCATTCCCTAACCGCCCCCAGATAGGAGAGAGGGCTCGGCTTTCCCACCCCAGCTGCCCAGCTCCTCCTCTGGGACCCCTGCATGTCCCTCTGGAGCTGCCTTTTCACTTCCTGTGATATCGCTGGCATTTCCACGTCAGTGATTTGTCTCTAAAGCAAATCACTTTGCTTTAGAGACAAAGTGGGGTGGATGTGTACCATTCCAGTCGCTCTCTCCATCAGCCAGCATTTCCTGTGGGCCCGCTGTGTACCCAGCACCGAGTGGGTCCTGAGGTCAGCAGTGAGCCAGGGGCCTGCGTTCTAGCAAGGGAGACGGACGAGAAATGAGAATATGTACCAGATGTCAGAAGCCAGTATGTGCTGTGGGATAAAATAAACCCGGACAGAAGGGTAGCCCGGTGAGAAGGGGACATCTGGGCCGAGACCCAGCGGAGGGCAGGGAGGGACTCAGTGACCTCTAGGGAGGGACTGTTGGAGCACAGCCCGGCAGAGACCCAGCAGGAGGGAGCCCTCGGGGCTTGAGGTGTGGCTGCCTGGGTGGGCGGGGGGGGGGGGGGGGGAGTAGGAAGTGCTCAGGGACGGTTGAGGGGGGCGCCCCTGTAGCACTTTGACTCTGAATAACATGGAGACCCAGGGAAGGTGTGGGGAGAGGAGCATCATGACCATGACCAGCTTACATTTTAGAGAAGTCACGGTGGACACCAGGTGGGGAAGACTCAGGGAGGGGGCCCGGGGGCGCCAAGGGCCAGTAGGGAGGCTGGCACACCCTGGGGAGGGATGCTGCTGGCGTGGCTCACTTCTGGATACGTTTGGAAAGTGGAAGGTGAGAGAATGAGTCAGGAGTGGCCCAGGCTTTGGGGCTTTGAATGGGGAAGGGAGCGGGAGGACAGGTGTCCTGGGTCAGCAATCAGCGTCATTGGCTTCGCCGATGCCCCGTCGTTGGTCTTGAAGCGACTTACAGTGTTCCGAGTTCGAATTATTGTAGAGTGTCCTTGCCAAGCGCCTATAAGTACGTGCCCAAACCCTTCCAGCGGCTCCCACTGGAGGACTCCACTGGCCACGCTGAATCTTTACGGGCTGTGTCCAGAGGTCGCGCAGCCTACAGGCGGAGGACGCGGCTCGTCCTCACTCACGGGTCACTCTGAGCATCTCTGCCGACCCTTGAGTTCCCGGAACCGGGGGCGAACGTCTCCAAAGCTTCAAACGTTGCCACTCGCTTCCCCTGACACTCGTCCTACCTGATTTCTTCGCAAAGTCCCCTTCGCCTCTGGAAGCACTTTGCTGAACGTTCTTGCTAGGAGGTTCTAGGATTAATTGCAACGTGAGTGGCGGTGGGAGATGTGTTTGGAGACAGGAGGGGGCATGGAGGCTGGCGGGGCAGCAGGGACTCAGAGATGGCACAGCCTGGCCCACTGCCCCCAGCCCCCGCCTTCCCTGTTCACGTGCAGTGGGTGCTTGGGACTAAGTGGCATCAGCCCCAGGCCGGCCTGGGGGGTGGGAAGTCCTGCTGAGAAGCCAGTGCTTGAGCAGAGGTGCCTTTACCGGAAGGACAAGTTGAGGTTGGGACCTCCAGCTTGAAAGGACGTGGGGTGTGAAGCCTCAGTGTGGGGCGACCACACTGTTCAGGGTACGTTGGGGGTTTCTTTTGTCCCGTTGTTTTGATGAGGGAGGAGGGGAGCAGGGGCAGACCACCGGGGCCCTGCGCCCCTCGCTCCGGAGTTCAGGTCCCTTTCTCTGAGCAAAAGGAGACTCGTTAAGACTTCTGAGCAGGGACATGGGTCAGCTTCCTCAAGGGCGGCTGGGATGGCAAAGTGGCTGTGTGAGCGCCGTGACCGTGTACACAGTGATGGTTTCGGAAGTTTAATCCTGGGCTGATGTTCTTAATAGAAGGAAAAGAAGTAACAAACAATAGAAAGAATTAATGCATCCTCCTCGAGCTCATTAAATACGTCAGCCATCCCTTCCTCTAGGGGATGCATGGGCGGCAAGGAATTAAAAGGAGATTACCAAAATGTAATTAAGGCAGTCGGGGCCTCTTCTCGCAAAGGAAGTTCGCTGTGAATAATCCCCAGCCAAACCGAATCTGTTCTTGGAAAAGGGACAGCTGGAAAGGTAGCTAAGGAGTCCTGTAAGGCCTTGAGGAGGTGGAAAGCACACAGAGGGTAAAGATGACGATTTTACACACCTGCCCACGATGCAGTTCTCAGTCGGGGTGCACCGCTGAACCTGCCCCCCAAAACTCGTATCGCTCTGTGTCTCGTGTGTCCATCACCCACAACGGGGAAAAGCGGCTCAGCTGCTTTCAGAACAAGTACCGCGTTACTTTCAGATCCTGGCGTGCGGATCGGCCCTGGCATGTGGCTCGGCCCTGGCTTTTTGGCTCCTTGCTCTTTCCGCTGGCCCACTGAAGCTTTTCTCAAAGTGGGGGTCACGGGCTGGCGCAGATCAACCGCCCACCGTCGGCTCAGCGCGTGGGCCGCACGTCACTCTTGGGACACCGAGCTCGGCCCGGAGGCCGGGGAGCTGCGGACGACAAGGCTCCGTCAGGCTTTGCAGACAGGAGCAAAGGACGTGCCTGGTGCCACCGGGAGCATCACACCTGAGTCAGGACAAGAAACAGTAGCTCAGGTGGCACAAAAGGAGAGGAACGAGGTATTAAAACTGAAATGCTACCAGAGCCTTGGTTGAAAAGTAAAAAAGGAAAAACAAGACAAGCTCTGGACGTCAGCACTGACACCTTTTGCATAAGATTCTCACAAACGAGGTGAAAACGTTATCTGAATGTCTGCCCTCAGCAAATACCTCTTTTTCACTTCTGGGAAAAACATTTTACATGCAAAATGCTACGTGCAAACTATATAGAGTATCACTACTTGTTTTTAGAAATCATTCCTGTTTAACATTTCTTTAAGTCTTAAAGTGCAATTTCAATGTCTTCCGTGAATATAAAATAATGCTCAGAGCAGAAATCGAATTTTTAAAAGACACGGTAGAAACCCATATAAAATCTTTCTACTTTATTATCATGGAAATAATGGAATTTTTTAACAAAACACATCCTTATTCAATGCAGAGTAATTATTTTGTCACATTCTAGCTAACAGAGAGCCAATGAGATCTGTCCTTACCTTGTGTTTATAATATATTGTCTTTAAAGTCATCCAGTAAGATGTTGAGTAACTTGAAGATGATTTTTCTCCAAGAGAGAATTTAAGATTGTAGTTTTCAACTGAACAAAAGACCGTAAAGCACATCAAAATGTTTGTAATCTTTTATGAACATCATATTTATATTAGTTGCCAACAGTGTTACTTTGATTTATCTTTCTTTTTATTGTAAATATAATGGTGTCCATGTATTTTTAGTGAGTATTATAAAGAATGGGGACCTTTCCTTTTCAGGAAAAGGCTCGAAGATTATTGGAAATAAATTAAGGAAATTATTAAGATATGTCATTCCTGTTATTTACTGTTGCCCCTGATGGCAAGAAAGGCTAAGTCCTCTTGATACAATTTCGGCGATTTTTGAATGTTTCCCCTGAATTTCACTCACTTTCCGCTTGCCAATGGGATAATTACTACCTGTTGTCCTGGAGACGGTTGAGTACATGGCAGGTTGGGAGGGATAACACAGGCCGCTTGGACACTTGCGGTGGCCTTGGTGACAGTGCAGGGTGAGGGGCTGCTGGGCCCGCCATGCCTGAGCTAAAGGAGAAGGACTGTTGTCAACCACCGCCTTGTATGAAAATGACATCACCACAGCAGAGGAGCAGTTAGGGGCCAACCTGCTCAAGTCACCTGACCACAGCCGGCATGACGCATCGCCGTTCTCGTAAGGTTGACACGGTTCTCCCAAATCTGAGTGTGTCGAAGCACCCATGCACCCTGGGCCCCATCTTGATCTGGAGCCCCCAGTCAGAAGGAGTAGAAGTCCCCCCGCCTTCCCCAGCTTCCAGGGGTGTGGACAGTCGAGGGACCGGGCACCTACTGCTCTAGCAGCTGCCAGAGGGGCCCCTGCCAGAATTAGGACAGGGCTCGGCCACCTGGTTTCCATGCCTCTTGCAGAAAAGCAAAGGAGGCCGTGCCAGGCTCGCTTCCACCTGACCCCTGTACAGCTCTCAGCCCGTCTCTGGGGAACGCTGTATAGCTCCTCTGATGTCCCACCTTGTATTTGTCACTCACTCTCACATTCACCAAACGCTTTCGCCAGCACTCCCCTCAAATCTGGGCTGGCGTTCTCTCTTGATTCCTACCCTCAGTGGGAATACACGAGGGTATTCGTGATGTATAGGCTCTCTACATGTTCAAAATAAGCGGACTGTGGCACAGCCCACCATCCCCACAGACCCCCTCCAGGGCCATGGCAGTCTGATTTGCAGTCTAATTCAATTGCCAATGTTTGGATCAATTAAACATTAGAGTTGAGCTGTACCATTGATTCTACAAGGTCATGACCATATCAGGAAGCCAGGAGTCAATCCAAGAGTCATTGTTCCAAACAAGCCTCGCAGAGCAAGTCCAGGCTGCAGATGGACTGCAGTTTCTTAACTGTTACCACATACCTACATGTCTAGCTTGGAGGTGAGCTCTCACATTCTGGCTTTAGCTGCCCCATTTGACTGGGAGAATCTTACCTTCCCACATTCAGCACATGTGTGACAGTGTGTGCCAGACCCTGGCCTACCTAGTGATTTTGCCCAGCCAGTTACCGTCATCTTCTCGTCACCCACAGTCAGACACCAACATCCAAACGGTGGCTAATACGTACTGGGCACGTGTTGTGAGCCAGGCCCTGTTCTAGGCACTTTACCTAAATTAACTCAGCTAACCCTCCTAAGATCCCTTTTAAGGATGAGGAAACTGAGGAACAGAGAGGTGACAGCATCTGTTCCCGGTCACACAGCTAGAAGTGCCAGAGCTGGGATTAGAATTCAGACCAGGACCAGGCCCCTGCTCTCAGCTTCCTACTGTCAGTGGGAACCGTCTTGCGTGTCCACCCCACAGGATTGTCATTTGGATTAAGCGAGTTAATGCAGAAAGAGCTTTGCATGGTACCGAACATAGCAAACACCAAATGTTTGCATTATTCTTTTTTTTATTCTATCCTACTTCAGTGAGTGCGTGGTTATTGTATAATATTTAGTAATGATGTGATTATATGGTGTGTAATTTATTAGGGTGGAAGAATTCATCTAATAGTTTCATAAATGAATTCAGCCATGAGTTTATTGAATCATTAAAGGGTTGAAGGGGTAGCTTAAATGTTTCCTCTGCTTCTCAGCATTTTATGGTAATTTCGTGCTACCAAAGCCATTTGTGCATTGGGTGTTTGCAGAGGTGTCGGATGGATCCTTTTTGAATGTTGAGCTGTATGGTGGAAGTCAGCTCGGAGAGCCGAAGGGGGAGGACCTAAGTCTGCATGGTCAGGGGCAGAGGTGGCATAATCAGCTCTCTGATGAGCTTACACCGTGTCTGGACATTGGGAGACCAGGCTTCCCGGGCATAGGGATCCCCATGTGCAGAGACCCAAGGTGGGAAACGTGTACTTTGGACATGGCTAGAGCCTGGGTCAAGGTGGGGTGAGAGGCCGGGGGCAGAGGATCTGGGAGGGAGGCCAAGGGGCAGGGCTGTTAGGGTGGGTCTCCCCCATGCTTGCCTCCATGGGCATCTCAAAGCATCAGCTTCTCCAAGGCAGGGGTTTGTCTCTGCCATTCACTGCTCTGTTCCCCTTGCCTGGGATGGAGCCTGGCACACGGTTGGCCCTCAGTCAGTGCTGATGAATTCGCACATTCCTCTCTTGGGTGGGCTCTGTACTTGTGCATATGGTGGGGCTGGGATCATGGAAGGATGGGAGAGCACAGCTCTGAAGTCATCAGCTTACAGGGGAGTAGCCTGGGGACTGTGGCCGGGTCCTGACCCACTTACTTTATCTAGAAATAAGGAGAACCACGGCTGCCTCGAAGGGCAATGGGAGGATTAGAGAAACTTCTGCAACGCCCCAGCCCAGCGCCTGGGTGAAGGAGACACAGTGAAGGATGGCCACCAGGACTGGGTCTCAGTTAGTCTTGGTTCAGTTGACTTGAAGCTTGACTTGATTGTAGCCTTTCCAAAGGAAAAGGAACCTGGAATCTACAGATTTGCCTTCGTGTATTGCCTAGAAAGAATCCCTCCGTAGTCAGAGATCCCAGTGTGGGCAGCGGTCACGCCACTGGGAAACTTGGGTTGTGCCTGCAGTTTTGGTGTCACCCTTTTGAATCTGCAAACAGGATACTGGATTGCTGAGGCCAGTTCGTCGATCACTAAGACCTCCAGACCTCCCGACAGACGAGCGTCTACCCTTGGCCTCATGCATGCTGGGCTCTGGGAGTTGCAAAAGTTGGTTCCTTGATCCGGCGGAAAGCGTCTGTAGCAGCACGTTTGCACACAGAGCTTCACTTTATTCTCAACCGGATTTTTTTTAATGTTTTATCTTTTTTTTTGACAGGCAGTTTTGCTGCTGTTGTTATTTTTAGCATTCATTAATTCACTGTAAATACAAATGAAGATACAGTGCAATTAATTTCTTTGCTAATCAAAATATTTGATCAAATGAAGCAATTTTTCAATTCTTAGAAGTAATTATACTGTCCTTTAAAAGGAAGTAGAGGAATTCATTACTGAGTATTTCTAATTAGGAGTTTTTGCTACCTGCTGTATTCTTATTCTGTAAGAAGTTTTGGGTTTTTTTTTTTTTTCCTCCTGTAAGGAATCATGGGAAAAACTGTATAATTGAATCCCTAAGTATTCAGAACAAAACTTAGTAGAAGAATCATGCAGTCTGATTAGCTAATTATAACCTTCATAATAGTTAGATTGATCTACCAACATGTTTCTAATCTGACAGCTGGAATGGACCTTGCTCAACCTTGTTGTCCCAGCCAGGTGACTGCCACCTTGGACACCCACAGGAGGAGTGTCACAAAGTCCCTTTGCAAAGTGCCCATCATCAAGGAACACTGACAGCCAAAAAGCCACCTTCTCTTCTCTGTACTCTGAGCTCAGTACCTTTGATTTCTCACTAACTAGAAATTCAGAACTGAATTGGTCAGCTATCGCTGTGTAACAAGCAACCACGGAACCTCCAGGACTGTGAACATTTGTTCGGCTTTTGCTCGTGGGCTGGCTGATCTGGGCTGGCTCGGCTCTGGTGGCCTGACTGGGATATCTCTGCTCCTTGGACCAGAGCAAAGTCACGTGGGCTCCTCTCAAGGCAGCACAACAGACACAGGAAGGCTTGCAGATCACGCAAGCACTTTTTAATTCTTTGGTCACGTTGAACCTGCTAACGTTCCCTTGGCCAAAGCAGTCATATGGCTGAATCCAAAGCCACAGGATAGGGAAATATTCTCAGCTCTTCAGTGGGAGGAACCCCGGAGTCCCATGGCAAAGGATGTGGAGACAGGGGAGTTGAGGAAATGGGCCTTGAATGCAGCATGCCACCAGCAAACAGATACACGGCGTGTCTCTGTCTCCAGCCCTACCAGATCATCTGACAGCTCAGCCCACCCCTCCACCCCTTCCCTACCACGTTCTCTCCTCCAGGTTACCTAGAGAAGTTGCTTAGGATACGATTTCATGGAAAATTGATTTTATTAGTCCGCCAAGAACGTGGCTGGACGTAACTTATTGACAGGACACTAGAAGGCTCTTTTATGGAATCATTCCCGTAACAGAGCTGTTGAAACAAGAGTACAATCAAACTGAATATGAGCTAACAGAATTCCAGGGTCAGTGAACCCCCTGGAGCGCCCTGCCCTCTCTGGCTTGTTCTTGCCCCGGGCTCACTCTCTCAGCTTAGGGTTGGGGTCACAAGTTTCTTACTTGGGGATCCCCCAACCCCTTTCAAATATGAGTTCCCTGCAGCAGAGATGGGGTTACTTCATCTTTATGGGGGACAGATTGGTGCAGTGCCTTCCTGAGATGACAGGATGCTGCCTGTTTGTCCCCTGTCTCCTGGGACGATTCTTGCAGTCAGTTCCCTCTGATTGGTGCGGCTGTCACGACTTTACAGACTGAGAACCTTGGCCCAGAGAAGTGAGGTGACTGCTTGAGATCCAGCCAGAAGATGGCAGGGCTCTAGCCTAGCCGTCCTGAATCTGAGCCCCCGCTCCGCCTGCAGGGCCCGAAGCAGCTGGGCAGGAGCCCGGGTCCTGTGGAGGGCCCTCCTCGAGGTGCGTGACCACGTCTCAGACCTGGCTTCCCTCCCCAGCGGGCTGGCTTGACCTGCAGGCAACAGCGGGTGCCACATGCCTCTGCCCTCTGATTACCCACCATAGAGACGGCGTGGGCCAGGAACCGGGACTCAACCCAGGTCTGCCCGACCTCTTGACTCAGGCAAAGATGTCTATTAGAATAACCAGCAGAAGCAGCAAACATGGCCGCCCACGTTTGCCGGGCGTTGGGCGAAGCGCTGCGTGTGTTATTTTGTGGCGATCCCAGGCCTGCCCTTTGAGATGGTTGGGGTTTTATTCTCGGGAGGAAAGTGAGGCGGAGGGGAGTGCGTCTTGCCTGAGGTCACGAGAAAGAGCAGAACTGAGCTCCATTCAGCCCTGAGCAGCCCCAAAGCCCTCCGCTGATGGTGAGTTGTCCTCGGCCTCCGGGCCCGGCCCCTCCACTTGACCAGTCTGGCCCCTGGTCGACTTCTGCTGGGCCCCAGGCGGGCAGAACTTGGGTTCCTAGTGCCGCTCCCTGGCTGTGCTCTTGAGGCCGGGTGGGTCTGCCCCTTCTTCACGTTCGGTGTCAGGCGCTGAATGGTGGCGGATCTGGCCTGAGCCACCAGGAGGACGGGACACAGGCTGGGGGTCCCAGCTCTGTGCCTGCAGGGCTCCCCCAGTCCATCAGCCGGCACTGTGTGTGCTGGGAGACAGCCCAGTCTGGGCGGAAGGCAGCCTCAGAGACACTGGGCTGCAGGGCGAGAGGAGCCCTGAGCTGGGGCAGGAGGGCTGGGCTCAGGATGAGTTCCGCACAGACCTCCCCCCGGGCCCCTTCCCACACGGGCTTCCTCCCTCTGACCCCCCACTGGTTGGGGTGGCCTCTTGGGTGAGTCCAAGCGATGGCAGGATTCAGAACCCCTGGATTACACCGTAAAGCTTGCTTTTTACTAAATGAGATACGTGGCTACGTTTGAGCCTGAGAAAAACTCCATAAAACTGAGATGTTATTAGTCGGCTCTTTGATGATTTTGTGCTCCATATGTTGGGACATTATTTCTTTTATGTATTTCGCCAGCACTCTCGTGTCGTCACAGAGGGGACCAGGAATCTTCCTTTTGGGACAGGTGGCCCATACTTCTCTGCGACATCAAGAGGGACAATTGTTTAGTAAAACAAGGTTCCATGAATACCCTTGAATAAATGAGAGAAGATACCTTCAAAACGTGTAAATCATTGTCTGATTGGGTCAGACCCATAGTGCATAAGAGTCTACTTTTTTTTTTTTCATTTGAAAAGTCACCGGTGTGTGCAGTTGTCAGATGAGGGGCTACGGGAGGAGCGCTGAGGATGCGGGCCCAGCGGCTCCTGCTCCAAACTGTAGTGGGGACGGAAGTGGGCGCCTGACACGTCATCCCTCCCGAGTTCTCTCCGTCTTGCAGCTGTGATTCCTATCCTGAGGGGACCTTTTATGTAAAGCGTAGTTCGTTTTGGAAAGTGACATTTGCATCTGAAGATAGTGGTGTCTTTTCTGATTAGGAGAAACATTTCTTCTAGTTATAGAAAAAGCACTATTTTTCCCCATTCAGATATAACGATCACGTGAGAAGTGCCAGGGACACAAAAGCGCCAGACCAAGAGCCATCTGTTCTCCCCTGGCGTCTCCAGTCACTCAGAGCAAGGCTGGCGGTGGTGGCTGAGCGGCTTTGCAGAGAGCAGGATGGGAACCGGAATGTGGGCGCCTAACAGCCTCGAGCCCAAATGCCCTTGATGGGAGAGCCAGGAGGCCCTACCCTCCAGAGGCCAGAGGCTTCTCCGGGTGGCACGGGGTGGGGAGCAGTGCGGCTGCACCCCCTGGGGCCTGGGGACCTTCTGGTCAAGGGCTGGTCCCTAGTGCACCGAGGCGATGGCAGTGGTGCTGCTGGGGGCGGGGTAATTAGTGATCTTTGTTTTCAATTTGTGCCCTGTTTGTAGTTTTCTACAGTGAACGTGCAGTCATTATCTTTGCAAACAGCAAAAGAATATCTCTAACTGGCAGCGAAACCACCTTTGTGACAGACATAGTCCCCCTCCGTCTCCGTGTCCACAGCCTGGCCTCTGGCTGTGGCTTTCGGGATGCTGAGAAAAGCGCTGGGGGTGCAGGAAGCCAGCGCTGCTCTCCTGACCTTCCCGCCAGCTTGTCGAGTAAGGATAATAGCGCCTCAGGTGCCAGTTTTCAAGGATTTGCACCTGTACCTCCTTCACCTCCTGGCTCAGTGGTTTCCTCCTCTGGAGGCTGTTTCCATCAGTTGCGTCAAGAGCACACGACCCGTTATAATCTCTGCTCACCTGTGAGGCTGGCGCTCATCTCTCTTCCCCCCCAGACCCTACCCGGGCAAGACTATTTAAGGATTATTTGTCACCTTTGTCTCCCCAGCATCTAGAGAAGAGCCTGGCACACAGCAGACATTCCAGGGGTGTCTGCGGAGGGCTCAGTACAGTCATCTCGGGCGTGCGTTGAGTGTTCGTTCTCTGTAAGTGCATCGCGGGTGCGTGTGTCACACGCCCGGCACAGGTGCTTGCCCTCCCCCCCGGGCTCTGGGATTCAGTGTAACCCAGGTGTCAGTCTGATCCCTGCGCAGGTGGAGAGGGGGCAGATTCACATCCAGGGCAGTCGCACCAAGCAGGGCTCCCAGACCAGCCGCTCTTCCACGTCACTTGCAGCCAGGCTATCCCAGCCCCCCAGCCTCAGGACCCCGGCCCGTGGGGCCGGCAAGACTCCCGGCTTGGGAGCCCCAGTCGTCTGCCTGGCCCTGCCCTCGCTTATTCCTCATCCAGAGAACAAGTGTTAGTACTAGGGTGTGTATGGATACACGTGTGTGCATCTGTGTGTGTGCTCGTGTGATCATTTGGACCCTTTTGTGGCCCCTTTCCACTTAGTGCACTGCAAACATTTTACCATATTGTTAGACTATTTCTTGAAACATTCTAAATAGCTGCACTGTCATCCATCTTCTAGAAATATCGTGTTTTATTTAACCATTCTCCTAATTTAGACATCTGAAGTGTTGCTAATTTTTTTTAATTTTGTGAATTCCATAAATAATACTGTAATGATCATAATTCCATGTTTATTTCCTCAAGGAAAGTCTTCAAAGGGTAGGTACCAAGTCAAAGGATAGGCACTTTTATGGCTCCAGATACCTTATTCCCCCTTTTCCAGCACTGATATCGTCAATTAAGAAATTTGCATTTCTTAGAAGAAAAAAGTGGAATCTTGTTTTCTTTTCTGTTTTTTTGCAGCATGACCAGGTCAGAGTTTTTTAACAGAAGACCCAGGGTGGCTGCCCAGAGCAATCATTCATTTGATTGGCTGTGTGGAGACACTGTTTATCCACTCTTTCTTTGAACAAATAGCAAGGTCCCACTGTGTGCCAGGTTCTTCTAAGCACTCGAGGATTCAGCAGTGCACAAAAGACTAGACTTGCCTTGAAGTTTATTTTCTGTTGGGATGAGAAAGACAATTAGGGTAAATATGAGGTGGATCAGAGAGCCATACATGGGATGGAAATGAGCAGGGAAAGCGAGAGAGAATCTGGAGTTCGGCTCAGGAATGTGATAAAAACCCTGAGAGAAGGGCGAGGACAGCAAGTGCAAAGGCCCTGAGGCAGGAACGAGCTTGCTGTGAATGAAGCACAGCAGGAGGCTGTCACAGAGTGAGGTCAGAGCGAGTCGTGGGCGAGAGCCATTGTGACACCCTGCCTGTTACTCTGAGCAACATGGGAAGCCATTTGAGAGTTGTGCTTGACCTGATTTGCACTTTAAAGAGATCGTCCTCAGGGGAAAATGACTATGGCTTTTTGATTATGGCTCTGCCCTCCCTTACCCTTCCATCCAGAGAACAAGTGCTGACACGTATGTGCATGTCATACACGTGTGTGTGTACTTTAAAAGATTGAGGGTGGAAACAGAGAGGCTGATGCAATAATCCGTGCAAGATGATGGCAGCCTGGACCAGGGAGTGAGGGTAGAGCGGGCAACTTCCAGGTATGCACTGGGAGCGGAGCCCCTGGGATTTGCGGGTGGTTTGGGTATGAGTGATAGAAACATCCGTCACAGAGGACTCCATTCTGAGCTACTGGGACAATTTCCATTTGCTGAGATGGGGACCTCAGAAGGACTGTGTTTTGAAGCTGATGACTCAAGAAAGAAGAAAGAATTTTCCTTTATGAAACTCAGATGTTCTGTTTTGCTTGGGAGGGCCTCTCTCCCCCAAGGTTATCTTGGAGTCAGCCAGCCATACAGCTCCTTGCTACTTTTATAACATTGTAACAATAGGCTTTGTGATGTAAGGGCTCAGTCACAGAAGAGACTGACTTCTCCTTAATTCTCGTTAACAGTCTGAGTAGGTATCCACTGATTTATTTGTATATCTGGACCTAGCTCTTCTGATTCTATTATTCTGATTATATCAAGTTTATGGTGTTTTGATATCTGGTGGCTCAAAAACATCATTGCTAGCCTTTTCCAAAAATTTCATGGCAAATCTCACATATTTCTTTTTCTTTACCAACTTTAATATCTATGTCTAATGAGTCCCCCAAATATCCATTGAGATATTTTTTCTTTTTTTTTTAATTTTTAAATTTTATTTATTTTTTTATACAGCAGGTTCTCATTAGTTATCCATTTTATGCATATTAGTGTATATATGTCAATCCCAAGCTATTGAGATTTTTACTAGAGTTTTATTTATTTATAATTTGAGAAAGGTTTTACCTTTGGAAGTAGAGACTTCACATCCAGGAACATAGTATGTGTCTCTTTTCATTTCAGTCTTGCTTTAATAACCTTCAATAGAATGTGTATGGCTTCCTTTGTATAGGTCTTATGCCTTTCAGATGTAATCTATCCCAAGGTATTCAATAGCTTTGTCATTAATGTGAATGTGGATTTTTTTTCACAATACAATTTCTAACTAGTTATATTTACTGCTTAAAAAAAAAGTATTGCTTTTTTTTGTATTTTTTACTTGAATCCAGCCACTTTCCTAATTGTCTTGAGATTTTCTAGTTGTAAAATCATATCCCGAATAATGATAAATCTTGTTTTTCAACATTTATACTGTTTATTTCATCTTGTCTTATTTCAAAAGCTGGAACCTCTAAAAATGTGACTAACAGAACTGACAGTGAGCATGCCTGTCTTGTTTCTGACTTTAATGGAAATGCTTCAGTGTTTCACCCATGTAACATATTTGCAGATAGTGTCTGTTAATAGTCTCGTGTTTAGGATGTTCATTTTATTTCCAAGTAGTTTATATGTTCTGTTCTGTTCTATACCATTTAGTCAGGAATGGCTGCCGAATTTTGTTAAATGCCATTTTGCCATCTGTTGATATGTGACCTTTGCTAATATAAGGAATTGAAGTTTTGCTAATTCTTGAAGGATTCTTATTCTTGGAATAAACCCTAATTGATCTTGGTATGCCCTTTTAAAATATGGCACTAAATATTCCTAATGTTTTTTTTTTTGATGTATTTGCATTTATATCCATAAACTGGATTGGCTTATATTTTTCTTTCCAAGTGTTTTCTTTATCACATTTTTGTATTAGGGTAATATAAAATGAACTGGAATACTATATATCGCTTTTTGTGTTCTGGAATAATTTGACTAATGTAAAAATTTAGACTTGACACCTTTTTACTGATAGATGGTAGATCTTTTAACAGCTTTTTAAATTTCTTTTGTGGTTACCTGTCTATTCAGGCTTTCCTATTACTTAAGTTAAATTTAGTAATCTATATTTTGCTAGAAAACGATTCAATTTCCTCCAGAGTTTAAAGCATATTAACTTAAGGTTGCCCATCCTACTTTGTTAGAATTCTTCCATATCTGTTGTTAAAATAGTAGTGTTTCCGATTCGTTTTGTGTGCTAACGCTTTCAAAGAGCACTCACACACACCGTCTCGTGGGAGCCTTGATTCCTCCTGGAAAGATGAGGAAACTGAGGGGAACACGGTTAAGTGGCTTGTGGGGTCACACAGCCAGTTAGAGGCAGAGTCTAGCCTCAGACCGGGGACCCAGCTTCCCCTGCGGGACACGAGCACCTGTGCTCATTCCAGTTTGTTCACCTGGGGTGCGTCCTCCTCAGGCCCCAAAGGTGTGACAAGTGTAAGGATGGACTTGAGCGTGAGCCTCCATCCAGAAAAGGTCCCTGTACTCTCTGAGCACCAACACCCCTCGCAATGTTTAGGGAAAGGCCCTCCTACCTAGATACAGGGGGTGCATTTTCAACTGTTTGAACAAGTGTAACATGCGTCTGTAATATCACTTTTTTTCTAGAATGAAAAAAGAAAGGCGTTCATTCGCTTTACAGATGGCTCCAAATGGACATACTTAAAAGCCTCTGTTAACCTTTGGGTGGTCACGGATGTGGTGGGCTGTGGTTTGAGTGTGTGTATAGTCACGTTTTGGGGGATATTCCCAGCAGCATCCTGTGTTTGATACAATTTCATAAAGTAACATTATACTCTGTCCTGAAGGATGGTAGCATATAATACCTATATTGCTATGGAATTGCTGAACATGAATCATGACCAAGTTTTAATACAGGCTGGGGGGATTAGATTGATCATCTGGTAAAGTGCTGGTGCTTTGAAAGAACTGTTATCCTAGCTAACAGTCATGAAGGGTTTTGATGTGGAGAAACCCAGTGTATCTGAGAATCCACCCTGGTACGGGGGCAGCATTCACGCCTCCGTTACCCCTGGGTTCTCACGGAGCCCGGTCTCCCCTCCCACCCCGGGGCTCCATCCCGTCCTCATACTCCAGGAGCCAACCTGCTGATGCAGTGACCACAGGTGTAGCTTCGGGCCTTTTCCTAATTGCAGCAAGTAGATGCACATCAGGGCTGCAGCCCTGGCCGTGTTCACTGCCCTCGCAGGAGGCTGGGGACTCAGCCGCCCTCCACCCCGGCTTCGCCCTTCCAGCTCCAGTCTCCTTAGTGCCCAGGATAGACAGAGGCCCTTGTCATTTCCAGGGCTGCTGATGGTCACTAAGTAACTTCCCTTGCCTGCTCTTCCTGTGGTCTGTCCACCACACGGATCATCAGCCGATGCTCACTGAGATGCTGCACGTGGGCTGACGGCCCCTCCAGCTCCCCTGACCACGAGCCCTTTGCCAGCACATCGGCCTAAACATCCAGTAAAAAGATCCTTCCTCCGCTCCTCTTTCCTCGTGGCTCACTCCTCCCTCCAGAAAGCTGTCCTGGGGTGCAGACAGGGCCTGTCCCTCCTCGGGGTTTCTCAGCACCCTGGACAGCGCCCCCAGGCCCTGAAAGCACCTCCCAACACCCGGCTGTCCTTGCCCTACGAGGGGTGCTGAAAGGGATCCAGGCCAGCGGGCAGCTCCACTGTCCCCACAGCCTCCAACTGCAGGAACCTGTGCTCACCAGGATCAAATCCCTGCGGGTCTCAAAGTTTCAGACCTAAGGGACACTTAGCTGACAGCGGTGCTGCAGCATAGTGTGGCAGCAGTCATCCAAAACCGCCTTTCACGGTGTAACTGCTGGGAGTGCAAATTAATCAAACTGAGGTTCGGAAAATGAAAGCAGTCTGGATCCACATCCCTGTTGATTCCCTTACCACTCAGAGCAGACACTCACCGTGTGCTTGTTACACAAACCAGAGGACAGGCTGAACGAGTGAAGGGAGGCGGGGAAGAGGTGTGCCCTCCCCAGGCCTGGCCCCGGCCCCTTGCCCTGCCCCACGGGGCCGACCCGCTCTGCTCCTCGTCCGTGGCAGGTCAGCCCAGGCTTCCACTTCAGCCAAATCTGCCCCTGCAGTCGGGCCTCTGGGTCACACTGTCTCCTGGCTCATCATCTTCCTCACTAAGCTGGACCTCCCAGGACCTGCCCTGGCTAAGGCACCCAGAGCCAAGGTGATTCATTATTTATTAAATGGATCAATTTTCCATTCTGTTTTGCCCAGGCTGCTGCTGAGTGGGCTGAGAAGATGCCCAAAGGCCCGCCGCCCATATCTCCCAAGGAAATGGCAAACCAAGAGGTCCTGGCCCGGCTCCACAAAGCCGTGACCTGCCACTACCACACCATCGCCCAGGAGTTTGAGAACTTCGACACCATGAAGACCAATACCGCCTCCAGGGACGAGTTCCGGTCCATTTGTACTCGCCACATCCAAGTTCTGACGGATGAACAAGTAAGATACGCATTTCGTTTAGCCTCCTAAGCGATGTATGCGCATCAGGCCAGCCCTTCCCAGAGCGTAAAAAGTTTAAGACTGTTCTCTCTTTTTTTAAATACTTGAAGGTTTTTTGGGGGCGGGGGGTGGGTTGTTGTTATTTAGTTTTAAATCTTACTGGAGACTCATGGGAGCTTTCTGTTTATGTAACAGGTATGAATCGCACCATTTCAATCAGGGTGCAAATTATATCACTTTTATTTTTAAAATCAAATTAAACTCGGCTCCAGCTACCACTGTCCTTCTCCCTCCTTCCCCGGATCATTCCTGGGCTTAAGTGATCCAAAGAGGGGGCCAGTTTCTCCCCACATCTGAGCTGGGAGTGCGGGGGTAAGGGTGGATGTAGAGCCTGTAGGTTGCTCCGACTCTCCCACCACCCCTGCCTGCTTCTGCTGCCGGCGTTTTTGGATGCTCTGGAGCTACCGCCCCAAGCATGCTGGTGACACGCCCACCCCCAGTGGGCCTCTCCACTGTCCACAGGCTGGACACAGGCCACCCTCTCTGAGGTCCTCTTGCCCATCACAGAACCCTCACAAGAGTTTCTCTGCGGTCTCTTCCCCAAGGACTGAGCTGGGCTCTTTTTAGCTCAAAGCTCTAGCAACCTGCTGCCCCGGCCTCTTTGGCCCTTCATGGCTTTCCTAGGCCAAGAGCACCTCCCAGCAGGACGGCGTCCCAGGGGCCTGCCTTGCTCACCGGCCTCAGCCGATAATCTCACTGAAAGTCCGCGCGGGGGAGCGGAGCCCTGGCTGCTTGGTCCTCACTGTGTCCCCAGCACTGAGACAGAGCCTGGCACAGAGCAGGTGCTCAGCATGTCCCAGTGAGTGGACAGTGTCCACGTCCCCACCCCCATCCCAGCAGTCCAGGGGCTGAACAGCCGATGACAGAGCACCACCAATCCAGTCCCGGAAGCAGATTTCCCTTCTTCCCAGAAAATTCACTGCTACCAGCCCTCTTCAGTTCTCAGATGAATTGATGCCCCATCCATTCCCAGAGAATAATTCAGATGAAAAAGGAACTCCAAAGTACTCACAGAAGCAACCCCGCCTCCCCTCTTCCTCCTGGCTCTCCTCAGGCCCAGCCCAGGGAGCTTCCTACAGCTCCCCGTGTGGAAATGTCATTCTTTCCCCTCCAGAGTTGGGTCACTCCAAACTCAAGTCTCACATTGTCAGAGTTTTAGGGTAAGGACTGAAAGTATTCACGGGGAGGGGTGATCATCACGTCCACCCTCCATCCCTACTTAGGCCTCTGAACTCACTACCCTAAAGAATGAATTTGTTAAAGATATTAGTAATATGGACATCAGATTTCACTTTCCTGAAATATCACCTTTTTTAGGCATTATGATCATTTCTGCTAAGCAAAATAATGCCCTATTTCCAAACAAGTCTGTCCCACAGAGCATCCAAGCCAAGTGAGCTCTCTATTTGCAAATATCAATACTTCTCTCCATTACTACAAATGGATAGAAGCCTTTAAAATTAATACAGTTGCCTTTATTATTCTATGGGGCCAACTAATAAAGGTTGGTAATAAAGATTTTTAGTAATAAAGATTAGTAATAAAGATTTTTTAGTAATAAAGATTTTAGTAATAAAGATTTTTCATTCCATCTAAATGAGCAAAATTTTACTCTAATTATAGGTATAAATTAATGACATGCCGGCATATCTGGCATTCATAACAGAGAATTTGATTCTAATTGTCCACTAAGAAAGCTTCACCATTCCCGTCACAGACAGCACCCCCCCTACCCCCACCCCCTGCAAAAAAATCAAGCACTTACTTTTAAATGCTGCTTTCTAAAAATACACGGACACATCTCAAAGACAGTCTGCACCATTGAGAGCATCAAAGTCTGGCATGAGTACCGTGGTTTAAGTTGGGTGATGATTAGCAGAAATTGTGCTATATTTGGGAAGGATGCTTCTAGATACAGGCTAGTAAACAGAAAGCAAAACCCCCAGAGATCCATATGCTTTCTTCTTGCATGAGTTGCTTAGCCAACGACCTTCTTGGTTGGATGGCCCAGTGTCTGGCACAGTAAGACAGAAGTAATTTGCACTCTTGACTTGTCTAGACCCCTCGTGCCATTATGGGGAAGAGTTCACCGGAGATACTGGGACAGTTCCGCCCATGTTAAACAGCTTTCAGGTACAGATTCCATGACTTCGTTTATCTACATTATAGAGACTTATCTCTAAAAAATCCAATCATCGTGAATCTGAGGGGCCAGCTTTCTTGACTTACAGAGCTCCGTAAGTAGGGAAGTGCCACATCTTTGGAAACCTTTTGGCACAATTAACCTTTCAGAAAAGGAGAGCGACTTTCAGAGCAGGTGGCGTCAGACACTGACAGGTCTTCACGGCTCTGCATAAAGCGTGTTATAAAAGGCCGTGGAACTGGGTCCACTTGGATCTGGCTTAAGAAGATAGAGACCCCATGGGGAGAGCCTGTCCTGGTGAGGCGATTTAGATCAGTCCATAGCGACCGCATGAGGACTTTGAATATGCAGCTCTATTAGGGGAAGGAACCAGCAAACATTTCTGAGCATTCCAGATGTGATATTTCTAAAACAGACACCTTTAGGAAGTGAGAAAAATGCAGGCAGACTTGGGTTTCGACCCTGCTTCTGCACTCGTCCAGCTGTGTGACCTTGGAGAATTATTCAACCTCTCTGAGCTTCAGTGTCCTTCCCTATGAAATGGGACAGTGCTCTCCAGGCTGATCCAGGTGCCCTCCCCTCTGCCCAGGCTGCGGTTCTGCCTTCCCCATCTTTGCCCGCGGCAGTCTCTGCCTGCCCCTGCCCCCGTCCCTTCCCCCGCCCCCTTGTATCTGGCCGCACCGACTCCCTCTTCCAGACTCACTTCGAGCCAAGTGAAGCCTTTTCTGACCACACCTTTACTTGCTGGAGCTGGCCACGCCCCGCTTTGCCCTCCCCCCCCACCCCACCTTGAGCTCTCCATCATCTGGCTGAGCCCTTGGGACACCCTTGCATGTTCTTGGGCACAGAGCTGCCTGTCTTGGCTGCACAGTGAGTGCCCGAAGGCAGCATGCACCCACTCCTTCACTTATTGGGGGCCCTCTGAGCTCAGAGTGGTGATGTTAGGTCCGAGGGAACCAAGGCGGGCCTGCTCCCTGCCTCCTTTGAGTCTGCATCCTGGGAGGGTAGAGAGAGGTTAAACGCCTGTGGTACATTATTTCTGTAATTCCACACTGCTCTCTGCTGCAAAGGGACGTGCAGCGCGCTGGGAGAGCAGAGCTGGGGGCTGACCTGGACCGAGGGGTCAGGGCGGTTTCCCTGAGGACACAATGCTGGAATGTGGGCGTGGCCTCCAAGAGGAGACGGGAGAGAGCAATGCAGGCAGAGGGAGCATCCTCGAAGCAGGAGCAGTGGGCACGCTGCTTAGATCGTGATGCTGCCAGCCGGCCAGTGGACACCAGAGACGCACCCTGCCCGTGGGGTCTGTGCTCCTTGAGGGGCGGGCAGACAGTGAACAAAATATGTGTATGTTGGATGGTGACAAATGCTCTAGAGGCCAAAAAAAAAAAAGCAGGGAAGAGGGTAGTGCTAGGGAATTGGGAGGGTGCGTTGTGAGTAGGGCGGTCAGGGGAGGCCCCTGAGAAGGCAGCATCTGATTAAAGACCTGGGTCAGGTGGCTGGCTGGGAACAGCGGAGGTTGGATCATGGATGCGTTTCAGAGTTGGAAGCAGCAGAATTTGCTAATGGATGTGGCTGGAAGAGCGAGAAGGGGAGTAGAGGACGGGGAGGCCAAAGGAGCCGTGGATGGGGTGCTGTGGGGGGCAGGGGGGAGGGGAGGGTGGGCGTGGGGCGCCTCACTGATCCATGGTCCACAGTCACATCTTCTGTCCTGCTCTCCTTCCTGTTCACTTTCTTTTTTGCTCAAGTACATCTTTACTTGCTCTTTCAGGGGAGAGGAAGCCCGAGAGCTTCCCTATTTCACCCTCGTCCTCAAAAGATAGTTTGGCTGGGGATAGAATTCTAGGTCCAAGTCTTCTCTCCCTGACCCTTTCAAGCGGTTTCTCAGTTGCCTTCTAGCATCTCTCAGTGTTGATGAGACATCTGCTAATTATCACGTGCTTTCTCCAGGACCCAGATCCCAGTGGGAAGAAAGGCAGGGGCTGAGATGCTCATGCCAGTTCCCTTTTACCAGAACCCTGCTCTGAGACGAGGGGTGGGGTGTGAGTGAGTGAGGAGAGAGGAGCCAGCCGGGCTGCTCTGGTAAGTCCCGAATGCTCCACACGCAGCTCGCCCAGGCGGGTCCCCTCCACGTGGTCCCCACCGCCAGGTGGTCCTACAGTTGTCTTGGCCTGGTCCTAGGGACTGGACTCCTCCTGCCTTGGCCTCCAGGCTTTTGTCCTCAGTGACTGTGGAAATTCTGTGCCCACTAGCAGCACAGGCCAGTTCCAGTTTCTACGTCAGGTAGTGGGTGATGGCTTGGTTCTAACTGCCCATCTCACATGGGGGCCTCTTGTCCCTGTTCCCGAGAGAGTACCGCCCACCACCTGCATCATACCATGCCTCGAATGCCATGGGTTTCTTCTCCGTTTCTGTTTAATCCGATTTCCCTGTTGTATTTGAATAAGGACAATGCATTTTATTTATTTATTTATTTTAACATCTTTATTGGAGTATAATTCTTTACAATGCTGTGTTAGTTTCTGCTTTATAACAAAGTGAATCAGCTATACATATACATATATCCCCATATCTCCTCCCTCCCACCCTCCCTATCCCACCCCTCTAGGTGGTCACAAAGCACTGAGCCGATCTCCCTGTGCTACGCGGCTGCTTCCCACTAGCTATCTATTTTACATTTGGTAGTATATATAAGTCCATGCCACTCTCTCACTTCGTCCCAGCTTACCCTTCCCCCTCCCCGTGTCCTCAAGTCCATTCTCTATGTCTGCGTCTTTATTCCTGTCCTGCCCCTAGGTTCTTCAGAACCTTTTTTTTTTTTAGATTCCATATCTATGTGTTAGCATACGGTATTTGTTTTTCTCTTTCTGACTTACTTCACTCTGTATGACAGACTCTGGATCCATCCACCTCACTGCAAATAACTCAGTTTCGTGTCTTTTTATGGCTGAGTAATATTCCATTGTATATATGTGCCACATCTTCTTTATCCATTCATCTGTCAGTGGATACTTAGGTTGCTTCCATGTCCTGGCTATTGTAAATAGAGCTGCAATGAACATTGTGGTACATGACTCTTTTTGAATTATGGTTTTCTCAGGGTATATGCCCAGTAGTGGGATTGCTGGGTCATATGGTAGTTCTACTTTTAGTTTTTTAAGGAACCTCCATACTGTTCTCCATAATGGCTGTATCAATTTACATTCCCACCAGCAGTGCGAGAGGGTTCCCTTTTCTCCACACCCTCTCCAGCATTTATCGTTTGTAGACTTTTTTGATGATGGCCATTCTGACTGGTGTGAGGTGATACCTCATTGTAGTTTTGATTTGCATTTCTCTAATGATTAGTGATGTTGAGCATTCTTTCATGTGTTTGTTGGCAATCTGTATATCTTCTTTGGAGGGACAATGCATTTTAAAAAAATAGTTTCCACCTCTCTGCTGAAACTCCCCATCTGTTCATGCATGTTGTGTACCTTTTCTACTAGATCCATTAATGTATTAGCCACAGTTGTTTTAATGTTCCTGTCTGACAATCCCCACAGTGGGGTCATCTCTGAGTCTTGTCTGTTGATGGCTGTGTCTCTTGGCAATGGGTTGGTTTTTCTTTTGTTTGTATGCCTCAAGTTTTTTAAAAAATTGAATGCCAGACATCGTGTGAAGAAGAATAGTAGAGACGGTGGTATAAATGATATTTATGCCTGGAAATGGGTGCACCTCTTCTCTGTCAGGCTGTGAGTGTGGGAGCGTTGTTGAATCAGTCTGGCGGGTAATTGAGCTACATTTGAATTTTGCTGTTGCTACTCTTCCCCAGCGTCAGATCCCTCCAGCAGAAGATTGCCCAGGGCCCCCGGGCTTGAGTGGGTTTGCTATGCCTCCCCCCGTGGCTTTGCTTCGCAGTAGAGGAGGGTCTGGAGAAGCGGGCGGTGTTTCACGTCCATCCCCCACCAGTGGTTTCACGTGGCCTCTCGGGAGCAGTGGCAAAGGCTGCGGAGGAGAGCTTGTGAGTGTGAGCGTCCCCTGTGCCCGTGCCTCCCAGCTCTTCTAGCCTGAGCGCCAGCCCAGCTTGGCCTTCAGGAATTTGCTAACATCTCGGCTGATTTCTTCCCACCCTCGCACTTCCTCCTGAGCCCCGCCAGGCGTGAGAGCTGGCACGTCGGGCTCTCCTTGGAGCCTCGGGGCTCCGTGGAGTTCAGTCCCCTTGGCTCCTGCCACCTCAACTCTCTCATGGGCTCAAGAAAAGTTCTGAGTTTGTAGGTATTTGGCTTTTTCTTGTTAGAATGGGAGTGGCGTTCGCTTGCCGCTTCCCAAATCACAAGCAGAAGCAGAGCCCGAAGTGGTGAATTTTTAAGTAGTTAGAAGGTAGTTGTCTGCTACTCTGCGTTTCCAGGGGACCTTTCAGCAGGCGTGCGTTCTGCCACGTGACATGGAAACTTGCTGACATGGAATGAACTTGCTTTTCAGTTCCTTCACAAACCACAGGAATTTTACCCGGGTTTCACGTCCAGCTCACAGGCCCGTAAGTTTCCAGAGTCCACTTCTGTGGTACCCATTTCCAGTCTTCTGATGCCCCTCCGGTCCCCACAGCCCGCACCAGCCGCCATCCTGTGCTGCATCTCCAGGCTGCGTCAGTGTCCTGGCCTGTAACCCGTCAGGACTGAAGAGCCACACGTGGGCCTCCACTTCCCCACCCGCCCAGGCCCATCCTAGCAATGTGTATTCTGCCCATTGAAGCCCCTTTAGTTAAAATAGGATAAGAAGAGGGTTTGCGCGGTCCTGCCTTGACCTCGCTTGCCTCACAGGCTTCCATTAGGAAGGTGGTGGGCCCCTGCCTCACCTGCCTGAGAACGAGCCCCTTTTGTTGTCCTTGGCCGTTTTGTAGGCGTCCTCATTTCCATGCTTCATCTCTTCACTGCCTCCTGAAGCATTCATGCCCATCCTTTGTATCTGTCCTTAATCACATGACCTTCCTCCCGCTTGCCTCCCAAGTCTTGCCAAGATACGAGAGCATGAGAGCCCACCGGCAGCCCACCCTCCTTTAAGCCCCGTCTCTCTTCCTTAAAGCCCTTCCTGAGAGATGTGATCGGAACATGGTTTAGCCCTTCCCTCCATCCCTCTTCATTTCTAAAGGGTCTTCCCATTGTCTGATCGGTCTTATCACGTGTTAAGGATCTTCAGCCGTTAAAAAAAACCCATGTATTGAGCACCTACTGTGTGCTAGCACCTTTGCAAGACGGTTGGCATTTAAAGATGAATCTCAGAGGATCCTTCGGGGAGTCTCTCAGCCAGGCTAGGTGTCACCTCATGGGTGGTTTCATCAGGATGCCGGAAAGAAGAGGAGAGGCTCCGGTCTGCCCTGTGGTTCTGGAGAACTTCCCTGGAGGAGACCGGTGCAGGGGTTACTGCCCTTGGTGATGGTGAGGTCTGTCTGAGCCCATGTGGTCACTTTCTCAAGGACCCTCACTTCCACTCCACCGAGTAGTTTTCCCTCATTGATCAAAATTAAAGCAACATAAAACTACAGGTGTGATAAATGACACTGAACTATACACACACACATGAAGTTGTTACGTAAGATGTAACCTTGGAGGGAAGTTGGGTGGAGGGTCCCTGAGGACCTGTCTGTACCATTCTTGCAACTTCCTGCAAATCTACAATGATTTCGAAATAAAAAGCTAAAACACATCAAGAATATTGTCCCAAACTAAACCGTTTTCCCTTCTCAGGGCCTGGAATATTCTCCCTCTCTTCCTCACCCCTCAGTACTTCATTTCCAGAATTTCAAGTAGAGCTGGACATGGTCCCTTTTAACATGCTTCTGGAAAACCCCAGTGGAGCCCACAAGCCAAGCGGGTTTCTGACCAAGTTCAGGCACAGGGTAGGAACATCCTTCCCATGGCCTCAGGGGTTCAGAGGCAGCTGCACTGGGCCTCGGGGGCTGTGAAAAAGCAAACTGGAAGTAAATTACCATTCTTCTCGGCTCCCTGAAAGCCCTCAAGTCATCAAGAGTGGCTCACTTGGCATTGAGTCATTTTGCAACATCCGAGCCGAGCCGCGTGTGGCCCTGACCCAGCACCGACACAAAACCGTAAACTTCTGCTGTTCTCCAGATGCCTCCCTTTTCATCTTGTGAGAAGACATTGTTTGCCCAGAGGGTGAGAAAAATTGCGGTGGCTGAGGGCTGCAGCACCTGTGCGTTGTTTGCAGGGCTCAGGGGGCCTGCGAGGAGCAGGAACGAGCCTGGCTGGGCTCCCCGGGGAACGAGGTGGGCTGGGGCTTGATTTGCATTTTCTCCTAAAACATTCTTCTGTCCTGCAGCTCAGTCTCTGTGACTAATCACAGGACTTAATGGCCTTAAAGTGCTCGCTAAGGGCCCAATTCAATTAAAAAATGTCCTGCAGGAGCCATGGATAATCCTCCCGCGTCTGCTTTCCCAGGAAGCCGCAGCCGGATGGGTGTTTCTCTTTTTTCAATTTTTCATTTGACGTGGGCCCTGGACCCCTGCGGAGGAAAGCGCCTCTTCACTGGCTTCTTCCCCACTTCTGAGGGTTTGCCACTAACCCTGGGAGGTGACCTCTGCTTCTTTGCCAGTTTGACAGGCTCTGGGACGAGATGCCCGTCGACGCCAGGGGAAGGCTGCAATACCTGGACCTCCTGAGCAGCTTCAGCTCGGAGAAGGCGGCCCCGGGCGACTCGGCCAAGGCGCAGAGAGGGAGCAGTGTCCCCCAGGTCTCAGAGAGAAGCAGGTCTGCAGGGTCATCGCCCGCTCGAGACCTGAAAACAGGGTCCAAACCGCGGAGTCACCCCTGCGTGAGTTCCCGTCTCGCAGCGTCGCACTGGGTCCACGTCCCCCCGGGGCTGGGGTCCTAGTGGCCCCACAGGGTGCGGGTGACCGAGAAGGTGGCCAGGCTGAGCCTGGGGTGGGGGGCTCGGAGAAGAGCCACTGGTGGGCCCTCTCAGTCACCTGCCTGGGAGGGGAGGTAGCTGTGGGCACGGGGGGGTGGGAGGGAAGAGTAAAGAGGATTCAGAGCAGGAAGGGACCTTGGGGGCGGGGGTGGCATGTCAGCCACACGGAGGGCATCATCTCGGACGAACGCAGATGCCCCGGGGTGGACAGCCCCGCCGTGGGCCACAGGACCCGCAAGGTAAGTGTTGTCACACCCGTTTTACGGTTGAAGATACGAGGCTCTAAGAAGGGTCCTCGTGAGCTCAGGTCTCTTGTTAGCCACAGAGAGAGCTGATTTCAAACCCAGGCCTGTCTGACCGCACGGCCCTGAACCTGGGCCGAGCCGCCCTGGCCTGGGATTGGGAGAGGGGCTCAGCCTCGCTGAGGCTCCCCTTCCTCTGCAAGAAGCTTGACGGTGTCTCCAGGGGAGGGTGGTTGAGGGGATGCCAACCGGGCACATGAGCCCCCACCTCCAAGCTTCGTGCACGGTGAGCACGCATTCATTCCTCGGGCCTTCAGTCAACACGTGTTTATCGCACGCCTACTATGTGCAGAGAATGAACACAGGTCCCTGCACTTGTGGAGTTTACAATCTTGGGGGGGATGGGCAAGAGCAGTGAACATGTAAGGGAAGTGTTTAGTGAGTAAAAGATGGTGCGTGGAGCAGAATGAAGGGGGGTCAGGTGCAGCCCGAAGGCGTCCACGCCTCAGTCCCTGGAACCTGTAATGTGTACCTTACATGGCGAGGGGGCATCAAGGTTGCAGAGGGAGTTAAAGTCGCTAATCGGCTGACTGCAAGACAAGATTGTCCCGGAGTGTCCGGGGGCCCGAGGTAATCCCACCGACCGGTCGCTGGGGACACAGAGGCAGAAGGGTCACACTGGAGAGATGCCGTCTGGGGGAGACCCACCCGGCGTTGCAGCTTTGAAGGTGAGGGACGGGGCCACGGGTCAAGGAATGTGGAGGCCTCCAGAAGCCAGAAAGGGCCGGCTATATATTTGTTTCCAAAACTGTTTTTGTTAAAATGGTAACATTACCGTTTTTATTTTGTTTTTCATTTTATTTCTGAAAAAATGCTGCCTGTGAAATTGTGCACCTGAGTCGTATCTGTGAGTTTCTCTTATTACTTCCATGTGGAATCTCAGGTTACAAGACAGTTTTCTATCTTGCTAGACCCCCGCGAGCACGACCCCGCCGCTGCAGAACTGCAAGCCCATCGAGAACAAGCTGCGGAAGAAGATCCAGGGCTGCTGGCGCGAGTTCCTGCGAGAGTGCCAGGAGAGGGACGCCAACAAGCAGGGCGACATCCCCGCCACCGAGTTCCAGGGTGCGTCCCGTTCCCTTTCCCCCCGGGGATGCAGGGTCGCCTCCCAGCACAAGTCCACTCCTCATGGTGGCGGCAGGGGAGTGACACAACAGGGGCCCAGCGGGGAGCACCTCAATAAACCCCAGTAGTGGGGACGAGGACTCCTAACGCCTCAGCCCCTACCAGGCAGGTCCGCACCTTCTTGATCAAGTCAGCGCATGAAACCGCAGGCTGGGTTGTGGTCTCTGGGCAGGTTGTAAATGGTGACAGACTTGGAGAGCTGAGGGAGGTGGGACATGGGCGGGGCGCAGGGAACAGCTGGGGACCCAGCTCTGCCCTGTTGATTCGATTTTCGCCGTGTATCACTTGGGTAGTCTTCAAATAAGACCAGTTAGATGTACACTCCCACTAATTGTTGCATACTGTTTACGCAGCCTTTCACATTACAGGAAAACCTGACCAGGTCACTCCTCTGCTTAAAAGCCCCCTCAGCCCACCCACCCCCCCGTCTTCTTTAATATGTGGACCCCTTTTAAAGGAAAGCGTTTTTCCTGAGAACCTCCTATATCAACATAAACTACTTTTATGGTGTAAACTCTTTAAGTGAACAGCTCCTACCCCCCCCAAAAAAAACACTTATGAGTTAAATGTAAAAATTTGAAATCAGTTATAATTAAACGATGTGACATTGATTTGATGTGACATGTTTCGCTGAAACGAAATCACCAATGTGGGTTTTAATGCACATTTGCGTCCCACTTGTTTTTAGTTAATTCTTTTGATTTTGAGCATGATGAACCCTAACTTGCGATTCTTCATCATCATCACCATCATCACTGTTTTTCTTTTTAACCGTGAACTCCCGTAAGCGCCCCATTCACGGCTCTGACAGTGCATCCAAACTTCAGTGCTCTGAAAAAAAAAAAAACGCTGATTAATTTTCACAAGTCATTCTGTATTTTCTGTACATGTTGGATGGCCTTCTGCAAGTTGGAACCTCTAAGGCATCTAGTGGCCATTCCTTTGGGTCCCCCCGCCCATGTCCTGGGTGCACCATGTCCTCCTACTGCTTTCCTCTGTGCAAAGGCAAAGAAACCTGTTTGCACAAGCGCAGCAGCATCTTCTGGGCTGCGCTGGTTTGAAGACATCATGTCTATAAATTCCACGTCCACTGGTTTTCCTCACTAACCTCAACAGTTAATGTAGCACAGTGTTCCACTCCCAGAAACTTTGTTGCCTTCGTGATGTCCAATGGAAGTCTCAGCTTATTCAGCTGAAACTAAAATCCTTATCCTACCTCTCTTCCAATTATGAGTTGTGACTCCAAAAGAAGCTTCGGCTGGATGCCTAGTAAAAGACTGAGCACAAGTATTAGTGCAAAGTAAGGGGGTGTTGACATCCTGACATTGCCACCTCAGGGCAGCCAGGAGGACTCCCCAGTGTGGCATCAACGTGACCCTAGTCAGAAAGCCAGACGCAAACCCTCAAATCGCATGGCGGTTGTCTCTTCCGGGAGGTCCATGTATTCCAGAATACACATTTTAGATCATCATTAAAATGAAAACTCAAAATGCATAAATTGGTGTAGCCTGGAAGACCCTTGAGAGCATATCTCGGAAGCACAGTTGGAAAAAGCTTGCTCGGGGGCCAAGCCTGAATCCCTGGCCCCCAGTCAGGCCCCTGCTGGACTCAACCCCAGCACGTGGAACCTTCCCTTCTCCCCTCCTGCCCGGCTCTGCCCCGACTCCCGTCTGCTGGGACCATCCCTCTGCCTTCTCCCCACCTGCGTTCGTAAGCCCCACGGTGCCGTGTCCGTACTGCTGTGACCACAGCGACGGTGACTGTACAAAGCCGGGCCGGCAGGCAAAGCCAGGACCGAGGGGGCCCAGCAGGACGCGGGTCCCCTCCCTCCTTACCGCACTTGCCTCGTCACATGCCTGTGTGTTTCCATATCTGTCCAGCCACAGGGCGTCTCAGCCGGTGATGAGTGAGTGAATGAAGGCGTGATCAAACAAATGAGTGAACCGACCGCCACCAACTGAACTGACATGTTTGCCTTTAGTGCTCGTGGAGAAATTCAACCTGGATGTAAACAGAGATGAGTGCCGGCAGCTCATCGTCAAGTACGACTTAAAGAACAACGGGAGGTTTGGTTATTGCAACTTCATTCAGAGCTGCGTCCTCCTGTTAAAAGCAAAGGAAACCTCGCTGATGCAGAGAATGAAAATCCAGAACGCGAATAAAATGGTACGTGAATCGTCCAGAGGAAAGGGGTGGTGCTGGGGCAGAACGGGCTTCTTTCATTTTTCTCAGTTCCCCCTAAATCCCATTGTCTCACTTCGTACAAACGGTGGCCCCATAAGGGCCTGGAGACCCCAGACTGGGAACCAGCAGCTTGGATCCCAGGTTCTCAAACTGGCTGGGTGGCACATGCCCACGGGCACCTCTGTGTGGCGAGCGTCGGGAAGAGTGTCAGCGGCTCACACAGCCACCAGGAGCGGGGGGTCTCGGTCAGTTCACTGGAGAGGCAAGTGGGGTGGGACCACAGCAAAGGGAAGCCCCTGTAACTTACACATAACCGCCTGTTCACTCATCAGCTGTCTGAGATGGGCTGACCTTGCTCCTGGTATGGGCGGCCAGTCGGAGACCCTTTCTCTTTCTTGCATAAACTACACCCGCGATGCATTGTCTACAGTTCTCTTCTTGTTTCTTTGAAGAGGAATGAGACCCTAAAGATGCTTAAATGTCAACTGGAGGGCCTGTGCCCTAGATTTTTACCTTTTTTCTTAATCATTTGTAATTTTATGATTCTCACCCACACCCACTTCAACCACGCTGTTCACGGACTCACCTTTCTCGAGTCTTTCCAAAGCATGAAGTAGAAAAAGTCTTTTTCACACTCATATTCCATCATCTATAACACTGAATTCAGTTACATTGAATTAAACAAGTACAACTGGCCTTGTCGACTTGGGAGCAAACACAGCTGATGCCAGCTGCCTTAGGACTCAGCTGCGGGGACCAGAGGTGTGGGGCAGACCTGACAGCACAGTGGCGGCTTAAGACTGCTGGCGGCTTAGCCCAGCAAACAGTGGATTCCATAGCAGAAGCTTTCCATGCAGCCGAATTTGTCATTTTGTGCTAAATCGGGCCCCATCTTAGCATAGTTTCTAGTTTAGCCAAGCAAGAGGTAGCATCAAAGGCTTAGGCCAAGTTAAGGAAGTAAAACTTAACCTTAAGACAATTCTTTCTCTAGCTCAGCTTTTCTGTGAGTGGAGAAAACACTGTCCTTGGTGGGTCATCAGGGGACACAGGAGCATAGCTGGAGAACTGTGGAGACCGCACAGCCTTCCAGGCCCCCGCCAGCTCTGGCCCTCCTCCACCTCTCCCGGCCTCAGCTCCCCCTTCTGTAAATGAGGGGAGGCATGCTGAGCCCCTGGGCAGATGTCCCAGCTCACCTCTGTGTGCTGCTGTCTTGCCCCCCAGCTCCGGTCTTTCACCCAGACGTGACCACAGCCTCCGCTCTGTGGCTTAGGCTAGTCCTGTCTTCCATCCTGGGCATGACTGACAGGTGGCGAGACTCCCCGCGAGCCTTTCCCAGGAGAGAGTGTGGCCAGGGCCTGCCCCTGCCCCTGCCTGGCCCCTGTGCCAGCCCCCATCCCCTCTGCAGGCTGTCCAGGCCCCACCATGCCAACTGTCTGCCGGCAGAGTAGCTAAAAGGGCCATTGCCTTTTCTAGTGCTTTGGGGGCTTTCTACAACTTTGACAGCAGAGACACCCTCTGTGGAAGTGAGCTGGGGCTTTGCTTTTGGGGGCTCTTCTAGAGGCGGAGGACTTCTGGATGGGTTGGTGTACAGGGCTGGGATGGGAAACCCTTTCTCAAGCCAGGCTTGGGTGTGGGAAGGGCAAGTGCGCATACAATCCCTTCTCTTCCGTGCAGGCCGACCAGGTGATCGGATAAATTGGCAGCTAACGAAGCTATAGGGTATCTGGTTTCTATCATAGGTGCTAAATGATATAAAAATTGAAAGCAATTTAACTTTGTGCTAATTTGTTCCATATAGTGCCATGTTAAAAATGAAACTTTCCCAACATGTGTCACACATTACCGCCTACATTCCACCTCTGTGATATTCAGACATGCTTTGGGGCTGAAACGTGCTAAAATATCTTGTTTTCAATCTAATAAATAGCACCTAAATGAAATAATCATAGTGTAGTGTACTGTCTAATTACTAGATATAATTACAACCTTGTGATTTTTTTAAAAACTCTGTTCATTATAAGAACGTACTAGAAGACCCCAGCTGAATCTCTTTTTTTCCCTCAAACTATTTTGAAATTGGCCGGTTATCTGCCTGGCTCGCCCCTCAAGTACGTGGGGAGGGGCTCCCTGGGAGGCGGCCTGGCCGGTGTTGGCGTCTAGCGGAGCCTCCCTGAGCCTCCCTGAGCCTCCATTTCCCAATCCAGGAAATGGGGATGAGGAGACCTACCTTCCTCCCAGGGTGGGGGAGGAGGGGAAGGAGGTGTCAAGGAGATGCTGTGATCAGCCCACACGTAGACTGGTGGTAATGCAAGGATGGGCAGCAGGGATGGGGAGCTTGCCGACTCCATTCTAGTTGGGCGCGTGGGGTGGGGAGTGAGCAGGGGGCCGAGACGTGAACAAGGCCCAGGAGAGGAGCTTGCAGCCCTCCTCCCTCCCCTTCGGTCCATGGCCTGTCCGCTCTATCCTTCCCATCCAAAAGCTCCTTTCTTACCTCCTCTTGGTTTTTGGTTCCTTTCCCAGAAAGAAGGCGGTGCTGAGACGTCTTCCTTTTACTCCGCTCTGCTGCGGATTCAACCCGAAATTGTGCGCTGCTGGAGGCCGATGCGGCGCACGCTCAAGGCCTACGACGAGGGAAGGACGGGGCTTTTGAGCGTGGCTGATTTCAGGAAGGTGAGCACAGGTCTTGTGCGGCTGTGACCTCTGACCAGGAAGCAGTTGCCAAATGCCAGTGGCCAGAAAACCTCCAGAAAGGATCCGCCAACCCCCAGCGGAAGGCCCAGGTGTGGGCAGCTGTCCCAGACCTCACTTCCTCGGTTCCCCCAGGTTATCAAGGGCCGAGTGCACTTGTCCCTGCGCAGCAGACCCCAGGCTCTCCTCCCTGAAGGTTTCTAGAAGCCTGCAGGGACGTCCCGGTGCCAACACCTGCGTGCAGCTGCCCTTGGGGCACCACGACACCTGCTGCGGTTCCTCGGAGCCCTGGCTGCACTCCACCCCACGCCAGGCCAGGCCTCCTCCCCAGCCACCCCTCCAGGTCTTTATACGGGGAGCCAGCAGGGTCATAGAGCAGAATGACAGCATCGGGGGACCGAGGCAGGGTCCCAGGTGTCCGACTCAGGGCCCACAGACCCCAGCCCTGCCTCACAGGAGCCCCGGGGTCAGCCCTCCCCTCTCCCGCAGCTGCCCTCACATGGAGGGGCTGCCCACCGCGCACCACACGGTTTGGTAAGCAGCTCTCCCGACAGAGCCTGAACCCCGGTGCCTTTCCTGCCCTGCGAGGAAGTCCAGCATCCACGGAGGAAGGTGGTCTGGAGGGAGCGCCTCGCCCACCGCAGCTGCCCCTCTGGAGCAGAACCTTTGCTTGACTTTACCCTGCAGAAGCTTGGGTTCTTGGGCTTCTCCCAGAGGAAAGAAACGGGCCACCCTTAAGGGTGACTTAAAACTCCCACATTCAGAATAACGTAGAACTCCTTGGATTGGCAGTTTCTTGACCCTCCCTCTCCTCTTCTCTCTGCATCCCCACCCCGGCCACTGAGGTTCAGAAAATCATTGAGGTCTAGAACATTAGATTAAAAATCAAATATTACAGCCAAGAAGAAAACTCAGTCAAGACATCAAAGAGAGAAGGGGTTATGACCTCAAAATGCACTTACAAAAAAATGTATTCCTTAGATTTATCTGTGCTTCAACAACTAAAAAAAAGTTTTTTAAGTAAAAAAGCTTTTCTTAAATAATAATGCAGGAAGATGAACCGCAGTTGGAGGGCCTGGCGGGGCTGCATTCTCAACGGCCTCGTGCAAGGCACTGGAGGGCGAGGGGCCCCCTAGAGCCCCAGTGCTGCGCACGGTGGGCGGGGGCCAGGCCTGTCGCTGGGCGGGGCCCTCCGTGCCCCGCAGTGGCAGCCAGCTCACAGCGTTTGTCTTTACTCTGGGGGCAAGTAAAATTCTCAGCCAGAGAAGGGAAGGAAGTGGGTGAGCTTCTGTTAGTCTCCTCCTCTTCAGGTAACTTCCCAGGAATTCGAGGTGGGTGACAGCAGGGAGAGGGAAATAGAAACGGAGACGTTGCCCTCAGCAGAGCCAGAGCCAGAGCCAGAGACCAGATGGGTGCTGGGACCCTCTGGACACCCAGGCTCAGTTGCCTTTTCTGCTCTCAGCCCATCAGCCCCATAGCCAGGCCAGCTGACCTCAGCCCCATAGTCCCGGGCCAGTCCTGCCGGCCCCAGAGGAACGTCGGGCTCTTCTAGCACCACTTTCTAGCCCACTCTGAGAAACAAATTATAACACAAAACATAGATAGGAAATGTATAACCTAATCTTTATATTTATTTAATAGGGTATCTATCTATTAAAATTTGTCTCAGTTGCACATAACAGAGGTGAAAAAAAAAATAACAACACCTTAAACATGGTAGAAGTTTATTTCTGTCTCACATAAAAGAATCCCAGAGGTAGGAAGTCCAGAGCTGGCGTGGTGGCCGGACAGTCATCGGGGACATCTGTATTTTTTTCTGCCATCCTCAACACCTGACTTCCTGCCTCAAGGTCGCCTCATGGTCCAAGATGGCTGCTAAAGCCCCAGCATCACTTTCACATTCCAGGCAGCAGAAAAGAGAGAAAGAGGGCATGCCCTTCTTCTTTAGAGACTTCCCAGAAGTCCCGCGTAACATTCTCACTTAGTTTTAACTGGCCAGAACATACCTAGCTATAAGAGAAGCTAAGAAATGTCGCCTTTTTTAGGTGGACTCCCAGCAACCTGGAAGAAAATCAGGGTTCTGATAACGGAAGGGGAAAGGGCAATCGGTATTGGTTGGGCAGTAGCAGGCTCTGCCACGGGCTGTATTACTGTTGGGTCATAACTACTCCCTGCACCCTACACCTGTGGGCCTGCCCTCCTCCCCGGGTGGGCCGCACCCCGAGGCCCCACCCTAGCTAAGGCCCTGTGGCCAGGTCTCCCCTCCAGTCCCCTCCTCTCCGTCCATCCTCCTCGTCCTCCACGTTGACCAGCCTCACTACCCTTTGGGGAGGCGATTCTGGGAGGGCTGGGTAGGGGTAGGGAACCCCAGTGGCTCCCATCTGAAGGGAAGTCCAGGGGTCTTCCTGTCCCACACCCATGTTGCTGGACGGGGCTGCCCTGTTGCGGGGGGGCGCAGAGAAGAGGGGTGGGGAGAAGGGAAGCAGGAGAGAGAGCTGCTGGGGGCGGCTCTGGAGGTGGGCGGTCCAGGCTCGGGGCGGGAGGAGAGATGGGCGCATGCCTCCTTGAGTGGCTCCGAGACCAGCGGGGGCTCCCCGTCTCTCCTGCAGGTCCTGAGGCAGTACAGCGTCAACCTCTCCGAGGAGGAGTTCTTCCACATCCTGGAGTATTATGACAAGACGCTGTCTTCAAAAATCTCCTACAACGACTTCCTCCGGGCCTTCCTTCAGTAGGGGGACAGCTCTGTGAGCCCAGCGCGGACAGACAGGGACTGCAGGGCCTGTCCCCCAGACTAGTGAAATCTATCATCGGGGTGTCTCACGAACTTCCAGAGTGTCCGCAAAACAAAGCCTACACCCACGCCCGGCCTGCGTCTTTCCGAGGTCATCCCGGGCCCAGCGCGGGGCTCTAGCATCAGCAGCGGCCTTCCAGAGGGCCTCGGGGCTGCCCCGCTGAGCCTCGGGACCCTTGTCAGTTTGAGCAAATTAAAATGTTAGTCTTTGCAAGAATGATGCTTGAGACTTTAAAAGAACCACCAACAATAAACTTCAAAACTCAGAATTTCTGAAGGTTTTATTCATAAGAGCTTGCTGGGTGCTTCAGGGACGCCACAGCACTTCCTCGACCTGGGTCACATCTGTGCCCCTGCTGGGCTTGTCCACAGGGCCACCTCTCTGCCCCTGGGGACACAGGCACCAGCCTGATGTCACGGAGGAGCGGCCGACATCTAAGTCAGGCCCCATGTATTCTCTGGGGGCTCAGCCTTTCCGGGGCCCGGCCGAGCTGACAGCTGATTGGAGCCACCCACCAGCGCCCATTTCGGGAGGGACTCTGGCTTGGTCACGACAGGGTGTGACAAGCTAAGAGAAGTTTTAAATCGCCGCAGTCCTTTCCACCCATCATGAAGAAGATGGAAGGGAGACAGTTTGCTGCCTTCTGGAAGGTTCTGGAAGGAACAGGAGAGGCAAGCAAGAGAGCTGCCCCTGAGCTGTGTGACCCCAGGCTGTCAGGGAGGGGTGGGGACAAGGAGCCTCCACTGTCACCCCGAGTAAACACACGAGCAACACACGGCCAGCAGACCTCACTTGCCTCAGAGGGAGGCCCGGCCAGTGCCCACCGCGGCCCCAGCCACCAGAGGGCGGGTTCCCCAGGGCCTGGGCAGCGGCCTTGGCTTCTCCTCCCCTTTCCTGTGGCCATCACTGCCATGACCACGCCTTCTCCTTTCCCTGCTCCCACCGGACACAGACACGGCTGCTGACCAGGGAAGGAGTCAAATGTTCAAACAGAGGCTACAGGAGCTCTTAGGAAGCCAGACCAGAGCTAACCTCCTGCGAGCCCTGCTGGCTGCACAGCCACTCCAGCAGGCCGGGTGGGTCTCCGTTCCCAGTGGAGAGATGGAGACCCTGAGGCCCAGGTGGAGGAGGGAAGGACGCCCTCTGGGATGCGTGAGGAGTGAGGAGGCGACTCCTTTCTTCCTGCCCCTCAGCCAGGCACCCCCCAGCCTGGCACGGGGGCACCGGGGCACCGGGGACCAGGCTGAGGAGGTCTGGCTGGGCCAGGACTGCGGAGGCCCCCAGATCCCAGAGAACCTGGGGGCCCTGGGGGAGGCTCAGAGGACGAAGATGCCCACTGCAGGGGAAGGGGGAGGGGTTGCCCTGAGGGCAGCCTGAGTTCAGGGAGGAGGGAGGGAAGGGCCGTGGTCCCTGCTGGCCCCAAGTCGGTGCCGTGGAACAGGAACGCCCTTGGCCCCAGCAGCTCTTCTTCATAAGGGGCGGGGGTGGGAGGATGCCCTGCCCTTGTGCCCCTGCCCCAGCATTCGGGGCCCCGCCTGTATGCCCAGCCCCCACCCCGTGTGCCGGGCTTCAACCTTCTTGAGATGCCGCCCACACTCTGCACCTGCTCCTCAGGGAATGCTAACTTGTCCTTCAAAACTCAGTGCAGAGCTGCCTCTTACAGGAAGCCTTCCTGACTTCCCCAGGCTGAGCTGCGCATTTCGTCTGATGCTGTTCAGCAGCCTGTGGGTCTGTCGTTGAGGGACTTAGGGGGCCTCCAGGTCAAGAAGGGGCTCAAGAGGCAAGTGGCTCATCCTGACACAGAAGCAGGACTCAGTGAGGTCACAACTGGCCACCAGCCCTCCTGAAACATTCTCAGAGTAGTTTTGGTGTCAGTGACATGGGGTTCTAGTTCCATCTCTACCATGACACTCAGCCAAGTCATTTCACCCCTCTGAGTCTCACTTTCCACATCTGTAAAATGGGCAATCACAGCCCCCTCTCAGAGGACATTGTGAGGACCACATGTGGAAAGAGTTTGGCTCTGCAGTGGAGTTTTCTCTCGGAGTTAGCAGAGCTTCCGAGCTGAGGGTTGCAGGCGAGTGGGCTGTTAGCCACCCTCTCCCTTAACCCCAGAAGAGGTGGGGCAGCTGCTTTCCCAATGCCTGGCCCTTTCAAGTTTGAGTCAACAGAGCAGGGCTGGACTGAGCGTCAGGGTGTCCAGTTGCCCCCTGCTCATCCCCTGGCCCCTGTGCAACTTCCCTCTCTGGCTGAGCCTCCATTTCTGCATCTGCAAAATGAAGATAACCCCGCTTCCCTTGGGCTCGTCCACCAGTCGGTCTGTGCCCAGCCCCACGAGTCAAACCCAAACCTGCCTCCTAGAACCCCCAACAAGGTAGGTCAGAGACAATCAAAAGAGAGGAGGTCAGGGCTGGTGGGGGGAGCCCTGGGTATGGGAACCCTAAGAGCCCTGGCCCTATGCCTAGAGCTGGACTTCAGGACAGAATTTCAGCAAGGGGTTGAGGGAGGGTTTCAGCCGGGGGCCCTCAGAGTCAACGCTGGGAGGCCAAAAGGGCTGGGCCATTTCCCAAAGGCAGTACCGTGCTCCCAGCCGGGACCACCCGTCCCCTCCCTCTTCTCTTTCCTGGGCCCTTGTATCCCGATCAGGTGTCTTCAGGTGGGCAGCCTTCCCAGAACCAGGCCCAGCTGGGAGCAACAGCCCTTCTGGATCCTACTGTGTTGAAAGAACTGAGGGCCCATTTTTCCACCCCAGTAGAACTCATATTAAAGCAAATGGCCCCATTTGTCTCCCCATCATGTATCCATGTCCCTTGCTTTTGACCTTGAAGTTCCTGTTGCTAAATAATGTCTATTTCCCCAGTCCTTGAAGCCACACTCAGCCACGTGACTTGTTTTGGCCAATGAGCTATTAGTAAGCATGACACAACAGAGGTTTGAGAAGCACCTGTGGTTTTGGGCTTTGAGATGCAGAGGGCTGGAAAGAGCATCACTCCCACCTGTATGAGGAGAAAAGCTGGACAAAACGCAAGTTAACAACTTTCCTTAAACCCACCTGAGAACGGAGCTCAGTGCAAACAATTCACTAAAGTCTAGAGATAGGTGCCTGCAGGGAGAAACAAGACCCAAGCATTTGCTTGCCTGGGCTAGACATCACAGAATACCATATAAGCTAGTAAGAGGCTTCAGCTGGACATTTTTAACAGATTGCTCAAAACCAAATGTGGGCTAGCCTGAGAATGTGAAGGCTCTGGGGGCTCTGACACAGAGGAGTTTGCATCCTCCAGGAACCTCACCAGGCGCTCACAGAGATCCTGGAGGATCCAGAGGAAGCTTCCTCCGTCCCCGTCCCCACAGCGGTGTGGCTGGAAGAGGGTACCAGCAGCCACTGCTGAAACTCTGCCAGAACCCATCTCCCCATCCCTCGAAGGGAGCAGAAAACTCCATATGCAGAGAAAAGGACAGCAAAACTGCAGCCTGAGGGCACCGGTCAGAACCCAGTGCAGGCGAGGGGGCAGAACAAGCTCTACTCCTGGAGGTGGAGGGGGGCAGAAATACATGCTAAGCCCTGTATTACATCTGCAGGAGGGGCAGGGCACTCATGAAGGCTCACGGTATGCAAGGCCGAATCAGAACCTCAGAGAAGCCCCCACCCCATCCTCCACCACCACACCGACAATCATCAAATAAAATGAAAGGGGAAACAGCTAGGAGAGCCACAGGAGCCCATCGCTCCAGGGAGCAGCACAAAGGAAGACCCAAAGGCAAGCTGCGAGCAAAATTCAATGCAGCCCAACTCCTGACAAGATCAACCCAAGGGCTTCCCTGGTGGCGCAGTGGTTGAGAATCTGCCTGCCAATGCAGCAGACACGGGTTCGAGCCCTGGTCTGGGAAGATCCCACATGCCGGGGAGCACCTAAGCCCGTGAGCCACAACTACTGAGCCTGCGCGTCTGGAGCCTGTGCTCCGCAACAAAAGAGGCCGTGACAGTGAGAGGCCCGCACACCGCGATGAAGCGTGGCCCCCGCTCGCCGCAACTGGAGAAAGCCCTCGCACAGAAACGAAGACCCAACACAGCCAAAAATAAATAAATCAATAAATAAATAATTAAAAAAAAAAATACTGGTCATTATTTAAAAAAAAAAAAAAAGGCCCCCTGCTCGCTGCAACTAGAGAAAGCCCTCGCACAGAAACCAAGACCCAACACAGCCAAAAATAAATAAATAAATTAATTAATTAATTAATTAATTAAAAAAAAAGATCAACCCAAGCCCCACACTAAAGTCCTAACAGAAAGAAAGACATATTCTTCTCCAAGCGTAAAAAATACTTACCTCAGCATCTACTGTTCTATTGTATCAGAGGTTAGCAAATCACAACCAGTGGACCAAATAGGGCCTGTGGCTTATTTTCATACAGTCTATGAGCTAAGAATGATTTTCACATTTTTAAAAGGTTGGAGGAGGAGAAAGAGAACAAGAGCAAGAAGGACAAGAATCGACAGACTGTGTGTAGCCCACAAAGCCTTAAATATTTTCCATCTGACTTTCTACAGAAAAAGTTTGCTGACCTCTGCTATACAAATGTCCAGCTTTCAATAAAAAATTATGAGGCATACCAAAGGGCAATTAAAAGAAAAAAAAATACAGTCTGAAGAGACAAAGCAGTCATCAGAATGAGACTCAGATTTGGCACATATTTTAAACTATCAGAAAAGAAATTTAAAATAATCAATTTGTATGTTAAAGCTCTAGCGGGAAAAGTAGACAACACGTATAATCAGACAGGAAGTTTCAGCAGAGAGGTGGAAACTGTAAGAATCAAATTGAAATGTTAGAAATGAAAAACAGTAACAAAGATAATGATTGCCTTTGACAGACGCATCAGTAGACTTACACAATCAAGGAAAGAATGAGTGACCTTGAAGATAAATAACATGTACCCCGATTGAAATGCAAAGAGAAGAAAGAATGGGAAAAATAACAAAATATCAGAGAGATGTGGGACAATTTAAAATGGTCTAACATATACATAATTGGAAACTAAGAAGAAGAAAGAGAACATGGGGCAGAAGAAATATTTGAATAAATGATGGCTGAGAATTTTCCAAAATTAGTGAAAGACCCTAAACTATAGAGAAAAGAAGCTTATTGGACCAGGCAAGATTCCTTTATATACATAAGATTCTCATATGCATATGAGAGAGAGAGAGAGAGAGAGAGGGAGGGAGGGAGAGTTTTAAAAGTTATATATACTTTCAAAAGTTAATAAGTCAATACAGGAGATAAGATGGAATCATAGAGGCAAAATTAGAAGAATAAGGACCTCTGACGCGTCTCTCCTCCAAACTGTTAGAATCAACTTTTTCAGAATTCTAGAACTTAACCGAAGATTTGCAAGAACCCAAGGAACATTTATTCAAGAAAAGCAGCTGAAACCTAGCAAGGACAGCAAGCTTTGTGGCATTTTAGCTTGCCCTAGCCCAATCAGCCACCTCCGGCTCCACAGTAGCCTTGAGAAATAACAGCTCTCTCAATGCAGAGTGGCAGTCACTGGAGGGAACAGAATAGAGCTGGAGCACTTTCAAAGCCTCATTCCCAAAGAATTATCGTTATTTGACCTGCCTAGTGATTCCCTGGAAGACCTCATTTGCAAGACTGCCTGTATGTGAACTGACTCAGAGACTGCACAGTTACAGGTATGAAAAAACATTTCCCCCAGAGTAGGGGAGGGGACGTTTGTCAAAAAAAAATTACACACAAATGTTTTAACTTTGCGGCTGCTTGAGGCAGTAGATAACAGCTGGGGTAACCAATAGACTACACAGAATGCTTAAAAGGAAAAGCTGAGGAATAAGAGGGTTTGGAAAGTTCCCAAGATATTCCTGGGAATCTAGAAGGCCATGTATGTGCGTAGGGCTGGGCACATGCCCAGGGATGTGTGCGTGCTCAGAAAAGACATGAGAAAGCCCTAAGCTGTCATCTCTAGCTGACCTTAAGGCTCTGCACAAGCAGGAAATCAAGGCTAAAGCAGAGTTGTCAACTACCTACCTGAGTGTTGAAGGCATGATTCAAAATGCACACAGAGCTCAGCAGCAGATTGGGAGATTTACTGCTTCCAAGTGTTTAAGGAAATCTCTGCCTAATCATTAGCTAACCATTAAGCTACCTGAGAAAAGATTTCAATGGCCACACATGACAAAGAATACAAACTTTACAGAATTATTTCAGAGAAGTCACTAAATAAACAACTACAATAAGCAACAACAACAATAAACCTTTGGAGGAGGAGAATCTTATTTCCAAAGTTGCTATAGTACATTATTTTAAATGACCAGTGTTTAACAAAAAATTATAAGACATACAAAGAAACATGAAAATATGGCCCATACACAGGGGAAAAAAAGTAATCAATAAAAACTGCCCCAGAGGAAACCCAGATATTGGACTTAGTAGACAAAAACTTTAAATCAGCTATTTTAAATATATTCAAATATCCAAAGGAACCCATGTCTAAAGAACAAAAAGAAAGTACAAGAACAATATCTCACCAAATAGAGGATATTAAAAGTATTAAATAAGAAGATCAAAAGTATTAAAAAGAACCAAAAAGAAATTCCAGAGTTTGAAAAGTTTAACTGAAATTTAAAATGCACTAGAAGAGCTTAACAGCAAATTTGAAGATGCAGAAGAAAGAATCAGAAAACTTGAATATGAGTGAATTGAGATTATCCAGTCCGAAGAACAGAAATAAATAAATAAATAAAGGAAGAACAAAATTCTTTCTTGAAGAAGAAAAATGAACAGAGCCTCAAAGATTTGTAGGGTATCATACACACAATGGAAGTCCCAGAAGGAGAGGATAGAGAGAAAGGGGCAGAAAGAATATTTGGAGAAACAATGGCCAAAAATTTCCCAAATTTGAAGAAAAACATGAATCTGCATATCCAAGAAGTTCAATGAACTCCAAGGAGGATAAAGTCTCACAGAGTTCCACACATAGACCTATCATATTAAACGTATGATCATCTTAGTAGATGCAGAAAAAGCATTTGAAAAAATTCAGCACTATTTCATAAAAAAACTCTTAGCAAACTAGGAACAGAAAGGAACTTCATTAACTGAATAAGAAACATTTATGAAATACTATAGCTAAAATTACAGTGAATGGTGAGAAATTGAATGTTTTCCCCTAAGATCAGGAGAAAGGCAAGAATGTCCTCTCTCATCACTTTTATTCAACATCATACCAAAAGTCCTAACCAGTGCAATAAGGTAGGAAAAATAAAAATGGGAAGGAAGAAATGAAGTTGTCTCTATTTGCAGATGACATGGTTAAATTCCAAAGAACTCACCAACAAGCTAAATAAGCTAACTAAGTGAGTGACAAGGTCAGTACACAAAAGTTAATTATATGTCTATATACCCACAGTGAACAATCAAAACATGAAGTTTAAAAAACAGTACTATTTATAATATCTCCCCATTAAGTACTTAGATATAAATCTAACAAAATGTGTATAGGATCTGTATGATGAAAACTGCAAAACATAAATGAAGGAAATCAAAAATCTAAATAAATGGAGAGATAAATGGTTTTCATGAACTGTGAGACTCAATGTTGTTAAAATATCACTTCTCTCCAGTTTGATCTATAGATTCTATGCAATCCCAATTAAAATCTCAGCAAGATTTATACGTCAACTCAATCCAAAAATATATATGAGGGGTGGAGTCAAGATGGCGGTGTGGGAAGACGAGGAGTTAGTCTCCCCACAACTAGGGTGCCTGCTGGCTGCTAGTGGGGGCTCTCATCCCCAAGGAGACGGGACGAGCCCCACAGTGAACTGGTAGGATGTAGGGGGACCAAGGGGGTAAGAGAAGTGAGGGTCAGACAACATCGGCACCCCTGAGGCCAGGGAGATCAGGAGAGGCAGGTGGGAGGGACTCTCCGGGAAGAGCGCGAGAGGAGCAGAGGGCCATTGCCCCGCCCACTCGGGCACGGGGACCCTGCTGAGCTCCCAGGCCGATCCCCTGCCCTCCAAGCCCCCTCCAGGCTGCGTGGGTCCTGGGGGCTTAGGAGGGAGACCTGGGAGATCAGAGGAGACAGGTGGGAGGGGCCCTGCAGGAGGAGCAGGAGAGAAGCAGAGGGCGATTGCCCTGCCCATTTGGACACGGGGAGCCTGCTGGGCTCCCAGGTGAGGTGCTCCACCCTCTGAGACCAGGGGTGGGGGGCACACCTGGGCCCCTTCTGTTCCTTGAGTCTAAGCCCCACCCCCCACAGCCCCCAAGGCATTTTCCAGCCCTGTGGGTCCTGAGCATTGGCCCCGCCCACCACCCAAACCTTGCCCTTCCTTAGGCCCTGCCCTCCACAGCCAAGGCCTTTTCCCACCCTCCTTTTTTTTTTTTTTTCCCCTTTTCCCTTTTCCTCGTTTTTACTACTGTGATACTGATGTACCTTCCGATTGTTGATTCATCTATGTTTTTATTTTTACATTCTTTCTGACATATCTGTTAATTTCCTAGTCTAATATTATTTTTTACTTTTTATTGTTCTTTTTTTTTTTTTGCCACCCCCACGTGGCTTGTGGGATCTTGATTTGGGAGCACGGGTTTGGGCGGAAGCTCCTGCGGTGGGAGCTCCGAGTCTGAACCACTGGACTAACAGAGAACCTCAGACCCCAGGGACTATTCATCGGAGTGAGGTCTCACAGAGTTCCTCATCTCAGCACCAAGACCCAGCTCTACCCAATAGCCTACAAACTCCAGTGTTGGAAGCCTCAGGCCAAACAACCAGTAAAACAGGAGCACAATCCCATTCATAAAAATAAATAAATAAATAAGATGGCAAAAAAATATATCACAGATGAAGGAGCAAGGTAAAAACCTACAAGACCAAATAAATGATGAGGAAATAGGCAATCTACCTGAAAAATAATTCAGAGTAATGATAGTAAAGATGATCCAGAATCTCGGAAATAGAATGGAAGCACGGATTGAGAAAATACAAGAAATGTTTAACAAAGATCTAGAAGAACTAAAGAACAAACAAACAGAGATGAACAGCACAATAACTGAAATGAAAAATACACTAGAAGGAATCAATAACAGAATAACGGAGGCAGAAGAACAAATAAGTGAGCTGGAAGACAAAATGGTGGAAATAACTGCCGAGGAGCAGAATAAAGAAAAAAGAATGAAAAGAATTGAAGACAATCTCAGAGACCTCTGGGACAACACTAAATGCACCAACATTCGAATTATAGGGGTTTTAGAAGAAGAAGAGAAAAAGAAAGAAAGGGTCTGAGAAAATATTTGAAGAGATTATAGTTGAAAACTTCCCTAACATGGGAAAGGAAATAGTCACCCAAGTCCTGGAAGCACAGAGAGTCCCATACAGGATAAACCCTCTGAAAAACACACCAAGACACACATTAATCAAACTAACAAAAATTAAATTCAAAGAAAAAATATTAAAAGCAGCAAGGGAAAAACAAAAAATAACATACAAAGGAATCCCATAAGGTTATCAGCTGATTTTTCAGTGGAAACTCCACAGGCCAGAAGGCAGTGGCAGGATATACTTAAAGTGATGAAAGAGAAAAACCTACAACCAAGATTACTCTACCCAGCAAGGATCTCATTCAGATCCGATGGAGAAGTCAAAAGCTTTTCAGACAAACAAAAGCTAAGAGAATTCAGCACCACCAAACCAGCTTTACAACAAATGCTAAAGAAACTTCTCTATGCGGGGAAACACAAGAGAAGAAAAAGATCCACAAAAATAAACCCAAAACAATTAAGAAAATGGTAATAGGAACATACATATTGATAATAACCTTGAATGTAAATGGATTAAATGCCCCAACCAAAAAACATAGACTGGCTGAATGGATACAAAAACAAGACCCATATATATGCTGTCTACAAGAGACCCACTTCAGACCTAGGGACACATACAGACTGAAAGTGAAGGGATGGAAAAAGATATTCCATGCAAATGGAAATCAAAAGAAAGCTGGAGTAGCAATACTTGTATCAGATAAAATAGACTTTAAAATAAAGACTGTTACAAGAGATAAGGAGGGACACTACATAATGATCAAAGGATCAATCCAAGAAGATATAACAATTATAAATGTTTATGCACCCAACATAGGAGCACCTCAGTACATAAGGCAAATGCTAACAACCATGAAAGGAGAAATCGACAGTAACACAATAATACTAGGGGACTTTAACACCCCACTTACACCAATGAACAGATCATCCAAACAGAAAATAAATAAGGAAACACAAGCTTTAAATGACACAATAGACCAGATAGATCTAATTGATATTTATAGAACATTCCACCCAAAAGTGGCAGAATACACTTTCTTCTCAAGTGCACATGGAACATTCTCCAAGATAGATCACATCTTGGGTCACAAATCAAGCCTCAGAAAATTTAAGAAAATTGAAATCGTATCAAGCATCTTTTCTGACCACAACGTTATGAGAGTGGAAATCAATTACAGGAAAAAAAACTGTAAAAAACACAAATCCATGCAGGCTAAACAGTGTGCTACTAAATAACCAAGACATCACTGAAGAAATCAAAGAAGAAATAAAAAAATACATAGAAACAAATGACAATGAAAACACGATGATCCAAAACCTATGGGATGCAGCAAAAGCAGTTCGAAGAGGGAAGTTTATAGTAATTCAATCTCACCTCAAGAAACAAGAAAAATCTCAAATAAACGATCTAACCCTACACTTAAAACAACTAGAGAAAGAAGAACAAAGAAAACCCAAAGTCAGTAGAAGGAAAGAAATCATAAAGATCAGAGGAGAAATAAATGAAATAGAAACGAAGAAAACAATAGCAAAGATCAATAAAACTAAAAGCTGGTTCTTTGAGAAGATAAACAAAATTGATGAACACTTAGCCAGACTCATCAAGAAAAAAAGGGAGAGGACACAAATCAATAAAATTAGAAATGAAAAAGGAGAAATCACAACTGACACTGCAGAAATACAAAGGATTATAAGAGACTACTACAAACAACTATATGCCAATAAAATGGACAACCACAAAGAAATGGACAAATTCTTGGAAAGGTACAATTTTCCAACACTGAACCAGGAAGAATTAGAAAATATAAACAGACCTATCACAAGTAATGAAATTGAAACTGTAATTTAAAATCTTCCAATAAACAAAAGTCCAGAACCAGATGGCTTCACAGGCGGATTCTACCAAACATTTAGAGAAGAGCTAACACCAATCCTTCTCAAAGTCTTCCAAAACATTGCAGAGGGAGAAACACTCCCAAATTCATTCTACAAAGCCACCATCACACTACCAAAACCAGAAAAAGATATCACAAAGATAATTTTAGACCAATATCACTGAAGAACATAGATGCAAAAATTCTGAAGAAAATGCTAGCAAACAGAATCCAACAGCACATTAAAAGGATCATACACCATGATCAAGTGGGATTTATCCCAGGGATGCATGGATTCTTCAATATATGCAAATCAATCAATGTGATACACCACATTAACAAATTAAGGAATAAAAACCATATGATCATCTCAATAGATGCAGAAAAAGCTTTTGACAAAATTCAACACCAATTTATGATAAAAACTCTCCAGAAAATGGGCATAGAGGGAACCTACCTCAACATAATAAAGGCCATATATGACAAACCCACAGCAAGCATCATACTCAATAGTGAAAAACTGGAAGCATTTCCACTAGGATCAGGAACAAGACAAGGATGTCCACTCTCACCACTATTATTCAGCATAGTTTTGGAAGTCCTAGCCACAGCAATCAAGGAAGAAAAAGAAATAAAAGGAATATAAATTGGAAAAGAAGAAGTAAAACTGTCACTGTTTGCCGATGACATGATACTATACATAGAAAATCCTAAAGATGCCACCAGAAAACTACTAGAACTAATCAATGAATTTGGTAAGGTTGCAGGATACAAAATTAATGCACAGAAGTCCCTGGTGAGAGTAGCATTAACATATATACACTACCGAATGTAAAATAGTTGGCTGGTGGGAAGTAGCAGCATAGCACAGGGAGATCAGATCGGTGCTTTGTGATGACCTAGAGGGGTGAGATAGGGAGGATGGGAGGGAGGCTCAAGAAGGAGGGGATATTGGGACATGTGTATGAATATGGCTGATTAGCTTTGTTGTGCAACAGAAACTAACACGGTATTGTGAAGCAATTATACTCCAATAAAGATCTATTAAAATATATATATATATATATGAAAATATAAAGGAGCTAAATTAGCCAAAACAACTGTGAAAAAGAACAAAATTGAAGCACCCATACTACCTAACTTCAAGATTTACCCATAAAATTATAGTAATCAGGAGAATATGATTTTGACAAAATCACAGACCTCTAGATCAATGGAACAAAATAGAGACCCCAGAAATAAACCCACACAAACATAGTCAACTGATTTTTGACAAATGTGCAAAGGCAATTCTGTGGAAAAATAGTGTCCATTTGAAAAAACATGAAACTTGTCACATACCTCACATCTTACACAGAAATTAACTCAAAATGCATTATAGACCCAAATGTAAACATAAAACTTCTACGAGAAAACGTCGAGAAAATCTGCATGACCTTGGGTTTGTCAATGTGCTACACCAAAAACACAATCTATAAAAGAAAAAATTGATAAACTGGACTTTATGAAAATTAAAAACTTTTGCTCTGAGAAACTGTTAAGAGAATAAAAAGATAACCTACAGACTGGAAGAAAAGATTTGCAAATCACGTATTCAATTAAGGACTTGTATCAAGTGCCTAAAGAACTTTAAAATTCAAAAACAAGAAAAAAAACAACCTAGTTTTTAAAGAAGGGCACAAAAGATCTGAACAGATGCTTCACAAAAGAAATATGGCAAATAAACATATAAAAAGATGTTCAACATTGTCATTAGGGAAATGGAAATTAAAACCACAATGAGATATAACATACTCAAATGGTTAAAATTTTTAAATTTTTAAAAAAAATTTTTTGGGGGGTATAGTTGATTTACAATGTTGTGTTAGTTTCAGGTATACAGCAAAGTGAATCTGTTATACATATACATATATCCACTGTTTTTTAGATTCTTTTCCCATATAAGCCATTACAGAGTATTGAGTAGATTTCCCTGTGCTATACAGTAGGTTCTTATTAGTTATCTATTTTATATAGAGTAGTGTGTATGTGTCAATCCCAATCTTCCAATTTATCCCTTCCCTCCCCCTTAACCCCAGGTAACCATAGTTTATTTTCTACATCTGTAACTCATTTCTGTTTTGTAGATAGATTCATTTGTAGCCTTTTTTTAGATTTGGTTAAAATTTTTAAATTGACAATACCAAATTCCGGTGAGGATGTGGACCAACAGGAAAACTCGTTTATTGCCCGAGGGATTACAAAAACATACAGCTATTTTGGAAAACGGTATGATTAAAAAGGGGCCAAATAAAGGAATTTTTCAGGTGACGGAACTATTCCCTATAGTACTGGTGTGGTGGATACATAACTCTTAAGTATTTGTCAAAACCCATAGAACTGTACATTACAAAGAGTGAACTCTATTGTATGCAAACTTGAAACAGCCAATCAGTGTGTCAGGGAGTCTCAGGATGGAATGCAGACTGTGAATAAAGGATCTAATTGTATTGCAAATATATGACAAAACCTCACTGATTAGGTGGGGGGAAAGGAGCTGACCAATTTAACCTTGGAAAACAGAGTTTAGACTGTAAAGCTAAAGACAGAAAGATTGCACATGAACCCTGTACTCTGGTTGGTAACGATGTTTCTTAGGGGTACAGATAAGCAGTTCTGAGACTCTGTGCTTTGTAGGTATTCTAGGGTCAAACAAATACCTGAACTGATTGTAGATATGGGACCCAGGCTTCTGATTGTCAAAGGAAAAAGTTACAAATGGGCAAGGCAGCAAGGCAAGAGTAAATTCTGCATTGCTGGGTTAGCGTCAGAGGGGAGGCTGTCAGTATGAACTAATGCTGATTTTAAGATAAATAGATGATAGGTGGATGGATGCATGGACGGATACAGAGGCAGGGATAGATAAGTGTATGTATACACGGATTAGTATACTACAAATATTTCCTAGCTCTGTCCACTAAGAGGGTCTAGAAATAGTGATAGTAGCAACCAGTCCATCTACAATTCAGGTCTTAGTTTCTAAATAAAAGGAGCCAGAACTCTATGGAGAAATGGCTGATGCTAGCACTGGGGCAAGAGAAATACAAGGTGAGCCTGGAGCAGAAAGCAAGAAAGTGAAACAAGCAAACGAACAAACAAAAAAATAGGAATATGTCAAAAGAACACAGGAGCCAATTTGAAAGGGCTCCCAAATGGACAAAATTAGAATAATTTGACCAATGAAATAAATGATAGCATGAGATTCTAACCTAAAGAATATCCATGCTGCTATAAATAAATGACAGAGAAGGGACAAATCTCCCTTACAGAACAATTCCAAATAATAAATGTAGGAGGGAAAAAGAAATAGAAAATCATCATGGGAACACCACAGTAACCATTGCTCCAGGCAAGATCCACGGATGGATGCTAAAATTAGTGGGCAAAACTTTAGGAGGTTTGCATAGCCTTGAAATGTCTCCTCCAAATAGATATTAATTAATGTGGTGATTTTATCATATGTCCACATTCTTTGACGCTTCATTCCCCTCTCCTTGAGTGTGAGCTGGACTAGTGACTCATTTCTAACAAACTGAGTATGGAAAAGGAAAACTAGAATCTTTATAGTGGAGAAACCTGGCAGACATCCCGTAACCATGTGATCAAGATTAACATCCACAGTGATAAGTCACGGTGGTCTCATGTTACCCCAGATATGATGCCTTGAGAAGGACACATCACCTCCGCACATAACCCCAGACAAATCATGAGAAATCATCAGACAAACCCAACTTGAGGGGCAGTCTACAAAATAGTCAGTATTCTTCAAAACTTTCAAGGTCATGAAAATTGAGGAAAGGCGGGGAAAATATCGCCGACCACAGGGAGCTAAGCAAACACGATGACTGAATGCAGCATGGTCTCGTGGACGGGACGTTAATGAAAAAGATCCAGGGACTTCCCTGGTGGCGCAGTGGTTAAGAATCTGCCTGCCAAAGCAGGGAACACGGGTTCAAGCCCTGGGCCGGGAAGATCCCCCATGCCGCGGAGCAACTAAGCCTGTGCACCACAACTACTCAGCCCGCGTGCCACATCTACTGAAGTCCACGTGCCTAGAGCCCGTGCTCCGCAACAAGAGAAGCCACCGCAATGAGAAGCCCGCACACCGCAATGAAGAGTAGCCCTCGCTCACCGGAACTAGAGAAAGCCCGCGCACAGCAACGAAGACCCAACGTAGCCAAATAAATAAATAAATTTATTCTTAAAAAAAAATCCAAATGAAGATCTAATAGTCTTATATCGCTGATAATCTCTTAGTTTTGATAAATGTAACATAGGAATATAAGATGTTAACATTAGGGGAAACTGAGTGAAGGGTATGTGGGCACTCTCTGTACCATCTTTACAACTCTTCGTAAATCTAAAATTATTTCAAAATAAAAAGTTTTTTTTTAAAGAAAGAAATCATTTCCTGTTGTTCAGGGCCCAGCCAGGCTCCCTCTCCAGGAAGTTTTCCCTGATCTCCCCTGCACACTGGGTTTGATCTTCCTTGGGGTCCTCAAGCCTGACTGTGTCTGCCACTCACTGGGCCCCAAGCATGTAACAGCTGAAGGGTTCAGCTTCTTTCCTGGGATCAGATGAGCCTTCCAAAGTACCCCTCGAGCTTCCAGACAGCAGGGCCTAATTCCCACATCTTGGAGGACTTCCCAGTCCATGCCTTCAAGGGGAGGGTGGGGCTGAGGGCCCCCTGGAGTGTCTAAGATCTTCTGTGCCAAGACCCCCAGCTGGCCAGGCAGGTTTGGGCCCAGCTAGGAGCTGTGGGTGGCGTTAGGGGAGAGCATTGGGTGAAGCCTGGGTCCACAGAGCTTGTCACTTCTACTAGCTTATTCAGGAGGGTGGAGCAGGGGTCTCCTGGAAGAAAAGGGCCTGGCAATTTGGTCCCAGTGGAGGTTCAAAGACCAGCTTCATGGAAGCTGAATTGCAAGAAAAAGCAGCTGGGGGCTGGGCTCCCTGGGAACGAGCTCCCCATAAGGGCGGAGGCAGAGGGAGCAGAGGCAGCTCGCTGGATGTGCCCACCGGGTTCCCAGGGACAATAGGAGCGTCACCAGGGACTCCATCGTGTATCGTCCCATCGTGCCCCGGGGGCACCTGGGGAAAGATGGCTGTAAAGCATGAGTGCTGAACCACCTGCACCACTGTGTAAACCCCGGACACATCAGAGCCCGTCTACACTGAAGGCAGCAGGAGCACACAGCTCAGAGCTTAGCAGCTGCTGCCCATCAGCAGGGCGGGTACCAGGCACTTAAGCAGCGTTTGCAGTGTGACGGCACTGCCAGAGGCGGCAGCAGCCACGGTGCGTCCCTGCCCCTGCCCCTTCCCGGGACCCCTGCTCGGGTACACAATGGCCGAGCGTAGCAGAAGGGGTGCCTCAGACAGAGCAGCTGCTCCCCACGGGCTATGGACGGGGACCCAAGGCCCAGGACCGGTCGTTGTAGGCACCTGTGAGGCTCTGGTGGAGGGGAGATCTTTGGAAGGGCATATTACAGGTGGGCCAGTCTGAGGACAGGAGAGGGGCATTGAGGGCTGATGCCATCATGGGTTGCCTCAGCCTGCTCTCCCAGCCCCGTGGCTCTGGTTATGACCCACAAATATAGGTCTCCAGAGAGGCTCCTCCCCTCCAGGTCCATTTATCACCCCCCATCCCCAGCCACTGGACACCTCCCCCTGCATATCCCAAGGGCACCTCCAGCTCATGAATCCCAAACAGAATTCAACACCCTTCCTCCAACCTGTTCTTCCTGCCCCATGTGCCCCCTCCATGACGGGCAGCCAACACCCATTACCATCCTTGGCTCCGCACACCCCTACCTCCTAAATCTATCACTACCACCACTGCCACATCCCTATTCCAAGCCAGGTCCAAGAGAGGTGCTCAGTGAATGTTTGTGGGCTGGCTGGATGGATGGGTGGGTGAGTGGATGGATGGATGGATGGTGGTTGGATGGATGGTGGTTGGATGGATGGATGGATCAATGGATTGATCAATGGGTAAGTGAACAGTTGGGTAGATGGATGAGTGGATAGATCGATGGGTTGATGGATGGATGAAAATGGCAGAACTTCTACAGCATAGGGAGCTTTGGAACTGGAGTTGTTATACCTGCCAGTATTTTTCTTGGGCAACACCGGGACCCTCAGTTTGACAAGGGCTGGATCGGAACTTGCTGCTTCGAGAAGAGGCCAGAGCTAAGGCCATTTTGAGATATTCTGTTTTGGGGGGGACGAGGTGCTTCAGCTATTTGAACACAACAAGGCACAGAACTGCACGTGCCAACCACCTCTGAGGGAAGCTGGAGCAAGCGGAAGGATGCCAGTCATTGGCACACGGAAGGTCTTTGGCCTCTGAACTCAGCCCAGGACTCAGGACTTGGCCGAGAGGACGCCACTGCTCCCCTACATGCCCCACCCAACACCCGGAGACACAGAGGAAGAGGCACCGGGAGGACTTCTCTTTCTTTTTACAAAGACTTTATTGTCTGACATGCTAGACAAAAAAAATTACAGCCACAATCAAGTTATGCCGAAATGATTGAGGAGCATGCCATCATCTTTCATACCTCAAGGACTTTTAATGAATTTTCTTTTAAAGTAACAGCTGCCTTCATAACTTTTATTTTCCACATAAAAATACACCATATTCTGAAGGTACCTTAGGGAAAAAAAATTTTTTTTTAAGTTTATAGTTCTTGGTCCGCATAGAAATTCAGTAGAGGTTACTGAAAGGGCCTGGAGTCCTCTCCACCCCACGCATTCACACACACGTCATGCGTCAGAGGTGTCCCCAGAGACCCTGTAAACATCCCCGGCTACCAGGAACCACTTGGGCCAAAAAGGATTCCTGAAACCCTGCACCCCGCGGAGCAAAGCTGGCCTCGGCCAACGTGGCGCTGCTACTGGGCTCCCCGGATGGTGCCCCTCGCCCCACGGGGAGCCCCACTTGAGTAGGGAAGGAATCATGGTCTCCTGGGGTCCTGGGCGCAGAGAACAGGGTCGTCCAAGACTCCAGGGGCTCTCCATGAGAAAAGAACTGGACAGGTGCTGAATAGGACCCTTAAAAAAAAAGAGCCTTGGACCGTGCATTGCCTTGTAGGGCAGGAGCTTTGAGTGGTGGGAGAGCAGGGGCTGTGAAGCCAGAGACCAAGGTTCAAATCCTGCCTCTGCCTCTTTTGAGCTGTGCACCCTCAGGCAGGTTACCTCACCTCTCTGATCTCAATCTCCTCATCTCCAAAAGGGCGACAGCAGTACCCACCTTGCAAGACTGCTGGAAATGAGATCGTATCTGCAAAGGACTCATTAAATGCTGGTCCCCAGGCCTGGGACTAAGGGGAGGTGAGCAGGGCCCTCCTCTCAGGTGTACAACTTAAGGGGCGCCAAAAAACTCAGAGATCGAGATAAATGATACTATTTTAATGCGATGTTTTTAAAAATCAAAATTAATGCAGGAAAAAAATCTATGATGAACAAAATATCCAAATTTTAAATAAAGGCAGAATCTGACCCTGCACGTGCTAATCCTGCCTCACTGGCCTCACCCCAACGAGGCCCTGCTGGTTCTCTGTCCATCAGAGACTCAGCCCAACCCCCCAGTCCTAATTTAAAGAAGAAAAAGAAGCCCCCCGGGTGGAGCTGCCGGAGCCCAAGCCCATCTCTGTCTCTGTGCTATCTTCCCATGGGGGCCTCCGGCTGGCAACCAGGAACACGGCAGCACAACTGTGAACCATTCAGCCTCCTTCGGCTTTGGGCACGGCAGCCAGAATCTGAGGGGTGAGGGAAATCCCACCGGAGGACAGAACCCAGTCGAGGGCAGCGATGAGAACCACGGGGTCCACTTTATTAAATTAAGAGGGGGGTGTGAGCACACGTGTGTGTGTGTGTGCGCACGCGTGCACGTGTGTGTCCACACCCGTATGGGTGCGTAGAGGGGGCAGGGCAGCCTTGGCCCGCAGAGCCCCCAGGCTTCTGAGTTCTGCAGAGCAGCGCAGCCCCCAGGGGACCAGGGGCATCCAGGACTTGGGAACCCTCCAGCTGGTCCTGGGTCCTCATCAGGCTCGTTCCGTAGAACCAACCCCCCAAGTCCAGGCTCCGAGCGGGTGCCCGGGATGCTCAGGCCACAGTTTACATCAGCAAAAATGCCCACAGGAAGAAAACGGGGGATCCATGAAGCAAAGGGCTGGTCGGCCTGGCCAGGTGCGGCCTGATTCCTGAGACGTCCCTGATCGTTCCCTCAGAGGCCTGGAAGGAATGGAAGGGCTGCCTGCACTCAGGCTACGACACACCCACCCACCCCCCAACCCTGAGGCTTGCAGCCACACAGACCCTCGGTGAGAAGGAGATTTTGTGCCAGAACTTCCAGAATCTGTCCAAGAGCAGCGGCTTCCCAAACCCACGAGGGTGTCCAACTGAGAAGGATAAAGATTCAGTCACTTCCCAAGCAGGACAGGGCCACGAGCGTAGTAGGCCCTTTAACAAGGAACACACGGAAGGGACACGCAGAAATCAGCGATGAGCGCAGAACCCCTGATGGACCTGCAGAGTCCTGACTCCAAATGACAGAAGGCTGAAGAGTCAGGGGTGATTTTCTTCATTCCAAGGCCTCAGCCCGCCTGCTGGGCTGGTCCCTGCAGCCGGACGGGCTGTCTGTATGAAAGGAAGGGGGGTTGGAGGTCCGTGTTCTCAGCTAGGTGTACGTAGCTGATGCGGGTGGGAAGCACTGGGGCCGTGGGGGCAGTCAGGAGTTCCGGGGTGTGGGGAGGTCGATGACTATGGGTGGGTTCACGGGCTGGTAGTTCACGGTGCACACAGATGCGTTCACATAGGTGGTTGTCCCATCCGCCATGACTCCATACCCTAGAAAGTAAGCACACTGCTGTCAGGGCTGAGAGGTGACACCAGGACCCGGAGCAGTGAGGGTGGTCTGGTGAGTGTGGTAGTCAGAGGGCACTCAGCCACAAGGGACTAAAGATGTCTGGGGCGAGCTACTGAAACCATCAAGCATAGGCTCTTCATCTGTACATGGTGATGATGATAGATGCTCCTCCCAAGCCTGCTGTGAGCAGCAAATGAGATAATAATTCACATGCTCAGCCCAGTGCCTGGAAAGCACATGGTGAGACATCATCATTGACATCATCACCATCACCATCATCACCACCGTCACCATCATCACCATGATCATCACCATCACCATGATCATTACCATCATCGTCATTATCACAGCCATCATCATCATCATCACCACCGTCACTATCACCATCTCCATCATCGCCATCATCACCATCATTATCATCACCATCGCCGCCATCATCACCATCATTATCATCACCACCTCCATCATCACCATCACCATCATCACCATCACCATGATTATCACCATCACCATCACCACTACCATCATCACCACCATCACTATCATCACCATCACCATGATCGTCACCATCACCATCATCATCACCATCATTGTCATTATCACAACCATCATCACCATCACCACCGTCATCATCACCATCATTATCATCACCATCACCATCATCACCACCACCACCATCATTATCATCACCACCATCGTTGTCATGTACTTTCTTCTCCTCACCTCTGTCCCCAAACATACCCTCTTCCCACCACATCTACTGGTCAGAATCCTCCTCAACCTTGAGCTCAGCTCACCTCCAAACCAAAAGGGACAATTCCCCTCCTCTGTGCAGGCTACCCATTCTTTGGAGCCTGCATTTTTCTTGTACAATTACACAGGGGTGTGGTTTGGATCACACCCAACCTTGGATCTGATGGCACTACATGCCCACAGTAGGTCTACAGAAAATGACAGCCATTATTATTATCCCACAGCACAAGAGCTGTCCATCTCTCCCATGACCTTTCAGATTCTGCCTTTGATGGCTCATCTGTTGCCCAGAAGTCTGTGAGCTCCTTGGGGCTGGAGAGGTCTGATCACTCCTGCCCCTGACAGCACGATGCAGAGGGAAGGGTCTGAGCTTTGTTTGCTTCTGAGCTGGAAAGTGATCTGATGCGGACCAAGCCATGTGAGTCCCAGGGGCCCTGGTCCAAAGCAGATAGAGGTTCAGGAGGCCAGGAGACAAGCTTGGGGGAAAACCATGTGCTTCCTGGCAGGGTACAATGGGACCAGGAAGCCTTGGACAGGTGGGATAAAGGTTCAAAAGGAGCAAAAGGAGGGATCTGTCGAACTGGTGAAATCAGACTCCAGTGAGGAAGCCTGAGGTCTAATGAGGTAAGCCCTGTGCAGTGACAGGCCGGGGCAGTCAGGGCTGGAGCCGACATCACCAGTCACCTTCATGGCCACCCTGCCCACTCTCCCGAGGTGATGTGGACATAGCAAGGGGTCCTGCCCCCAGGACAGAAGGCAGAACCTCACGTCTGTCTATGTGTGGGGGGCGGTGGTGGGGGGAGATGCCAATAAAGTCCCTTGGGCAGGCAGGCAGCCCTCCCCATCCATTAAACACCTACTGTATGCCAGGCCGTAGGGATGTGAGCAACAAGACAGGGCCACGTGCCCTGTAAGGAGCTCACAGTGTGCCCCCAAATCTAACACCTCCTCCACGTCACATCCAAATGTCCCCTCCTCCAAAAAGCCCCCAGCCATCTCCGAAGACTTCCCAGGGTGGAGGAGGCATGGCAGAGTTGCAAGGCTCCAAGGAAGTAAAACATACTTCTAAGTCTTGCCAGACTTTTCTTCCGTCTTCCTATGATAAAACATTTCAGCAATAGCTAACTGACAGCCGACACGTGGACAGGCGTTTACGAAGTGTATGTAGGAAATGGGCTATTTCCCTCTGGCCAGGGAGGAGATGACTGGGTCCAAGGGAGGTGAGACAGCCCCCCTGAAGGGCCAATGAGGCGCCCCGCCCCCCTGCAGGTAAGGCCCCCACCCCCGCTGACCTTCATGGATGTGGCCGAAGACATGCAGCCGCGGCTGGACGCGCCTTTGCACCGTGTTGAGCAGCTCCACGCAGCCCACCCGCTGCATCTTCTTGGGGACCCAGTCCAGGAAGCCTGGCAGGGGAGACAGCAGGAGGGCAATGACGGGGCCCAGGCCGCAGCTCTGCAATCTCAGAGACACAGTGGCCCTGGACCCAGCCTGCCCTGCTCTCCCCACCCTGCCCTGCTCTCCCCACCCTGCCCTGCCTCAGCCTCACGGAGGGAAGCCTGGCTCCAGCTTGCACTGCCTGGGGCCTTGCAGCCTCATCCCCCCCTGCTTCCCCGGCTCCTCCCCTGCAGGGCAGCACAGAGAGCCCACTTATAAAAGCCCGAGTAGGCCAGGCATGGTGGGGAGGGAGCAGTCTCGACAGCTGTGAGCCCCCCAGACCATTCATGCTCAAAGTGGTCTCAAGACTGGCATCCACCCATTGCAGAGACAAGCAAACTGAGGCCGGAGAGCGACAGCGGAGGCCCAAGGCCACCCCAGCAGGTGGCAGCAGAGCGGAACCCGGGAGCAGGATTTCCATGTTGGAAACTTTCCAAACAAACATCGCAAAATCATGAAAATGAACTTCTTCATCCCCTGCAGCCTCGAGCACGTGGGCCATGTCTGGGTCTGCTCACACCGCCAGCCTCGCGGAGCCGTCCCATATGGTGGCTGCTTATTATCCTCACATGGCTACACAAACCATGGGAGAATAACTGATTACTCCAAGCGGACAACTAGGGTTCATCTCAGCCCCTCTCTGCTCAGGCGGGAGAAACAGGTTTCTACAACTGCTGGGAAGGGGAAGAGGAATCCTGCCACTCAAAGAATCAGACAGGCTGCAATGGACCTGACTTAGAGCTGAGAGAGGGAAAGAAGGAGGGAGAGAGGGAGAAAGGGAGACAGGGAGAGAAAGAAGAAGGAAGACGAGGAAGAAGAGGGGAGAGACGGGGAGTAGGCAGGGGAGAGGTGGGGAGTAGGCAGGGAACAGGCTTGGAGCAGACACTTGGGATTAAGTCCCAGGCTCTGCTACCTACTGGCTGTGTGACCTTGGACAAGTCACTTAACCTCTCTGTGCCACATTCAACAATTCATCCAACAACTGGGCTGGGCTGAGCACACAGGCGCCCCCAAAACAGGAGCTGTGTGTTGTGTGTGAAGCAGGCGTGGTGAGGCATCCAGAGAGCAGGAACCCAGAAGATGCTGTTGGAGGAGTGGATGGAGGGGTAGAAAGGGGGGAAAGAGGAGAGGGAGAGAGGGAGGGAGGGAGGAAGGAAGCAAAAAAACCTGCCTCAGAGCCTCACTAGAAGCCACGTGTCGTGCCTAAACCACGTCAGGGACCTGGACCTCGGGGCTCCCTCCGTTTGGAAATGGGGGTAAGAAAGCCTTCATTTCAGCACTTTGTGAGGGTGGAGGGAGGCACCAAGGGCTCTGGCTGGGCGTCTGGCACACAGTAGGTGCTCAGGGCAGCTTCTCCCTGAACAGGTATCTGAGCGAATGACTCTGGAGCTGCACTGGGCCTCACCTGACAGCCCTTCCCACCTGGGACGCCCTGCCCGCACCCACCTCCCTCCCTGCCTCTCCCAGACCCGATGCTGAGACCACCCTTTCTGTCAGCCTCTGCAGGCCTCCTCTGACGATCTCTGTCCCAGGTTTCCCTCATCCTTGACCGTGTCCCACTGGGCTTGGCCGTTCGGTGTCCCTCTGCCCGGCATCTTGGAGCCTTCAAGGCAAGCACTGCATCGGGTTAGCTCCTGGTCCCGCATGGCCCGGCCCAGCCCAGCCCCAAACACCAAGGGAGTGATGACAGGTTTGGTGGAGGCACTGGTGGGGGGGAAGAGGCCGGTCTGGGCAGGACTGATGGGAGTTCGGACTTCATTCTAAGGACTGAGGGAGCCACAGAGGGTTATAGAGCGATGGCATGGCGTAACGGACCATTCAGAGAATTCCCTCCTACTGACGGGAGGAGAGTGGACTGAGTGGGGCAAGACTCAGAGCTGGGGGACCAGTGAGGAGACCACGTTGGTCATCAAAGAGACAAAGACACTGGCACAGACCGAGGTGGGGACAGCAGCGGTGGAGAGGAGAGGAAGGAGCTGGAATGCAGTTTGGGGGTAGAATCAAAGGGACGAGCTGAGGGGCAGGAAGCGGGGTGTGAGGAAAGGGGGAGGGGAGGACTGAGAAAGGGGCCTGGGTGGCAGACGGCAGGCTAACGCGGAGACCAGGCGAGCGGTGACATCAGCTTGGGCCAGAGGGGGGCCGAGGGGCCGGGGAGGAAAGCTGCTGGCGGTGGAATCACAGGCCCTGGGGACTGTGGGATGGGTGGTCTGATGGGTTGTGGGGGTGCACGGGATGGGGCCCGGTGAGAGTGACCTTGGTGGTATTCAGCCCCCAGGACTCAGGTCTGGAGAGTCAAGGGCCCAGCCTGCCTTTTGACCTCCTTGAGCCACAAGGTACCACGTGTATGAAAGGGGCAGCTGATCTGACCTCACCGCGCGGCTGTGAGGAGGTGACACATCGAGCCCCCGGCACACAGTCGGTGCTCAGGAAATAAGAGCCACGACAGGGTGACCTGTCCCTGGTGCCCCAGCAAGCCAGACTCAGAACAGAGCCCGTCCGCAGCGCCCCTCGACAGGCCCAGCTACGCCCCCGCTGCCAGCACCCACACCCCCTGCATCCTCCCCCAGCAGGAGCAGGTGTGTGCAGGGCCGGCCGGCCGAGACAGGCCGGCTGAGTCTTACCCAGCGGCGGTCCGTGGGTTACCAGGACGTCTACGCCTTCGGGAATGAGGTTCCACTTCTCGAGCAGCGCTTGGCCTCGCGGGAGGTTAAAACCCCAGCCGTAAAACCAGGGCTGCCTGTGGGAGAAGAGCACTTGGGTCAGAGAGGGCCACCGAGAGTGGGGGCAATGACACGGCAGGAGAAGCGGGCCACAGTGCCAAACGGCCATCAGGGCCGGCCGGATACCCAGAACCTCCCGTCCGGGGAAAGGTGGGGATTCACCTGGACTTGACCAGATATTGACCAGCGTTTTTCCTTTTTCTATGATGAACAAGTATTATCTATGTAAGTTTTAAAAATGAAAGTAAAAAAGAAAATCAACTTCTGCCGAAGGCCTCTCTTGTTCCAAGCCCTTCTAAGGAAATTCAGAGAACATTCTCACCTGTCCCCGTGGCGGGAAAATGCTCCTCCATCCATCCTCCTTCCTACATTTGGGGCAGGTGGAGCCCCAGCCAAGAGAGGGTGGGTCCCAGGTAGAGGATGCTCCTGCCTGCCTCTACCCGACGCTCCCAGTAGGGGCTCCACCAGGCTGAGTCCACCCCCAACGTTAAGGTCAGGGCTGGGTGCACCGAGGCCATTTAACGGAATTCCTACCTGTCACCCAGCCCAGACCTAGACTGATCAGTGCAAGGCATTCCCCTCGATGGGTTCAATGGTGAGCATGTGACCTAGATCCTGCCAGTTGGAGGGAATTCCAGACATTTCTTTCAGTGATGGGAGAAAAGAACGCTGTCATCCCTGCATACAAACCACTGAGCTTCTTGCCTTGGGAGCCGTCAGTACCTATTAAACTGTCCCAAAGGGAGATGGCTGGTGCACGTGGCCCAGGGCAGCAGCTGGATCAAATCGTACCTGACACCCACCACACCTCTGCACTTCTCAGCTACATGGGCCAACAGAAAGCCATTTGAGTTGGGTTTTCTTTTACAACAAAAGTATCCCAACTAAGAATCAGCCCTTAGGCCTAAGTCATTATAAGTTCCCCACATTAACACAACAGCTCTTTAGCACTTACAAAGTCACCATCATCACCACCAACACCACCAACTTTACTATCATCACTGTGGTGGGTCAAATTGTGTCCCCCCTAAAATATATGTTGAAGTTATCAACCCAGTACCTGTGAATGTGACCTTATTTAGAAATAGGGTCTTTGCAGACGTAATCAAGATGAGGTCATACCTGATTAGAGTGGGTTCTAATTCATGACTTGTGTCCTTATAAGAGGATCACATGAAAACACAGAGACGCAGAGAGGAAAAGGCCATGTGACAATGGCCGTAGAGGTTGGAGTGATGTGTCTACAAGCCAAGGAACCCCCAGGCTGCCAGCAACCACCAGAAGCTGGGAGAGTGGCATGGAACAGATCCTCCCTTAGTCCCCTCAGCAAGAACTAACCTTGGTGACACCTTGATTTCAGACTTCCAGCCTCCAGAACTGTGACAGAATCAATTCCTGTCGTTTGAAGCCGCATGGTTTGTGATAATTAGTTATGCAGCCCTAGGAAACTAATATAATCACCATTACCACCATCACCTCCCCACCTGCCACCCCAGGGACCTCCACACCTGCAGCAAGGTTGGCAGACAGGTCTCTCTCTTTCTGTTTTATGGATGAGGAGACTGAGGGCCACGGAGTAGAAACTAAAAATTGTCGCTAAAAATTCCTGCACACCTACTTTTTTTGCCAGGCGCCATCTAATTGCATTATAGGGATAAGTTTATCTAACTGTCAAAAGAATCCTGTGAATTAAGGGCTAGGATTATTCCCATTTTTCAGATGAGGACCCAGAGGCTCAGAGAAGTGAGCTGGCTCAGGGATCTGGACCCTGTGAGGCCAGACACCTCATGTCCATTTGCTGACATACTCTGTACAAGTTGGTAGTGGGGCTGGCCTTTCACATTCAGAGCCTCTCATGTGTCAAAGCTGCCACTAACATCCCTCTCATGGCCCAGGAGCTCCTCTGTGGGAGGCTGACACCCTAGCTGTTGACCCAATGTCTCTACCGCATTGGCAGCCACCCAATGCACCTCTGTGGAACCCTAGGGGTTCCATGGAACAGCATTTGAGAACCTGCTTTAGTCCCACCATGCCAGGTTCTGGACAGGGAGACTGAGGTTCAGCGAGAGGAAGGGAGGTGCCCAGGGTCACACAGTGGTCAGTGAAGAAGTCATTCTGGAACCCAGATCTGACCCTCTCTCCCAGCTGCCGTCAAGCCTGCAGTGCCAAATCCTGAAACGTGGGCTTGTGAAGGAGGAGGGTGAGTGGTCATACTGGTTGGTCATTTGGGGTCAAAGGTGCTTTCGCCATTTCAGACACTTGGGGGATCCCGTCCGCTGCCAGCCTTTGCTTGTTCGTGACCCCCGCCTGGGACACTGGGTCCCTCCTCTCCTCCTGCCTGCCCCTGACCCCACGCCACGTTTACTCTTCCAAGCCCTGTCTGCTCCATCTTCCTTCTCACCCCGAGTGACTGGCACCTGCCCAGGGGAGGAGCAAATGTTTGTTTAACGAATGGTGCTGAGTGAGAGAGGGCTGGATGAATGAATGAATTTGTTAACGGGATGTCAAACAGGACTCTTCCTGTTGCCTTGGGATTGCAGCCAAAACTTCAAAGCTGAACATGATCCCCAACACTGGAAGGAAAGGCCCCAGGTACCACCCAGGAAAACTTACTAAAAATGAGCAGAACATGCCAGGCCACCATCTCCCCACGCCCCTACCAGCCTAAGTTTTGATCTTGAGGGAGACTTGTGGCTCCTGCCTTGTTCTTGTGGGAGGATGGGGTTCCCCCACACCCAGCCATGAGTGGCTTCCAGGGGGACCACCTGTACAGGTGGGGGCCTGGGGATCTGCCCTCTGGGCCCGTGAGAGGAGAAACAGACAGTGAAGGGCAGGCACACAGGAGCTGTCTGCACCCCCAAGTTTGGGCTGTCCCAAGGGATCCCCACCCACAGGAAGTGCCCTCCAAGTGACGAGACCAGGTGGCCGGGGCTGGGGAAGGCAGCTGGGTGGGTGGCACTGGGAAGTCCCTCGGAAGCCGCCTACTCCCACAGTCACACCCGACTCAGGCCTGCCTTTGCACTTCTGCAGAAAGCTGAGGGTTCCCTCTGCAGAAAAACGTCTCCCCCCACACACAATTTTACATCCACCTTTGAGGGAATCTTGGGATCAGACGGACCTGGGTTAGAATGGGTCCACCTCTAACTACCTGTGTGACCTTGGGCAAGTGGCTTAACTTCTCTCTATGCCTCAATTACCCCATCTGTATAATGGGCATAATAATAATACCCTTTGCCTCAGCAGGGCTTTGAAAGGATTAAGTCAATTAATCCATGTAAGTGCTTAAAACAGTGCCTGGTCCAATGCTTTGCAACTGCCGTCATCTCCATCACCATCATCATCCCCAACACCATCATCACCAACGTCAACACTGTCACCACCACCACCATCACCATCGTCATCTCCATCACCATCACCACCACCATCACCACTACCATCATAACCACGATTACCATCATTACCATCATCAATCCCATCACCACTACCACCACCATCACCATCATCATCTCCATCACCGTCATCATCACCATCATTACTATGGACCCCTCCTGAAACCCACTCACGGAACCTGGATGAAAAACCTTTGGCTCAGGGCAGGGTTTTTCAAACTGCATTTTGAAGGGTCAAACAGCATTTTAAAAAAATAAAAGGAAAAGGGGGAAAAAAAAGAATAGAAAACATCAGAGTACATCAGAGTACATCATAGCAGGGAAGGGATACTTTAGTTAAATATATTTATATTTAAATAGACACCCACATAAGGGTGTACTGAGTCACAATGTAAAAAAAACAAATGCTTTTCCTACCACAGTTCCTGGTCAAAAGCGGTTGGCAGCCCTAACATACTGAGCTCACAGCTCTGCAATTTCTGAAGCCCTCAGACCCCGGGCATACTCAAAGCCCCACTTTGGCTAAGCCAGGGCGGGGTCCCTGCAGGGAAGGCTGCAGCAGCCTGGAAGTTGCTCATAAAGCCAAGCCCAGTAGTCCCCCCAGAAGCCCACAGCCCGTCAGCTTACAGCAAAAGGAGCAATGCCTTTCTGCTGCCTTCCAAACACAGCATCCATTTTTCAAAAACCTTATCAAATATTTACAAGATGGGACAAGGCCTCATCGGCATGGAGAGAAGGCATCTGTGAGTTCCCATGAGCCACAGCAAGGAGTGGCTTTTTGGAAAAGACACTCTGTAACATATCAGAGACCCCACAGACCCCCAGGAGCTGACCCACACGAGCCCCTGCCTACGTCACCTTCCCCCTCCAGTACTAACGAGCCTTCCTCTGGGGGTGGCGTTTCCCCATAGATATACCTCCGTGGTTCTTGGAAACACGTCACCTCAAATCCTGGGAAGCTGGAATCCACCCTGCCCCCTGGGATGCCCGGAGAGGTTGCTCAAGGGCACCGAAGTTGGCATCAGACACTCTGGCTCTGCCCCTGGGCTGCACGCTCCCAGACTCTTTCACCATGTAAACTGGGATAAAGATGCCTATGGCCCCAGATCTTACCCCATGAGGGCAGAGGGGTCCTTCTTGCTCGATGCTCTACCCCACCCATTGCCTGACACAGAGGGGAGGGAAAGAAGGTGGGTGGGAGGAGGTGTAAGGGAATGAAATTGCACCACTATCGCAAAAATGCCTCCAAATACCTGGGAGCTCCGTCACTGGGAAAAGGGGATGTTCTGGCCTTTATTGAAATTTGGGGGGAGCAGGAAGAGTCAAGTCATGCACGGAAACGTCCAGAGGAGGCATTTCTCAGGGCGGCCCGCAGGTTGGGAGGCCTTTCTCAGGGGTGGCCAGGAGCAGGGCCAGAGCAGCGGGAGAGACGGACTCTTCAGGGTGACCTCACTCCCCAGGGTCTGGAAAAGTCTTCGGCCACTCCTGCACGACGTCCATCCAGGTTTGTGTCATGGGAAGAGGAGCCAAAGGGGTGGGGGGCACCAGCCCTTCCCGAGGGTGCAGTCGGCCCCAACGTCCCAGGCATCCTGCGTTTGGTCACTTGACCCTCTCTCCTCGCCCAGCAGGGCCCTTTAGGGCCAGTGGTGAAGTGCGAGGCTGCTCGGGGTTCCAGACAGAGGTCAGGGCAGGCGGGGGCTCGCAGGGCCTGTCATCCAAGCAGCCCGGATCCAGCCCGGCCCCGAGCTCCCCACCCACCCTGGGGGCAGCCGTGGTCTGAGACCCACGAATGCCTGAGACGGTGGGCGCTGCCAGAGCCACGGTCCCCATCCCCAGTGCAGCTGGTGCCTGGATGCAGCCTCACTGCCCTGAGGGCCAGGAGCCCTGACGTCCGCCCACCGTCCAGGACACATCACAGACCCCGAGGAGGTCGGATGGATCAGAATTCCGACAGAGCCATGGCAGGCGGCTTTATGTCCCGAATTTCTGTCTTTCTGTTCTAAAGTAACCATTGGAATAATTTTCTTACAGAATGATAGTTGCCATGACAACCAGAGCAAATTTTCCTTTTCTGAAACAGATGTCTCATTTAGTTGAAAATTAGAATGTGAACAAACCCATGGGAAAAATTAATTCAAACTTTAACAGAGCGGTGAATACAATGTAATCTCTCAGAGGTTAACCCCTTAACTGCTTTCTTGTGTGCTTACGGTAACCTTCGAATCCAGTCTAATTAGGCCCGTTTAACCAATATAAATGACCTCCTCGTGGCCAATCATTAAACGGTTTCCCCCTGAAGCGTGAATTCCGGGTTCCCTAATGGCAGACGGGAGGGGGGCGATGCCTGTCTGTAGAACGGCTGAAGCAGAGCCTCCTCTGCTCTGGTTTTTCCATCTCCCCAGGTAAGGCACACGCCCCGGGAAAGGGGGTGTACCAGGGGCCATTCAATTAGCCTGGAGTATGGCCACCCCATTTCCCAGGGATGCTGGGGAGTGGGGGTGGAGGAGGCCCAGGGTGTCCTGGGTAGAGCTGGGCCCAGTGGTGTACCCAGGCCAGGGTGCAACGCCTGAGGGCAGAGGCCAGGGGAGGGGGGCCCCCTTGATAGGCTGCCAAGGGGTCACCGAGGGGACACCCACACAGGCCTAGCTCCAAAGGCTCTCCATGAGCCTCCAATCCTCACACCCACCCCGAGAGGCAACTGCCATCACTGCTTCATTTTACAGATGCACAAACTGAGGTGCACAGAGGTACAGAGAATTGCCCAAGGTTACCTGGTAACCAAGTGGCACAGCCAGGGCTCCAACCCAGACAGCAGATTCCAGAGCCTGTGCTCTCTGCTTCAATCTCAGAGTGATGACAACAGGACCAGGAATCCTGCCCACCTTCCTCAGCAAACCCCACTTTTCCAGCCACTTTCACACCTTAGCTCAGTTAACCCTCAGGACAAAGCTGTCAGGAGGCCCCCACTTTAGAGGTGAGGAAATGATGGTACAGAGAAGTCATGGGTCTGAGGACACTCAGGAGGCTAGAGGGACCTGGACCAGGGTTCCTGGCTCCTGCACCCTGTGCCCAGTGGGCCGCTGACCCAGACCCCACTGGGGTGGCTGGGCCCCAGGTTCTCCCTCTTCAATGGCAGCTGCCTGCCTGTCCCTCTGAGCCTGGCTGCACTCCGGTTCCTGGTGCCCCGCCTCTCATTCACCCTGTGACTCTTCTACTCCAAAACCTTCCATGGCTCCCAATTACCTCCAGGACAAGCCCGAACCTCATGGCCTGGCATGCGGGGGCCTTGGGCTCTGCCTCATTCCACCTTTCGGACCGTCCTGCTCAGATTCCCCAATGAGCTCACCGCCCACCAGTCACAACAATCCCCTGTTTCCTGAACAAGGCCCAGCCTTTCCCCACCTCTGGGTTTTTGCTCATACTGTTCCAGCCATCTGAAATGCCCTTCCTAGCCTCTCCTCAGAGTCCATGACCCATTATTTGTTAAGGCCTGGCTCAAAGGCCACCTCTTCCAGGAAGCTTCCCCTGATCACCTCCATCCCCAAGCACAAGTGACCCTCCCTGCTCTGAGTGCCTTTATACAGGCTCCTTCAGGGCAGGCCCGGGTCAAACTATCCCTGAATTCATCCTGCCTAAACTGCTGGCTGGTCCACCCAGGTGGACCTCAGGGTGGGTTTGCACAAAGTGTGCCTGAATGAATGAATGAATGAATGATGGAATGAACTGACAGGTGCTCTACCTGGCAGGCAGGCAGGTGGGAAGAACTAAGCATTAACCCTCCCCTCCCCATGCCCTTCCCGGGAGCCCTCCCCAGAGCCCCTGGCTGTCATGAAGCCCTGAGACCCTCCACCAGGACCACAACCTGCACCAGAACTCTCGCCATCTGCTGAGCCTCCCATTCTCCCTCACCCTGCCACGACCTGCCCGGGGGAATCCTGTGCCCATTTCACTGATGAGGCCTCAGAGGTGATGCTCACCTCCTCGGCTGCATCCCGACTCACCGCCCTTGGGGGACCTTCCCTGCCTCCCCAGGCAGCCCGCTCCCTAGGTGAGGGCAGGGGCGGCTGCCCTGCAGGTGGAAGGGAACAGCCTCTCACAGTGGCCGGCCCCACCTCCCCACCGGCCAGGTGCTCTCCCACTTCCGCCTCTTCTTCTGCAGGGAGAAAGCTGCAGCTTGAGTGGGGCAGGGACCTCTCCCCACCGGCAGCCAGCCATCCCTGAGCTCTCAGACAAGCCTGACCAAGTCCACTCCCTCTCCGGCTGCAGACCGAACACTCATCTTGACCCGAATCTGTTTGTTCTTCCTGCCCCAGAACCCCCTCCCCAAAAGGCCAGGCTTTCCGGGGCCACTTCCAGGGAGCCAAATACAGCCTCTGCCTTCTCTCAGAGACAGCCAACACTGAGAGCATCTCAGGTGAGGATGACACGTGTCACTGGCCCACGTGCGTCCTGGGACCCTCTCAGCACTCCAGTGAGGCTGTGCTCCCATCTGCAGCAGGGACACCAAGGCTCAGGGTCGGTGACATGCCTGGGTCCCCCGAGCGAGTTCCTGCTGACTCCTCACCCCACAGGTGGCCCCCATTCCTGGGGACGTCCCGGTTCTGGTGGAGGCAGGTCTGCCTTGCTCCTTCTCTGCATCTCCCAGGCTTGGGAGCCGAGGGGGAGTCTGGGGGAGACGCTGCCGCAGCAGGGCAGCTGTGGCTGCCAGCGAGGGGGCAGGGCCAGGAGGAGCAGAGACATGTCCCCAGGACTGTCAGTCACACACCTTGCCCCACACACACTTAGGGCAAGTCAGCAGCAAGATAAGTGGAACCAAAGAACGGGGTCCTTTGTCATTCCTAATTAATTTCCCCCACCCTTCCAAGGCGCAGAATCATTCATCTTTTGTTTCGCTGGGACTCCTCTGCGGCGGGAGAAGGCAGAGGACTCGTTTCAAACATTAATCTGATGTAGAAGAGTGTGCGTATGTGTGCTGAGGGCCCTTCTAGAGAGAAAACAACAATGAGAAATCAAGAAAGATAAGCATAGGAAAGGAGCAGAAGAGAAATCCCGTGTGCGTGAGAGAGGCTGAGTGTGAGAGAGGTGAGAAAAAGTGTGTGTGAGAGAGAGTATGGGTGCTCATGTGCGCGTGTGTTATGTGGGGTGTGTGTGCACGTGTATGGCACGCGTCTGCATGTGCGTGTGTGCACACGCTCGTGCAGAGATAGCACAGTGTGGGTCCAGACGTGAGGAATTTCTTCCCTCCATCAAAATTGGTCAACTGCCAGTCGTGTGTAAGGCTGATGAGTATAATATCCGGTGGAGGAAGGGGAGGGAAGTGACCACTGGGGGAGGACACTGCTCGGTCCCTCGGGGACCCTCCCAAGCCTGTCGTGTCCCTGTCACAGGACCAAACGACGGGGCACCGAGGCTCGGGCAGGGCTTGCGGTCAGCAGGCTTCCCAGCTTGTCTTGAACAGATACTGGCTGTTCCCAACTTGATTTGGGCTCTAGACGGGAAGGGAGGGAGTACCGCTGAGGTTCTGTGATGCTCCGACCAGCGCTCCGGGGTCCTCACTCGCTGCACCCTGGCGGGGCCCTGGGAAGGAGAACACGAGGGCCCGGGGCTCGGGGAGCATCCAGCACTCACGGGGCCAGGGATCTAGGACCCCAAGGCCAGCCCCTTGTGGTTCTGCAGCCCAAGAGGGGCTGCAGGAGGGACGGTGCCAGGGCCAGGCTGGGAAGCAGCAGCTGATGAGACAGGTCAAGGCCAGCCGTCCCCGGAGCTCCCCAACTCCACCCACCTGAGCGGGAACCTGACACCATCTCTGCTTACAGCTGAGATCTTGGACCAGTCTCTTGACCAACCCACGCCTCGCCTCACCTCTCTCCTCTGTCAGACGGGGATGAAAACAGTCCTGCCTTGTCCTGTTGCGAGTAAAAGGCAGAGTAGGTGGGACCACTGTGCAGCAGGCTCATGGGAAGTTTGCTGAATGAGGGTTTCAGGTATTGAAGGGGAGGGAAAGCCTTGGCCTCTCTTGTCTGAACAGATCAAGGCCACGGCCTGTGCGGAAACCACCTAGAAATGCAGGATGAAATGTAAATAAGCTCAGTGCTAGATGCCCGGGGACTGCCAGCCTCTGAACCAGGGAATGTGGGTCTTCATGGCCCTGAAGCAACAAGAGAGAAGGCCCCGGTGGTTAGCAGGGGCTGTGACCAGAAAGCTGGGTCCCCAGAGGGCTTCGGGGAAAGCGTGGACCATGGGGAGGCCTCCAACAGAGGGAAGTTTCCCCTGGACCTCTGACCCAGGCTTCCCCAGGCCGTGAGCCCGTGGGCCCAGGAAGCTCTAATCCATGAAAGGAGCAGAAGTGGGTCCCTGGCCAGGTGCACCCACAGACTGGGGTAGACATCCTCTCTGAGGGGCACCCCCAAACCTGGCTGCCCAGGATCCCCCAGATAGAGCCTTGCAGAACGTGAGCGGCAACCCCAAATTACGACACCCCAAACACCTCGGAGAATTACCGGAGAGACTGAAAAATGAGTATTTTTTTTGAGAGGTTAAAAAGATTTTCTTAATAGAAAGAGCAAAGGGTGAGGTGGTTGGGAACTGAGCCCCAGGCCCACCCATTCCTCAAGCAGAGCCAGAAGGACGGAGGGCCCGGAGCCCAGTGCGGGGGACAGCAATCCAAACTGGGCTCACCATGGTCTCCCATCAGCTTCTGGCGGTGGCGGGGACAGTGGGGGCAGCGCGGGCTGTCTCAGGTCCTGGCACCGCCAGGATCCCACTCCACTGGCACCCCCTTGACCACACTATGGTGACAGGCATTGAGAAGCAAGGGAAAAGCTAGGAGTTCATTATTTCATCCTCTCTATTCTTTTTTCCCGGAAAGATGTATTTTATCAAGTCTTTTAAAAAGCATTTTATTTTAGCACCTCTCTGTCTGCCGTTCTGGGCAGGGCCTCCATCCTTCCATCCCGGCCCATCTGGGCTCTCAGTTACTGTGGGACCTTAAGCCAGTCGCTTCATTTTGTGGGTCTCAGTCTTTTCAGCTATACAATGGGGACAAGGGTTAGACCTCACTCATGGCTGTAAAGAGTTCGAGAGGCTGGAGCAGCTATAAGTTCAGAGCCTTTGGGTCAGCAGTGAGAACAGTAATTGTGCTACTGTCACATCAACAAGCAGAGCCCCAGCACCTTCAGGGCACAGACTTTAAATTCCCAGGCTGCTCAGTTCCTGCCTGCTCCTCGCACCCACCACCCCCAGCGGACCTGCTCTGTGCACACAGGGAAGCGGAGGGAAGGACGTCAAAGGCTCACGCTAGAACCCACAGCCAGCCTTGTCCAGGGGCCACCCTCTCTGTGCCCGCAGCCCCTGAAGGCTGTACGTACACAACCTCCCCCAGCCCCCACTCTGGGCAGTCGAGGCAGTAGCTGGAGAGGTTTGGGGGTAGGTGGGACCACCGTGTGTTGAATGCCTGTGTGCCAAGCAACTTACGCACAAGACCTCTCTGAATCCTAGGAACAACCCCACGAGGGGACTGTCCCGTTGTCATTTCACAGAAGCCAAGATCCTGACCTGAGGTCACTCAGCTGGGCCCTGCACATCCCGGCTGTTTGGAGAGAGCTGGTCCCTGAGGCTCCGGCTGCGTCCCAGGCCCTGCCCTGCCCGTAGGCAGCCAGGCCTCCTAGCTGAGGATCAGGATCCGTGCCCAGACGCCCAGCAGCGGCCCGGCCACCACTTCTCAAAGTTTCCTGTCTCAGCAGGTTTAGATGCCTTCTTGCAAAATACCAGAAGTAATTAGACCAGATGGACTAGCTGCGTGCCAACTTCACTCCCTCCCTCACTCCTTAAAAAAAAAAAAAAAAAATCAAGGCCGTTTTCAGTTAAATGAGAACAAAAAATGCATCCAAAACACATAAATGAATACGGTATGTATACGGAATTTTTTTTTAACACTTAGGATTTTGTAACAGCTGAGTTCTTCCTCTTCTTCTGCGGTTGGTTCCCGCCCCCTTCCTCTAAGCTGCTCTGGGCGAAGGCTCAGCGCCGAGTCTGCATCTGAGGGGCCCAGAGATGACTTCCAGAAAGTCACGGTGCCCCGGGAGGGTGGTCGCGCAAGCACGCGGCTCTAGTGAGCCCTCCATCCCTCCCACGCCGGACTGGACCGGGGAAGTGGTGATGCAGCCTCCCCTGGAGTCAGGTCCCTGCTCTCCTGGAGCCTCAACTGTTCTAGTTGGGAAAAGAGACATGAAAGAAATGGGTTGCTGGAGTAGTTAAGACAGTGTGGCCCTGGAGCTAGGTGGGCTGAAGGAGCAGGCGATAGCCCAGACACAGCCCCCGTGTGCCAGGCAAGGAGGGCAACACAGAGCAGCCAGGAAGGATGATCTCCATATTTGGTGCCAGGCCAAGTGGAAAATCCCAAAACGGGATCCCTACCTCACACCATCAATGCAATCACTGCCAGTGGACCCAACACCTAAACATATTGATAAAAGGCAAAACAGCGAAGATCTGGGAAGATAATAAGGAAACATCTTTATGACTTCAGGGGCGGGATTTCTTAAATAGGACACAAAAAGCACTTACTGCAAAGAAAAACAGTGACACATTTGACTACACCAAAATTACGAACTTTTAGTCATCTGAAGGCACCATGAAGAGAGGGAAGAGGCCAGTCACAGGGGAGGAAAAGCCACTTGAGACATTACATGTGATGAAAGGCTTGCATTCAGAATACATAAAGAAACTCTACAAACCAATACGGAAAGGGCAGACAACCCAATTATCTTTTTAAATGGGCAAAAGATTTGAGCCCTTCACAAAAGAAGAAATCCAAGTGGCCAAGATTCTCAACCTCGCCGGTCATCAAGGGAATGCAAATGAAAACCACCTTGAGATATCAACACAGCCACCAGATGGGTACAATCTGCAAGGCCTACAATACCAAGTCCTGGCAAGGAGGTGAGGCAGGGCACTGCTGAAAGGGGAAAAACTGGCGTAGCCTCTGCCAAAGAGCTGTACAGTGTATGACCTGACCACTCCGTTCCTGGGTGTGTGTGTGTGTGTGTGTGTGTGTGTCCACACACACGCACATTCAGGAGTAAATCTCTATGTGCACTAAGAGACATGTGGAATGTTCATAGCAATATTATTTATAATGGGCCCAAAGCAAGGGTGGTGGGAACTGGGCAGAATGGATAAATAAATCGTGATATATTCATAAGATGAAATCCTACACAGCATTGAGAAGAGAACCAATCACAACTGCACATGATGACATGGAAGAATCTTAAAAATATATAACATTGAGTGAAAAAAAGCAATCATGGAACAACACATGAGTCCATTTTTATAAAGTTCGAAAAACAGGCAGAACCCAACTGTCTCAGGATACGGGTGGCCAAACGAAACACAACATGCCCCGTTAAATTTGAACGTCAAACAAACAACACAATTCTTTTAGTGTACATACATTTAAAATATTGCATAGGACATATTCACGTTAAAAAATTATTCTCTCTCTGCCTCTGACCATCCTGCAAAATGGGATTGGTAATGGTGCCCTGTCACGGGGGACACAGCCAGGCCGGACCCATTCTTGGGTCTCCAGAGCCCTGCAGGGGGCCAGGCACCTGACGGCCACTGTGAGCCTCCGAGTGTGTGTCTCACAAGAAGTGGAACCATTCAAATCTGACCCACCAGTCTCCCAAGCAGAGCATCCCCTGGTGGTAACACTTAGAGGAAAGGCCGGTCATGGCAATCATGAGTTTGCTGTCTGCTTCCTCCTCTGAGCTTGCTTTGGTGAGTCCTCAGTATCAAGGCCAACCTCATCCCAAGTCTAGCACCAAAAGGGCTTCCCTGAGAGCAGGCCCATGCATCCCTCTGCTTACAGGGCATCATCAGCCTCAGGCAGAGAAACAGTGGCCCTCTGCATGGGGGAGGAGCTGGGAGGACACCAGGCCCAACCACAGTGTATCTCTGCTTGCATGCCCCTTGTAATGGGCAGCTCACCACTCAGTAAGGCCCCACTGCCTCTCCTCTGGGCTCCTGCCTGTGGGATAGTCTTCCCACACTGATGAGAACCTGCCTTCTGTGTCCCTGCTCTGCCTTGTAGGACGACACAGAACAGGTCTGCCCCCAGCACGGGTCAGCCTTGCCCACATGCCCCAGATACCACTGATATTAGGTTACTTACGGCTACTGGTTTATTTGATCCCTGATCCCCGCCTGCTGGTGTTACGATGCTGCTAAAGTCGCCTGTATTCCACGTGTTAGTCAATATGTTAAGGGCACGGGAAAAAGAAAACGAAAACTCTGAACATCTGAATTTAATAATAATCACTGTCAGCTTTGCTGTCCATCCCCTCCTAACAAGCTGCCATATGCCCAGGCGGCCGGCGCCGGGGGCTGAGCTCGCCCAGCCTAAACCTCGACAGACAGTGGGGATGGCGAACAGCCCCCCCGAGCCAGGCAGAGTTGGCAGCCAGGCCACGAGGTTCTTTGGCCAAGAATACCTTCTTGGGGACTGATAAGTGCCACTTCCCCAGTGTGGCTTCACCTGACGACACCACAGAGAGGACCCTGGTGCCCCCTTGCCCAGATGGAAGACAGAGGCTCAGAGAGACATGACTTGCCGAGGTCAGATGTGAAGTGAGAGTCAGGGCAGTGGGGACGTCCCTGGTGTGTCTGGGTCCAGGGCACAAGCGTGACTGAAAGTCAGCTCTGCACACACGAGCACTGTGTCCCTTCCAGGCCTCGGGTGTGATGTGCCAGGTCCCCACGGGCTGAGGACGCGGGGCTACAGGAGCTGCGACTCACTGAGTGCTGGGAGACCAGGGTGAGGCCACCACCCACCGTGGCAGCCGCCAGCCCGGCCTGATGGCCCAGCCTCTGGCCTCCGCTCTCTCACTGAGACCCTGGAAGCCACACTCCACCCCCAGCACGTCCACAGCCCTCTGAGCCTCCTGCGCCTTGCCGGGGCTGTTTCCTCTGCCTGTCACACCCTTCCCAGACCCCAGAGCTGCTTGTATCTATGGCTCTCCTGTGGGGAGACTTCCCCGACCCTAGCTCCCAGAGCTTCTCCTCCATGGCTCTTGTTGAATCAAGGAATTGGTGGCTGATGTGTCTCCCACGAGGATAAAAACCCCATGAACACAGGAGCTGCATCCGTCTGGCTCATGGCACGTCCCCAGAGTGGCCATGGGACAAACACTTGATCAATGAATTAACCAACCAACAGGTGGCCATGAGAACATAATTTTGATCCCCAGGTCTCAACGGGCCAACAAGGCCGAGGTGCATCCTGAGGCTATTCAGAGGACCAAGGAACACGCGAAGAGCACGTTGTCCCACGCCTGGCACACAGCAGGCGTTCATAAAAGGGCCTCCATCTTGGAGCAGGCTGAGAGTCAGGAGAACCACTCACTGCGTGGCCCTGGGCAAGCCACGTCCTCACCGGGGCCTCTACCTACCCTTCTGTAAAAGGAGGTAATTGCAGGCCTGGTCCTACCCTAGGGGCTGTTGAGGTATCAGCGGGAACAGAGCTCTCTCTGTCCTGGTCTCCACCCCAGCGGCTCCCCAGTACTAATAAACACAACCAACCTCCAAGGCCACACTCTGGGCCTGGCCTTCATCTGGACGGGCCCATGCAGCCCTCACAACCCCTCTATAGGGTGGGCAGAATCATTGCCCTATACAGAGGGACCAGAAAGGCTAAGGCACTTGCCCAGAGTCACACAGCTAAGAGGTGGTGTTACCCCAATTTGAACAACCCTTCCCTTACCACCCAACTGCCAGCCACTACTGTTGCTGAGATTCCGGGGGCCTGGTGGCAGGGGCCCACCCTCCCAGGCATGCAGGTCCCGGGGGGAAGGTGGCAGAAGGAACTCAGGATTAATTCCATGGTGCCATGGAAGCAGATGCAAGCAACTGGCTCACACAGGGGGAAATTTAGTGAAACTTCCCCAGCACATGAGCCCACGTCTCACCTCACACCACCTGCTCCCAGCCCCAGACGGGGCCTAAAGGAACCCAGGGTTGCTGCATGGAATGCCAGCTCACAGCCTGCATCTCAGAATGCAGACGAGGTGCCGTCTAGCCCTCAGCATTAAGGGCTGTGAACCAACAGCAGGCCCAAGAAGAGTGTGGCAGGGTCCGGCACATAACAGGGGCTCCGAAATATGGCTCCTCCCTTGCCTCCTCCGCCTATGGAAACCCCACACCTCCTTCAAATACCCCCTCCAACAGGGAGCCCTCCTGGATCTCACCAAGCCCTCCTTGGGTCCCTTCTCTGTCTAGCAGCCTGGTGCTGGGCCCGCCATGGCATGGGGTCGGGGGTGTGCATCCAGCTGGGACGACAGGTAAGGGTCAAGGAGAAGATAGGTGCTCCTCCCACTCAGGCCCCAGGGGGCCTGCAACTAAAAGGTCCAGAACTGCCCGTGCTGGAGCCACAAAAGTCAAAGCAGAGACCACAGGCAGCTCGAGCACAGAGCAGCTGGACACCAGCAAGGCTGACAGCGGCCTCACTCAGGCCTCAGCAGCACCAGCACCTGGCCTGCAGCTGGCATAGGGGACCACAGGGCTGGCCTGACATCCCGGCCAGGAGCCTGGGGAGCTGGCCGTCAAAGGGGTTCTTCAGGGCCCAGCTGTGGGGCTGCACAGAGCTGCTCTGGGTGGGGTGGGAAGGACATTGAGTGACACCTGCCGGCTCCCACCGCCTGCTGTCCTCCATCTCACATCTGGGTTCCGGGCAAGGCTGTGATGGAAGGGGGCTCCACATAGCAAATAACAAGAATGATGTCTCCAATCGTGGAAAGCCTGGTGCAGCCACTGGGCTCAGCTGAACCCTCCTACATCTTTACAACCACCCCCTGCAGGAGGTGTCCCATCACTCCCATTGTGCAGAGGAGGAAACTGAGGCACCGAGAGGCTAAGTGACTCGCCCAGGGTCACACAGCCCATAAGAGGTGAGGCCAAGAGTTGAGCCCAGGCAGTTTGGTTCCAAAGCAGTGCTGTTAACTTCTAAGCAATCTAACTTTAAACAAAATGTTGTGTGTATGGGTGTGGGTGTGTGTGGGTATGTGGGTGTGCAGGGGAGACAGGGTGTTGGAAACCACTGGGCAAAGAGATCCAGTCCAGATTCCCCGGTCTGGCACCTGACCCTCCTGACCCTCTAGCCTCATCTCCCGCCGCCCCACCTGCACCGCACGCTCCACGCCTCCCATCGTGCTCAGCTCACCTCCGCGCCTTTGCTCACGCTGGTTCCTCCTTTGACAATGACCTCCTTCTGGTTTTTTGCCTAACAGACTTCCCCTCCAGGTCTGGGCTCGCATGGCCTGCCAGGCAGACTCGGCCATCTCCTCCCCTCTCCTGGCCTTGGCCCCGAGCTCATCACATCCCTGAGGGCCTCCCCACCCCAGTCCTCGTCAGGACCTCACAGGCCGCCGGGAGGGTTTGTGGAGACCCTGTACACGGCGAGGACCAGGGAGATGACAGCAGGCATCTCCTGGGGCTCAAGGAAGGCAGGACAGCCCAGCATCTCCCCTCTGCCCCATGAGGAGGCCTTGGGAGGATGGGACCTTGTCCTAAACCCCTCACAGCCTCTAGCCAGCAGGTGGTCACCGTGTGGCATCAGCCAGGGCCACCCCAGGGCTTCCCAGCCACACTGTGTCAGCAGCTGCTCTCCCTGAAGTCCCTGCACCCGGACAGGCCCCGCGTCCCCCCAGATCGCCCGTCAGCCTCCCTACGTGTGCTGCTCTGGTTGATGGTGCAGCCTCAGGCCCTGTTGCCCCTCCACGCCTGTGAATGCCCTTCTCTTCCCTCGTGGCTCAGGTCACCCCACCCCCTCCAGGGAGCCTTCCGGAATCAAGCCACTCTTTCAAGCACATGAGGTCTCTCCTTCCTGTGTATGGTGTCCTCCTCACCCTGCCAGCACTTGGCACCCTGTGGCCATTGCCAGCTGGGCCTCTAAGGGCCAGTTGGTCTATCCAACTACAGGATGGGGACAATATATCGGTCCTCACAAGGCTGAGCAAGGATTAGAGACAATTCTTATGGAGATTTAAGCCCAGGGCCCAGCTTACTGTAACTCATTCAGAAATGATCTGCTGCCACCGTCAACATCATCATAATCTTAATCATCACCATCATCATCACCATCACCATCATCACCATCATCACCATCACCATCATCACCATCATCATCACCATCACCATCATCACCATCATCACCATCATCACCATCATCATCACCATCACCATCATCACCATCATCATCACCATCACCATCATCACCATCATCATCACCATCACCATCATCACCATCATCATCATCATCACCATCATCATCACCATCACCATCATCACCATCATCATCATCATCACCATCATCACGGGGGTTACTATGGACACACCGACCGTCACGCAGACCTGTCATGACCTGTTCTCACCTTGATCCCCACTTAGCCAGGTGAGCCTAGGGATGAGGTCTGATTGCTCTGTGTCCCCAACAAGGAACAAAGGCTTGATGTATACTTGTGATTTAGACAACTGCCGTCCCCAATACAGTAAAGCAGGCCTTTGGCCTTCCATGAAAATTCTGACTGCCACTCCTCAATCTGGCTAATCAATCATCACACCCCACCTATGCATCTTCTGTGTGTGTCAGAGGGACAGACAACAGGGAGATTCCTAGCACGTGGAATAATGGTTAAAAGCAAGGATTCTGGAACCAAACTGCCTGGGTTTAATCTCAGCTCTGCCCATTTCTACCTGTGTGACCTTCAGCCAGGCCCTTACCCTCTCTGTGCCTCCATTTCCTCACCTGGAAAATGGGGATACTAATAGTACCTGGCTATATGTGAGACAGTATAGCATATATAATTATTTGCCAGATATGGGGAAACCAAGGCTCAGAGAGTGGCAGCGACCTGCCTAGGGTCACACAGCGTGAGGCGAGAGCTGGTCCCGAGTCTCTCTGCTGCTTCTCCCAGCCCTTCTTCCCTCCATGCACTCAGCCTCAGCTCCTCCATCCCCCCAGCACAGCTTCACTGTCAGCAGCAGTCAGAACAGCGCCCACCAGGCACACTCACCACGGGGAGCCGTAGATCCGGAAGCCCCGCACGGTGACCTCCGAGTCCTGCAGGTAGATGCAGTTGGTTAGCAGCGACTGCACGTTCTCGTAGTTCTCCGGCTTCAGCTTCGACACGGACGGGAAGTAGTAAAAGTCCTGCTTGATGAGGTCGGCCATGAACTCCTGGTCGAAGGTCAGCTCATGGTTGCCTGCGATCACGATCTTGTACTCGTAGGGCAGGCTGCCTGCAGAGCCGACACAGACAGACACACGGTGCACCGCTGTTGGCTTCTGGAGGCCACAGTGCCGGGGGGAGGGGGCAGGCAAGAGCCCCTGGACCCCCCGGCAGAGCTGACCCTTGCTCCCGACAGGTGCCTTCTGATCAGAGGCGGCGGCGGCAGCCTCATCGCCATCCCTGTGGCCTCCCTGCCCCCGCTGCTGCTGGGTGACAGGCCGCCCGCCCCCCAGACCAGCGGGACGGGGCTGGGCAGTTTCCTGCAGGGCCTCTGAGCTGCGGTGGACCCGGCCTCATCCTCAGGACTCGCCCACCTCCGTTTCTTCTGTCCGGGCCACTTTTCCACTAGAAGGAGACCCTGCCCTGGACCCCCAGGCCTGCCTCGCCAGCCTCACTGTCTCAGGCCCCCTCCACCTGGGGGTCTGACTCGTTAGCTTCCACATGAACAGGAATTGCAAGTTCTTTGCAGAGCCCAGGTCAAACCTTGGGAGACCCTACGCTCGGGAAAGATTACAGTGCCCATCCCCACCCCTACTGCCACGGAATTCAAAGTCAAAACACAGTCTAAGCGGGAACAAAACAAAACCGTCCGTGTATAACATACACTGAGCTAATACTAGGGTCCTTCCAGCTGTGCTCTCTGCAAATTCCACGTGGTTCCTCAACGCCGTGCTCCTTCCCCTTTCTTTCTCTGGGGCCTTACGTTGTAGATGCCCTAGGCAGGTGTGTGCACTGCCTCCCGGGTGATCTGGCCATGGGCTGAGTTCCAGGACAGCCGCCCAAGGCTACCACAGCCCCTCGGTCTCAGTAAACTGACTGCCACACGCCCCGGCTCCCCATCACCCGCTGGCAGTCAGCCTGACCCCAGGCTCAGGCCCGTCACTCCCGACCTCCCACCAGCCTCAGCTGCTAGCCTCTCCGGGCCTGGAGAAAGAGTCATGATGGTACCTGATTAGGATAAAAGAATGAATTTCGAAGGTGAACCCCGAGGCCCAAGCCTTTTTCTTGCCCCCTCCCCAAGGGCGTGCCCTGGTGGGTCAAGCAAACACCAAGGGGCGTGTGAAGGTGCCAGCCCAGCACGGGGCCTTGGGGAGATGGGGTGTCCAGGTAGGAGAATGGTGACATTCCATAGCCATTTCACAGACAAGTAACTGCGGCCACTGAATGGAACTTCTAAACGACCTGAGCTCTGGTTTCTGAAGGAGCCAGGACAAAAGACACCAAACTTTACTCTGCGTCTGTTTCAGCAAGAAAGTCGCTTCTTTTGTCCGAATTATTCAGCAGTAAGTGGCTAGTTAGCACTACCCCGTGCACGTATAAGCCCTACTACGCGTCAGGCACGGAGCCAGGCCTTCATCATCTCCATCGTGCAGACACGGAAACTGAGGCTCGGGAAGCTGCGGGGTGACGTGCTGGAGGCCACATGGCCAGGAGGTGGCAGAGCTGGATTCTGAGCCAGTCAGTCTTGTGTGACCCCAGACTTTCCACCTACTCGGGGAAAGCCTGGGAAGGCGCCCTCGACAAGGCCAGGGCGAGAGCCCCATCCGGACCACCGAGAGCCGTGGCCACACCTCTGGCTCCGGCCTCCCGTCCGGGGGTCCCAGGGTGATGTGAAAGGGAACCTGCCCAGAGGACCGCCCCGGGCTAACAGAGATCCACACCTCAGGAGGTGTCTTCTCCGTTCCCAGTGACCATGACTCCCACAGGAGCACACACAGGGCAAAGTGTCCGGCTTTGGAGCCAGCTGACCTGGGTTCTGTCACCTCTCATCCGAGCAAGTCACTTAGCCTCTCTGAGCCTCAGTTTCCCCTCTGATCAACGTGAGTGTGCCTGGTAACCGCCCCTTTCTGGGGGCCAAGGGCCTCGTGTGGCCCCCAGCTCCACCAAGCCCCTTCCCTGTGGCTCGTCCCACCCAAGGGTAACACAGTCCAGGGACAGCAGAGCTTTCTCACCCTTGACCATGACCTGAAACTCGACCTCTCTGCTGTGTGAGCCTTCTATCAGAAACCCAATTCCAGAAATGCCTCTTCTCCAAATTCTGAGGACTGTCTGCCTTACTGGGAACCGAGGCCCACAATACCAGGTCAGCTGTGACAGACGTGGGATCAGACTCAGCTCCCCGTTAGGTTCCAGGAAGAACCCCGTTTGCCCAGCACTGTGGAAGCTCCATGAAGGGGCAGGGTGAGTTTTATGGCTGTGCCATACAATGAAGTTCTAGGTACCATAACTATAATTATTATCATATTCTAATTGCAATGAAATGGAAGCGTCCAGAACCGTCATAAACTTCTCCAGCCCGCCCCCCTCCCACCCCTGCAGTTGGGACCTGCCCGTTCTGCCTGGCCTCAGGCTCTATGGCCGTGGCAAAGGGCTGTTGGGTGGCTGCTCGCCTCCCAGCCTGGCCACAGAGGAGGTGGGGACCCCAGCACAGAGAGAGAAGTTTTTCACAAAAGAAGCAGAAAACCATAATCTGTTCATCACTGCCTCACCGGCCACCCAGACTTCTTTACAGGTTTGAGAAAATAGCGTTCTCTCTTCTTTGGTGTTTGTCAACTCTGGGAGGCTGTCCGATGACAGGCATGGGCTCCAGGGGCTGACAGCTGGGTCCCAGACCCAGTTCTGCCACTAACCGGCTATGTGACTTGACCTCCCCGGGCCTCCGTTTCCTCACCTGTGAAACAGGAAGAATAATGCCTACCTCGCAAGACCGTTCTAGGATTACACAAGACAATGAATGGAAACACACAAAGCCTTTTGATGTTCAGAAAAAGTCAGCTTCCCTGGGCCAGAGTTTGCAAACTAGAAGCCAGCAGGCCAGCCCTGCCCATAGACATATTTTGTTTGGCATAATTTTTTGGCTTTTCTAAATTTGCATTTGTTGCCAACATTAAAAATTAGAGAAATTCCAATAAAATGTCATTCTTTCTGTTTTCTAAAAAATCAGTCAATTTTAAAATCTCACCATCCTGGCCTAGGCAAGTGCTGAGTGCCTTGCTTCCCTTAAACAGGAAGCAGAGGGCAGTTTGCCCAGTCCCCACCTGTCCTTACTACTCACACCCAGCCCACTTCACTCATTTTAAGGTACTGCCCACTCCCAGCAGCGTTGGGGATTCTGGCCCCGGCCACAGTCTCTGGAGACGAAGGGGACCAGACCTGGCCCCTGCCCCTCCGAGCTGCCAACCAGGCCGTGGGGATGAGCTCTCCAAGGCCCCTCTGCCTCCCCGCCTCACCCATCCTCCTATTTGTCATCCCAGCCTGGCCCAGGGAGGCTGAGACATCCTCTTGTTCTCCTCACAGGAGAGAAGCAGGAGTAGAGAGGAGATGTGTTGGCTTCACCATCTCCATCCCAAGCAGGTCCCGGCAGAAGTCTGGAAAGCGAAGCCCCCCGCCAGCACCCCAGGTGACACGGTGCAGAGACCCCCCTCTCCAGTGATGCTCAGGCGGCCGGCGGGGAGGGGAGAGGCTTGCCTGGGCCTGAGCATCTGGAGAAGGGTCGTGGAGGACAGCGCAGAGAAGCCTGCCATTTCCGGGACCTCACTGTTGGGCCAGCCACCCTCGGTAAAAGGCTGGGCCCTCCCGAGGTGGGCTCTGTTACCTCCGCCTCGAAGCTGGGGAACGAGGGTCCCAGGTCAGGAACCTGCCCAGGTCCCGCAGCAGGTGAGCGGGAAAAGCAATGCTAGGTGCTGGCCCAGCTGACTCCACACCTCTGGGTCAGCAGCTCAGATTCGTTCAAGGCCACCAGCCCAGCCCCTCACCACACTGCAGTCGTGGCTGGAGCAGCGGCCTCCATGACTGCCTTCCAGCACTAGTTCTCTGCGCTTCCACTTCACGGCATCCATCCACTCCACGCGGCACGCTGCCCCGGCTGGGGGAGCCCGAGCCGCACTAATGTATTGATGTCATGTCTCTGACCGGGGGTGTTACTTAAGCAAATTAGCAAATTACTCCAACCATACAGTTTCATTTATTTCCGCAGCTCCTGACTACCAGGGACTGAGGAGTGGGCAGGAGGCTGTGGGCTCTCTCCTGTTCCTCCCACCTCGGATCAGAGGAGGTAACTGAGGCTTCTTCCCTCCCAGGGAAGAACCAGCTCCTGGACACAAAGCCAGGTGGGGGGCAGGAGCCATAACATGCTGGCGTGACACCCTCAAATATTGTCTGGTTTCTCCCCAAGAGATGGGTGCCACACGGCTTGGAGGCAGGAGGCTCATCCATTTGTGAACACAGAAACCTTCCAACACCATGCCCTTCTGAGCTGGAAGTCCAGCCACAAACACATCTCTGACTGCATGTTCCCTTGGACTTGGCAACTCGCCAGCTGTGTATAACCTTCAAAGACACTTAAGTATTATTATCCCCATTTTACATCTGGGAAAATGGAGGCTCAGAGAGGTTACACAAATCAATAATAAAGTGATGAACAAGCACAGAGGGTAATGGACAGTTTGACAGTTTTTGTGGCTTGGCCTCATCAGACTCATCCTGAACTGGTACCATCATGCTACACTGTCTCTCAGCGGGTAGACAGATCATTGGATGGATGGATGGATGGATGCATGATGGATGGATGGATGGATGCATGCATGATGGACGGATGGATGGATGGATGGATGGATGCATGAGTGGATGGATAGATGGATGGATGCATGATGGACGGATGATGGATGGATGAGTGGATGGATAGATGGATGGATGCATGATGGACGGATGGATGGATGGATGGATGATGGATGGATGGATGCATGAGTGGATGGATAATGGATGGATGGATGAGTGGATGGATAGATGGATGGATGCATGATGGACGGATGGATGGATGGATGGATGGAGGATGGATGGATGGATGGATGCATGAGTGGATGGATAGATGGATGGATGGACAAAGAAGGATGGATTATGGATAGATGAATAGATGGAAAGAGACAGATGGATGCATTTATAAATCAATCAATCCATCTAGGGGTAGCTCTGTCTCCTTTATACCAACTGATCTCTGTCTACCTGGATCCCTCCCTTTCCTCCAAGTTTTTCCTCCAACTGTCCTGGCAGGGCTTGCTATCCAGACCCACCTCTCTCACCCATAATCCTGACTGGCCCTCTCTGAATCTTCTCTCATTGGACCTGCTCTCTCGTAGATGGGGGTGGGAGAGCCAGAACCAAGGCTCTGGTACGGCTTAACTATCACAGAGGCAGGTGGAAAAGTCCCCTCCTCTGTTCTGGGGCTGCCACCTCTGTTGCTACAACCTAAAGCTGCATTAGATGCTCACATCAGCCTGCAGCTCTTACCAACCTGATTGTGGATAAAATGCCCAACGACCAATCATCAGAGGCTTTCTGGCTTAGCTTCATCTTCTCCCTCCTATATCTGGGTAGTGAATGAGGGAGTGTTTGGGGGCCCTCAATGACCATTTGACTTGCAGGGGCTTCGTGGGGAAAAAGATGAGATGAAAACAAACTTCCTCCTGATGCCTGCCCAGAGGAAATTAATGTTGTTCCCTCTGCCCCTTCTTGCGGCTGTCCTTCCTGGCAGCACAGAAGAGGGCTAATATACAGGGGAACCACCCCAGTGCCCAGATGGGAGCACCTGCCTTGACAAGGTGCCAAGAGTGCCTGAACCCCAGCTGTTCTCCAGCAGGTGTCTGGGGGCTGTGCCAGCTTGGTGAGGCTCCGAGAGGGGACAAATGGGCCCAATGCCTTCTCACACCCACTTCCCTCAGCCCAACAGAAGCAAAGAATCCAGCCAGCCTATCCCAAAAGCCCAGCAAGCCAGAAACTCGCTTTCTTCCCTGAAGCTGGGCCCTGTTTTAACCCCCCGACCCTGGTCAGCTGCCCACAAGCTCTGTCTGAGCACAGGCTGTGTTCCAGAAGCTGGACAAGGCACCAAACAAAGCTTAGTCCTGAGGTCAGTGCCAGAAGTGACACGCAGAGCTTCCAATCCACACCCCTCATTGGACAGAGGAGGAAACTGGAGCTCAGAGAGGGAAAGGGGCTTGCCTGAGGTCACACAGCAAGACAACAGCGAACCAGCACTCGAACCCCAGCCTCCTACCTCAGGAACGCAGAACAGTGGTCACACCAGCCAGCCTCTGGTAGGACATGCAGGCTGAGCTGGGGACTGGAAAGATAGGACATTCGGGAAGAGTGGCACAGAGACCTGAGGGTCTGCTTGGCTCCTGAGCCAGGTGGGACTTGCTGGGGTGTGATCTCCCAGCCTCGGGTCTGGGAGAAGCAGCAAGTCCTCATGAAAACCAGCTCTCCTCCCTGCTTTTCAGAGCTGGTGGGCATTGTTATGCATTTGTATTCTGCGTGATAACGTCCAGCTCATCTTCCCCAAATGCTTCGTTTCTTCTCAGCCAGCTCCCTTGAAATCCTGGCATTTGCTAGCCATGGATTTGTTGGTGGTAAAAAGACCATTAGGTATTCATCAGCAGAGAATTGGAGAATGATCATACTATTTTAACTTTTCATTTGCCATCTATGTCCAAATAGATATGCACCCACACATAGATTCCACATGGCAGCGAGTATGCGCGGGGTTCAGAGCACAAAGAGGGATGCAAACGAAAGCTCTGCTACTTGCGCTTCCAAGATTAATCTCCCTCCAAAAGGTTACAATTCTTTATCGCTAACACTCATCCATCCCATTGAACAGAAAGTGCTACCTCCAAACTGCATAATCTGTTCAATTCAACATGATATGTGCAAGCTTCTCCATAATCTACGCCATTCCCGGAGCGGCGTACGGAGCCCGGCAGAGTTTTAGTGTTCTCTGAATGCAGCGGCAATCAGGCAAATGCCCACTTATGGCTCCTCCCGCCCATCCCCGTCTCGCAGAACACAGCAGAGGGGAATGGAATAAAGAGACGGCATAACGATCTCTGATTGCATTTTTAGTGCGTCTTTGACAGTTCTGTGTTTAAACACTTGCCCATGTCTGGGAGATTCACGTGACCAGACTTCTTGGGATGGCACTGGATCTAGGGTAACTCTGGAATGGAGACTCGGCTTCAAGCTGCCGCCGGGGCTGCAGGGGGCTCGGGCACATGCGTGCCATCGCCATGCACACACAGAGGACACGGGCCGGCGATGCAAAAAGGGAATCTGTGTGCAGCCCGAGCAGGCGGGAGAGGCTGAAGACTGGTGCCTGGGCCAAGGGCAGGGCTGAGAGATGGGAGCACACTGCACGGGCTGTGTCCCCCAGAAGCTGGTTTGTGCTGCCCCGTGCCAGGCACAGTGATAAGCAATTTAGATGCAACGCTTCTAGACACCCTTAGAGAGCAAGGCTGGACCCCATCTCTGCCTCCTCCTAGCTACTTGGCCTGGAGTGAAAACCCTCACTTCTCTGAGCCTCAGCATCCCCATCTGCAAAGGCGGAATGTTTAGGGTTCTTCACAGAGTTCTTGGAAAAATCAAACTAGGGAAGACACGTAAAGCCCCTGTATTGTACTTATTCAGAGATTTGTTTTAATCAGGTATGGTAAGACTTGCAGACACGGAAATGACTGCCCTGAGGAAGAAGGTTATACTCACAGATCCCTAGAAACAGGGCAAGCGGGCAGAGGATGGGCTAGTGAATAATGCGGGTGGGCTCTGGGGCACAGGGCTGACCCTCGCTGTCTGCTCCCAGGCCCTGGGGTGATTGTTCAGGGCAGTGTGTGCGACAGCCCCGTGCAGGACGTGGCTGGGGGTGGGGGGTGGAGTCTGGATTGGTTGGTTTGCTTGTGAAAGGTGTGCTCAGAGGTGAGTCCTTTACTATCTCTACAATGGGTTAACTCTGGAGGGGTAGTCCCTCAGGGTCAGCCAGCCTCCAAGATGCCAAGCCATCAGAATTCAGAAAACCAAAGGCATGATTTATACAACCTGGATGGTAGCTGTTATCACTGTCTTTAGGGATGTTAGGAGGAGTAAATGCCATGCTCTGCTATGAAATCCAGAAATGTTAGCTGGGAAGATGGAGATGAGAAAAGAGGCCTAAGAAAGTCAGGTCACTTGCCTGGGGTCACATAGCAGCACTGGAGTCCAAATCGCCTGCCTAAACCTGGGTGTCGAGATCCCCCCCACTGTAGGACAGACAGTCCTGGGAGGGCGGACCCTCCACCCACCGAGCTGCAGGCCGGCCCCCTCGGGTCCCATGGGGGAGGGTTCTGGATTCACAACCCAACACCGGTGACCATATTTAAAAGGCAAATGCGATTTTTCTTCTGTTTCATCCTAATAGCCAAAATGTTTAACTTTCAAACATTTGTTTTTCCTGGGAAATGTTTTAAAAACAGGAACATTCAGTCCTAATCATCTATTTAAATGCTTGTTTCAATTGCTACCGCAGAGCACATATGACTTCAGGCTGAAGGGGACAGCTGAAAGGTTTCTGGGTGTTTCCTCCCCCAAATTAGGCCTCCTGTAGCCAGAAAGATTTTGTGGGAACCTCCCCAGAACACACATGCTCAAACACTTCATGAAAGGCTCCCCACGGCCCTCACAAGGGGCCAAGCTGGTGACCATGGATGTAACACGCATTCAGAACTCAAGGCTACGGCGCCCCCTCCAGGCCAGGCCCCGGTGGTGCCCTGACCTCACCTTTCCGCAGCACGACACACCGTGCACCCCTCTGAGCTGCTTGAGGCCTCTTTGCTCATGCTGTTCCATCCACCTAGGACCCTCTTCCTGCGCTTCTTTCTGAGCCAACTCCAATTGGTTCTCCCTTCATCAATGGGCCCAAGTGCCACTTCCTCCAGGCTGCCTGCCATGAGCACCCTCTTTCACCCAGCACTCGGGGCTCCCAGCTCCGCCCAGCCTGAGCTCTCGCTGTCGCTGCTTCGTCTGCTTCCCCCACCAGCCGGGCGTCCTCCCAGGCTGGGACCGGCCTGCTTCCTCTCTTGCGCCCAGCACAGGGCTGGCTATGGGGGGAAGTGCTCATACATGCTCACTGAATCCAAGATGTATTATCATCCACGTAGGATAGAGGATGAGGATCAGATGGTGAGGTCAATGACTCACCAAAGGTCCCCAAGCAGTCCACTACGGAATGTTCCAGAAGGATCATCGTTCAGGTGCTGACCAGCCTGTCAGGTGGCAGCCCCCAAACTGTTGTGGCTTTCACTCACTCAACAGACGTCAAGATGGGCACAAGGCCCAGGCGTGGGGCTGGCACCCGGAGGCTCCAGTAAGAGCCTCTCTGGAGGCAGGGAGGCCTGGGTTCAGCCTCAGCTCTGCTACCACATCACCGGACCCGGGTGAGGCCTTCCCCTGCTCAGGCCTCAGTTTCCCCATCTATCCCATGAGGAGGTCCTGACCCTTAGAGAGCCCTTTCAGCTTTCTAAGACCCTCCAGGAGGTGCCGGGGTTGGGGGGAGCTTCCCAAGGCAGGTGCTAATAGGGCCAAACAGCAGGACAGAAAGGGCTCACACAGGGCAGGGCATTTTGAATGCCCACGTTTGCCTGCTTGCTGCTGACATCCTGTGAAATCAACAGTAAAGGAATAAAAAGGTATGACCCTCCACAAGAAGCAAAGCGAGCTGTGGCCAGAGCCCCAGGTGGCTCAGGGACCCAGGCTCAGGTGCACGGTCTGACCTAGAACCCATGGGAGCAGGTAGGCCCAGGGGCCCTCCCCCATCACACCTGTCACCACGCCCTTCACCCACCAATCTCCGCAGAAGAGAGGGTATTTACTCTCAAGGGAAAATAACAGCTCCACAGAGCCCCATTTAAGGACCATAGGGCTTGAGGGAGGATGGGCAGTGAGGTCGGAGGCTGAACAACAGGAGGATAAAGTGAAAGAATAAATATAGTGACTGTGGAGACCCCAGGCCCCTTCCCCAGTGAGCTCTCAGGTTCTGGAAGCCAGCCTTGGAAACTGGGGAACTCATTTCTGGGGAGAAAGATAGATCCAGGAGAAAAAACCTACAGATAGTGATATCAGGGGCTCCCCAAAGAGATGGCCAGGACCCCATCACAGTACACCCTCCACCCCACACACACACACGTATACACACAGCTTATCAACAGCTTTCAAATGTCTAGTTCTTAAACACAACACACAGGATCATCAGACCTCAGAGAAAAGCCTCCAAGCTGAAAACGGAGGCAGAGGCCAAAACAAGAAGAAAGGAAATTGGAGGAAAAGGGGCTGATGCAGGGGGAAAAAATAACATATAATTACCACCATTGGTGAGATAACAGAAGATATTGCACCCGTGAAATTCTAGCAGGGTGCTCTTAACAAAAGAAATTAAAACGTGGCAGAATTTTTAAATTTTGGTTAGAGAGTAGAAGACGGAATTGAGGAAATCTCCCAGAGACTGAAACAAAATGACAATAAAGTGAGTAAGGCAAGGAAAGAGACAAAAATCAGAGAATCAAAACCAGAGGTCCCACATTTGGATACTATGAAAAAGAAGTCAGAAAAAAAAGAGGGGAGGGAAATTTTGAGAAAAAAAAAAAAAAAAGAATATGGGAGAATGTCCCAGGATTAAAGGACAATATTTGCTCCATTAAAAGGGTTACCTGAGTGCTCACAATAATAAATGAAAAAACACCCACATCTGAGGCACACTGCCCAGAAACAAAACAGGTCATATACCAAGGGTGAGATATCCAAACGATAGTGGAATCTTCAAGAGTGACACAGGAAACTAAAAGAAAACAGAGCAATGCCTTCCAAATTTTGAGGGAAAACGATCTGCTACCCAGAATTCTACACCCAGACAAACTATCAATTAAGACTGAGGACAAAATAAAGACTTTTTCTGACATACAATTTTGCCAAACATTTATCTCCAGCGCATTCTTTCTCAGAAAGCTACTGAAGGGTGTGTTCCACCAGAATGAGGGAGTAAACCAAGAAAAAGGAAGCCATGGGATCCCGGAACCAGGAGCTCCAAGAGAAAAGGAAGGCGAAGGGAAATGGTGAAGGGGGATCCAGGATGACTAGTGTACACAGGCCTGGAGGGCAGCTAATCCAGACCGGGGCAGGGGTTGGAGGCTCAGGAAGTACAAGAAAAATGGGCCAACAGATGGCCTGGCCCAGCCCACCACATTGCTGAGGGGCACTTCAAACCCTGCAGGAGACAGGGATGAACCACAATGGGTACATGGAAAAACAAGCAAACAAAACAATTTACTACTTTAGGAAAAACAATAGGTTATGCAATGAATATTTAACCAAAAACTGTGATGGGACTATAGCAAAAGGGTAAGAGAGGAGATGTGCATATATGGGTAGAGAGACTAAGCCTCTAAATTTTCATTTTTCATAGTAAGACATTAAAAAGTAATCCCTAAAATTGAAAAATAAAAAACAGCAATATAAGGTTGTTACTTAGAGACATCGTGGTGATAAATCAGCAGCTACCAGATTTGCACGGGGAATAGGAATCAGGACTGGGGAGGGGACCTGGGGAGGAGGCTGCTGGCTTTACCATAAGCCTCGTAGCATGTTGTGACTCATTCTGTACATGTACTACCTTAATGTAAATAAAATTGTAATGAAATTAAAAGACAGCATTGGAGGCCAGGCACTCCTCGCCTGCCTCCTACCTCTGCCCACGGCAGCCTGACCTCTCACTGGTTCTACCCGCTGCTCAAAATCTAGAACCAAATCAAACTGGGTCACAATTGAATCTGTAGATTGTTTTGCATGGTACTGACAACTTAACAATCTGATTCTGAGGGTCTAAGTGCTGGGATGACTCCAGCAACCAGGTTCAAAGGCAGGTGATCTGGCCAAGCATCTCCTCACCCTGGTAGGTCAGACAGCCACTAATAACATCACCGGTGTCACCTGCTGAGAGTCTGAGACAGGCTCCCTCCTGCCTTACTTCTAACTCTCACAACAGCCCCACAAAATGGGCAGTAGATTGGCAGATGAAGAAATTGGGGCTCAGTGAGGTTAAATAACTACAAAATGGGTAAGCAGAGAAGTGGGAATCCATCTGTAGCTGAAGCCTCAATCTCTCCATTTCTGTCACACCACCAAGACATATTACATATGCCAAAGAAATATTCCTCAGAAAAAAAAAAAGAAAAAAATGGTGCCATATACTTGAGTCCTTATAAAATCTCCCCTGTTATGAGGAGCTCTCAATGATTTTATTTCAAACAAGATAACATTTTGGAGATATCTTGTGGCTTCATAAACAAGCCTTTACAGACCATCTTGAAAAGCAATACAGATGTCAGAACAAGTTAAACGAATTCAGCAAAGGTGCAGGATACAAAAACAATGGGCAAGACAAGCAGTTGCATTTCTATACACTAACAATAAACAATCTGAAAAGGATATTAAGAAAACAATCCTATTTGCAATAGCATCAAAAAGAATAAAATAGGACTCCCCTGGTGGTGCAGTGGTTAAGAATCCACCTGCCAGTGCAGGGGACACGGGTTCAAGCCCTGGTCTGGGAAGATCCCACATGCCGCAGAGCAACTAAGCCCGTGTGCCACAACTACTGAGCCTGTGCTCTAGAGCCCATGAGCCACAACTACTGAGCCCACGTGCCACAACTACTGAAGCCCACGCATCTAGAGCCCATGCTCCGCAACAAGAGAAGCCACCACAATGAGAAGCCCACGCACTGCAACGAAGAGTAGCCCCCACTCACCACAACTAGAGAAAGCCCGCATGCAGCAACGAAGACCCAATGCAGCCAAAAATAAATAAATAAATAAATAAATTTATTTAAAAAAAAAAAAAGAATAAAATACTTAGGAAAAAATTTAACCAAGGAGGTGAAATATTTGTACACTGAAAACTCCAAAATATCTGCTGAAAGAGACTAAAGAAGACACCAATAAGTGGAAAGAAGTCCTGTGCTCATGGATTGGAAGACTTCATATAGTTAAGATGTCAATACTATCCAAAACAATCTACAGATTCAATGGAATCCCTACAAAAATCTCAATGATGTTTCTTTCAGAAACAGAAAATCCATCCTAAAATTCATATGAAATCTCAAGAGTCCCTGAATAGCCAAAATAATCTTGAAAAAGAAAAACAAAGTTGGAGGTCCCACACGTCCTGATTTCAAAACTGACTACAAAGCTACAGTAATTAAAACAGTACAGTACTGGCATAAATACAGACATATAGATCAATGCAATAGAATAGAGAGCCCAGAAATAAACATACATGGTCAAATGATCTTCGACAAAGGGGTTAAGAGGGAAAAGAACAGTCTTTCAACAAATGGTGCTGGGAAAACTGGACATCCAATGCCAAAGAATGAAGCTGGCCCCTTAATATCATATAGAAAAATGAACTCAAAACGGAACAAAGATCTAAAGGTAAGAGCTAAAATTATAATACTCTTAAAAGAAACCATAGGGGGAAAGCTCCATGACATTGGATTTGGCAATGATTTCTTGGATGTGACACCAAAAGTGCAGGCAACAAAAGAAAAATATATCAAAATTTAAAACTTCTGTACATCAAAGACACCATCAGCAGCGTGAAAAGGCAACCCAAAAAATGGGAAAAGAATTGCAAATCATACTTCTGGTAAGATGTTAATACCCAGAATATACAGAGAACTCCTAAAACTCAACAACACAAACCTCCAAACAATCCAATTCAAAAATGGGCAAAGGACTTGAATTGAGATTTCTCCAAAATGGCCAATAAGCACATGAAAAGATGTTCCACATCACTGATCATTAGGGAACTGCAAATCAAACTGTGAGATAACAACCTCACACCCATCAGGATGGTTACTATCAGAAAAACAGAAAACAGCAAGTGCCGGTAAAGTTGTGGAGAAATGACAGCCCTTGGGCACTGTTGGTAAGAATATAAAATGGAACAGCCGCTGTGGAAAACAGTATGGAAGTTTCTCAAAAAATTTAAAACAGAACTAGCATGTGATCCAGCAGTTCCATTTCTGGGTATTTGCCCTGAAGAATTGGAAGCAGGGACACAAACAGGCATTTGCACCCTCATATTCGCAACAGCATTATTCACAACAGCCCAAAGGTGGGAGCAACTCAGGTGTCCATTAACAGATAAATGGATAAGTACAATGTGGCATATCCACACAATGGAATATAATTCAGCCTTAAAAAGGAAGGAAATTTTGACACACAGTACAACATGGATGACCCTTGAGGACGTTATGCTCAGTGACATAAGCCAGTCACAAAAGAACAAATACTGTACGATTCTACTTATATGAGGTCCCTGTAGTCAAATTCACAGAGACAGAAAGTAGAATGGTGAGTGCCAGGGGCTGGGGGAGGAGGAGTTAGTATGTAATGGGTACGGCGTTTCAGCTTGGGAAGATGAAGCGTTCAGGAGATGGATGGTGGTGATGGTTGCAAAGCAATGTGACTGTGCTTCAGGCCACTGAGCTGCACACTTGAAAAAGGTTAAAATGGTAAATGTTATGTATATTTAACCACGACTTAAATTTTAAAATAATCTTAAAAGAAGAGAACCACGACTTAAATTTTAAAATAATCTTAAAAGAAGAGAACCAAAGGCCTTGAATTCCAGACACTAGAATTGTGAGCAGGTAGAACCATAGGTTCTTGGAACTCTTAGAATCCTAGAATCTTAGAGCCCTGAAAGCCAATCATTCTAATCTTGGAAGCAAACAATTCTAGAACTTTAGAAGTCATCAAGGTTTACAGGTGAAAAGGGACTGTGTGGCCATCTAGAGTCTTGGCCCCCTCACCCTTCCCCCTTTATCAAAAAGTCCTGATTGAGGAGCTCCAGGCCAGGAAGCCTATACCTGCTTCCATCCTTCCAGAAAATTCCCAGCATGGATTTCACCTGGGGTTTGACAGCCCTGGATGAAAGACATGACTACAGGGACAGATACCTGGCCTTTGTGTTACTGAATAAACATTTTTCCAAAAGGTTCCTCTGGTGCCTTCTGACACCTACAGGCAACCCTTTTAAAGGCGAAAAAATTTGGCCCAAAACAATATTCTTTGCAGTAGCAACTGAAATAAGTATTTGAAAATGATTAAGACAAAAGGTTCCTATTTTTTAAATACTTCTTAGTGACACCGAGTGTTTTAAAGCTAAATAAACATTTTGGAGATGAAGATACATGAAAGTAAAATCATCTTGCCACCTCTGTTGATGTTTCCTTTATTCTACAGTCATTCTCCTTGGCCCTAATAAGTGCCGGACCCTGTGCTGGGAGCTGGGGACAGAGAGGTCCCGACCCAGCCCCTTCTCCTGTTGTCTAGTGTGGAAAAGATACACGCTAGAAATCTGGGATCTGTAATGTGGGCGGTACCAAGTCACAGGGAACCATAAACAGTAGTGAGTTTTCCTTTCCCTGACCAGGAGTGAGGGAGGAGCTCTGAAAAGGTGGGTAAGAGGGAGCATCCTAGAAATAGCAGCTCTCCAGGCAGACGAGGCTGGGAAGGGCATCCCGGGAAGAGAACCCCACACAAGCAAAGGCATGGAGGTGGGAAAATCCACCTGCTAGGTATTCGGCAATTGCTTAGAAGCTCAGGGCAGACGGGGCTGCAAGTGGGGACAGGCCTGGGAGGGACAGATGGGGTCACACCAGGAGGGGTCTCCACTGCCCGGCGAAGATCTGGACTTCCCCCGGACACAGCAGAAAACCAAAAAAGAGCATTAAGGGGAGAGGGGATACGGTTGGATCGATGAACAAAAAACTTTCAAACACAAATATGACAAATGTTAGTCTGAAAAGTGACTATTTTGAGAGGGTGGGATGCTATCAGAGAAAGCCCCGCTTTGTCAGCTCCATTTTTCCCCTTCAGGGTCATGGCTGTCAAACCAGCCCAGAATTAGCTCCAAACGGCCTTCTGAGAGCTCTCAGATCTTCATTTGCATCGTGCACACTCGGAAAGGTGTGACATTCTTCTTCTTAAGAGAAATCAAAGAAACAAACCTATACACTTAAAAAAAAAAAAAGAACAAAAAAACCCCTGATTTTCTTTAAAACAAATTTCAAAGAACTAAATCCTAACATTTAAATATCTGATTTTTAAAAAGGAAAGCATCCATGGACTTCCCTGGGGGTCCAGTGGTTAAGACTCTGTGCTCCCAATGCAGGGGACCCAGGTTCCATCCCTGGTCAGGGAACTAGATCCTGCATGCCTCAACGAAGATCCTTCACGCGACAAAGAAAATCCCTGTGCCACAACTAAGACCCAGTGCAGCCAAATAAATAAATATTTTTTAAAAAGGAAGGCATCCTTGCATGATATTAATAATAGTAATGAAAGCTCCCATCAACTGGGCATCTACTTTTTGCTGGGCACTTTAGATGCATTCATAAAATAGCCACAACAAAAACAGTAGCGGCATTTATTATTATGTGTTTATCTCACACCAGGTCCTATGGTGAGCCCAGATCAGCCCCTGCCTCACTGAACCCTCCCAATATCAGCCCCCTTTTACAGATGAGAAAACCGAGGCTAGGGGAGAGGACATAACGTGCCGGAAGCCAGGGGGCTTGGAAGAACGGAGCCACAATCCAAACCCGAGGGGTGTATCCAGACACACATGCTTGAACAGGATCCCCACTGCAGTGTCTTATTCAATCCTCACAATAGCCTACAAAGAAAGTGTGTTAGCCCCACACTGTAGATGGATACACTGAGGCCCAAGAGAGTAATGACTTTCTCAAGGTTGTGCAGCAGGCATGTGGCCAGGTAGGGCTGGGGAGGCAGTCCCACCCGCTCCAAAGGCTGCATCCTTTCCACTGGCTCCTCTGTCACTTCAGGAACTTAATTTATAAATAATAAATGGTAACAGCGAGTGCCTACGGGGGCTGGTGTTGTCCGTGGTGCTGAAGATGCAACATGCCTGAGATAGACAAGATCCCTGCCTTCCAGAAGTGGACCTTCGTGGGATATTGGCAATAAAGGAACAAAGAATTAAGTACCAGGTCAGGTGAGGATAACAGATATGGAAAAATGAAGCCAGGTGAGCAGGACAGGGCACACTGGGGTAGAGAAGCAGATCAATGGAGGGCCATCAGGAAGGCCTCTCTGGAAAGGTGACCCCTGAGAGCCAGGAACTGGGTGACCTCCGGGAAACCACATTCCTGCACCGGGTCTCAGTCTCCTCATCTGTAAAGTGCGGATGGCATTACTCAGGACCCAGGCTGTTTGTTTCAAGGGAGAAGTGAGCAAACAACATGAAAGCACTTTTAAACTGTAAAGTGCCATCCAGAAAACAATCGTTGTTGTTCAGCCCTCATGCGACTTGTATACAAGGCTTTGCAGCAAAATGTGTTTTTCACATAAGAAATGTAAGGTGTTGGACCTTCTTGTGTCCCATCAACAATTTAAACATGACTTTATTTAGTTGGTCCTCATGTTATAAAGTGTTACTCCTGACCATAAATATCAAAACAGACTTGGTAAGGAGGAATCTCCTTACCAAGGAGATTATAGCAAGGGCTGGGATTTTCTGAATATACAAGGGGATTTTCGTTAATAGCAAGGGTTGGGATTTTCTGAATATACAAGGGGAAGTTCCCACATAAAACAGGTCACCTGAGGCATTAAAAATAATAATTTAAACATTTTAAGAGAGCATAGGCCTTGATTCCACTTTTATTTACTGTGCGATCTTGGGCAAGCTCTTCGCCTAAGCTCGGTTCCTTCTCCCGTAGAGACAGTAACAGCAGAGACCTCAAGGGGTTGTCTTGCCCCTACAGTAGCCATTAACCCCCGTGGCTATTTAATTTCAAACTAATTGCAATGAAATGAAACACATAAGTCAGTTTCTCAGTCACACTAGCGCCATTTCAAGTGCTCAATACCCACAAGAGGCAGGTGGCCGCAGTACTGGACAGCTCACGTCTAGGGCCTTGCTACTCATCAGCTGGGAGCTGGCGAGAAATGCAGATCCTCCAGCCCACCCCAGGCCTGCTGAGATCTGCGCTTTAACAAGATTTCCCCCAACCTCTCCAGGGAAATCTCATGCACCTGAAGTCTGAGAAGGGCTGCCTGGGAGAGAGCAGGTAGGGAGACACCCTATGAGAAGGGGCAGCTCTGTAGCAATGACAAGGATGACAGGGCAGTTTCCACACCCTCTCTTAGTGGTGGTCACAGCCTCCAAACCAAACTAGTCACAGAACTTCTGACAAAGGCTGCACTGAGTCCAGGTGCAGGAGGCAGGCAGGGGAAGGTGGTGTGGACAGGAAAATGGAATCCCTCAGACATTTCAGAAGTTTGTGTGCACACGGGGACAGAATATTTCAATTCTGTGCTGGCCAGGATTTTCTGGCTTGTTGACTATTCCTGTTTTGGAATGAAGTCCAACATGAAAATGACATTTTAAAAAACCCACAGGCTGACTTCATATCCAAACACATCTCTCCATGTTTGTAGAAAAAAAAAAGAAAGAAAGAAAAGAAGCATACCAGCAAGAGAATCTTGCTTCCCCCAACTCGTGAATGGCCAGCCTGCTATTCCTCTTTCAACCAACGATTTCCTCTGATGGTTCCACAGCCTTGCCCTAGCGCTGACGAGTGAAAATGCACTTCGGGGCAAAGAGGAAGGCTCACAGCGGGAAACCCAGCAAAGCCTCAGAGCACAGGTTGTTTTTAACACTTCATCTCTCACCTGCGCAATCACCAGCCTGGGAGGAAGGCGCCATCCTCCTCCACTGGATGGATGAGGAGCCTGAGATGCAGGGCAGGGGAGTCACCTGCCCTCCGTCTCACACCTGGGAGGCAGGTGAGTGTCTAACCTGATCACAGGCTACCACTTCACCCAGTTCTATCTCCACCATGTCATGGCATTTTCTTGTTTATATTTCTCTTGAGTAGGAGTCTTGGTTATTTTGCGACCCACTGTATCCTCAGCATCTAGCAGAGTCTAGAACTAGGTATGTGCTCAGTAAATGTGTGTCGAATGAATGAATGAATGAAATGTAATGGCAGCAGGACCTCCAGCCTCAGACCCTTGGTTAGCCTGCCCCTTCGAGCTGGAAGGCCTGCGCCCCACCCTCCACTCGTCCAAACACTGTCTAAATGCCAAGGACCCTCTCAAGTGCCACTTCCTACGTGAAGCAACCCCACCTACCCTACTTGGTCCCCACGCAGCCTCTGTTTCTCCCACTTGCCCCTCAGGCCCTCCATGGAACTCCAGCCACGTGCCTCCTTGCCAGTCTTCAAATGTGCCACCAACGCTCCTGACTAAGAGCTGCTGCCTCTGTCCAGAATGCTCCCCCACCCAGACATTTGCATGGCTGGCTCCCTCCATTCCAGTCTCTGCTCAAATGTCACGTCATCAGAGGGTGATGTCATGCCCTGTCCTCTTATCCCTGATCCCCCAACATATCAAAGCTCTGTTTATCCATGGTCTGTCTTCTGTGTGTTCACTGCTACATCCTCAGTGCCCAGAATCAGGCCCTGCACGTAAAAAGGGCTCAGCAAACACCCGTTGAGTAAAGAATCAGGTGCAAATGGGAAAACGCACAATAATGATGATGACTACTATGGGATAGGGTTAAAACAAGTGAGAAGGGAGACACCAGACAGCAAAGATACATAAGATGGTGGGAGGAGGGGCGGGGTGGGTGCGTTCCAGGGACCTTCGGGCAAGAGTGGCAGTGTTGATTAATTTTAGGCTAAGTTGGATATGCATATTAAAATATTATGAGTAACCACTAAACAAATCGAAAAAGAATGTAGAATTTCCAAACCAGTAGAGGGGAAAAAAGAAACTTCAATCAATCCAAAAGAAAGCAGAGGAGGGAAACAGAAAGCACAAAATGAATGACAGAGATGTTTTATATACTGGGAAAGACTAAACAAATATTCATTGTTATTACTCAAGTACAAACATCTTTACCAAGGTCCTCCTACACAGAAACGACCAGGGCACAGGTCTGATCCTCAAGGGACTCACAGCTGAGTGAAATGGACATCAAACATGCACAGGGGATGGACCATTCAGAGGGGCTGGCCCATTTCCTACTCCCATAATCACAGCCATTTGCCAAATGCATCTACCTTTTTCACCTTGGCCCCCAGGAAGCTCAGGCTCCAGTTTCCAGCCCACAAAGTCCACATGAGCCCCAGGTGTTGATATTCTAGGTGCTCCCTCTGAGCTGCTCTGATTTCTTTTTCTTAACACTGGTTTTTAATTTATCATCAACACTCTACCATTTTACTATTCTTATTGTTTTTATAAACCGTCTCAAATCCTTTGACACAAGGTGGGGTATAATTAAGCAAGCAAAAAGTCCAAACGAACAACAAAACACACAAAATAAAACTAAGGAAGAACTTTCAAAGAGCCCAGATCTTTCAGAGAAATGCATTTCTACCTTATTTAAACATTAAAAAAAAATTTTTTTAACTTAAGGCAGAGATTTTTAGGATGATGGTCTTAAAAAAAAAAACACTGCAAAACATGTTTGAAATATGTACGTACGTACGTACACACACACAACAGGGGGGCTCATTTCATTTCCAAAGCCATTCTGTTGTAAATAGATAATTAGCACTTAAGCCACACCTTTCGGGGGTTTATATATTAACATGAAAATACTGTAATTATGGCTGGCCAAAATCGCTTGACTACCACTTAGAATTCTAGATTTTTCATCTTTATTAGAAGGTAACTTTCTCTCTTTTAGCCCCTGAAACACAGCTTGGCTTTGTGAGATATTTTTTTTGGTGAGGAATAGAGCAAGTTACTTTTTTGAATGAATACCGAACCTCCACTGCACTCTTCCTCTAGTTTTTTATCTGAGCATTGGTCTCCCTCTCTCTGGGCGACCACTTGTTTATCAGTCATCTTGGCTGCTGTGACTACACACAACCAAAATTCCTCAACACCAACCTGCTTCTGAGCAGACAGAGCCAGAAATGACATGAACCCAGAGTCAAAAATTTTTTTTTTGTTTTTAATATTCAATCTCGAGTCTTTGCAGGAAGAGCAACCTGCTTCTGAAAATGTCTAGATCAGGACATTGTATCCAACTAATGAGCAAAGGAGCCAGAATCCATTTTAAGTCTACTGTACACATCCAGTGACGATTATTATGAGCTCTTTAAAAAATGAAGTTGGTTGGATATTTTGGTTGAATTGACCACAGCACAGGGTTTTTCTTTTCCTTTTTCGTTCGCTTAACAAATACTTGGCGATAAACACTCGCCCACGTTGTGCCAAGCCTGCCGGGCTCTGTGGATACCTGTTAACGACCCCCTTCACTCTCCATCCCATCTCTCCCGGCAACAGCAACTCCTGTTGCTCTCACCTCCACACTGTAGCTGAACTCCCACACTGCTCTCGGTCCCCTTGGCCACCTCCAGGTCCACTCCCAGCCCTCCTGCCTCTCCTGGAGTCCCAGTGTCCTCCCCTGTCTGCTACGGTCATGCACCACCCAGCAGCCAAAGGGGACTTTCAAAACACTGAGTCACACCATGTCCCTCCCCCGCTCTGTGGCCACTTTAACACTCAGAATAAAATCCACATCCTCGCCCCGCTGGTCAGCAGACCGGGGCCTCCCTCCCTGGCCTCTGCCATCACTGGGCTCAGCCCTGCAGGCCTCGGGCTGCACACCAAACAACTCAGGGCAGGGCCGTCTTCAGCTCAGGACACTCTCGGAGAGGCCATCCTAGATCACCTATGTCAAGAAACCTCCCACCCCCGTCACTGTCACCTCACCCTGATCACTGATCTGATTCATCCATCCAATCACCTAAATTATCTTGTCTGTTTACAGTAAGTCCCCTACTACGAACCTTTAAGCTGCAAACTTTCAAAGATGCGAACGTGTAGAGTACAGTAGTATAGTATTTTTATTTCACGCCCAGGACGTCCGGAAGCAAGCATAAAAGCAGTGGTGATGTAGTACTATACAGCCGATTGTGTTACTTGGGTACCTAGGCTAACTTTGTTGGACTTACAGACAAATTGGACTTAGGAACGCGCTCTCGGAACGGAACTCGTTCTTATGTAGGGAACTTACTGTACTTTGCTTATCGCCTGACCCTGCATTCGTCCTCGGGCCCTCCTGGCAGGGGCTACGTTGGTCATCACCAAATCTCCAACACCAAGACAGGGAACACAGTAGGCCCTCCGCTCAAGACATGGGATGACTGGGATGTGTGTGGACCCCTCCCCTGTTCTCCCGCAGTCATAGGCCAGCGGGAGAGACAGACCCTCAGTTCACCCACAGCGGGGCTCTGAGGTCAGCAGGAGTGTGGACCGAGCAGGAGCTCCAGGAGGGGGCTTAGTTAACACATGGTCTAAACGTCACATCCTATGGATGCAGACGTGGACACTCAGCGGGAGAAGCGAGGCCACCTGGCCGATGAAGGGCAGAGCCAGAAGTGGGCCCAGGAACCCCTGACTTCAGCGCTCCATCCCCAGCTCTGCCGGAGAGGCTGTGAGTCCTGATCTCGGTCAACGTGAGGCCTGTCAGACTGGACCTGCCGGCCAGCCGAGCTGCCCACACCCTGGGGACTTTGGCCAGTCCCAGGAAACCCATCCCTCTCCCACCACCCTGGCCGCGTGGGGCAGGACAGCGGGATGGCTCTGCCCAAGGAAACCCTGAAGGTGTCCGGCTCCAAACTTGGGGTGTGCACGGCCCGGGCGGGGTCACCAGGTCCTGTCTCTCAGGCCTGATACGCTGGATGCCCACCGCAGAACTTCCACGGCCCGCGGCAGGTACTGGGCATAGAGAGACGCAAGTGAACACACACAGGTAAGAGACTCTGGGAAGAAGGTGTCCCACTGTGGGGAGGCTGGAAGGATGGAGGTAAAAACAATTTGTCTCAGGAATAAGACAAAAGCAGCGACTTGTACAAGCTGCCGGGGACAGAGCTGTGGGGAGTGGCGAGCCAGAACACAGCCTTCCGGAAGGCTGGCCTCGCCCCAGAAGAGGGGGAAGGGAGAGGAGAGAAGGGCCGAACCTGGGCAGTGGGTGAGGAGGTCATCAACCTCTAGCTGCATCCGAAACAATTGTTTCCCACAAAGAATAACAATTCTGTGCCAGGGAGCAGCCTCCTGCCCCCTGGGGATCCTGGGGAGCATGGACATCCTCAGCTCCACTGCAGCTCCTGCCACGGGCTCCTGGGTCCAATGGCAAAGAGGCAAAAGGACGGCGTGGAGCCCATCTCTGCACCAACCCCCCTATGGCCCTCGGGCCCTCAACGCAGTGGCAAATGAGGCAAAAAACAAAGAAATCACCTCGGAATGATTTCTCCGTTTCCCTTTCTCTCCCTTCCTCCCTCACAGATTTTAATTAAGGGTTTACTTGCAAAAGACCTAGCTCTATTTAACGAAATCCTTGGACCCCTTTTATATTGTCTTATATATCGTTTTCTGCTAGGGCGCCACTAAAAAGTTAAGTATAATTTCTAAACTCTCCATTACCAGTCCCTCGTCTTCCTCCCCTGCCTGAGGCCGCTAAGGGTAGTGCCACTTAACTAACCAGCTCCTTGTGGTTAACCAGACCTCTCCACGCTTTATTCAACAGACACCCGCGAGCACCCCTGGGGCCAGGCTGGGCTGGGTCCTGAGGACCTGCACTGACTAGGCGCCGTCTCAACCCTCGAGGGGTTCACAGGATCCTGCAGGAGGAAGGGGAGGCTGGCAGGATGGCCCACTTGGGACCCCAAAGCAGCTCGGCAGGTGACAGAAGTGAGTGAAGAAGACTCGGGCAGGACAGACAACAGCAGGGCAAAAATAACAATAGGTGGCCCTGATGGCCTCAGAGGGAAGGGAGTGGGGGTACCGGAGCTGTGGTTGGGAGGGTCTCAGTGGAGGCCTACGCCTTACTACATAGCCTCTGGGGATGGGGCTGAGGTTTGGGAGTTCAGTTTGGGACCTAAAAACGAGTCTAAAATCCTGGTGGACAGCCAGGAGGAGGTGTCTTCTGAGAAGACTGATTAATATACCGGCTGGATCTCAAAGAGGGATCAGGTCTGGGAGGAGATGGAGGCGTCTGCGAGTCTGGGCAGGAGCAAGAGCAGGGGGGTATGGCTATCATCTGGAAAGAAGGGGTCGAGAGGCCCACGGTTGGTCCTGGGAGGAGCCACCTTCAGTGAGAAGGAGGAGAACCAGGAACAAAAGGAGGAGATGGAGAAGCAGGGAGCCCAGAGAGGGAGGTGTGGAAGCTGGGGAAGGAGAACCCACGCTGGACGGGGTGGCAACAGTCAGGTGGGGAGGCGGAGAGGAGGGGTGAGCACCCGGCTGTGGCCTCTGGGCAGTCACTCTGAGGCCAGTGCCGGGGGCTGAGGCTGCAGGAGCCGGGGGTGGGAGCGAGGGATGCGGAGGCTGCAGGCTTCTCCCGGCAGGGGCGTGGGGAGGCCAGCCTGGCCCCTGCCAGTCGCAGAGAGCAGGCTTTCCGGCATCTTGTGAATCCCGTCTCGTGAACTGACAGCTCTTGGGGGCACGGCTGTCGCTCAGAGCCAGAGGCAGAATTTGGCCTGGTGTTCTTCCCTTGGGGAAGATGCGGGCGTGTCGCGGCCTCAGGGTCAGGCGCTGCCTCTGCAGACGGCATCCTGGGAGGCGGGTACTCCTGGGCGCTCGGCCTCTGTCCCTGCCCTCAGCACCCCCCGCTTCCAGTGGGGAGCCCAGGCTCACCTGCTGCCCTCAGCTCCTAGGCTCATCCTGGAGACCCCCGCTCAGCCTCTGCCCTTTCGCAGACCCTCCCGGAGGCCCGTATTGCAACAGCCGTGCCCACACTCTTCTGCATCACAGGCCTGCCTTCCTCGAAGCCCCATTTACTGCCGTCCCACCCAACAGCCACCAGCCCTGCTGGGACGCAGGGACCAGCTCACAGTGCATCCACCCCGAGTCTACGTCTCTGTCCAGGGCTTCCTCCGGCTGAGGCACCGGCTGGCGCTAGGGATGAGGCTCGCCCTGCCCTCCAGGGGCTGACAGTCTCGGTGGGCGGTGGGGCAGGGCGGACGGGAGGCATGAGGACACAGATACTTCCCTCCACAAGGTGAGGGCCACCACCAAGGCCTGAATAGGGAGCCCTGGGTGCACAGGGAGGAGGGACCAATGCCGCCCAGTGGGGCAGGAGGAAGCTTCACAAGAGCGACATTTAGGAGCGGGTAGGACTCTGTCGGGTGGATGAGAAAGAGCCTTCCCAGCTGGGGGACGAGCATGAGCCAGGGCCCAGGGTGGGGAACTGGAGTCTGCCACTGTGGCTGGAAGAAAATGGCTCCGCCAACCTTGAGGCTCGTTGATTTCCCTGTGTTTGTGGGGGACTCAGCTCAGGGAGAGGCAGGCTTTTTACGACAACAGCTGCTACTTCTGGAGGGCTTCTCCTTGTGCTAAGCACTGTATGGGAACATGATTCTTCAATCCTCTCCAACCCCATGGGGTAGGTAAATAATTCTTCCCATTTTACAGATGAGGCACAGAGAGGTTGAGTGGCTAAGCTAAGGTCACACAGCAAATAAGAGGCTGAAGCAGGGGTGAAGACAGGTCTGCCTGACTTCCAGGAGGGAGCTCTTAACCTTCATGCCGTCCCACCTCCCTGCACAGACACGACTTACTGGGTCAACCAGTCTGTGGGCTCCACGCTGCCAGTCCATCATCACGCAGTTACTGCGGGGGAGCAAGGAGCTTCCAGCACATTCTTTTCCATTTTCAGCCAGTTTTGCTCTTCTTTTCACTCGTTATAGCCAGAAAGCCCATCCTTAGCAATTTTTTAGCTGCTTACGGGGACATTTACAAATCAAGCTGGTGTTTCTATTTCATGAATGTATTTGGGATATTAATGGCCGAAGGGAAAAAGGGTCTGCTCAGAGGGGCCCTGTCATCCCCAACCCAGCGCCCCCCAAAGAACACAGACCCAGACAGAAGCCTGCAAGTGGGCAAAATGTGGACACCACGCACCGCCAAGCCAAGAGCAACGCACCCGACAGCAAATTCGAGTCTCGTAAGTTTAGCCACACCTCTCCCCAGTTAGGTGCCTAATCTTCTCTTACAAGGAGGGCCTTTATTAACTTTTTAAATCTTCTCCTGTCTGTCTGGAGGTGCCCCCTGGAAAATGAGTTTAGATGCTTTCCATGAGATCAACGAACAGGGAAGAAGCTGGTTATGAATTTCAACTCTGTAACTTTCTCACTCGGGCGGAGGAGGGGCTGGGCCAGTGGGCCTGAGAGGTGGATGGGGCCCCGCTGGCCTAGGGAAGGGGCTCCAGGGGAGAGCTTCTGAGTGGCTGGATGACACCAGCGCTGACCTGAGCCCAGTGCCGTCCCTATCCCCATCCTGGGACACACTGTGCCCCAGACACCAGAGAGGCCAGCATTTCTTTAAAAACAGCGAGATTTTAGTGTTGCCTTTTTAAAGCTATGAGAATAATACATGCTCCCTATAGAAAACCAGAGAGAAAAAAGAAAGAGAGAGAACCATAAAGAAGAAAATAAAAATCCCTCATGATCCCATCTCCCAGACATCGCTTCTGGAACATTCCAGAGCCTTTGCCCTCACTGGCCTTGCTGTCTCTGCAATCCAGGTCTTTTTAAAGGTCACTCCCATACACATACCTTCCCAAAGACCCCATGGCACTTAGAATCAACCCCAAACTCCTGCTGCTGGCCCACAGGGCGTATCTGAACCAACCAGTGACAAACCCTCCACACTGCACACCTGCCTGCCTGCCCTCAGGTCCTCTGCAGCCGCTGTGCCCCTGCCTGGAATGTCCCTCGTACATCACCTCACTCTCACCTCCACGCCTCACCCAAAGCCACCTCTTCAGGGAGGCCTTCCATGGCGCCTCAAGGGGCTCTCAGTCACCATCACGCCCCCTGGGCCAGCGCTCTGCCAACCTCATCACGTGAACGGTTCTCTTACTGCTTCTGGTGTATCCACCCATCCACTGTGTCCCCATCACCAGACGCAGCGCCCTGTCCTCACTCCCCACCATCACCCACTGCGTGGGACACGCTTGCACAGAGCTCTCAGTGAGGTGTACTGAATGGACGAATGAATACCCCTGCGGTCTTTGCTGAGTGTGTGTGTGTGTGTGTGTGTGTGTGTGTGTGTGTGTGTGTCTGCAAGAACTGCCCACACAGCTGAGATCGTAGGTCAACTCCACACGCTTTTACACACAAATCATCTACCGCTTCTCCCTGCAACTCAATGTGAAGGCTCAGGTCAAATCCCCCCACTGCCTACTGTGGGACCACCCATGTCCCCTACCTCTACCCCGAGGGGGCCCTGATCTGCAAACGCCAGCTCCTAGGGGCAGTAATAACATCTACACAGCCCTTTACAGTTCACACACTTGAACATTTCCTCCATCCCAGTGGAGTCTCAAAACAACCTGCCTCCAAAGAGGCAGGCAGGTCAAGGGGAGCCTGACCACCCCCAATTAAAACGAGGCCAGGGAGGCTCAGAGAGGTCACATGACTGCTGCAATCACCTGGGAGAAAGCTGACCCTGGACATCTGGCCCCAAAAGGCACAGTCCACACCTTAACTTCGAATCAGTGAGCTTTCACCATAAAAGCAAGAGAGGTGATACAGAGGAGAGGACGAGAGCTTGGCTCTGGAGTCCAACTGCCTGGGTTTAAATCCCAGCTCTGCCACTTACTAGCTGTGTGACCTTGGGCAAGTTCCTTCACTCCTCTGGGCCTCGGTTTCTCCTCTGTCAAGTGGGGATGACAATAGCTCCTGCCTCGTTCCCTCATCAAGAGAAGCAAATGATTTAATAATATACATAAAGGGCACATGCTAACACTCAATAAACACGGAGCCCTTTATAACACCACCCCTGAGCCCATCTCTGCCACATCACCACACCCCTGGCACGTGAACCGCCAGCCCACAGAGGTGAGTCACCTTGCGCAGTGGGCCAGTTCCCAAAAAGCCAGCTGCGGATGGACCGCTATAAACCCACTCTTACTGATGCCCTAACTCACATGCAAATTCCTCCACCTCTATCACTCTTCAGTCTGAAGCCCCGCCCAGCCCACTTGAGTGACAAACACTGACATCTGCAAACACTTCAAGGCTGCCAAGGGGAGAGGTCCCTTTTGTAAAAGGGAGACCCCTCTGTAAGTTCACCCTTCCCACCCGTGATGATCCAGGCAAATAAATCAATCCCACGCCAAGTGCAGACTATGAAGGAAATCTCCTAAATTCCCCCAGCACGTAGTTCTGACTGCTGTTAAGAGGCGAGTAAAGAGATTCTCCTAAAACGGCCATCTCACCGTGCTGGCCCTCCCAGGCCCCTGCTTTCCCCTTATCTGCAGAGTCTCAGGGAGGCCTCACCGCTCTTTCCAGGCTCATCACCCTCACGTCCTCCAAACTTCTTCCCTCCAATCACAACACGTCATGCCACCTCTCAAGTGTCCCCCCCGCAGGCTTTGGCCTCAGCTGTCCCCTCAGCCTGCAGCCGCTCTGTTCCCAGCACTATGGCCCAGCTCCCCAGGCCGGGCCCAGCCCAATGGCAGCTTGTCCCAGAAGCCACCCCTGCCTGGGAGGAGACCACCATCAGCCTCTGCGCTGAGATCCCACAGCCCTTGGCCACCACCCCCCTGGCACATGCAACTGTTGGGTTCATTTACTCACTCAGCTTGGAGAGGAGCACTTCTGGGCCGGGGGTACATCGGAAATAGTCCCTCACTTCGGGAACCTCAGTGCAGGGGAGCCGACATCGTCTTCTGTCAGATAGGGGTCTAAACAGCACCCACCCCAAATGGCCGTTCCTCAAATTCAGCCTGGCAGTGGTGGTAAGGAGCCTGGCACACAAGCAGGTGCCCAGCCACCAGCGACTCCTGTTCTCTGCCTGGGACACGGACTCGGCTCAGCCTCACATCTTTTGAGACCCACAGCAGGGGAACAAGAAACCAGCCTCAGTGAGGGTCCCCTCCTAGGAAGCAGCCCAGACCTGGAAGCAGCACGGGGCCTGGGGAGAAGCCCAGGGCAGACTCACCGACAGGAGCCCCTCCCATCCCAGCCTTCACATGGCTCAGCCCAAACAGGGCCCTTGATGAGAACTTCCCATTTGAATAATCAATATTTAAAGCTCCAAGCCTGCCAAGGGGAGTGCAAGGCCTTGCTTGTAAATATTTGTCTCGACTGGCAAAGCCAGCCTCTCCCGCTGCAGCCACCCGCCTCGCTCCTGGCCCTCTGCTCCTGGCCCTCTGCTTGCACAGCTCCCAGCCAACTGCACAGCGGGACGCCCCTGGGGAGGCGGGGGACCGTCTGGCGGCCACGAGGGGCTGCACGGCGAGGTGGGCCCGCCCCATACCCAGGCCTCTGTGACAGCAGGCCAGTACACCGGGCAGCCCAGGGGCCATCCATCTGTCCCCTCGGGCCATGGCAGAGAGATTCGCTGTGAGGTTTCTCTGGATTCCAAGCAAACGGCTTTTCCCAGGGGGCACCCCAGATTTATGTCTTTCTTATTTTGGAAGAAAGCAAAGCCAAAGACAAAACCCTAGGGGCGTGCTTGCAAATCATGGCTCACCATCTCCTATGGCGTGGGACGGCGCTCCGCTGCCTGTACCAATGGCTGCCCACGGAGGAGCCCACACCCGGCCCCCTGGGCTCGTGCTCGGGGCCATGGAGGCCTGGAGGGTCCCCTCACTGGAGAAGCCGTCAATGACGGTGGGTGGCTGAGCCGGTACCTACCAGCTGAGTGTCTGCCCTGACATCACTGTTCCCAGAGCGTCATTCATTCATTCATTCACCCATTCAGCCACCTATTCGCTCATCAATTATTTACTCAGCACCTACCTGTACCAGGCACTGGGGGCTGGACACACAAGTGGACAAAAACAAACCTGGATAAAATCCCTTTGGGAGGAAGTCTCCCAGGCCAAAAAAATCCCACAAACAAATGGAAAATCACAGCAGAGACAAGTGCTGGGTTAGGAGACCTCCTAGGTGTCACGGGAGAGTGAGAGGGGTGTGGCCTGGTCCCGGAGGTCAGGGGGCTTCCCAGGGGAGGTGGACAGGTGACAAAGTCCAGGGAGGGGCCGGGCAGAGCAGGGAGGAAGGACGGTGGGCAGGGGGCCGCCCGAGTCTGGCTGCTCGCAGGCACCACCCCTTCTGGCACCTACCCAGCCACTCGTTGAATTTCTTCACCTCGCTCGGGAGCCCCAGCTCAGTGAAGTCCCCGGCATGGACCAGCACGTCACCGTAGGGCATCTGGATGGGGTCCGTCCTCGAGTGGGTGTCAGACACGCAGACAAAGCGGGTGTATCCGGGCGGCTTGGGGGCGTCGTGAGGCACCGGGTCCACCCTGAGGGGAGAGAACATCGTGGGGTCATGGGGTCACGGCGCTGGGAGCCTGCAGTTCATGTCCCATCAACTCAGATCACAGCCAGACCAGATCACGTGTGGTCCAGATCACATCTGCCTGCCCACCTGCGTCCGAATCGTGACCCTCCTGCTCACCAGCCGGGCAAAACATCTTCCCCCTGAGCCTCAGCTTCCCCTCTGTAACCTGGGAAACCCCGAGGGCTGTTGCGAGGCAATGAGTGGGAAGGGCTGACAGGTAGAGCCTGGCACCTGTACCTGCGTGCACCTGTATGGCGACGACAACTAACCTGCTGCTTGACAAGTAGTACCTCTCAACCTTTTTTTTTTTCATTATCAGCCCTTAAGGGGCCTTTTTAGATGTTTTTTCTACTCACTCCTCTCTCATAAAGTTCTAACACCACAGATACGCTGTATATCTGTTCATTTACTGTGTGTGTATCTGTGCTTTAAAATCAGAGTAAGATTTTTTTCATCCCCCAAAACCAGTTTTCACCCCCTTGCGGGGGCTATCAGCCCCATCAAGGATGCATGGACTGAGGTCCACCATCCAGCTGGAAGATCCGACTCTCCGGCACTGTGCACAAGTAGCATCCAGGGAGAGCCACGAGTGAAGGGGGGAATTTCGTGGGAACTTGTGAAACAAAGCACTAAAGACAGGCAGCAATTCTCCAAAACTATGAGATGGTCCGATCGGATTTAGAACAAGGGCTTTCCAAGGTCCTGTAGGAAAACAGTTCTGGAATCAGAAGACCAGGCTTCAGATCCCAGATCTGCTGCCCGTCACTAATGTGTAACCTTAGGAAAATGTTTGGCCTTGGTTTGCTCGTCTGTAAAATGGAGCTACCTCATTAGGCGACAATGTTCAGAAAATTAAAAAGCTGCACAACTGTAAGTTCTTGGTCCCTGGGAGCCCCTGGGAGCCCTCTCGTCTTACAGATGAGGAACTGAGCAGGTGGCCCCCCCCAGTTCAGGGCTCTCCCCGAGAGCCACACTCTCCCTCCTCAGCTGACTGGTTTTGCCAGGCTCAAAACTCTGAAAAACAACACAATGACATTTCAACGAGCTGCTCTCTCCAAATGAGTATGCCACTCGAGGAGTTGTGTTTAAATCTAATTATGCGCCAAACCAAAAGCGGTACCATATCAGTTACATAAATACTTTTAAAGACATCTTTCTAATTATCCTTTTTTTTTTTTCAGACAAAATACTTCGATGAAATGTAATTAACACCTTACGAGAGACGTGGGTTCAGCATGCTGACGTGCAGGGAGCATTAGCACGCCCCACCGCCGCAGCTACAGCGTCACATCGGCCCCTCCACGTCACCAGGCCGCGGCGGGAGGGGTTCGCGGGGCACCTTTCTGGGGTTGGTTAAGTCAAGTTAGAATCCCAGCAGGTCGGAGTTGGACCCGACCGGGGAGAAGAGGAAAAATCCCTGAGTCTGATGATGGCAACAGGAGGGTTCTGGAGCCCTTCTTCGTCCCTCTCATTCCTTCATTCATTCCCTCATGCATTCAACACAACACATCCTGAATGCCTGCTGGGTACCAGTCCTGAGCTCAAAGCTGGGGAACTGAATGAACCAGGCCTGATCCCAGACTGATGGTGGAGGCAGACTTGGCCAGGAAGCGACAATAAAGTCACAAGATTTGATGGGGCAGCAGAAGGGCTGGGGGCCAGAGAAGGCCCTAACCTGGCCTGGGGCCCCCTGAACTTTCCAGGAGGAGGTGATGCCTGAGCTGGTCTGGAAGCTCAAATCTCCTTCCCAGTAATTCCTGCCACTCCTCTGTCCTCTGGGTCCCTCCCTCCACCCCATGTGACAGTCTTGCAGGGAGCGAGCCTGTGAATCCACCTGTCCGCCCCTAACACAGCTGATTGGACCAAGGCAGCCAATCACTACTGGGCTACTGGCCTGGCAAGGAACATGAGTGAGCCAATCAAATTCATTCATTCATTCATTCATTCTTTCTTTCTTTCTTTCTTTCTTTCCCCCTCACATACACTGAGGTTGTGAGGATACCACAAGGAAACAGAGAACAAGTCAAAGAGACAAAGAAAGGAGACACAGGGAGTGAGATGCCACCCCCTGTGAGTCCCTCGTGGAGGAGCCCTGGGCAGGTCGCAGTTCCTGCCATCAGCCAGCCAAGAGCACGCGAGTTCCACGGGCGCTAGTCAGGCTGGGCCTCCTGCTGGAGCCCAAGCTCTTTAATTAACTCTGCTCTTACTTCCCTCCGCCCCGAGGCTTCTGAGCTCAGTGAGGATGCAAACTTAATAATCCCCAGAGAAAAAAAAAATAGACTCTTATTTCTCCGCACTGTCCCGCGGCTATTTGGATTGTACCAAATGCTCAACCTTGAAATAATAACAACAGTAATGATATTGATGATTTCCACGGGTTGAGAGCTCATTATGTGCTAAGCGCTTTACATGCATCTGCTCTCTTCATCCTCACAACGACTGTCTGAGCAGGGCACTATGGGTGTGCCCATTTTATAGATGAGGAAACTGAGGATCAGAAAAGGCTAACTTGCCCAGGATCTCAGCTATGGAAGCTGGTGGAGCTGGAATTTGAAGCTGGTTTTTGGTTCCAGAACTCACACCAAGCTGGACTATTTCCAGGCCTTACTTCATTTCATTCAGTCAATCTATGGACAAATGCTTCTTGAGCGCCCCCTAAATACCAAACACCTGCTAGGCACAGGACAGGACACCCATAGAGACCACCTCGTGCAGCTCCCAGAAACCCTGCCTGTGTTTAGAAGTGAGGAAAAGAGCAAGAAGAATGAAGATATGGAGAAAGAGGAAGAGAGCACACAAAGGGTGGGAGGACTTGGCAGCATCATTTGAACCCTAGATCCAGCTGTGCCTGAAGCTAGTCCAAACCTGGATTTCCTAGCTAATTATGTGAGCCAGTAAACTCTCTTTTACCCATAAGACAATTTGAATTGGGTTTCTGACACTTGCAATGGCAAAACCCTGGCTAACCCCTGAGTTCCAGCAGCCCTGTGGAGTAAGTAACTGAGGCCTGGAAAGGTTAGTCCCATATCCAGGGCCCCTGCTAGTACGTTAAAGAGTAGAATTTGAACCTAGGTCTTCAGAACTGGAATTGGGGCATTTAACCTCACACCTTCTCGCAACTAGAAGAAACAAAGCAAAATGGTTATTTTCCAGAGTCATTCTTCATGGACCAGAGAGAAGGTATGGAAACAAGTGTTCCTGGTTTGGGGGGGGCCAAACCCGACTTTCCCAAAGCATCTGCCTGCTGAGGTGGCCCCAATCAAGGCTGTGGCTCTTTCTCTCTCTCTCTGAGACCTAAAACCTGTCACCACTCTCTCCAGCCTCACAAGGGATCTTCCCACCGGAATCCTGGCGGCAGGGATGGTGCAGAATAGAGAACTCAGCCCCCGGCGCCTGGACCCAGGCTGGCACCCCGGCTCGGCGACTTCCTCGCTGTGCCCTGGACCCTCCCATTCTCCAGTCCAGCTCTGTAAGGTGGGAACCACCCACTCTCTCGGAGCTGTTGTGAGAACTGGAAACCCCAATGAATGCCCCCTGCAGCCCATTTCCTGTGCCCTGGCCCCCTTCTCAGTCTCTCTCCCCTAAGCCACTGGCTCCCTGGAAGTGCAGCTCCTGGTACCAAAAACTCATGTAGGCATCAGAAGCAGAGCCCCGTCCCCCCACTATTTCCTGGGGAAACAGGGTGCACTGAAAGCCAGGGGGTGGAGGGCAAAGGACTCGTTCCTTCAGTGAAGTTCCAAAACCATGTCCAGCCACGTAACTGGACACAAGCCGTGGCGTTCTAGAATGAGAGAGACCTCTGGTCCCCTCCTTTCATCCTACAAGTGGGGAAACGGAGGCCCAGGGGAGGGCAGGGACTGGTTGGTGTTGGGCCACACTGCCCAAGGCTCTTTCCACGAAGCACTGGCTCCGAGGTGACCTCCACCCCGAGTCTCTGTGCCTGCCCTTCCTCCCCACATCCTGGCTTTGCTCTTGCTGGTCCTCCAAGCTCCGGGGTTATGCCACCGCCCCCAGGAAGTCCTCCTTGACCTCACACCACACTCTTCCTGGGGTGTGCACCCTGCCTCATCCTCACTCCCTTTTCTTTCCCTCCTCCTGTTCACTGTGCTAGGCTCGAGGGACAGCCCGTGCTGGTGGAGGGGACAGATGCTTAGAAAACTGTCCCACAAATGAATGCATAAGCACAGGCTGAAGCCTGTGCCACGAAGGGGAGGCTCTGAGGGCTTAGATCTGGGGTGGGGGGGCAGTTAGGGAGGTCTGGGGAAGGGTCAGGGAAGGTGTCCCCAAGGAAGTGACACCTGGGTGAGAGCTGAAGGATGAGTCTATGTTGTCAGGACAAAGAGTAGGGGAGGCAGAGGGAACAATGGAATGTCCCAGAAAACACGTAAAGAACAAATGTGTAAGGATACCAAGGGGGAAGGGGAGGTGGGAGGAATTGTGGGAGATTGGGATTGACACATATACACTATTGATACTACGTATAAAATAGACAACTAATGAGAACATACTGTATAGCACAGGGAACTCTACTTAACGCATTGTGGTGACCTAAACGGGAAGGAAATCCAAAAAAGAGGGCATTTATGTATATGTATAGCTGATTCATTTTGCTGTACAGTAGAAACTAACACAACATTGTAAAGCAACTATACTCCAATAAAAATTAATTAAAAAAAAAAAACATAAATGTCCCAGAAACCAGAACTGCACCTGGAGCCCTTGGGGAGAGGGTGCAGGATGCGGCTTGAGAACAGACAGAGCCCAGGTCAGGGCCTTCTTCCTGCCATGCCCCCTCGGCCCCTCCTGGGGCCAAGGCTGACCCTCACTGTCTCCTGGAGACCTCTCCGTGCACAGACGGGCTAGGGGCCACCGGGTCCCTTCTGAAGCCTCGGTCTCACCTAGCGAGGGGGTCGGCACTCCAACCTGGTCCAGAGGGGAGGGCCGAGGACAGGGGGCCAGTCCCAGCCTGGCGCAGAGCAGTGATCCGGCCCTGCTACATTCTTCAAGGACCCCGCACAGCCTGACATGCTTGGAGGGTCTTTAAATGGGTTAGTCTAGTAGCCACCGATGGGACTCCTTTTAAAGGCCAGAGAGGAGTCGCCATGCCTGGCACCAGCCCCCCCATAAGGTGGATCCCCAGGGTAACCCTGTCCCCCAAACACCGCTCTCACCTTCTCGCTGAGCACCAGGCCACCCGTCCACCTGGCTACCCAGGACGAAGGGGCCGGTGCCTGGAGGGGCTCTCCCCAGACCACCGCAGGGTTTCTCGGCCCCCAGGGTAAGGGGTCTTCCGTCTCAGGGCCCAAAACCCAGAGGCCCAGATCCAGACATCCACTCCTCAGGCAAAGACAGCCTCGTTACCGCCAGGGTCTCTGGGGGCAACTACATAAATCACAGGGCTCAATCGGAGGCCACGTTTGGACTGTCACTGTTGTTATTAAATGTAAATTGTGGATTTCTTAAATAGGGCCCCTCGCTCCCTCACCCCAGAGACAAAGCCCAGGGTGGTGATAAATCACGCGTTGGGAAGTGGCATCCGTCCTCCCGCGTCTCCCTCAGTGGAGACTCGCCGTGGAAACCCACGTGCTTCCCTGGTGCACAGGGTGTGAGTCCAAAGAAGGGGGGGTGGGAGGAAGCAGCACCCCGCCGAGTGCCCATGTGACCCGGCTTCACCCAGCTGGGTACAAAGTTGCATTTCAAAGGCAGGTTGACCCGAGCAGGCAATGAGAGAGCACTGGATGAGGAGTCCAGAACCAGGGGTCACTGCGTGCTCTTCCCAGGACCCGGCCCAAACCCCCAGCCTCCCCAGAGCCCCACTGCCAATAAAGCCCGGAACCCTGGCCTCAGGAGCAGGCAGCACAGAGCAGGCCGGGAGGGACGGAGCGGGGCAGGCCGGTGTGAACCTGCTCCGCCCACACCAGCTGAGCGACCGCAAAAAGCCATTAAGCTTTTTCTCCACAGCACTTAGTGCTACCAGGATCCCATGCTATCGCACACTTCATGACTTTTACGACATATCCCACTGGAGGGTCCGCTCAGCGCGGGCAGGGCTCTGTCCCTGGTCACTGCTGTGTCCCTAGCACCTAGCCCAGCCAGCGAGTACTAACAATACTGGACATTTGCGGCCTGGCCCCCCTCTATGTGGGTTCACCTACCTAATCTTCAGTATTATGAAGAGCAGCATTAGGTAGATGGGGAAACTGAGGCACCAAGAGACACCCAACAAACAAGTGGCAGAGCCAGGATTCAAAGCCAGGCAGGCTAGCCTGGAGCCCATATTCCTAACTAACCAGTGTGCTGGGTAGCTGCTCACAAACACCCCGAGTGGATGGATAAATGGACGAATGAACAAATAACCCGCAGTTGTTAAATGGGGGGAATCACCCCTCTCTCACCTGGTCATTCACTGCCCTTCCTCAGGACACAGCCTGGCCCATGGGGGCCCGCGTGGCTCCTGCCCAGCGCACCCTCCACCCAGCTGGGCGTTCCTGCACTTCCCAGCCAGCCCCCGGCTCAGACCCTGCGGCAACTTCTGCCTGGCCTGCTTTCTCCTCCGGGCCCCTCCCAACTTGCTGCCCTCACTCCTCCTCCTCTGGGTCTCAACCTAAAAGTCAGCTCTTCCAGAGGGTCCTTGCTCAGCCCCTTGGCCGCCCTCTCTCCTGACTTCTGTTGCCCTAGCCCTGTTCTGGGGCTGGGGGCTGCCCGGCGGGGGTGTTCTACAGGACAGCTCTGCCTGCTACTACTCAGCTGTATCTGCGGTGCCCGGGGGCCCCTCCTAATGGGTGTGCAGACAAATGGACACAGACACATACCCCACCTGCTCTGCCCGAGGGGCCCGGTGCTCTCCCCCGTCCCCAGTGGCGTCCGGGGACCTCAGGCACTGTCACTTCCAGCCCAGGAGGATAAACCCCATCAACAGAAGAGAAAACCCAGCCCTGGGAAGGCCTTCCCCACTGCAGCAGCCCTGCCAGGCCTCAAGGTCCCAGAGACCAAGGAAGAGCGTGCCTGAGACCCAGGACCTCCCATCCTGCCCAAATCTGCCAATCTGGCTCCAAAATGGGTACTGGAGTTAGTTTCCCAAAGAGAAATCTACCAAAAAATAAAGTAAGCAGCCACTGGCAAGGCCAGCCCTGCAGCTCCCACGGAAATGAACGTTTTCCAGAGCAGGTGCTGCAGGGAAGAGGGCGCTCCCAGCGCTGGAACCCACCCCCAGGCCTGGTGCCCACCTGCCTTCCAGAACCCCTTCGCCCGTGAATAATCTCTCTGCACCCATCCTCTACAACAGAAGACCAGTCCCGAGGGAACCACACAGTAACAAGAGGCAGCAACCTCTCCACCCCACTTCCAGGCCCGGGTGTGGAACCCCCGGCTCCTTCTCTACGTGGGCCGCGTGCCACACTCTCCCGTCTCCCCGAAGGGACAGCCGCTAATACCTCACGTGACCACTGCTCCCTAGAGACGGTACTCAAGGTCCTAGAGGAAGCTGGGGTCTGTGTCCTCATGGGGGCATCTGACCCAGCCTGGGGGTCTGGGGGGCCCTGCTCTGAGCCCCAGAGCCCAGGAGCATCCCCAGAACAGCTCTGACCTCCCTGTGCTCTCACTGGGAACTCGTGGGGCTCCCCACTCGTCAGGGGCTTGTCAGAGACCCAGACCCAGCACAGGGGCACCCCAAAGGGGCTGAGAGAAGTTTCAACAATGGAGCAGACGAATGCCTAAACTCTCAGATGGAAGCACATACATACTTACGTCCACAGACATCACAGCAAAAGGATGCTAAGCGTGGAGAATGCCCTGGACTGGAGACGGGTGTCAGTTCTGGTGCCTGCCAGCTGTGGGGGCTCGCGTGGGTCACCTGTCTGGGCCTCTGCTTCCTCACCAGGTAAGCCCTGTGGTGCAGGGCCGATGGGAGGGGGCAGCGGGGACAAAGGAGGAGGAGGACACTCTGGCAACACCCAGAGTCGCCCGGGGCGGCGCCAGGAATTTATCCACCTCCACCCTGTGCCACCTGCACCTGTCCCGACCACTGGGGAAAAATCCAGGGAGCGGGGGAGAGGTTCTACCTGTGCACAGGAGTCCCGAGTCTACGTTCTCGCTGCAGCCCCACTGCTGGGGCACCCCTGGTATTTTCCATCAGCCCCAAAGGGCAGGCAGCAGAATTCCCCAGTCCTTTTGGAAAGCATCTCTGCTTTTTCAACAGAAGCAAAGGGGGTCTGGGCAAAAGGGAGGGGCAGAGGGAAGAGAGGACAGCCAGGCCAAGCCCAGGGTCCTACCCTGCCATGGGGCCTGCAGCAAGTCCCGTCCCCTCTCTGGGCCTCGTCCTGCCCATTTGTACAACGAGGAACATGAATTAGACCAGGGGTTCAGTAACCCAATACCAAATACCAAGAAGGGGCAGCTGGAACTCAGCCTCCCAGACGTTGCCACGAGGACGTATGGGCCTGGGGTTGCCAGGACTTTGGGTTTTGTATGGCAAAGCCAGAAGTCTGGATTTTTATGTGCAATCACCTCATTTTTCAATATTTGTAAAACATTCTCCTGGCCAAATGAAACAAGACTCCAGGCCAGAATCGGCCCACAGGCCAGCACGCTGCAACTTCTCCCACATCCCTCCCAACTCAGAGCCTCGCTGATCTGGGGATTCCAGAACCGCTGCCTGAAACGCTTGGGCCCAGAAGCCAGGAGGCACCCCGAGTCCAGGAGCCCACCCCGGACGGCCCTTACCACCCACACCGCCCACCCAGCAGTTCCATCGGGGGCGCCCACTCACATCTGCACGTGCGGCGGCTGGAAGCGGCCCTGGTTGATGTTGTAGAAGGTGAAGGCCTGGGTGGGGTTGGAGCTGTACTCATCCACCTCGATGATGATCCGGCTGTGCTGGTGCCTCCGAGCGGCCGTCACGTGGGACTGGGAGAAGGCCATGCCCAGGCCGCAGGGCAGGAGGGCCAGGGCCTCTGCCTTCAGGACGCCGGGCTCCCACCTAGCGCGCCACATGGGCCTCCGCAGGCTGCCCGGGCATCTCCCGCCGCCCGGCCCCGAGCCAGACCTGGGAACAGACTGAGGAGACGGAGGGGAACCGTGCGACAGTTAATCTGTTTGGGATTTGCTTTATTTAATGTCAGATGAAGATTTAGAAAGAGGGAGAGGGCGGGGGAGAGGAAAAAAAAAAAAACAACCCAGTCGTACAGCTCAAAAACTCATTACAAATCTTTCCAACTCAGCAGTTTGATGAATATACTTTGGTAAAAAGAAAAGGGAAGGGAGGGAGGGGACCAAAAAAAAAAAAAAAAAAACCCACAACGCTATGGACGGATGCATGCATGGTCCAACATGTTTAAATACTTAAGACTTTTTTTTTTTTTTTGCCTTCGACAAAACCCCCCAGAGCCCACAGCGCGGTGGCCGTGAGATGCGGAAGACAATGGCTGGTATTCTGGAAACAGGTAAGGTAAGTTTTACTTTTCGGAACTGGGGAATAGGAAGGATTCACCTCCAACCCCACCCCTCCCCTCAGACCCCCCCCAACACACACTCCCACACTGCCACACCCCTACAAGCCCGAGCAGGTGGGGAAAGCACGGGCACAAATTCCTTCATCAACCACCATTTCGCCTAAAGATGTCTTTTTAGCAGCGCCCGGAGAAGGGATTTTCCCAGAAAGATTGCCATACACCAACTCAGCTCAGGGGGTGGCCATGGTCAGGCGTGGGGTGGGAATCTACTTAAAAAAAAAAAAAAAAAAAAAAACAACCTTCTCAAATGCCTTATAAGGATCTCAGGAATTCCAATATTCCCAGTCAAACCTTGAATCCACTCAAATCACAGCTTACAAACGCTATATATATTTTTTTCATTTCTTTCATTGGAAAGTACGGTTTGCACTTGTAGTTACTAGATTAAAATGTCCCTTTTTGATTCCAACTCGGCTATGTGGAATCCTGGAAACGTAGGTCCTGGATAAGACTGCATCCTACCCTGACACACACACACTTGCCATGACGGGCCATGCTTCCTCATTAAGATCATCTTCTTTCTTGTTCTTTTCCATAATTTTTTTTTTAACTAGGTAAATAGGAAACGCCTCAAAGATTTGTTTTGTTTTGGTTTTTGGTCATTCAGACCCTCCGACGATTGTATCTGCACTTCATTTAACCAAGGAGAAAATAACATCATTTAAACTGTTCCTGGACAGTCAGATCCCAGTCACGTTAAACGAAGAAAAATCCCCTTTGCTTTGCACGTGGAAGAAGAATGGACACAGTCAGAAAACAAATTAGATTAGGAAAATGACAAAAATTAGAGACTGGAGAACATTTTAATTAGGTGCAAAGGAGAAATGGATTATTAATTTTTATAACTCTCAACAATCATGCCCATACAAGGTGCAATAAATAGCAATTCCCTTCTGCTCTCCCGTCACTAACCTCCCCCCCAAAAAATGCATCCTGATCCAGAATACATACCCCTCCTCTCCACTTGGGAAGATAAGGAGAAAACAATCAGCCTTTTCCCTCCAGGACGCACTTGCTCCTGTTCTTTGTCCTGTTCGTTGTTTCTAACGAATCGGCTCCCCCAGCGGATACAGCGTGGCAGGCCTCCTAGCTGGGTGAGTCAGGGTGTCCAGGCCTCGGGGCCTGTGCCCATCCTGTTTACCCCGGGAGAGGCCTCAAGGCAGCAGACGCCGAGGTCCAGGGCTCCAACAGCCCAGATCTGAACAAGAGTTTGAGGCCCAGCCTGGAGCTGACCTGCTGTGTGACCTTAAGCCAACTTCCTAATCTAAGTCTTAGCTTCGTCTTCTGGGAAGTGGGTTTGATAACAGTAACATCGGCCCCCAGGGCAGCTGTGCAGGTTAAACGAACGGGAATTCTGAGCACAGTGCCTGGCAGGTACCAAGCACCCAGCTAATGTTCGCCGTTACTATTATAATCACTATTCAGTTCAATCGGGGACCTGTGTACGGAAGGCCTGCTGTGGGCAGGTGCTGCTCAGGTGCTGGGGCACCTGTGGTCCAGGGGTGTCCAGTGTGAACAAAGGGGGCAGCTCCAGGAGCCCCGAAGAACCGCAGTTTTCTCAAATGTAAGCTGACTACGTCAAGCCCCTGCTTGAAATCCTTACCGTGGCTTTCCGTGGCTCCTCTGATGAGGACCCACGGCCCGCGGGCCCTGCCCACACTCCAGCCACACAGGTCTGTGCCCAGCAGGCTCCAGTGCCCAGAGGCCTCTAGCTAATGAGTGCTGTGCGCTGGTTCAGGGCACGCAGTTCCAACACTTTCAAGGGGCCCCTCTCTAAGGCTCACCACCTACCTATGACATAGGTGTTCCAATACCTCCCATTCTGCAGATGAGAACGGTGTGTCACAGAGAAGTGAGGTCTCTTGCCCAAGCCCAGCACAGAGAAAGGGTGGTGCTGAGACCTGGACACAGGCAGCCTGGACCCCCCCTTGGCCTCCTCTCCAGCTGGCCAAACTCACCCTTCACCCCTCAACAACGCCAGTATTTCCTCAGAGAGGCCTTGATCAGGGGTCCTCGTCCCAGGGTCCCATGAAGAGCCTGGATGTCCCCTGGGGGCTGAGCCTAGGTCTCCCTCGCTCACCCTGGTACGTCAGATCAAGCCCCAGCAGCTCTGTGACCTGCCAGGGGCTCCGATTCCTCGTCCACGAAATGGAGAGAAAATAGTACCCATGTCATACAGTCGTGAAGATTAAATGAGGTGACACATGTAAACTGCTTATCACAGAGCCCAGCACATAGTAAATGCTCAAAAATGTTGTTATTGTTGTTTTTATCATCATCATCATCACCCCAGGGCCCATCACAGATGCTTCATAAATACTGAATTAGTGAATGTATGGATGCAGGGATGGATGGAAGGATGCAGGGATGGATGAAGGGAGGGGTGCGGGGATGGATGAAGGGAGGGGTGCGGGGATGGGGCCCTCCACCCATCCCTGCCCCCAAGGAGCGGGCGCCTGCATGTCCTGCAGCCAGGCTAGCCGCAGTGGGGGAGAACCACTCTGCACCAGGGGACTCAGCCAGAAAAGGCAGGCTGCAAGGCGTCCCGGGAGGCGCTCCGCAGTGAAATGCTGCATTTCACATAAAGGGGGTTTGCAATGGGCCCTGCTCAGAGAAATCAGGGAAACTGGGAACGCAGAGCCTCCTTTTAATACCCATTTAATATTTATGGAGCTGCAGCAGCGTCAGCCACCGTGCGGAGAACACAGCCGATCCACAGAGGGGGAGCAGCAATTCCCAAACAAACGGCTTAGAGCTGGGAAGCATTTACACCTGGTCCACAGAACAACACAGCACGCAGGCAACGCAGAGAGTGCTGGGACCCGCTGCGGGGGAGACCACCTGGGCTTCCATCCTGGCTCTCTGTCCAGTGGAATGACCTTGAGCAAGTCACACATCCTGGCTGGGCCACAGGGGCCTCCTCCGTGCCAGTGGGCAGGAAGGAAATGGCACTACAAAGAGGAGGGTGGAATAGATTGATTAATGCATTTACTTATCCAACAAATGTTGACCTTGGCCCTATGTGCCATCACCGGTCCAGATGCCACAAAGAGCAGTGAAAGAATCAACAGGTCACTGACCTCAAGGAACCGGAGGTGGGGGCAAGAAAGCAAACACATAGGTAAATAGAAAAGATACTTCCAGATAATAATAGGTACCTGGAAGAAGACAGGATGGGGTGATGCAATAATGAGTACTGGGGGAGAAGAGGGTTGTTACTTTAAATTGATGATCAAGAAAGGCCTGTATAGGGCTTCCCTGGTGGCGCAGTGGTTGAGAATCTGCCTGCCAATGCAGGGAACACGGGTTCGAGCCCTGGTCTGGGAGGATCCCACATGCCACGGAGCAACTCGGCCCGTGAGCCACAATTACTGAGCCTGCGCGTCTGGAGCCTGTGCTCCGCAACGAGAGGCCGCGATAGTGAGAGGCCCGCGCACCTCAATGAAGAGTGGCCCCCGCTTGCCACAACTAGAGAAAGCCCTCGCACAGAAACGAAGACCCAACACAGCCATACATATATACATACATACATACATAAAAAGAATGTAAGCAGACAAGAATAGCATTAAAAAAATAAAAAAATAATAAAAAAAAATTAAAAAAAAAAAGAAAGGCCTGTATAAAGAGGTGCCATCACCTCAAAAGTGAATGCTGAGAGGGAGCCAGACCTGGGAAAGAGAACCAAGGCAGAGGGAACAGCAAGTGCAAAGGCCCTGAGGCAGAGGCAGCATCAATAAACAGTCTCATCATATTATTATTGTTGTTGGCCCCTGGTGTGCTTCAGCAATGGAGGAGGGCCTGGACTTTGAGGTCAGAGGTTCAGAGTTCAAATTCGGTGCTGTTTAGCTACGGGACCCTGGGCAGTCACTTAACCTTTCTGTGCTTCCACTTTCTCATTGGTCCCGTCAGGAGGTGACAGATGGGGTGACGGGAGCCTTGTGCCGGCCCCTCCATAAAGGCCCAGTCAGCCCAGATTGGAAGAGTTGAAAACTTCTTGTTGAAAAACTCCTTCCATTCTTTAGGGCTCACTTTTCAAAAGTCTTGTTCTTTCACAAGGTGGTTTCTCTTTTTGTTTTCCCCTCAGAGACATTTATTTGTTGGTCCTCAGGTGCCTTGAGTCGAGTCAGGCCAGGAGGAGCCTGGATGCCAGCCGAGGCACTAGGCAGCAATTACCTATTAGGGACGGACGGTACGGGAAGCTCATACCCGGGAAAGAGGCCAACCTGGGCCCCACCTCCCGCTGCTGCCTCCACAACCTTGTCTGCCCTCCTTGCTGCATCACCAAGGCCACACATCACATCAGCCTCCAGAACCAAGGTGCTAACACGCACTCTGACCACGCCATTCCTTCCCACACACTGGATCTCGTCAGGAGCATCCTGCTGTCCTGCGGGGAAGCCCGGCTCCTTAGATCAGCCCGGGAGCCCACACCTGCCCCCAGCCTCACCACTCAGGCCAAGCTCTCCACTCCAGGTTTCCCTGGCACACCGGGAGTCCCGCCTCTGAGCCTTCGCACGTGCTGTTCCCTCCGCCTGGAAGGCTCCACGCACCACCCCCACCTGTGCACACACACCTGTTTCCTGCCTTGGGGACTTGGGAAGATGTCCCCCCACTCCCCGACTCTGACCTCCCTGGGGTTTCTCTCACCGAAGCTCCCAGAGTAATGTCCTGTGTCTGAGCTGAGACGCCAAAGAATAAAACAATACACAAATGAATGAGTGAATAAGAGAAACCGTACAGGCCCTCAGGTATCAAGCCCAGACTCCAAAGCAGCTTTAACCTCCTCAGATTTGGGGTTTCTCACCTGTAAACACATGGATGCTAAACCTCCCTCCCAGAGCCATTGGCAGGAGTGCAGGACACGGTACCTGCAAAAGCACCTGGCTGAGAGCCAGCACCCAGTAGGTTCTCACTAAGCGTCTCTTCCACTGGGGTTAGAAAGTTCCGATGAAACCCAGGAGCTCCTCCAGGAACTCCCGAGAATCGAGCAGAGATTTTCAGATAATCAGCGGGCTCCCGGCCCCTGCCCTCCCACCCAGTACTGGGTGAGTCAGAAGTCACTACTTCCCAGGGTGCTGTGATTGGACACACCCTGTACCACCTGTCCTTGACTACTTTTCTAGGCAAACTTCACCACTCCCTCACCCAGGTCACTGCAGAACACCGGTCAGCCCTGAAACACCCACTGCCCCCCCCTCGAGGGCAGGCCCTGTTCTGGGACCCAAATGACTCAGATATGAAACTGACCCTCAAAGGGCTTGGAGCCCCACAGGAGCAGCTGGACAGATCAGCAGGGCAGCTCAGACCCCTTTATGAGGAGGTAGAGGGGAGGGGCCTGGAGGGCCCCCGAGAAGGCCTCTACCAAACTATGAGGCCCGCCAGCATGTGCCGAAGGCCCAAAAGGAGACACTGAGAAGGACCTCGGCTTACACGGAGCATCTTAATAGCAAGTGGATTTCTGCAAAGGAGACACTTGGGTGGTCCTGGCAGCCCAAATCTGCCCAACAAATATGGAAGGGAAATCTACAAGCCACCGCGCTGCCGGGGTTGCCGATCTGCAGACCAAAGATAGCTTCCCTTTGCCACACGGCTTGAGGCATCCACTCCTTCAGGCTCTTCAGAGCCAGGGTGGGCTCGGGACAGTCCCGGTTCACATCTGCTGTCCCCGGTCAGTCATTACGACCAGCATCCTCTCCAGCTCTCAAAAGTGCCCCCATTTCAATAGCTGAAAATGTCATAAAGGGTAAAGGTCACCGTAATCAAAGCCAACCAGAGGCTGTTAAGGCGACCACCCCCAAAAGGTACCAATGTCTCTCTCTCTCCATCACTGGCATGTTTGTAGCCATAACTGTGAGGCCAGGACAATACCGTGCTGTCCTGAGTCCGAAACTCAGATGACAATCAATGATTACGCAGGGGTGATTGTCCGTTAAACAGGAGAAGCCCCCCGAGAAACATCTGCCCCGAGAGCCTTTCCCACAGCAGCGTTCTGACGGAGCCCAACACCTGGAGAGTGTCCCCAGGATTCCAACCCTGTCTTCACTCCCACTCCTCTCCTCCTTGGACCGCAAGTGGGGGGCAGCCAGCAGCCCCAGCCCCTCCAACGGGTCAGCCCAGCATGCAGACGACTGTCTCTGGCCGGTCCCCCAGAGCGATGCAGAGAGGAAGCCGGCTCAGCCCAACGCACCGCTCGCTGAAGCTTTTGTTGAGAACTTAGTGGCAAGGCGGCAAAATGTTGCAGAAAAACCACGCCCACGCTAACACCTAAGCTGTGCCCCCCCCAAAGCAAAATGCAGGGGAAATCATATTTAACAGAAAAGTGCCAAGGTGTGGGGATTTGGGAATGATTCTTTTACAGGCCATGCTTCCACACGAGCTCAAAAATCACTTTTAAACTGGGTTTTTTTCCCCGTTGTTTTGCTCATGCCTGAAAATATGCAATTGATTAGTCAGTAGTTGAAAATGTCAGAAAGCGTAAAAAAACAAAAAAAACAAAAAAAAAACATAGGAACTCAAAGGAAAGGGAAAAGAACAAACAGCCCAGTAGGAAAAAAATCAGACCCAATCCCCCCATGTGTCTGAAATGACAGCCCTTATTTTTGACCTCCTTCTTTATCAACTATGGGTTTCCAAGGGAAAAAAAAAAAATACTGGCTTGCCGCTGGTATTAGCAGCCACGTTGAATAAGCTGATGGGCTAAGTCGATGAAGGAATCCACAAATATTGTGAAAATTAGACCATATTCCTTGAAAAAGGATCAACCACGAGTGACTTTAAAGCATTACCACTTTAAAACCTTTTAGCTGGGCCCATTTTGAATTATGACTACATGATTTTAAATTACACTTTCTAATTCCTCGCCGCCTACCCCCCCTAAGCAGTCGCTGCCGCTTCATTTTCCAATTATGTACTTTTATTTCAGAATGATGAAGAGTGCTACTTACTGGATCATGTCCTGTCTGCCACAAATAGCTGCTCACTTATTCCTTTAATTTTAGATATGAATGCAGTCAGTTCACCCCGCTGGTCTTCAAATTCTGAATATTCTCCATTCCCGGAGCACCGAACGAGGCCCGAGAAGCAAAGAAACCCTCAAAGCTCGGGCTGAGAAATATGTTTGTAAACCAGTGCTCCGCTCCATAAATTATTATAATTCTTGGTGCTTTCTGTATCCATCTAGCAGATCAGCAATCACATAAATAATGGTGAATGGACTGATTTTTCTTCTGCAAAGTGCTATGTCCTAGTTTTCGAAATAAAGCATTGGGAGAGTCGCGTATCTGTGGAGTTGAGATGGGAAGCTGCTCGGATCCGTTTCAAACAAGCACGCACACATACCCACACACAAAAGGAAATACGAGTTACATGTGAAAAAAATCAGCATTCTGCATCCCTTTCCCACGTACGCGTCAAGTAACACTCAACATTAATGGAGGTGTGGGATGCACATGGTTGGGGAGGGGGAGAAGCAAGAGGGTCTGGGGTGCTCAGCGTTCAGTTACAATTTGCAAAGAAAGTGAATGTGGATTTACAGTTCTCATGGAAATCTATTAAACAGATGTCACTGAAGCATAATCAAATCGGCACTATGGTAATTCTACACTTAAGTCTGAGACTGGGGTTTTGCCATTTTTATGATCAGTTTAAGTGCATTTTTTGTGATCATGCGGGAATTTGCAATTAAGGATTAAATCTCCAAAGTATGATCAATTAACTAATGTGTCTGAATGACAAACTTACAAAAGCAAAACTCCATTCTCCACACCCCCCCGCCCCCCCCCCCCCCCCCCCGCACACACACACCCCTTTGTGCAGGGAGCCTAGGGTGGGGGAGGGAACGTTTGCCTTTTCCATGAGCGTTGCAATGCCAAAAGCACTTCGTTGTGAAGGGGGAAAGGCAGGGTGCAGGGATGAGCTCACACTTCTCAGGTAACCGGTGCAATATATTTTGCAGCCTTGCAGGCTGCGGTACTGTCGGAAAATGCAAAAGAATGAAATGAAGGGGAAACGGGAGGCAGGCATCATTTTCTCCTTAAAGTGATGAAATTAGCATGCGCGATGCCAAAAGTCTTTTCATGTGTATCAACGCTGAGCCTCAAATCCTTCTTGGAAGGAGGGGATGGAAATGTGAAGTCATGCAATAGAAGCAAACTTTCAGGGTTTGGGGTTGGGGTGGTGGAGAGAGGCACCTACTCCATCCTTGAGTCTGAACTCAACGCATCTCACAATCAACCAGAGGGGAGACTTTTTTTGGGGGGTAGCTGCATCTACTTATGATGTACGACCAGAGTCTGACATCAAGCTGGCCAAGTTCACGTCCAAGAAAACTCCGCCAAATGGTAATTCACAGAAAGGTGTGGAAAAACCAAAGAACATCTCAAGCCACTATCTGAGTCCAAAATTAAAACATATAATCCCAATTTGCTAGGATTTTTTTTTTTCATGGGATTGGGCTGCCCTCGTTGGCCACAGATATTTTAAATGGAAATAAAGCATAACTAAGTCTTGTCTCCTTAGTGGGGGGGAAGATCAAAATAAAGTGAAGCATTTGTTTTAGCAGCAGAATGGCCGTGTCACCAGGGAGAGTCACAGCAAATCAAATTAACAGAGGAACTATTTATACCTTCTCTCCAACACCACCCCCCAAAAAGGGGGCCTCTCTTTTTTTTGTCTCCCTTAGGGTTGCTTTTGCTTTTTACATTTTTGTCACTTCTTCAGACCCGAGTCACACAATGTCAGTGGCAGTTTGGAGAGGATGCTAGCTGGTGGTCTCATTCCGTGGGGACATCCACACCCCAGGAAACACGGCTGCAGGGAATTGCTTTCAGGGCGACCCAGCATAGTCTAGATGGTTCTTGCTGTGTGAAGCATTCCCTTCACCCCCTCTCCTCCCTGCCCCCCAAGTGTCTGGCATATCTGATCCTAGAGGGTGAGAAGTTTGGCCGGAAGGAAGACCCCACAAGCAGCCTGTCTCACATCTGTGATGCCATTAACTGTGTGATCGGTGGGCACAGAGCAAGCCTGAGAACCCATTCCCGGGCTCCTGCACCTGGGGAGTCCCTTTCCCCAGGGTCCCTCGCTCCAGAGGTGCAGGCAGACAAAGGTACCAATTTGCTGAACGGAGAGATCTCAGAGAGAAGAAGAATGGAAAGGGGGGATGCTTGAAAAGACCCTTTTTCTGTTCCTGGTGAGGGAGGGGCAATGGGAGAGACATGTCACATTGTCACATTAAAGATTTTGACAGACAATTCAGGGATAACGCAGAAATTCCACCCTTACTGCAGTGTACCGCCGAAACTTGAAAGGCATTAACTAACCTCCACTAATTGCATGTTTTTCTGTGCATAATATTTACTTGTTAAAAGTCTTTGCCTGGATGATTAATTTCCTCTGCCCTGCTATTCGTGATCAGTTCACAGGACTGAAATTGGAAAAACGAAATCATTTTGATAGATTAAAAGATGATTGCACTTTGGGGAAGGTTTTCTTTTTTCCACTAGTCCAGAACCCACACCCAGAATGCTGATTTTTCTCCTTGAGTGCTACCCTTCAGTGAAATCCTGCCACCATCCTTAATTCCTCAGACAAGTGCAGAGAGATGTGTCCTGTGTTAGGTGAATGCCTACAAGGGAATGTAGCAAGTTCAAGGGAAAACAAATGAACTTAAATTACTTTCATCGGATGAAGATTTAATAGTGGACTGGGAAATTTTTAAAAAGCAGGCTTTTCTTGAATGGCTACTTTATGTGTCTGTGTATTCCTGACACGGTTTGGGCGCTAATAGAAAGATCCTAAAGCCCCAGTCTCTTACCTAAACTTAGACCTACTCTATCTGTCCATAAACACAGCCCACCGGGTTAGGGTGTATATGAATGATTTTAAGTGTTCACACAGCAACTGCATCGGAGATACGACATCCCGCATGTAGGTGACACTCTGAGCCTACCCACATCAACATTATAGGGATCTACTTCAATCCAGGTCTTCGGAAATTCCTAGGACTAAGAAATAAATAGGAAGGCTGCCCCACGTTGAACCACTTCCGAATACACGATTAAACCACTGTGACCGGATTATCGCCTTTTGACTAGCCATCACTGTGACCGGATTATCGCCTTTTGACTAGCCATCAGCCAATTAATGCACCTCCACGACGGAGCGAGCACTCAAATAGACGTAACCATTTCGCAGAAACCCATCTTAAGGAAAAAGATTTTACAAGTGCTGTGGGGCTTCCACTCGGAAAGCCAATTTGCAGGGAGCTGGGCGTCATGAAGCACAGTTTATTATGCATGGCTTCCACACCGCAGCCCCCGAGTTACACTGTGCCCGGCTCCAGAATGCCTCCCGATCACCCCCCGCTGGCTCTACAGCCCCGGTGTGCTCCCCACCACCAGAGGCCTGCCTCGGCCCAGCCAAATCCACCACCCCCTCCCCAAATGGTCTCTTAGTGCGTTGGCTCGCGTGGATGGAGGCCTGGCTTCCAACTTGAATGTGGCAGTCAGCCGGTGGCCTCTGAGACATGCCCCAGAGCATTTTAGCCAATGTGACAAATTATTCATGAAGTTGGTTTAATTTTTTTTTGCAAATACCAGGTAGGGTATTGACGATGGTAGTGTCTGCTTGGACCCCCAGCATGGCTGGTCCCTGCTAACAAGTCTCCCACCACCATTCAAGTCCTGTGGAGCCAGCTCACCATTCACCAACCAGCCCACTTTTGTTCACTGGTTTAATTTCATAATTGTTTGCCACTTAACAAGCTCTCCTCTGGGCCGTTCAACAGGGGCCTTGGAAATGGGGAGGGAGAGGCAACCAAGCCCCCAAGGGGAGCTGGGAGAGGCTCTGACCCATCACTGGGCAAAGACTTCCCAGAGAGCTCCGCTGAGCGGCCTTGGGGGCCAGTTCCAGGGTGGGGTCCCCTGATCCCACCTCCAGCCTCCCAGCCCCAGTGGAGAGGGGATGGGAGGGGAGGGGATGGAAGACACGGTGGGTCTAGGACCCAAAGCTGTGGCCTGCCACAGACTCCTGGACACATCAGCTCTCAGACTGACCCTCTTCTGTCTCCACCGATTCAAGGGAGACTATGCGTGAATTCACTCTCCTATAACAAGTCCCAGAACAAACACACACGAGACAAAACTGTTCCTCAGCCTGGGCAGTCCATGAAATATTGCCTGCGTGGCTGGAACCTGCCTGGTCAGCCACTGAATCCCCTGTGGCCGGCGCACGGCAGACAGTAATAAATACGTACAGAATGAGTGAGTGGATGGATGAGTGGATGGGTGGGTGGATGGATGGATGGATGGATGAAGTTTGCAGCAATGCCTAGCAAAAGTGGCCACTAGACCAGCATTAGTCCCCGCCTCCCTTGCCCCCAAGTACCAGCAGGGGCTTCGCTGCGCACAGTAGGCTCTCAACGACTAGGGGCTGCTATTGTTATCACCATCTTCATCACTTGCACCCCACCAATCCGCTTCTTCCACCAGCAACTCCGCCAGCAGCCAGCAGCGACTGGCGAGCTGGGGAAAAGTTTCGCTGACCCCTCGGCCCCAGTCAGAGTCCAGCGCCCCGGCCGAGCCCCTCCCAGCGGCACCCGCTAGGCCGCCAGGGCAGCCGGGGTGCCCGGCCAGGGCGCCAGCACCCGGCAAAGGCAGCCAAAGTAACTTTGCGGGCGCCCCTGCGCCGCGCCGCGGGCGTCACCCCGCGCCTGGAGAGGGTCCCGGCCGCGCCCCCGCCCGGCCCGGCGTCCGCGCCCCGCGCCTGCCGCGCCCCGGCCCGCGCCCCGCCCGACCCCGGCCCTACCTGGCCCCGGGCTCCTCTTCGGCGGCCGCGGCGGCCGCGAGCTGCAGCGCGCACGGAGGGAGGCAGGGGCCCGGCTCCGGGGAGGGAGGCGCGCAGGGGCGGGGGCTCCTCCGGCGGCGGCCGCCTTGCCGCGCGTCCGAGGCAGCAAGTGGGAGCCAGACTCCTCCTTCGGGGGGGCGGGGGGCTCCCCGCCGCCAGCTCCCTCGCCCGCCCGCCTGCCCGCCCGCCGCGCGGCTCCGAGCCTCCCCGGCTCCCCCTCCCGCCGCCGCCCTCCTCCCTCCCCCCCTTCCTCCCCGCCTCCCCCCGCCCCGGCGCCGGGAGGGGCGCGCTCGCGCCTTCGGTCCCCGGTCCCGCGCGGCCGCCGCCGGGGCCCCCACCAAGCCGGCCAGGCCTCGGCCCTCGGCCCCCGCCCGGGCCCGGCCACGCATCCCGCCGCCCAGGGGAAGGGAGCGAGGGAGCCGGCCGGGGCGCGGGGAGGAGGAGCGGGGCCCGCGCTGCGGAAAAGGGCCGGCGGCTGCCTCGCCTCGCCCAGCGCCTCTCTCCGGCCCCGGGCCCGGCCGCGCGCGGGGTGGGCGGGGAGCGCGGCGGGGGCGCTCTCACCTCCCGAGCCGCGGCAGCGGGCACCGCGTGCTGGGGCGTTTGCTGCTCCTTCCGGGGCGCCGCGGCCCCCGCCCCCCGGCCCGGCCCCTCTTCCAGGACCGCGAGGGCTCCCGGACCCGGACCCCTCCTGCCAGGAGTCTGAGAATTCCCCTCCGCCCCCCTCTCCGAGAGATGTGGACCCCAGCCCCTAGGCTGCATAGGCCTGGCCCCCCTCCTGCGCCCCCATCTCTTCCCTCTGGGGGTCCCAGGTCCCCAGACCCGGGGTAGAATGGGTGGCCAGCAGAGGTCTAACCCGGAGTGGGCAGGTAAGCTGGTCTGGACCCGAGGACCCGGCCCTTGGCTTGAAGAAGGCCCTGACTTACTGGGGAGGGGGAGAGAAACACCCGAGCTTCCGTGGCCCTACCCTGGGGAGTTTGAGAGGCCCCTTGTGACCTCTAGCCTCTGCCATGGGTGGAGACTGGTGTCCACCGGCACAGGTCAGGCCGGGGCCTCCCAGACTGAGAGGCAGGTGAGAAGGAGGTGTAACTCCTCAGAGGTCCACCTAAGGCGCCCCAACAAATGTTTGTGGGTCCCCCTCCCCCAGCACACTCGCATTACCCCGTGCCTCCCACTTCCGCCTTCATCAGAGCTTCAGACACAACCCCCAAGGACAGGACACCCCGTGTGGGTGCCTCAGACCTGGCCTGCCCCTGGGGAGAGCCAGTCTGGTAGGGCGGCAGACAGGGACAGGGCAGGTGAGGGCGGCGGGGAAGTGGGAACAGCTACCCAGTGGGGCTTCCTGGAGGTGGACCCACCCCAACTAAGTGTATGCAAGGAGAGAAGGTATGGAAAAGGCATTCCAGGCAGAGGGAACCGGGTTTGCAAAGGCCTTGGCGTATTTGGGATGGCAGCTTCAGTGGAGCTGAAGAAAGAGGAAATGTGGAGGAGGGCCGGGAGCCAGATCTGGAGGGACCTCGGATGCCTGCCTAAGGGACCAGCAGTGGGAGCCATGGAAGGTTTTGAGCTGGAGCACCTGACCGAGTTTACCTTTGTAGAGTTTGCTCAGGCAGCCCTGACAGAGGAGGGGGAGGGGCTGAAGAGGGGAGAGGCTGGAGCTGCCGAGGGAGACGATGGGGCCTGGGCGGCGGCCCTGAGGCCAGGACGGGGGGAGAGGGTGCTGGCTGAGGGGGCCTCAGCTGGTCACCCCCCTCCCGCTTCCTTGTCTGTGGACCTCACTTGGCAGAATCGCTGGGACGATTCTGGGGCAGAGTGAAGAGGCCAGGCTGGAAATACAAGGTCAGCCGGGCGAGTGGGAGGGACAGGTAAAGCACGTGGTGGGTGGGTACAGCGATGGCAGGCCACCCAGTCTCCCTCCGGGGCCAGTTGTGGAAATCGGGTTCCCCAGTCCCCTGCCCCCCATGAGTACTTGCTCTGGCTCCCGAGGCCATGCTTACCTTTGCAGGTGCCCAGCTGGAGTCTGCCTGGCCCCCTGAGGGTCAGAGCCCCAGGGCAGGCTCTCTCAGGCCATGTGGAGAGGAGTGTGGGAGCGGTCACCCGGGAATTTAGGAAAGAAACCCCAGGTAAAAGCACAGGCCTGCTGCCGGGGAGAAGGTGTGGTCAGTCCACTGTCAGCTTCGCAGCTCAGGTGGCTGCGACATCCATCTGGTACCTGCGTTGTCCTGGGAACTGTGCGTCTGCCAGGCCCGTGTTGGGTGGCCAGGGATGCAGGGGGCACCCATGAAAGGCCAAAGGGGAGACACACCCAGAGAACACCCCAGACTGAGTGTCAGGTGGGAAGGAGAGATGCCCACCCTGGGGGATGGGGCAGGGCTTCCTGGAAGAGGGCCTAGGACTGGGCCTGGAAGAAAGGGCAGAATGTGGACGGGAGAGATGAGCGTGATGGGCGCTACCAACAGTAGGAAAGCAGATGCCCAGGACGGGGAGGGGGGAGGTGCGGACCCCTGAGGGACTGGAGCATTCCATAAGGCAGGCCTTGAATGCCATGCCCAGCAGGTCGCGGGTGCCCCGAAGGCTTTTGAGCAAGATGCTCTGTGGTGTCTTGTGTCCCAGCGCCCGGGACAAGGCCAGTGTCAGGTGAGCGAGTGAATGAATAAGCAGATGAAGAAGGAGATCCGCTGACCTAACCTCCCCTTGGCGCACAGCGCCTCCCAGCTCCTCCAGCCGGGCTGTCCAACTCTGGAGCATGAAGGAGCATCCCAGACTCAGCGGGGAGCATCTTTCTCCCCCTAGGGATGCAGGCTTCCCAAGCGCAATGTCTCCATGGGTCCATCATACCTGCCTGGGAGACAGGGCTTGGGCTCAGTAGCCCAACAGACTCCACCTGTCACCTGCCAAGGACAAAGCCACAACTTGTTCGTGGCCTCAGGAGACCCGAGGGGACACGTGGTTGGGGATGGTGGAGAATTTTTGGTCTTGGTCTTGAGGGGAGAGCAGAGACGTTCTTGTGACACTCATCCTCCAAGATCAGCTTCCTCACCACCTCTGATCCCACCGGCCCTCGCCTCAGCTCCCAGATGCCATCTCTTATCTTCCCGGGATATGCATTTCTTGAGCAATTACTATATGCCTGGCACTTAGCACTTCCTTCAGAGGAAAGCGTGAGCTCCCCACCAAAGGGGCCTGCATTACGTGCACCACCCAGTCCCAGACGTTGAGCTCTGAACTTGACCCACACCTACCCTGGTCCAGGCTGCCTCCTGAAGGTCAGGCTGCTTTGGGCCCCAACCCTGCATCCCGCAGGCCTGGAGCCCATCGTAGATGCCCAGTGAACGGGCTCCGAAAGATGGAGAATGAGGAGTGCAGGACGGGCAGGGTAGACCCACTCCTAAAAGAGCAACCAATCTGGCAAACACAGCAGACATTCTGCTTTTGGAAAATTTAATAACACAGTGGCACTTGTTCATGGAGACTAATAGAAACACCACACAATCCCACACTGCTAAACCAGCCAGGGGATGGCCCGTTCAGCTGGGAAGCACTTCCCAGGCGCCTACGATGTGCTGGAAGCCAGAGAGAAGTCAGAGAAGGCAGGCTCTCTGCCCTCTGAGAGGCAGGTGGTCAGCAGATGCTCATGACACCAGAAGGAAGAGGCAGCTGAGGGCAGGGAGAAGGGCTGCAGATGCAGCCTGGGGATGCTTCAGAAAGGTGATGTGTGTGCTCCCGAGGAGGAAGACTTCACTACGAGGATAAATTGGACAGGGGCAGCCCAGCAGAGGGACCGAGTGCAAAGCCGCGGAGTCTCGGAAGAGCATGGTGTGATACACCCTGGCCAAGAAATTCACCTTCCAGGAAGGTGTCCCAGGGCAATAACTGCAGGCTGTTTATAATAGCCCCAAATCTGAAACAAGCTAGATGCCCAGCCAGAGGGGATCGGTTTTAAAAATTACTGTATGTCCAGGGAATTTCAAGCAGCCAAATCCTCTTGCTGAAATGTGATGTGGCAGGAAAATGTCCATGCTCATCCCACATCCCACAAACAAGGGAAGCAGGTTCCACAAGAGTGTACCTGATTCTGGGTTTTGAAAAATGAGAAATAGAAAAAAAGGAGATAGGTAGAGCAAAATGCCAACCCTGGGGATCAGATTATGGGTGATTTTTAACTTTATTTATGGGACCTTTTTGTTGTCTTGAACTTTTCTATGATCATCAGAATATCGTGAGGGATGGAGAGGGGGGCATTCTGGGAGGGATGTGAGTAGAGTAAGGGGTGGGGGCATGTAGGGCAGGGGCTGGGATGAGCTGGAGGCATGGCAAGGCCCAGGCCCTGGAGGACTCTAGGGCCTTGTTGATCGAGGATCTCCTCAGGTCCTCCATGGTGCCTGGCTCAGAGCCAGCCTGCAGGGTTCGGTTATTACTCAGCAGGTATTCACTGGGCCCCTACAGCATGCCAGGCGCTGTGTCAGGCCCCGGGAATCACCCTGGCAGAGGAAGCCAGAGGATTTTAGGGGAGGTGGGAGTCAGCATGGGCTAGGAGGGTTGGGAGAGGCTCCCTGGAGGAGGTGACCCAAGCTGGGGCTGGAAGGATGAAGCCTGGCTTTGCATCCCCACCTCTGCCCCATTATACCCCTCCAAGGTCTCTGCCTGCCAGCACAGGTCTGTCTGGATCCTGACACAGCCCAGAGGCAGGTCAGTTTCAATGCAGTCATCTGGCGTGGGCCTTACCCAGGTCTTCCTCTCGGCCCAGAGCCCAGGGTGGAAAAGCCACACCCTGTCAGGGACCCCAGGCCCTGCCCACCTCTGGTTAGGCTCAGGTACAGCCTACAATGACTGCCCCAACTACTGAACCACTGGTCCAAATCCTACCTCTGCCACTTATAGCTGGTGACTCTGAACCTCAGTCTCTTCTTTTTTATTATTGTAAAGCTGGTACAATAATTTCTGACTTGAGGGCAGTGCCCATAGAGCACCCGGTGCACAGGTGGCACTCAGCAAGTGGAGGCTGTTAACACTCACAGTTCTTGATACCAAGTCTGGGGATCTGGATTCTAACCCAGTTCTGCCACTAACATCCTCACGTTTCTCCAAGCCTCAGTTTTCTCAACCTGAGGAGAAAAGTGATGTAACAGCTTGTTCCTGGGCTTGCTCAAAGATGAATGACAAAATGTGGAAAGACCTCAGGAGTTCCCTCCTGCCCCTAGCTGAGGATCTGGCCAGGCTGTTGTCCAAATGGGCCCTCCACCCCGTTCCAGGGTGCTCCCCCCATATGACCCTCGGGCCATCACCCAGAAAGCCAGGTGCAGAGAAGGGCCTTGTATAAAATGAGCTCCAGGCACCTAGCTGATCATTCCACAGGGGTCTGCCCCTGGCAGATCGGCCTGGAGGGTGAGGCCTTTGTCACTGGACAACTGGCCCAAGACATGCTTCAGGAATGACGTTCCTGGCCCCAGGTGATGCCGCTCTAGGATTGGAGTCCCCAGGAGCTGGGCAGAGGCCAAGCCCTGGGAGGGCCATCCACTCCCTAAAGGCTGCAGTAGCCAGGAGGATGCTACAGCCCACAGGCCTCCCGAGGGAGGTTTCAGCTCCTGGTGCCACTCCCAGTCACCACTGTTGTGGGTGGCCTAGGTCCCAGGTCCCATGACCCTGCCCCTCACTTGCTGCCTGTGAGCCCTTTATTGTTTCTAGAGAATTTTGCCAGATTCCTTATGGCTGGTTCATTTCTCACAACAGCCTGGCTGGGATCTCAGCTAGGGGCAACCTTCCCTGTGAAGGGAAATCTGAAGGCCCATTTTACAGATGAAGAAACTGAGATTCCAAGAGATTATTTGAGACTTGTCCAGTTAGTATATGGTAAAGTTGGGACGGCAAGGCCAGTCTTCAAACTCCAGGACACCTGTTCTCCCCTCCACCCACCCTGCTCCCCCCAGGTGCCAGGTAAGCTCCTTCCAACACTGCTAAAGGCCCCTAACACATGTAGGTACCATCCCAGCACTGCCAGGGGTTGCTGAGCTCTGCTGAGCTGTCCAAGGTCCTGGCCAAGCCCAGTCCTGCCCTGCAGCTTTCTCTGGTCCTTCCCTGGCTGCCACCTCTTCTGACCTCCTAGATATTGAAGAAGTGGGAACAGGTGAAGCTGGGCCTGCCCAGGGCCCCCATCCCTGCAGTTCCTGGACTCCCTGTGGGCCCTTGGATACCACACTTCAACTCTCAAAGCCTTGGTTTCCTTTTCTGAAAAATGGGTGCAATGTAGGGCAGGCCAGGAGGTGATTCATATTCGATAAACTTCCAGAGATATCCCAGCCACCTCCTCAGGGCCAGGCAAAGCCAGTGACATAGAGGGACTTGGCGCTAGCCCTGCCCTTGAGCAAGGGGTCCAGAGGGTATGGGTCCCAGCTACACACAATGGCTACACACCGCTGAGCAGAGGGGGACACAGGCTGGGGGCTCACAGGGGACCTCTCATCCCTCTTGGGGGCAGAGAAGGGGAGGTGCTCAGACAGTGCCTGGTGACAAGGGCAGAGGAAGGAGGGCATTTGGGAGGAGGGGCCAAGTAAGCAAAGGCCTAGAGGCAGGAACCAAAGGCAACCCTGGGGTGGAGGAAGGCGGGGCTCAGACAGAGGAAGAGACAGAGGTGGCACCCCTCCCAGCACGCCTGTAAGCCCAGAGCAGAGGCCAGGGAAGGGCGGGCAGAGCCTGGCCAGATCCCTCAGCAGTGAATGATGTGAAGAGGAGACAGGGGGATGGTGAAGAGGGGCCCTGGAGACAAAACGCCCAGGGCTCCATGACTCACAGATAATAGTAAGCCCCAGGCACTTTACATATGTCTCCTTGTTCAATCCTCACAACTCGTGCACCAGCTCAGGGTGGAGTGGGGGTCGATGGTGGCAGGAACTGAGACACAGTGGGGTCCACAGGCTGCCAGTATCCCCCTCCAGCGAGCTTATGATTTCCTCAATGTCCCCGAGTTCTGCATCCCCATCCGAAAAACAGGTGAAAGTACCGCCTGACTCCTGGGGTCCTGGTGGGGTCAGGTGAAGCACAGATTGTCAGTGGGCCCTGAAAACCGGGCCCTTGGGGACATTTGGCTCTACTGCTGGAGCTCACCAGACCTCTCCAGGCGGCTCTGGCCATCTGCTGGATGCCCTGCATCTTCCCTTCTCTGGGACGGCCGTCTAGGAGCTGCTCCACCCAGATAACCCTGCCCAAAAGCAGGTTGGGCACCAGGACATGTGTGACCCCATTTCTCACAAGAACCCCACTGAGGGCCCAGGTGCCATGACCAATAGTGGGAGTACCGGGTTCAAGTCAGGCTGTCTGACCCCAGAGCCAGGTCAATGGTGGTGCCGGAGGCGAACATGAAGAAAGAAGGAAGAAAGCGGGGTTTGCTCCTGTGACCCAGGAAAGAGCAGGGCCCCCAGGCTGGTCCAGACCCTGGGGAGTAGAGAGCTGCGAGGTGAAGGCACCAGGCACCAGCTCAGAGCGGGCACCTCCTTCAAAGGCAGCAAGACCTGAAACCTGGGCATCCGCATGCCCACCTCCTGCCCCTCACTCCTGTGTCTGGTGGCTCCCCCAGTCCTGGCCACCTGCCTCCTGAATCCAAGCCCCCCCTCCTCATGGCCTTCCCTGGGCTCCTTGCTCCCCGCACTACAGTCAGGGCACCCCTCCCCTGCTTGGGAACCCACAGTGATTCCCTACTGCTCTTCAGTCTGCATCCTGCGGAGGAGGGGGTGGGGAGACCTCTGCCCATCCCTCTCAGGACTCAGTTACCCAGGCACCCTAACCCTTCCTGGGCCCACCATGGGACTGTAGCTGCTCTGCCCTCTACCTCGCTACCATGGCCAGCGACAGGGTCCTGAGCCTGGGAACCTCGGGTGGGATCAAGAGCCAAGGGGGCATCTGAGCAGGCCTGGGGCCCAGCAGCAGGTGAGGCTGGGGCTTCCTGCCACCATCCCAGGGCCTCACCCTGTTTCTCTCCAGCTGGAAGTCCCCCTCTCCGGACACCCCTCACCCACGAGAGGCAGTGCTGGAGGGGAGAGCACAGTCCGAGGTGTCAGACAGGCCTGGGCCTGCCGCTGGGGTCCTGGGCAGGGCACTTGACCTGTTGCCTCACCTGTAAAACGAGAGTAAAAATACCGGCCTCGTTAGGTTGTGCCGGTCACGTGGGGTAAGGGCTGTGAACCGCCTGGTGCTGGCTGTGACTCTCAACAAGTACGCATCAGGGACGGTCCCCAGGAGACGCGGCAGGCCTCTGCCCCAACCCCTCCTTGATCACTGGTGTCCCCATGCTGTTCACTGCCGGACCCGCAGCTCCAGCAGGTCCTCAGCAGACACTTTGTGCACCAGGTGTATTAGACAGAGAAGCCCCGGGAAGCACCCCAACTTTTGCTGATGCCTGAAATCCCCACACTGGGCAGCTGTTATCCTTGGCGAAAGGCAGAGTCCCAGGGAGGTATTGCAGTGGGGGCGGGGTGCCAGCCTCCCCACGCAGATGGCCCCCCCGCGCCCCTCCCTCGGGAAGGAAGCCTCTCCCCCGCATTCCTGCAAAGGCCCTCATGCCTCTACTTGTAGGTCCCCCAAGCCCATCGCTCTCCACTTCCCCAGGGACCTGTTCCATCTTTGAGGTCTTCTTACCTGTCAGAAGGTTCTTCCTTCTGTTGAGCTCGTTGCTTCTTCCCCCCTTGCTCCCCACCCACCTCCAGGACTGCACTCTCAGCTCCCTCCAGGATGGCCGTGAGGAGCCCTAGGGCCATCAGCAGAACTCCCTGTGTCCGCTCCTCCCAGACTCACAGCCCCATCCCGCAACTGTCCCTCGGCTAACCTGGCCACATACCCCCTGCTCATCTCGGTCCTCTTCTCTGGACGAGCCCCAGGCTCTCTCTTCCCACAGGCTGTGGCATCCAGACCAGCACTGAGACGAAATGCAGCTCTTGGACGGGCATGGGGCGAGGGAAGAAGCCAGCAAAGTACTATTGTGCTGTGGTGGTGGCAGTCATTCACACCCTAGTCTGAATGTTTCCAGCCCTTTCCTAACAGCAGTTTTGATCAGAATCATCAAAGTAGGGAGAGAGCTCAGTGCCCTTCTATTCCAACCTCACCCTATTCCCGTACTGTACAAAGAGGAAACTAAGGACAAATTGAGAAAGAAACATAGGAGAGGGGATACTCTGTCCTCAGATTAGAGGGAAGGATAAACAGTTTCTGAAGAGGAGGGTCAAGGGTGGAGGGGAGGGAGCTGAAAACAGACTTCTGTGATTTCTCCATCCAGGGTGGTTGATGCCAGAGGCCACAGGGCTGCTGATAAATCTGACCGATCTAATTCACCAGGATAACCCCCTATTTCAACTTATTTTATTTTAAAGTGAGGCTGGCGCTGTTGGTGACCTGGCCGAAAGGCGCACTGCAACGGCCCAGATCTTCATGACCCCAACCTCCACATGCTTCCGTCTCTGACGATGCTCTGCACACAGCCAAGGGGCAGAGAAAGATGCATGTGAGTGTGCCCCAGGCCAACACCCCAGTGAAACGTCACTCATTCAGCATCCCTCCTGACTCCCATTCCCAGGCTTCCCAACACCACCCTGCTGCCGCAGCCCATCACAGATGTGACAAAGGCTGCTGTGTTTGAGCACACACATTATGCTTTTAATTCTCGTGATCACCCGGAGAGGTGGCATTATCATTTCCAGTTTACAAATGACAGACTGGGGCTGAGAGAAAGGACTTGCCCAAGGTCACACCTTGAGTCCCTGGTAGGGCTGGAGTGACACCAGTTCTGGCACCATTCCATCCCTGGCCGCTGGCTCTCTGTTGCTGCCTGGGCCAGAGGGGCGGCACAGAAACAGCTCAAGCCTTAAACCTTCCACTGTGTGCTCTGAGCAGACATCACTAATCAATGGCAGTGCTCTTTCTTGTTAGCCAGGATGCCACCTCAGAATCCTTGCACAGGGCTCCAGGCAGCCACTGTGAAGTGCTGGCCCTACAAACATCATCTACCTGCCTTTCCCAAAGGACCCGTTGGACACGCTGCGCTCCTCCCTGCCCACGGCCTTGGCCGGCAGCTGTGCCCTTCCCTGTGTAACAAAGGCAGTCGCTTCCCTACAGGGTGGGGTCTGGAGCTGACCCGGGACTCACCATGGTCCAGCAGAGCTCCCCAACCCTCCACCACGCCCTACCCCCAGAGACTTGGCCCCTCTCCACAGCTCTCTGGAGCCTCTACCTCCCCACCTAGAAGATGGCCAGTCTTTGTACCCCGCTGAGCCACAGAAACTCCCCCCGACCTAAACCCAAAGCTGCAGCCCTTCCCGAAGCCCCTCTCCAGGGCTACCCCTCAAGCTCTGCCTCGTTCAGGGACCCCTCTAGCCAATACCTCCTTTTCTACATCTTCAGGCAACCCCAGTGGACCAGCGCCTCTCTACCTGCATTTATACCTTCTCATGTCTCCTGACCTAAGGAATAAGACCTCTGTCCCTCCCATATCACCCTCCGGCCACTGCCCAGCTCCTTCACCTTCTCAACCAAGTTTCCTAAAAAGGCCTCCACACATGCTGCCTCTGCTTCCCTGGCTCCCCCGCCCTCTTCTTAGGCCAGGTAGGGTCACCAGCGGCCTCCTGGTGTCCATCACTGTTCTGCTCACCCCCAGCCATCTGGGCCTTTCCCCCTGCTCTCAGGACAAAGTCCAGCCTCCTGGCCATGGCCCTTGTGTCTGCATGTCCTGGTCCCGGGGACATCTCTGTCTTGTTCCATGCCCCACCCCACCCTATTCTCCAAATACACCTACCAACTTCCTTCTCATTGGCTCTGGGATTCCATGCTAGCTTAGTCCTCTGCCCCTGGTTAAAAACACAAACAAAAACACAAACAAAAACAAACAAACAAAACCCACAAAGCTATTGCTTATCTAGAACTGCCATGTGCCAGGCGTTGTGCTAAGCATGGGTTAGCCAATCCCATCCTCCATCCTCCCATATTTATTCATTAACTCCAAAAATATTTATTGAGCACCTACTTTGTACCACACCCTTTTGCAAACACTAGGGTTCAGTGGTGAACTGTGATGTAGGTCTTATTGTTCCAACTGAACAGGTGTGGAAACTGAGGCTCAGAAAGGCTAACTGACCCGCCTGGGCTCACACAGCCATGAGGTGGGCTCCACATCCTATACCCACACACCCCTCCACGCCATGGTCTTCCTGTGGGCCCCCCACTCCAAGTCAGCCCCAGAACCCTGGCCAACCCCCACCTCCCACCTTCTTCAGTTGCCCCTGGAGCCCAGCACCCTCAGTGCTTTGTTCTCCGCCCCCGGAGCCCCCGCCACCCTCCCTCCTGCTGGGCCGCCAGCCTAGCTGCTGCCTTCCCTGGGAGCCGCTGCCAAGCCGTCAGCTCCTTCCGTCGCCCCGAGGCAGCCAGAGGCAGTGCCGGCAGCAGCCTTGGCACACACCCGCCTCCGGCCGCTCCCCATGTGGTCTCAGGCACAGATGCCAGGCCAGCAGGATGGGAACCCAGCCCCAGGCCCACAGTTTCAGAAGGCAGGAGAGGGTCAGAGCTGGGGAGTCCAGCCCTCCCCATTACAAATTAGGACACCGAGGCTGGGGATCAACCAGCTCTACTTTGAAATTGTCTAAATTAGTTAAATCAACCCATCAGGGCTTCCCTGGTGGCGCAGTGGTTAAGAATCCGCCTGCCAATGCAGGGGACACGGGTTCGAGCCCTGGTCCGGGAAGATCCCACGTGCCGCGGAGCAACTAAGCCCGGGCGCCACAACTACTGAAGCCCGTGCACCTAGAGCCCGTGCTCCTCAACAAGAGAAGCCACCGCAATGAGAAGCCCGCATACCGCAACGAAGAGTAGCCCCCGCTCGCTGCAACTAGAGAAAGCCCATGTGCAGCAACGAAGACCCAACACAGCCAAAAATTAATTAATTAATTAATCTAAAATATATATATATATATATTGATTAAAAAAAAATCAACGTATCAGAGTGACAATCAGATGTCTGGAGCAGGTAGTTCCCTCTACTGGAATGCTCTTCATTCAACCCCTCACCGGCCCCTCAGAATTCAGTGAGAATAGGCCTTTCCTCAGAGGAGGGTCCTGACCATCACCCGGCTCAAAGCCCCCTCTCAGCGCTCACAGCACTCACCCCAGATGCCAGCCAACAGTGAGCCCAGACGGGCACCTGATGGCTAAGGAAGCTTAGGGGTGGGAGACAGGGCCTCGTGGGCTCCATGTTGGTCCGCTTGGCAGGCGGCTTCTCCCCACGCGTGGACACCTGGCTGGCCCTCCAGGACAGCTGTGCCTGGTCCCCAGAGGCAGCTGAGGGCTGCACAGGGGGACACCTGATTTCACAGAGACACCAGTGGCCTCAGGAAACTGTCCCTTGCCCTTGGCTTCGAGGTGAGGATAAGACAGCCCAGCCCTGGCTCCAGGCTCACCTCCGTGGTTCTCTGAGCCTTCACTTCCCCCTCTGCCAAACTGATTCTGATTCTTCTTGGTCAGCCTGGTGACAGGTGAAAGGAGGTGATGGGCACGGACCACTGCCCTTCCCCATCCTCCTGCTGCCCTCTTTTCACAGTGAAAAAGTTCTGAGCGGCAGGAGGGCCCCTGGAGACAGCAAAGGCAGCCGACCCGCCCTGTCTAGGGCCTCCCTCTGCCACTTCAGGACCCCTGAGGATACCTGCTGAGACAGGGGTCTAGGGCTGCCACACTGGCCGGGAAGCAGTGAGGGGGAAGAGTGTCTGCAATAGGAACCACGCCTGCGGAGCGTAAGGATAAAGGCTATTATCTGGGAGGGCAGTGAGTTGAAGGAAGGGTTGAGAAACGAGCGTGTGGCGGGAGAGACCCACGTGGCCCTGCGGCCGTCAGTACCCACCCCGCCGTCCCACTTCCAGGTTCCGGGTCTACCAGTTCTGGCTTCAAATTCACGGGAGAGAATCCCATTGGGCCACACTTGGGTCAGGTGTTCAGCCTGGACCAATCAGTTATAGCGGGGGTGGCGTCACATAGCACAGCGTATGTCTGGCCGATCCCAGAGAGGGGGGAGGCTGTGAGCGGGGCGGCCGCTCATAGGTGGTTTCTCATTTACAGGTGGGAGGTTAACAGGCTCCCGGGACAAGATGTCCCTCAGTAGTGCACCCCAGCACCCTTGGACCAACCCAAAGGCCCTGTGGTGGGAGGGAGACGGGCGTGTTCCGGGAAGAAAGGAGGGAGGAGGGGTGGGGCAGGGGCCCAGTGGTAAGGATCCTCAGGGAAGGTGGGCGGACTTCAGGGCCTGGGGCAGGACAAGCATGACGACCTCCCTATTTTGAGCAATAAGGCTGGTAATGAGGGCCAGGCGGTGATCCCAGAGAGGGAGGGAGTGGATGAGGGACAGAGTTAGGAGGGTAAACAGCATGATCCAAGTCACTGGGGGCAGGTGGAGGGAGAGGAGGCCACTGGCCAGGGCTCCAGCACGCATGATAGTGCTTGCTGGGCCAGGTGGAGGCTTGAGGGAGGGAAGCCAGCGAAGGGGAAGACGAAGAGTTCAGTTTGAAACACCATGAGCCTGAGGTTCTGGGCCCACTCAAGAGAGCAGGGGAGAGGGTGGTGGCCTCAGGGCAGAGAGGTCTTAGGGGTCACTGGCACGACAGACGTGGCCTGTGAAGTCAGGAGAGTGGTCAAGACCTCCTGGAAGAGACCTGGAAAAAGGGGGAGACCAGGGCTGAGTCCTGAGGACCCCAGCATCCAAAAGGGGAGTGCAGGGAGAGGAGCTGGCAGAGAAAACGGGGAGGAGCTGCTGGGGAAGTGGGAGAACAGAGGATGAACCCCAGTCTGAGAGGGACGGTCAGGAGGCCCCAGTAAGAGAACTTGGATTCAACAACCAGAAAGTCATAAGAGACCCTGAGGACAGGACCCCCACAGGGGCTGGGGTGATGGAAGTGAGAAGGGGAGACACCCCCTCTGGACAGGGCATCTCACTGAACCCCTGATTCACCATACTTGGGAGCAATTCTCCATTATGTTCAGAACAATGACCCCAATGTCCATCATGGGCAGAGATTTCTTTGGCTAGAAGGAGCCAGTGTCTGAAACGTGTTGGGAAATAGCTGCATTCTATTCCCAGCCTCCTCCCCACCCCCAGCAAAGCCAAGGTTATCCCCATTTTACAGATGGGAAAACAAATGGAAGCAGCTTACCTAAGGGCACACAGCACATCAGAGGCAGAGCTGGCACCAGGACTAGGGACCAGGGTGCCCAGCCCAGCACTCTCTCCTCCTGTCTCTGTCTATGCTCCAAAAGATGCTACGAGTGAAGGTCATGGCCCTGAGGCAGAGTGGGGAGCTCTGGTTAGACTTCCCCTCCCCAGGCCTCTGCCCCTCCATCTAGGAGCCTGATCTGGGCCTCTGCTTGACCGCGATGCCTTCTCTAGATCTACCTGGTGAGGCCAGGAAAAGCCCCATCCTGCAAGTGCTCCCACCCTCATGGGGAGGCCTCATAGGTAAGAGCCAGCCCCTGTGAGGCCTGGGATGGCCTGGTTGATGCCTACCTTGCTCGGTCACCTGTGTCTAGACTCCAGGGAATAGCCGCCACACACTAGCAACTTCAGGAAGGAGGCGTGAGGGCAGATGGGTTCTCAGATTCCAGTGGTGTCATGGCTTCCTGGGGACAGGTTCAGATCCTGGCTCTGTCACTTGCTATCTGAATGACCTTGGGCAGGTCTGGACCCCATGTCAGAGCCTTAGTTTCCTCATCTGTAAAATGGCCTTTATATACCATCTCCCAGGGCCACTGTAAGGCTTGATTTGCCCTTCAAACAGGTGCCCGGCACGGAGAGGGAGGAGCCCCGTTTATGTTGGATGTTGACCAAAAAGACCCAGCCAGAGAGATAAAGATGGATCCAGTGAGGATCTGCCCTCACATAGCTGACGGGAGAGAGCACACGGGAACGCACACACTCTGATACAACAGTGAGCCGGGGGTGGTGGGACCTCCAGGGTCCCCGTGTTTCTGATAAATATGATCCAGTACTTCCCACTTCCTTGCCTTTGCCTGTGCCCTTGCTTGGTGTGTCTGGGTCGTACTCGTCCTTCTAGGTCCGTATCTGCATCCTCTGGCCTGACTTGTCTTAACCTGGAGCTGGAGTCTTAACCTGGAGTCACATTGTCCCTCTCTTTAACATCGGTCATTGAGGGACTTCCCTGGTGGTCCAGTGGTTAAGACTCCATGCTTCCACTGCAGGGGGCGCGGGTTCAATCTCTGGTCAGGGAACTAAGATCCGCATGCTGTGCGGTGCAGCAAAAATAAATAAATAAATAATAATAATAATAAAAAAATACATTTTAAAAAATCCATCGGTCATTGGTACCACTCAGACGGCCCCTTTGAAGCTCGTGTTCGAGACATCCAGCCACCCGTAGGCCCAGGAGGCCCGAGGAAGCCAAGTGGACCCCCTACCACTCTCCCCTGGCACCGAGGGAGGGCGGGCAGGACTGGGCAGCCACGAGCAGGAAGCTGGGTGTTTACATTGCAAACAGAGGCTGAGGGGAGATTGGGCTGCGTCAGGGAGGTGCAGACGACGCCCAGGTGCCAAGCTGCATGTTTGCCCTGGTCCCAGGGGCTCTCAGTGCCCCCAGCAGCCCAGGGCTGGCGTAGCCCGCTTTGTCTTCCCCGCGTGCAGCGTGCACCACGTGTGGGTGGAGGGCCGCGCTCTATCTCCACGTTGCTGGGGAAGCAGCCCGCGTGTGCTGTCCCTCCCCGCACCCAGCCCTGCCCCAGCCTCGTCAGGCCCCACTTCCTGTGCCTGGCGTGGCCTCCGGCCTGCAGCATCAGCCCTCTAACCCGCTGTCAACACTCTGCCCCAGCAAACTTCACTCCCTCCCTCATCTCTTTAACAGGCAGCCCTCGTGCCAAGCCCTGTGTTTGAGCTGGGCTCCTGCCCAGGGGGAAACAGAAGCTGGGTGAAGAAGCCAGAAGCCCATTGGCTCAGACCCTCAGCGCTGCCACTCACCGGCTGGGTGACCTCGCCCAAGTCAGTGCGCTGCTCTGGACCTCTTTTCTTCGGCTGTAAAGTGGGATGATGCCACTCATAACCTCCACCTCGTAGCACCTTCACAAGTATTTAATAAGTCAGGACAGGTAACGTGTTTAGAAAGCGCCTGGCACAGCACGAGCTCAGATGTCACTGCTGGTACCACCGCTGTCATCATCGGTGCTGGGGACCGTGGGTCCAGAGGAGGGGGCAACGGTGCTTTATACTCATCACCTCCATCCTTGTGAAACCCCTGCTAGGTGGCCATTGTCAGACCCATAAAATAGAAGAGGAAACTGAGGTCACGCCAAAGCCACCAGGTGGGTGTGTGTGGAGCCTGGATTGACCCAGGCAGCCCGATGCAAACCACTGGGCAGGGACTTCCCTGGTGGTCCAGTGGGTAAGTCTCCGCGCTCCCAATGCAGGGGGCCCGGGTTCGATCCCTGGTCAGGGAACTAGATCCTGCATGCATGCCCCAACAAAGAAGTCCACATGCTGCAACTAAAAGATCCCACATGCCAAAACTAAAGATCCCACATGCTGCAACAAAGATCCCGCATGCCGCAACTAAGACCCGGCGCAGCCAAAATAAAT